>NC_141082.1:36891543-37585710 GCF_041138505.1 Cibotium barometz
ATGGATACCGCCACACTTCCACAATTCATGTTACAAAAAGACTATGAGATTGACAAGCCAACTTTGCAACCTCAGAAGCACAAAAATGGCCGATATTAGTGAAGTACAATCTCAGAAGAAGCGATTATATCATCTTCACATCGACTTAGAAGAACAATATGCTCCAGCACAAAAAAGACGAAAGGATACGGTGCTAAATGCTCAACAACGGGAAAATATGAGAAGAGAAGGGCTCCAACATATTGACTTATGGTGTGATGGAAGTATATATCCAAAATGTGTAGTACAAAACTCTACACCTCCATTTGTCAATCCAACCACACTATTGAGGTTTGCGGGCGATGGACAAAATGGACTTCTTGGTTATATTTCAGCACAGTCTGCATTTGCAGAAACATATAAAACAATGTACCTACAAGAAAAGGGAGCCAGGATTCAAGAGATAGCTATTCGTGCAAAATTGGAGCAGCAGTTGCAGAATGAAATTGAGGAGCATTCAAAGAGTAAAAAAGAGTTAACAAGATCAAGAAGGAAGAGAACCATGCTTGGAGACAGACAACGAAGTAGGAAGATTAAAAACATTGCAAATTTGAAGGCTGGGACTGGTGGATGCAAGCGAAGAATTCAGGAAGCAAGGTTAGTTTGCAATTTTTTATTTTTTAAACTCAAAAATGCTCTCAAATGACTATATGTATTTTGTCCATTAATGCAAAACAGGATTGGAAGTGTTGAATAATATAGGCATATTGTGTTGTTACTATATTGTTACTATAGGAAATTATTGGAGCCTGCAAAAGAAAATATGGATCCCAACCTTCTTCCAGTTAAACAAATGAAAGGATTGCTTTCTTGTGGTGTAGCAAAAGGTTTGATTGAAGAAAAAAAATACAAAACAATCAAACGCAATGTTGTAGAGGACTTTATATCCAATAATCAAGTTGATGGTACTACAATCCAAGAGGCTCTTGATGTTAGTGGAGTTAGCAGGAAGGGATATAGTTCGATTTTCCATGCGATATCCTCAACTTTGAGGGATCAAAGGATTAAACGAGTTTTACTGCCAAATCCAGCAACAGTGTGGAAGATAAGAGGTCATTTGAATGAAAGTATAGATGAGTTTATTGGACCATATATCCATATTGATTAAATATTTCATGGTGCTAAAGGAACCACTGTGTATGACCCTTGGAACAATATATTTGTAGATCTACAACAACTTCAAAGAAGAATGGTCGAGTTTTATGGAATAACATTTGAAGAGTGCAAAGGCATTTTGAAATTTGTTATCAAACTGGATGAGTGTGAGGTTGTAAAGGAAAAGAAAATGGAAAGGATTACTATCACATTGATGAATGGAGCACTTGATACATCATTGATTGAAGCGAGTTCGAACTATTTTAGTGTGCAGTCGGAGAAACACATATGGTGGCTGGGCTCATTCCAGGTATGATCATTTTTTATTTCGTACTTGATTTTAGTCAATGTTTTCAAATCTTTTATAGTAAGACTTTTGTTTTGTATAATCACAGGTAAAGACAGAAGACCATGAAACATTAGATTGGGTGTTTCACCACACGGAAATACCAAGAATAATTAAAAGACAGGTGCAAGGAGAGAATCTCCATGTTGCAGGAAAAGGTGATTTTCAAGTAGAGTGGCACATGGCGGGGGATCTTAAAACACTTAAGTGCATGTATAACGTTAGTAAAGGAGGTAACTCAAAGTCTCCTTGTCTTTACTGCAAAGAATCAACGCAAGTAATGGATTCTAAATGGTGGAAGAGAGCACCCCTAATAGAGATAAAGTTGACCCTGACTTCAAGGCCATTCTTGACATTCCACTATGTAATGTTCACATATGCACATTGCATGCTCTATGTCGAATTATTGAGAAATTGGTATTTTTGTATATTGGATTTGCTTGGAAACTCCGTCCCGAAAGAAATAGAAAGGATGCTCTTCATGCATTGGAAAAAGTGTTATCCGATATAGGTCTGCAAGGAGGTGATGTTCATATCACAAAGGATTTTAAAAAGTCTACCAATGGCAAGGAGGTACCAATCAAGCCCTCTATTGGTGGTGTTAAGGCAAGAAGATTCTTGTCTCGACCCAAACACAATAGTAAGCAAGTAAGGCAAGGTAGAACAGTTTCAAGGATTAGTTATGGATTGTGGAAGCAAGTCCATAATGCCGTGAAAGATCATGAGGCAGATGGGGAAGCACGAAATGTGAAGGCAGAGGTGTGGAGGTCTCTTGATCAACTCTTCATGTTCTGTGACAATGTAACATGGACAAAGAGTGATTACAAGAACTTTGAAGAGGCAATAAAACATTTTGGGAAGTCAATGAAAGATGCATGGACAGCCTACAATATAACTCACTACATGGTAAAGTGATGTCTTCTTCTTTTACTTAAGTGTGATCCTCTTTTCTTTTATAACTTACTATGCATTCTTATGTCTTTGTGAAAACAGCATATCATCTACAACCACCTTCCCTATTTTGTCAAAAAGTATGGATGCCCAGCAATTTGGTCTACCCAAGGCATGGAGAAGTCTCACTACATGGCACGTAATGCATTTTTCAGACACACACAACACTATGGAGGGAGTCAAAAGGCAAATAGTCTGAAGGAAGTCTTCCAATGGTTTTACCGAGACATTCTACAAAGGCTGCATGCTAAAAGAAAAGTTGCTAGCTCCAAAGTCAAGCTTGCTTTTATTCTAGCCCAAAAGCAAAGACGAAGACAAACTTTGGACAATTCAATGGCAGCAGAGAGACATAGACAGTGGAGGGATTCGAAGATATTTAGAAACCATAAATGGACAAGTAAACATGAATAGCAGTTTGTAACTTATTGGTGTTATGTCCACATGTTTTCAAACTCAATCAATAGATTTTTATTCTGTGGAACAAGTGACTCTTGGTGTAATGCCTATATGTTTTGAGACTCCATCAAAAGTATTTCTTTTGTGAAACATGTGATCTATATTAACAAGCATCAATACATCCATATATTAACACACAAAAAATTCAATCAATACTACTTAATTATGCTAGACATACTGTTGATCCTTACCAATAAAGTACTGAGTGTCAAACACTTTTAGAAGCTTTTGAGTGTGGGAAGAGTACTAAAGTGTCGTACGGTGATGGGACAAATACAAAAGGGTACTGATCGTCCGTACGGACAAGGAACTGATGAGGATCAAAGACTTTGTACAAATCAGTTCAACTTCAACATAATGTTTGTGCTATATTTGATGACTAAATCCTATTACTCCCAAGGTTTGCGAGTCGGAACTCTCTTTTTGAACTTGATTGGACTCTTTTTCTTCCTTATTGGCTTGATGTCGACTTTCTGTTTATCAATGCTTGCCTCTGTTGCTTGTCTGAGAGGAGTATCCTTGTCTTCAGCTATCTCCACGTGTTCTTCTTCTTGGATTGTGTGGCCTGATGCAATCATGGGTGGCTCTCGAAACCTTATGAGCTTGTGTTTTCCATAGCCCTCTAGACATTTGGGCTCCTTAACACCACATGCTAATGCATAAGAAGTGTAAGACAAAAAGTAAGAGGCCCTAGAGGCCTGCTTATTCACATAATCCCCAAATATATCTATGGCGGACAACCTCTCTATTAAAATGATCTTTTCCTTTTGCCATGGAAGATCATGTCCACCTAAAACCCTAGACAAACATTTAAAGAAGTAAACAATGGCTTCTCCATTATTGCTCAACTACCTATGGTAAATCAAGATCTTAGCACTGCCTAGATCATGAATATAATGAGCTAGGCTTGACATTTTGCCAAACCCAGCCGGCCTGCTTCCACTTGATCTCTGGAGGAATGTGTCATCCTCAATTTGTAGCTGCCATGTATCAAAAGATTATAGTGAGACAATGATACATAACTACAAAACATTTAAACACAACATAAAGTATTTGATTTGAAGTAATAATATCATACCCTCTCATTTTCATCAGCAACAAGAAGTTCATCTTTCCAAAGATTTATTCCTCTCCCCTCCAGTCCAGCCTCTTCTTTAAGTTTTTCCTTATGAAGTGATGAGAGATTCATAGCTTCCTGGGTGAGCTGGAAGGCAGCTTCATCTGGCTCTTGGAAACTTTCAGCCTCTTTGAAACAAATAGTAAGGGCCTCTGCAGGATCAAAGGTTGTTTCCAAAGCTAGCAGTGAATGGTCATCCTCTATGCCAACCTCCTTGTCAAGCCTTGAAGCCTGGGCAATAAGGGAAATGGCATAGTCCTCCCTCAAATTGAACATACACTCTATATCATGGAGGAAAACATAATCTTTACCACCAATCAAGACACCTGGAAGCATGGGCACTACATAGTTGCTGATCTGAACATCAAAATCTTCAACTGGCTGTGCTGCCCTAAGAGTTTCAGCCCTCAGTTGAACAAGGTCAAGAGCAGCCACTTGCAGCCCCTCATCCTCGAGGTTGATATCTTCTTCCTGCTCTGCCATATCTGTTGCCATAGGAATATCCTCTTTTACCTCCGCTACAGATATATCTTCTTCTTCAGTCTCCTGCCCTTGCTCTTCTAGAGATTGCTGTTGAAAGACAATGTACATAACGAATGCCATGTTTTCCTCAAGCACTCTACACTTTCTGGTGTGCAAGTTACAGCTGAATTTATATTCCTTAGGCAGGCTGTCAAACCTTCTATTCACATGGTACCTCAGCTTGTCAATGGAGACAATATGATTTAAATGCACAAAAACCTTTTCACCTTCCACAATCCTTCCTGCCTCTGTCAGTTGTTTGAAGGTATCCCAATGGTCTGAAAGGAAATCTTTGTGATGGTCCAAAAGAGAGCTCATAGTGAACTCCCTGTTGAAAATACTGTGGTATATGTGGAAGTTCCTTTGAGCCTTGCACTTGTGAAGAAAGTCAAATAGGATCAAATCTGGAGATTTGTCCTCTTCTGGTTCCCTTTGTTTTGAAAGGGAAGACTCACCTTTCTGCTCTAGTCTCTTGCTTTTGCCTGAATCAAAATTTATATAACATGAATTCTATATGCTCACATATGCAATCAGATAATGTATAGGATATCACCAAACAAAACTCTTCATAAGCACACATGAATCACCTGGTGATTGCTGTGGTCTGAGTATAGCAGCAGAAAAGTCCAGTTTCCTCTTGAAAGGAGGGGCCTGAGGATCAACTGTTCCAAAGCAAAAACATTTCTCATCATCAAGAAAGACATCTCCATGGACATAGAAAGCAAAACAATGAGCAAACAGTAAAAACCAAAAGAGACACAAGACTTTGCAACAAAACGCGATGCAGATCCATTTGAAAAATGTAAAGTGCTCTCCTCGCATTTTGTTGCAAATTCTAAATTTCTATTGACATCCATTTCCAATCAAATGCTAGGGATATCTCACAATGTTCAGGACAGTAAATGATACCAGGAGGAATTCCCCAGGGCAAAAGAGATAATAAAAACTATAACAAATATCAGAATTTGCAGGAAAACGCGATTTGGAGCATTTGGAAAATGTAAACCACTATAATCGCATTTTGTTGCAAAATTCTAAATCCTACTCATATCCATCTCTAATCAAATCCTAGGGTGATCTGCTAGATTTCTAGGCACTGAGATTCAAGAATTCTACAGATGGAAGAAATATATATCAGAAAACATTGGAAAGGGTATAGATCTCTGACCTTTCTTTTCCTCTTCCATACTGTTGGAATAGCCCTGGAGATTCTCTTGCTCTCTTCCAAAACTGAGCTGTAGCACTGGTAACCTAGAGATTTGGTAATGGTAGTAGTCTTCAGACAGGTTGCAGAGTGGATGGAGTGTGTTGGGTAGAAAGTGATCAAAGTGGGAAAGAAAAGGATGATGGGAGGGTGCTGGCAGGGATGGAATACGGGGAGGGAAAAGTGTTAATGGATCTAATTATGAAATCATGATTGGCACAATTTCCAAGGCAAAAAGTGATCCACAAATTTCAAATTCCAAAAGATCTGGTGGGACCCACACGTGTTAAAAAACGACTATATTTCACACGTGTGGTATTTAAAAACTCCTTTATTTGTATTTTGTAATAATCTACTCTCCTAACTCAGTTCTCTTGCATCTCTACCTCCCTACTCTACACCATCAGCATCCAGACCAGCAGAGGTTCATACCCAGCACAGGATACTCATCATCAGCAGAGGTTCATACCCAGCACAGGATACTCATCATCAGCACAGCACACTTGCAGATAGATTCCAGGTTAGTAAGAAAATCTTTTTCCTTTTCTTCTTGTTTAATAGTATATTAGGGTAAGGAACTGATTGATGTGATGTAGGTTACATATTATGGTAAATATTATATGCATTTTTTAGATTTTCTCCACTGCATGTAGAAGCAGGAAGACTTTTTATTTGGGCATGTTGAATGAGAGTTTGATCACTCCTTGATGTCCATAGGCTCAATCCATGTTGCACCAAGCTGCATACACACTGAAATGACTAAAGGCATACTGAAGTATGTTGTCTCTAGAATTTGCAGCAAAACGCGAGGAGAGGATTTTAGAAATCTCAAAATAGTCCAAATCGCATTTTGTTGCAAATTTTAAAATGCTTCTTCATCCACCCATTTCATTGTGATTTTGTAACTTTCTAGGGTATTCAAGGCTGCACAGTTCTTCTATAAACTCAATACATATTGTTTATAGTTGAAAAGATAGAGAATTCATCATAGGGATGTAATAGCATGTTGTTTCAAGTATTTGCAAAAAAACGCGATTTTGAGCTGTTAAAGATTTCAAATCATCATAATCGCGTTTTGTTGCAAATTGTTCAATTTTGCTTTATCCAATTTGTCATCACCTTCTTTTATCATTCTATGTTCTCCATGTTTCTAATCTTTTTCTATTGCTTTGTATGGACCTTTTCAGAGTGATGGCAAGAACCAAAGCAACTGCAAGGAGGTCTGGCAAGGGGCCAGGGCTTGCAGCAGTAGCAGCTAGGGCTGATGTCAAGGAATCTAGTGTGCCTACAAAAGGAAGAGTTGCACATGGCAGGAAGGGGAAGTCAATGAGCATGCTGCAGCAAAAGTCCAAGAGGTTAAAGCATTCTGCTGGTGTGCTAAAGGAGATCAGGAAACAGCAAAAAGCTATAGGCTTTGCAATCCCCAAGGCACCTTTTCAGAGGCTAGTGAGAGAAATTTGTGATAGCTGGCACCTTGGTTTCAGGTGGAACAGGACTGCCATTCTTTCCTTACAGGAAATGGCAGAGGATTACTTGGAGAAGTACTTTGAAGATGCAATGCTTGTAGCAGCCCATGCTCACAGGGTAACTCTGATGGCCAAGGACTTCAACACATTGTCCAGAGTGAGGTGGAGGTATCACAAGCTGGTCCATCCTGTGGAATGGCAGGACATTAAAATGAGAGACATATTATTAATTTCACCTACAAGGAAATTGAAGGCAGACAAGGTGAAGGTTGTTGAAGTGACCCACTCAATGAGCACCAGAGGGAAAGCTGCTTATGAGGAGTCACTGAAGCAGCAAATAGAGGAATCCAAATCTGCTATAGATGTGGAGACTGTACAGATGGAGCTACAGATACAGAGAAGGTTGCAGGAGCTGGGCCCTAACATAGTTGTCCATATTGAACATGATTTTTCAGAGAATAATTTTGACTTGACAAAAGCATGCTTGGCAGCATTGGCTCATAAGAATGAGTATTGCTGAGATACTATCATTCTTGCAATGCTCTAGTAAGTGTCTTTTATTTTACATTTGTTTGCAAAACAATCCTTATTGTACCTCCTCCCTTACACCTTACCTTAATTATTGTTTTGTCCAATGTAGCATGATGAGAAGCTGGCTGAACCATGCTGTACAGCATACAGTTTATATTATTGATCCTGCAATTTCCTTCAAGTTAAGAGATCCAAAGGAAACTCCCATGGATATTTCCAATTGGTTCAGACACTGTGATTTTGATCATGTTGATATTTTGCTACTTCCATACCATAACAAGTATGTGTGTGGCTGCTTCTTTTGGCATTTCCCTTCAAGATTGAGTACTCTTGTAGCCTTTGATTTCTTAATGCTTTTTTCCTTATGCAGTGACCACTGGAGCTTTGCTTCTATTGACATCCAGTAGAAGCAATGCTTTTTATTCAACTCTCTTAGAAACACACACAGAGAGGTTAAATTGTAAGTGGTTTGTGTGCTATTTTTAACTTTAAACTTCATTATTTGGATTTAATGCACACTAACTGAATTATATGTATTGCAGTTGTATTAGAAGACTTCTAGATGCATTGGATCAGTGTCCTCCTAATGTCAATCTTTTGGATTCAATAGAGCCAATAGATTTAGAGGTAGAAAGTTGTTCCCTCTACTGATGTCTATTTCATGCTATGCCTTTGAACTTATTGAATAACTTTATTTTGTTCAGACATTAACAGTTTCTAACATATCTTTCCAACTATCCAGACACCACAACAAGATGATTCAAGTAGCTGTGGCTGGAGAGTGCTGATTAGTGCCAAATATATACTTTCAAGCTATTTTGAGATAGGACAGCCAGAGCTTGTAAGAAAAAATAATTTTCATTTAGCTTCAAAAAATTTGATATTGGTACAAAGTGTTCTAAATCATCATATCTCATTGCAGATGAGAGAAGATAGCTTCAACTCGAGCTATGTGTATAGTTTCAGAGCTGATATAGTTTGGAAGTTTTTGAAGTATGCCTTCCCCAAACCTATTGTACCAGCTACTGTCGAGTTAGGTGAGAGCTCTAAAGTCCGAGAAGGTGTCATACACCTTGATGACACAGATGATGCAGATGTGGTGCCACAAGAACAAGGACCTAGTGCTGATGAGGAGAAGCCACAAGAACAAGGACCTGCTGCTGCTGATGTTATTGAGGAAATGATGGAGCAACAGCAAACAGATGCTCCAGGGGCAGTAGAGGAGACAATGGAGCAGCACCAAGAGACTGTACACGACAAGATGGAGCAACAGAAAGTAGATTCTCCAAATAAAGATGATACGGTGAGCTTGGACCATGTAGAGCAGCCTCTAGATCAGCCTGTAGATAAATAGAAAATTATTGTCAAGAATATGTTCTACATATGTAATTAAACACTTCTGTACAGAATTTTACATTTCTGAATATAATACCTTTGTTTATGGAGTCTGTGTTATCTCAATTTTTAAATTTTCAATGTCTTTGCATTTTATTGATCTCTCTCTTCTTTTGAGCACCTGCAAAAAAGCAATATGAAACAATAGGGTAAAGTAAACTAATAGCAGTGCTTAATGAGACTAGGATAAGTCACATGGTATACCTTCTTATTGTTGTAGATAAATAAAAAGTCCTTTGAAATAGAACCTTCTGTCTCAAATAGAATGTCATTGCGCAATTGAGCTAGGGAGCAACATTGTCTTAATGTGATATTGACTAGCACATCACCATTCTCAACAACATCAATATCAAGAAGTTTATTTTCTGCACCAAAAGAATCTTCATCTTGATCCATTGGGACTAGTTTTGTACCTAGCATTCGACTGCGCTTATAATAAAAAGAAAAAATGAAATTTTGTGATGCAACCATGTACTTCAGTTGCATAGAAGGTTGGACAACCTCACAAAACACTGAACTACATGTCTTCTTATCCCAACCTTTATCCAAAAATTGTGGCATGCATGCCAGACTTGTTGCTTTAACTGTGAACATTGTTTTTGAAACCTTCACTGGAAAGGTATTAAACAAGTCTACAAAAACTGTGAGAGGCATGCACAAAGAAATTTTTATTATCCTTGTGGCAATATTGGGCCTCAGAGCTTTCTGTACTTCTTTGAAAAGCTTGGCTCTATATGCCTCTGTAACACTAAAATGTGGGAGAGGCCAATCCACTGAATTCCATGCTGGAAGGTCTTGTTTTCTTAACACACCATGTGTGTTTGCATTGTCCAGCAACTGATAAAAATGATCAGTAAAAAATATACCGGATTGAGCTAGCTCTGTTGCACATCGACCTTCGTATTGTTGTTCTCCTATCGATCCATGCAAAACATCTATAAATCCCAGAATACAATCGATGTTTTGCCATGTCTCATACGACGAAGGGTATAAATCTGAAATAAAATAACACAAGAATATCAATAAGCAAAGAAAGAAAGCTTTGTCTTAAAAATCCATGCACCTCATAAAGAACAAAACCACAATAGAAAAATATACAATTAGGCCTGTGTTGCGGAAGATCATTTGGATAGTCTCGCAAGACAAGTTCTTTATGCATGTACACATGCTGAATCAAAACTTCACCGATATCTTTCCTCTGGTGATTTTAAAATCTCGTACTCTTCCCTTCCATGATGCCAAGAAAATATTTTTTGTCTGGGGTCTCTTTCTTTTACTAGGTTGCATGAGCACCCATGCTCCTTTCGAAACAGTAAACCTTTCCCAAGTTCCTTCCGTTTTGACTGTACTTGAATTCTCTACCGAAGAAATAGAAGAAGCAGGTCGACGGGGTAAGGATGTGTGGTATAATTCTGCCTTCATAGCATTATCATCCACAGAGCGTCTTCCACAAGAACGACCATAGTTTTTAGAGAAAGTAGGCAGACAGATAGTTGATAAGAAACATCTTACTCTAAGCCAAACTGGATCAAGGGAGCAGTTTTGGAAAAGAAGAGGTTGCTGCACAATGAGGTAGTGGTGTAGAATGGTAGACCTTTCGAAGGAAAGGCAGCACAACAATTCAAAGTTCAAAGGGAGGTGGAAGCGGGAAGGCCCTTGTCAGAAAAAATGTCAGACTAGATTCTATCTTCATGTCCAAAGATCTTGTGAGAATAAAAAACCAATCTCCACATTAATGTAGCACGCTTGTACCTACATAAAATATTGTTTCTTTTATCTATTTTCTTTTATTTTTGTGAATTTCCAACGTTACGTTGGCCCTCTGTTCATTGGTTGAGAGCTTATTTTTCCAAACCGTAAAAGGCCCCAAAATGAGCTCCCTTTTTCCCTAATGTGACATGAATATATGTGGATGTGAAGTGATAGATATGAATGTATGGATAGATGCGAGTAGTCGTACATGAGAATGACTAGATGGATGTGGATGAATGAGATGAGATGTGTATGAATGAGATATGATGTGGATAGAAGTGATGTGATATAATGGTGATGAGAATGAATGTGATGGATATGAATGAAAGTGAATGTGATGGATATGAATGAATGTGATGTGATGGGATGTGAATCGGGATAGATGTGAATGAATGAGATGTGAGGTAAAATGAATGAGATGTGATGTGGTCTGAATGGATGAGATGTGAATGAATGTGATGTGATGAGATGTGAATATGGGTAGATGTGAGTGGATGGGATCTGATGTGAATATGGGTAGATGTGAGTGGATGGGATCTGATGAGGTTAAATTGAGGAAAGATGAGATGAGATGAAAATGATGTGATTGAATGAGAATAGGAATCCTTATGAAATGGTTGTGGAATTAAATAATGTGGGTTGATGTGGAGCACTGTGGAAAGACGAGAGTTAAAGCACGGGCGATTCCTCCAGGATAACTTTTCTCTAACGTAATCAAAAGCCTTAACTAACTGAACTGATCTGACCAAACCCGTAAGACCCATAGTCAGATCAGGGAAAAGATTGCACTTGGATCATATAGACCAATGCTTTTTTCCTCATTGAGAGGCACAACCATTGATTCTTTTCCATAGAATAATTTTTGTCCGGGATTTACTTTATCTATCGTACCATAACAGAATTGAGTCTCAATTTAGGGATCCATTAGTCCAGCCTAACCCCATCCAATCACGTGGGTTAGCCAACCGCCCAACCACTGTAGTGATGGGATCCAATTAAGAATTTGGTTAGGTTTTTATCGCAGGTACCAGGGAAAAGAGTTCCCAAGCCCCCTAGCCGGATATTCATGCAAACTTAAAACTAGTCACACCACTTACACACCCAATATGAAATTGCCTTTTTCACGGAATCAGCTATCTTTTTAAAAAAACAATCTTTTAATGAAATCATTGTGTCACTAATCATAATCCTCAAAATCTCCGGTTGAATCCTTATTTCCAATCATTCCTTCATCAGTGTACCTATAGCATCATTGGCAACCAGAACGCTCACCACCTGTCCACTCAGGGGTTTTTTCGATAGTTCCTAGCTCATAGTAATCGGCAATATATTCACATAACAAAATGGAATCTCCGTTGAAGATCAACAAGATCAACCAACGGATCCACATAAAAGAGCCATGGACTCATCCGTTTTGAGGACTAGCAAGGTCAATCAACTAGATCCATGCCCGAATTCAGAAAACAACTCTTACTCCTTGTTCCAATATCTTCCACAATGCACGTGTGGGTATCGTCGGTGACCCTGAGCCCGAGCACCGTATGGTCAGCACCCAATAGGATCCTTCGCGCAGGTGATCTAGCGCTTCACTCATAGATGGCTTCCTTTTGGTACCTCATCCACTGTACCGAAAGCTCACCATTTTAATCGAACCGAGGCTGGTCACACGACCTCGGTCGACCTTGCTATGCGAGACGTCCTCCATTGACTCTCCGTCAGTTGTTGCAACTATCTTCTTATCCTCACACCAATCGTGCCATGAGAAAGAACATTTGGCCAAGAGGGATCAAGGTCTCGGACTACCACCTTCGTGTGATGCACCTTGCACGGATGACACGCACATGGCAATCCATAAACCCATGTGATACCTTCACAAGCTACACAGAAACAAACATATTCAACATATTCCAAACAAATCAACAACATTTCAATCCAAATACATCATACTCTCATTCCAAATACATCATACTCTCATTCCAAAGTAGAGTAAACCATCACAAGCTTGACAAGACATCTAGCCCTCCAGTTGAGACTTCGAACAAGTCAAATCCTTCGAACTATTAGATATCCTGGCACGGTCTTCTTAAGATCATCCCTTCATGGCAAGGTCTTCCTTGGGGATCATTCCAAATCCAATTTTAACCAATGTTGTCTAAGGTCTTTTATGTACAAGGATGGTCATTCTTCCAAGAATCCATAGTCAGTTCTTGAGGGTCTTAAAGCTACTCCTCCTTGAGAGTTCCTTATCATACTTCTTAAGATCTTCCCTTCCTTGGGGATCATTCCAAATCTAATTTTAACCAATGTTGTCTAAGGTCTTTTACGTACAAGTATGGTCAATTCTTTATGGTTCCTTGAGAGTTCTTTATTATACTTCTTAAAATTGGTGTCTTCTTGAATCTAGCACAGCAATCTTTGCTTGTCTAGATCCTTATTTTTCATAAAAAAAATCTCTTAAGGCTTTTCTCTCTCTAGAAATCATTTTTTCTTGAGAGAGATGGACTTAAGCTAGGTATATTCAAGAATCAACTAGTTTTCTTGAGCTAATTCTAGGATTCTATCTCAATATTATGCTTAATCCTACGTACTTCAGAGGTCTTTTTGTCTTCTTGAGGGAATCCTAGGATTTTATCTCAATATTATGCTTAATCCTACTTAAGATGTCTTTTTATCTTCTCTCTCTAGATTCTCTTCTCTCTAAAATTCTTCTTGAGAAATTCTTCTCTCTAGATTTTTTTTGCATTAATATTCAAAGAGAATTCCAAGCATTCCTTAATTGCTATGTGGCCTTCTTTATTCTCCCAACAAATACATTCTCTCTAAAATCCTAATCTTATTTGCTCTTTCTAGACCTAGGGTTTACCCTAAATATAAATATTATTCAAAAATCTTATATTTATATACTTCCCTTTTAAGGGGATCAATTTGTACATATCTATGTATGTAAGGGTGATATGAAACTATCCACAAAACACTCAACCTACTCACATTGCCTCTTCGAATGGTCCTAGTAGGAAGAAGCATTAATAGAAGCTTTTGAAACCAGCATGGATAGTTGGTTATCAATTCACCTGTTTTTTATTTAAGCACTCACATTGCCTCTTCGAATTAAGCTAATGATCCACTTGAACAAACTCATTCAAAATGGCCTTGCGGTAATCCTCCTGGCATGTGTGATGGCATGGTGCTCTAGGTGGTCTTACCACCACACGATTGTGGCATTGAGTGTGGCAGCTATCAAAGCTATACGAATCAAATGAAGCTAAAAATACATTAGAACCACCTATTGTTGTAAACATGGCCAATTAGTACAACATCAAGCATCCTCCCGTTAAACTTGAGAGGCTTCAAAAGCTTCCATAACTAAGTTCATTCCTCACGAAACATGGAGGATGAACTCGGTAAACCGATAGTGTCCTATCATCAATCCATTGAAGACACATGGGAGCTATTTGGAGAGTCTAGTGGAGAGGGAATTCATGAAGAAAACCATCGACAATGCAAACACATTGTGAGGTGAATCCCAAGCCCTCTTGAAATATGATGTATACATGGATGTAACGTGTATATGGTTGTGTATAGTTGATCCATGGTGGCAAACGACACATGTCTAGATGGATAAGCGCAGGTGTGCAAATGGGAATAGAAAGAGTATGGAATAACGAGTAAGTTGGGTTTTGCATCTATCCAAAAGAATCGAGGTTGTCAATAGGCTCAAGATGGTAGAGGAGATAGTTTCTGAAAAAAAGATGCAAGGGGGTGGGCTTGAGAGACCACTAGAGTTAAGACTGCAACGAAGTGAGTTCCTGTAGGTGAATTTTGTTTGGTTGTAGTGAGCAGGCTAGAGTACTTGGCAGTTGTTGAAGTTTTGCACAGACAGAAAGATAGTACAGTGTGAGGAAGCATGGAGTTGTCTCAAGAGTAGGGAGTGCAGGGGAAGCAAAGGATCTTATAGGAGGTGTTTTCCCTAGGATCCCTGAGATGTAACTTTGTTAGAGACTTGGACCAGAGACCAATGTTTTGCTTATCTGTTCCTTGCTAATTTTGAAGGAGGAGACCTATAGTGTCAGGTTGCAAAGACTTTTGATGTTGATTCTAGAAGAATCTCTCTGTTTTCTTGGCGTTTCCATATCTTGTCTGAGCTCCATGTCTGAGGGGTGTTGAGAAAATCCGATTTTGTTTTCGTGAAGAAGTTTGAGTGTTCTAAGCTTGAATAAGTGTCGAGACTGTGGAGATTTTGTGATGGAGTTTGGCTTGAGTTGTTTTGTTTGATTTTGTTGAGTTTGAACAATTGTGGATGTATGTTTGAACAATTGTGGATGTATGTTTGAAGTTCAGGGTTGACTCATAGCCGAATCAATCATCTATTGTGGAGAGGATTCGGAGTCAGCCATGCCAGTCTAGTGTCGGTTATTGTTAGCTATGTGTCTACGATAGGGGTGTCAGCAGTCAGCAGTCAGACAGGTTTGTGGTTTAAATGATGTTTCTATGGCAGCTATAGTCAGGTTGGAGTCAGCTGAGTGTCCACAAGGTAGAATTCTTGTTTGGTTTGAGTGTCTGGAGGGTGTAGAAGTGCTAGTTGACGTAGAGGAGAAGAAACCTAAGTCAGTTGAACCAATTTAGTTGGCCTTGAGGGAATAGACATGTTGGAGTCAACTATGGGCTTGCAACTGTCAGAGCAGAGCAGAGAGTTCTTAATGTGTGATATCTCTTAGAGATTGGAGCATCCTAAGAATTAGGGAAGGTCAAAGGACACGTGGGAAGAAGTTTCTGATTCAGCTGAGGTATCTGAATCAGTTTACTCTATTTCTGTCAGTCGGGTCTGGTTCAGCGGGTCTGGTTCAGTCTACTTCAATCAGAGAAGGGTTAGAAGAGGGTCGACAGGGTGTCCAGGAAGGTCCTGGGGTTGTTGTTTTAAGGTTAGCTGACCTTTGGAGGATAGTAGAGCATCCTAGAAGACTCAATTTTGATTGGGGACAAGAGAAGGACTTTGGAGGCAGTTTTCAATCTGTTCTGTGTCAGGTGAAGAGGGTTTTGGTGAGCTGGATGCCCGCTGAGGTTAGTTGAGCTATTTAGGTGGAATATCAGAGGTGTTGGAGGTTTGTGTTGACCTGAGAGGACAGTTTGAGAAAGCAACTACATCAGAAAGGGAGGTTGGGAGGATGTTTGGGTGCCTGGTTGTGTCAGCTGAAGGGTTGAGGAGGACAGTTGCCAAATTGATTGGTGCCCTTGGAGTTGGGATTTTAGTGTCCCCCAAATCTCATCCCATTGTGTCTTCTTCTTGTGTGCCTATAGGTGGTGTAGTAGAGGCCATCACCCACAACCACCACACATGCTTTAGTGCCCCCACTAAGGATTAGAAGGCTTTTGTTAAGGGCTTTGATCAGAAGGTTGGAATCCACTAGGGCTGGTCAACTCAGGGCCAATGGATTTTTTTGGATATGATGTGTTGAGGAGGGGTGAGAAAAGTGAAGATGTTACTCATTTCTTGAGGAAGATTAAATTGGAGGCTTTGAACAATGATAGGGATGATGATGCCTATAAGCTAAGGATGGTGCTAAGGATGGTGAGCCTGTTGTTAGAAGATGCAGCAAGGGGGTGGTTTGAGGATGAAGCCGCAGATGCTAAAAGAGGTAGTTGGGATTGTTTGAAGGAATCTCCCTGATTCAGCCTTTGAAGCTCTCTCCACAATTTCTCTGGCCAGTCAACTTTTCCATACTTTCTCTCTAATGGACATGTGAGTTTTGGTTGGCAGGTTTTAAGTTGTTTGGAGAAAGCTTTGGGTGAGAGCACCTGATTTTCTTAAAAAGGACAAGTTCATTGGTGTGTTGCACGAGAGCATCAAGGTGAGAGTGGAGCTGAAAGATTCTGACACGTATGATAGGGCAGTGAAGATGGCAACTGAGCAGTGGAGGAAGAGACTTTGGAAGCAAGAGCTGACAAGGAATGAAAGAGAAGCAAACAAGCTAGTAGTTCCTATATGGATATGCATCTAAAGAGAGGAACCTTTACGGAGATGCCGAGGGTTGTGGAATCAAGTAAGGGACAGAGTGTTCTGCATCAAGAGGTACAGAAGCTGGTTGGAAATTTGAATAATGTTGTGCTGAAGGTTCTTGGAGCTGATTGGAATCAGGTGCAACCCCAGGGTCATTGTGGATATGCATCTAAAGAGAGGAACCTTTATGGAGATGCTGAGGGTTATGGAATCAAGTAAGGGGCAGAGTGGTCTGCATCAAGAGGTACAGAAGCTAACTAATCAGGTTGGAAATTTGAATAATGTTGTGCTGAAGGTTCTTGGAGCTAATTGGAATCAGGTGCAACCCCAGGGTCATTGTGGTATATATGGTTGTGTATAGTTGATCCATGGTGGTAAACAACACATGTCTAGATGGATAAGTGTAGGTGCGCAAATGGAAATAGAAAGAGTATGGAAGAACGAGTAAGCCGGGTTCTGCATCCATCCAGAAGAATCAAGGATGTCGATAGGCTCAAGATGGCAGGGGAGATAGTTTCTCAAAAAAAGATGCAAGGGGGTGGGCTTGAGTGACCACTAGAGTTAAGACTAATGTACAATGTTGCACTGATGATGATGATCCATCTTGTCACCATGCACTACAGTGCAGATTGCATGTGATATTCCCTCTGCTTAGCTTGGCGGCAGGTTCATGGCTTCCAAGGAGTCCACCAACAACTGGGGGTACTCTTGAAAGAACTCCTCGTCTAGCCAAACGGCTTTGTGGGTACCTCGATCTCAGAACTTCATATAGAACTTACGTATCCGTCGACCAAAACCATGCTTCCAACGATGAAGAATGATCTGCTCAGGCTCGATGACTTCTGCTTCATCTACCACGTCTGGCTGCTATTCATATGAAACATGATCTTTTTAACTATCAAGAAAGGTCCAAAACTACGAAATGAAAGCTTGCCCACTTTTTAACTATCGAGACAACGTTTATCCACTTGTTTTAATCTCTGTTTCATGATGCGCAAATAGAACTAATCCCCTTCCCTAAAGTGGACATCTCATCTAGACTTATTTACCTGTCTACTATAAGCTTCATGTGCTTTGGTCATGAGGTCCTTAATTGACTCAATGATTTCAGAAAATGCTTCTGTCGTTTTATTAGCCTCAAGAGATGGAGACACCAATCTCGTCAAAAGAGAAGAGAAACAGTGACCAAAGGTTGCTTCATATACGGAGTCCGTTTGACACTGGATGAATGAGTATTCAAGATGGTTTGGACCAATGGAAGATAATGTTCCCATTTGGACTGTTGGTCATGACAATATGACTTGAGAACATCAAAGGCCAATTGGTTATAGATTTATGTCTGGCTATCTGTTTGTGGATGGAATGCACAAGACAACTGTAACTTAGTTCCAAAGTTTTCGAATAATGCCCTCCAAAAATGCGAGGTAAACTTGGAATCTTTGTCGGATGTAACGGTGCTAGGCAAACCACAAATTGGGTACCAATGTTTGAGGAAAAGAAGGGCTACGTCCTCAGTTGTGGCCGTATGCTTGGATGGGATGAGCATGCAGAACTTATTGAAGCGATCCACAATGGGGAAACACTGAGTGTTACGAGATCCTGTGGATGCTGGTAGAGGCCCTACAAAGTCCATAGATATGTCGATGAAAGGTCCGTCGGGGATAGACAAAGGTTGAAGTAACCCAACCTTCTTTGTATGTGGAATCTTAACTTTTTGACAAATCTTACAGGCTTGAACATGTGGATATACATCACGCCTCATTTTTGGCCAATAAAAGGACCATTCTAATTTCGCAAGGGTACTGTTGATACCTCTATGTCCTCCAACTAAGGAGTCATGGGCATCATGGAGAAGAGTGCTTTTCCCCAATGACACAGAGGCGGTTCTTGAAGAACGACCAACCGTTCTGCATTGAATAGATCTTAGTGAAAAATTTTGCACCGTCTAAACGCTCCAAAATGTACTCAATTCTTGGCAAAGGAAAGTTTATTCAATGCCATATGTAGTCTACACAAAGGCGTGCAGACTTGTCCTTCTTTTGGACAAATTGGATGGGTGCAGCAAATGGTGAGGAAGAAGGCCGAATGAATCCGGCTCGGAGGAGCTCAGATAACTATCTTTCTAGCTCGCCCTCTAAAGTCTTGGAAAGATGATAGGCTAGGCGGAAGATCATCCCTAAACATAATGTCCTGATGTCTAGACAGAAGGTTTGCTAACTATGGGACTGAAGATGAGATAGGTGCTATCGATGAGGTAGAGACTGTCTGAGCACGTACATAAAGTAGTGCCCCTTTCGCTCGATAGCTCGTCGGGCCTACATGTGTGAAATCAATGGGATGCCAAGAATGCTTCTATCCCCACAAATCATGACGGGCTCATGAAAACCTTTACATATAGTAAACGTGTCCTACCCCCAATCGAGAATAGGCTCATATTGACGAAACCACTGGATTTCTAAGATCATGTCACACCCCACAAGAGGCGAGACAATGAAATCTCATTGGAATGAGGCCTTATGAACTTCAAAGGAAAATTGTTGTGCCTTTTGAGATATGTGGGTGCGGAGACTAGGTGTGAACCCCTCCACATCCAAATGATATGGCACTAATGTGCAGCTCATCTTGTTAGCCAACTGGGGAGAGATGGCGTCCTCAGAACTGCCATGTCAAACAGGACTACAAATTGTCGGCCCTTGGCAGGAGGGCCCTAAGCTCAGATGAGGCTTTTCTGTGCAGCATTGCTCTCACCCTCCTGCTTAGCATCAAATACCAGGGATGGCATAGGATGCATAGAAGGTAAAAGTTAAACTGTGTTTGTAGTAGTAGGCGGGGCTGGAGGAGCTAGAGATGATGTGGCAGCTGTGGGCAGAAGGAGCTTTGGAGGCTTGCTCTGCTTGACATTTGTGGGCAATCCTTCTTACCATGCCCTATGGTATGACATAAAAAGCATATGTTTTCTAATTGGTATTTCCTTTGCTTCTCTGGAGGAAGATAACCTCTAGTGATGCTTGCTTTATCCTCACGGGTTTTCTTAGTCTTGTATTCTTTATCCTTCTTACCCCTGAACTAGAGCTATTACTGGCATCCTTAACATCTTTAGAAGATGCATTACCTTTCCCTGGTTGCGCAGCAACTTGTTGCTGCTGGGGTTGGGAATAATACTGGATAAATTCTGATGAATGCTAGATGGTATCTGAAGGCTTCTGCCATGGTCTAAATGCAATGGATGAATGCTATGCATTATGCAGAGTGCTTTCTAATGCAAACCCTGAGGCTTCTACTGACTCTACATGCATGAATGCATCTCTTCAAGTGGGTTAAGGGACTTGGATTGACTGACTAACTGTCTAAGGCTGAGAATGACCTACATAGCTTGTGTCTGACTTATCCTGGACTGAGGATTACAATGGGGTCACGGCGTACGACAAATATCATCCTAAAAGGTACTAATAATGTACAATGTTGCACTGATGATGATGATCCATCTTGTCACCATGCACTATAGTGTAGAGTGCATGTGACAGGAGATAAGTCATCGACCTGGGAAAAATACCAAGAAAATAGGAAAAAATAGGGGTGGCTAACCCACAACCAAGGGCCATAAAAGGGATCAAAAGGGGACACCACACATGGGCAGAATCTAGGGATGACTATTCTAACACCCCCTCTTAACACTAGATGCTGAACAAACTTCGAGAAGCTAAAGAAGTCATCCTCTATCAAAGACCAAAGAATGCAGCAACAAGTACTAGGAAAGCTCCACAGGCAATCTCCTCAGCAACTTAGCTACAAAAGCAAAAGAATAAGCTGCTAGGTACACCGCTCCTCTAGAAGAAAACAGCCATGTAGGTTGTGCCGTGCTGCTCCAAATAATGGTGCCAAACCCAAATGTAAACACAATGCCACAGATATCCCTAGAAGCTTGTAACTCCAAGAAGAAAATACCCTCAAAAGAAAGAGTCTATCTGCTCCAACTCTGTATCAAGAGTAGCCCAATGATGTACAATAGCACTCTCCTTGAAGGTCGGCATCGCCAGATGTAAGAACTTAACTACCCCCTCTAAAAACTGATGTCCAAACTCCACAAGCCCAACCAAATCCAAATCTCAATCCTTCAATCCCTAGAAGTACCATTGTGCCCCAGACACGATCACGGACACACCTCACCACAATCTAGAATTCTCACACAAAGTAAGGAAATAGAAACATTCATAGTAGTGGTAATTGAAGCAGTAGTAGCCTCAATAGTATCACACAATGTAGAAGCAAGCTCCTCCATAGAAGGCAAAGGGACCAGCAACTCATCTTGGTCATGGGTAGTCGAAGAAAGAGTCGGAGGCGAAACAACAAGAAAAAAATCCCCCTCAAAAGCTATGAGCAAAGATAGCCCATTGTCTTCCTCAAGAACATTACCAGAGAGATCATCTTGGCAAGGAGAAGTATGCACAGAAACTGAAGGCAAGGCAACATGAGAAACAAACTCCTCAGATGTTACGAGTAAAACTAGCCCACTATCCTTTGTTGGAACATCTCCAAAAGAAGTATCCACAATCACTGGCTACATAGCACCCAAATGTAAAAACCATATGTGGATCACTGGCATCACCATACATGCCACAAAGCAACTGCCACATGTGGAAGGTAGAAGCATAATCAAAAGCACATATAAGTGTCGAAAAACCGAATCCTGACAATTTAGGAGGAGAAAGCAATAGATCTGTCCATTGGTCTTCCTCCACCGACACATACTCGACGGAGGCAAGGTCCGGTAAGCACCGATTCTTATACGAGAGAAACTCCATCAAACCATACTCCCTGAGAATATAAGTAACTTGCAACTTCCATGATTGAAAGTTACCAGCATCCAACTTGTCAACCTCATCCAGGAAATAACAAGAAAGTGGTACGGGAGCCAAATCTGAAACCATCATCGTTGATCCAACCGATAGGACTAAACCTCATAAGCTCAAAATCGTCCAAATTAGAAAACGTTGACGGAGGTCCCTTCCTCCCACAAGAAACGCAACCCTAAGAGGTTGGACAACAACGAAAATCCTCCTATAGCAAAAAACGCAGAAGCTTTTGTCAGCTGTACTTGCAACCTTGAGACCACCAGAAGAGGAAAGAAAAAAATGCAGATTTGATATAGAGAGAAAAGACGACCACACAAGGCCTAGGAATATGTTGTAAGAAGGTGCAAAAGAAAAAGACAACAACTAGGACAGTCCTCACTATAACTCGGGTTCTCCTCAAGAAAAAACGCACAATCTCAGAAGAAGAAGTGTCCTCCATAGGTACTAGATGCCACAAAGCCTCAAATCAGCAAAACACCTGTAGAAGAGGAAACACAGCACTTTTAGTACTGCTGCTTTGAAAACAGAGCAAGCCAACAATTGTACAAGGGTCCCAAGGGTAAAAAACGATGAAGATTGACCACAAACTGCAATGGTGAAGTGCCTTGTAGAGGTAGCCCGACCAGCAATAGATTTGACGAAAAAATGCATAAGAGAAGTGCTAAAAACAAGACATAAATTGGGACAACAGAGTAAACTCTAAACCTATAGTGATGATACCATGAAAGAGTGCACATAGTGGAAGCAAGATAAGCACTAGTGTGCTTATCTGAGAAGTGCAAGAGAGATAGAGATATATGAAGCAACTATGCTGAATATACTGCAGTGAAAACAATCCCGAGCAAGAGACATAAAGGTCTCGTAAGTGAGGGATACAAAAGATGACCGAGCTATGAGAAAGTGAGGAGGCAAGCCCACCTATAAATAGGTCATGAGGACTAGCCGACTAGAACAAAGCAACTAGTTGACTGGATAACCAAGAGATGGCCAACTAGAGATAAATCACCCAACCTAGGAAAAATACTAAGAAAATATGAAAAAATAGGGATGACCAATCCACAACCAAGGACCATAAAAGGGATCAAAAGGAGATACCATACATGCGTAGAATCTAGGGATGAATATTCTAACATTTAGGTGGAATATCAAAGGTGTTTGTTCCGCGATCTGAGAGGACAGTTTGAGGTAGCTACATCAAAAAGGGAGGTCAAGAGGATGTTTGGGTGTCCGGTGGTGTCAACTAAAGGACAGAGGACAATTGTTATATTGATTGGTGCCCTTAGAGCTAGGATTTCAGTGTTCCCCAATTCTGATCCCATTGTGTCTTCTTTTTGTGTGCCTGTAAGTGTAGTAGAGGCCATCACCCAACCAACACACGTCCCTCTCCGGTTGACCAAGCGCAAATTCTAAATGACAATTGCCAACCCAAGGGCAAGTCATACATCCAAAAGTAGCAAAGAACTCCACCTCGGAGCATAATGCTCGCACCACTTCATCCTCGGAATCGTCCGACCCTTGCTCAAAAGCGTGAGCCAATGTAGATGCCAAATCAAGAGCAACTTCCAACACAATGGCCTAACACCCATTGCTTGGAATTGTGCATCAAACTCCACATAGGAAAAATCTCTCTACAACCATATAAGAGGTGAAGTCCTAGCAAGCAACACAGTTGGATGCAAGAAAAGAAAGAACTTGCAAGGACCCTATGCTAGCCCTATTCTTTGAAGCCAAATAAGAGGGGGTGCCCTCATATACCTAGAGATACCTATTTGCATTGCAGAACCACTTACAAAAAATATAGTTGAAGCAAGGTGAGGCTCTGATACCAACTATAGAGGTATTTGTCCCTATGTGCTAAGGTTTCCAAAAAAGAGAGAAAGGAGTGCAACAAAACTCAAAACACAAGCACACACAAGTAGAGCCCTAAAACTGTTGTCCGTGTTATGTATAATGAAAATGTTTGCGACTGAATTTCAAGTACAAAATAATAGTGAAAATGTTGATCAGCCCAACATTGCTGTTAACCACCCCTGATCAGCCTCGGGTGAGAGAAACGCTCCACAGAAGCTCAATCGCTTGGTAGAAAATGAGATGGTATGCTGAAAATCCAAGAATGTATGTATAGTGCCCCAGATGCCCATTCGGCCTGTAAAACACCTTAACACCTATTGGCCAGCTGAAAATGTCCCGCGTTTGCAAACTGACCAACTTGACACATGGCATGCTAGTCGCCTGCCGGCTGCTGCCAACCTGGCTACAAGGCTGCCCGACTGCTGATGCTACCATGGATGGATGCCACACGTGCCTGGAAAACATAGAGGTGTCTCACAACATACATATTGATGGTCACTCACAAGAGGGTTTGTGTACAGCAATGTGACCTTAATGGGCAAATATTTGCAAATGGGCCACCATTCTAAGTTTTCATCACTTTTTTAGGATAGAGGAAAGACTGAACCATACTAAAGGCTAGCACTAAATAGCACAGCCAATCAAATACATGAAAATTTTCCATTAAACAAAACTGCAATATGAAGACAAACAAAGCATGCAAGGGACAATCAGCATAAACCAACAGGAATCAGCTTTGAAAAAAGTTTAACAAAATTTCCCGCTAATATATCACAGGAAAATGCACACATGTTTCTCAAACCTAACACAAACATTCAACTCCTGTGTTTGCTGAAAATTCAATGGGTAAATCTCTCTCTCTCACTCTCTCTCTCTCTCTCTCCCCCCCCCACTTCCGAGACATGCACTTCAGAGCCGTCATATGTGGCATATTTGGTGTGCTAGCTTGGCTATGATGTTAAAAGACTTATCTCATCTCATCTACGTCTAGGTGTGACATGTTAGGCTTCATAAATAAATGAAGGAAGACAATGTCAACCATTTGAAACTAGAATGAAAAAATGCAGCTTTCGGAGAGCTTCAACAAGGCATGCATATGCAGCATACCAAAGGTGTCAGGAGACTAGTAAACCAGCTTTGTCAATATGACTAGAATAGTTTTGCTGACTGCATAGATGAATACACCATCGATGTCCTCTTTGGGCTTCTGTGCCTGATAACCATAGTTGCTCTTTCAAAGAGTGCACAAATGATGTATGACTTGCAAAAGCCCCATAAATATTTCAACTACCTCACAAACTAAAGCTCGAAATCATTCATATTGAGTGCTTTAGCTGCCGCTTCCTCCTCCTCATCATCCACTACGAGATAGGGGTTCCTTTCTCCAGGACTGAACTTGTAGCCTGTAAACAAATAGAATGCAAGGCTTGCCACCTCAGCAGCGCAATCACTGGCCCATCTGTATTTGTATACGGTAACCGTGGTCAAGGCAAACACTACCACTCTTGTGAAGTAGATGTATACAAACAAAACAATGTAGTATTGTCGGAAAAGGGTGAGCTTCACCAAGGTCCGAGCAGCTTTGCCATCCGTCTGCGCCGCTTTCTTTAGGTCACGAATCGACCACATGATGGGCAACAGGACAGCACAGCAGCAGGAGATGTCAACAAGCAGGAGGAGCTGCTTCCACATGGCCCAGTCTTTGGCAAAAGGCCCTGTTTCATCAATGACAACGCTGGCTATGTTGGAAAAGACTTGGAGAGGGATGACTATCATGAGAACCCTTTTGTCTTTGTCTTGCAAGAAAGGTTTCAAGATAGTCCATCCGGTGCCGATGAGGACGATGACAACGAAGAGCATGATGCCCTTGAGGAAGCTAAACACATAAAAAGCAACATCCCAACCATGTGGGGTGCCGGTAGATTTGATGTAAAATTTATCCTCAGCTTCGGAGATGAGGTCGAGGGCTTTGAAAAACACGAGGATGCCCATGAGGATGTGGATCATGTGGACTGATGATTTGTTTTTCAAGCATAGCCATGTCCATATACAGATAAGGGCCAGGTATACGAAGAAAAATGTGAGGTAGAGCTGAGGAAGCTGGGTTTGCCCTGCAGGAAGGTAGTTTTTGGAATCTGCAGGGCCTTCAAGGTTATACATCTCAGTTCTTACATTCATGGAGACAGCAACTTGGCGGGCACAATTGGCGAAGTAGAGGCCATACTCATTGGCATCATTGATGGGATAGGCACGGGAGAATCTGTTGGTTTGCTGGTCGAGGTCGTCTAGTGTGAAAAGAAAGCGGACAAGGCGGTTTTTGAGAAGGCATACCTCTGATCTCTCGTACTCGAGGACCACTTGCACGAGGGCGTCGTCGGTGGCCAACAGAAAGCCCAGCAGGGCCGGATCTGTTGCTGCTGCTGCTGCTGTTGCGGTGCTCGCGTGTGCAAGGGCCACATCGGAGACGGAGATGTTTACGTAGCCCCGCAGCGTGAAGCCGAACTTCTCAAAGAGAATGATGGGGCGCGTGTCCGCCTGGAAGAGTGGGTGCTTGATCTCTCCGGAGCAACAATGCAGCAGCTGCAGTAGAGAGAGGAGGAGGAGGACTGGCGCCACACTGCACGCCATAGCCAGAGCTAGCTGATCGCCCCTAAGTCTCAAAAATGGGAAAACACCCACTTTGTGGAGCGTGTGTGTGGGGCTACCTTATACGCCCCCACACCCTATAACCCCATAACAATCAAATATTCTATAGCATTCTTTTCTATCTCCTATGGTTTGAGCTTATTGTCTTCCCTCCATGTGTCTCCATCTTCTCTTCGTCTCCTATAACTATCACAAACACACTCTCTCTCCCTCTCATCGTCTCTATGTTCAGCTATCCCTCTCTAACCTTCCATAGGGCGCTTTTTTTATATCTCCCTCTCTCTTTTTCATCTCCTCTATCTCTCACCCCAAAGGAGGAGTGGGGGGCTCGACAGAATAGCAGGAGGAGAAGGAGGCAAGTGCAGGAGGAGAGAGATGCGAATAGGTCTTGCCATATAGCAGGAGAGAGACAGAGGCAAATACACTAGACATGCCAAGGTATACGAGACCGTTGTGTGATGAGGTGCCCCAAAATACTCAAAGGCTTCGGTGAAAGGGTTTGGCTCATAGTCTTCTAAAGGATTTTTGCAAGCTATTTTAAGGTGGTTGTCAATAGAACATATTGGTTGTATCTTGTCATAGAGAGGGGTGTATTGGTTTGTTTCTAAGCTGGAAGAAAAGTAGGAACACTTTTTCCTTTGGGAATCACAACTTTGTGGATTTTTCTAAATGTAAGATGTTGATAGACTAAGCATATCCTGTGGAAAATCAAGGTTTCATCTTAGGGTCCCCCTTCCCTCCTCTCTACTCCATGGCCTTGTGTATGATGACTAAGGAATGGGATGGGTTGGGGTAAGTCAACCAATTAAATTGCAAATGATATTCAATATATTCAGAAAAATGATCATGTCCATTATTATTCCACATGGCCTCCCATCAAATTAACATGATGGGTACACAGATGCTGATTGGGCTAGTAGTGTTTCCCTTGGCATATTCTATGATAGGGAGGTTGATGTTCTACGTGCTTTGAATGATTCTAATTGGGCTAGATGTTATACCATCCTAGTGTCCCACTACTGACTAAATGTTATGATATGCGAGTGTCCACTACTACTACTAACTTTTGCTTTCACCTTGGTGATTCATGTATATCATGGCTTAGTAAGAAGCAGCGGAGCAAGCTGTGAAGCTAAGTACAAAACAAATTTTACAACGAATGTGGAGTGTGTCTCAGATGCATTTTGGTGCTTATCTTCTCATACCATGCTATTTGGGACCTACTTAAGGCCATATAAATCTCTTCTTAGTCTACATACTTTAGATTCCGGCCCCTTCTCAACAAAATCACAAGGTTGTGATACATAAACCTTCTTATGCAAGTCACCATTTAAGAAGGTAGTCTTGATATCCAACTGATGTACATTTTATGATACATTGCCAATGTATTGTTTCCCACTTCATACTAATGGTCTTTTTACCATGATGCAAATCTGCTAAATATCAAGTATAATTTTTGAGGATTGAGTCGTACTCATCCTGCATGGTCTGCATCTGATGATCGTTTTCTTATGCTTCCTCAAAGGAAACGGGTTCCTCTTTATTACATATATTGGCAATGAGAGAACAATGAGAGCATGATCCACAAAAGAATAAGATGCGTGATGAGAACATGCACGTGTCTTGTTAGGTAAAGGAGTAGCTAATTTGATGTCTCGTAATGTCTACACCAACCATTTTCACCATTGCATATCCACAATTTCCTCATCGATAGATTGATCTGCGGGGTGAAATTTGAGCTGATTTTTAGTAGGTATGGACTGATTTGCAACATCTTTTTGAGCATTCATTTTCTCCACATATGGCTGCTAGGCATTTTACAAAGGTAGGAGTGTATCAAAGATGTCTTGTGAGCATACATTTTGCTATTTTTTTTGCATAAAAACATGGGCTAAATTAAGTTCCTCAACAAAGACAATATCTCTACTCACTCACCAAAATACACTTTGTGTGGTAGGCAAGATGGTAGAATCTATATCCTTTTCTTTGTTAGTTGTATTCTAGAAAAATACATTTTATGACCTTATCATCTAGATTATTGTGTTGTTGCTTAGGCACAAGAGCATAAGCAAGATAACTAAAAATACATACATAAGCCACATAGGGCTTTCTATCATTCCAAGATTCATAAGGGGTGATTGTTTGTGGTGGCTAGATGGTAGAATCTATATCTTGTGCTGTTTTGTATCCCACAAAAATACATTTTGCCACCATATCATCTAGACACATTTTTAGCCATAGAAACAAAATGTCTAGAGCACGTAAAGACCTCTGACTTTGCCTTCAATGGATACACCCAGGTGTGCTTGGAGAAGTCATTAATAAAATTCACAAAGTAAAGATATCCCTGATCGATGGTGTCCTCATGAGACCACATATGTCACTATGTATAAGCTTTAATTTTTGGACCACATATGTCACTATGTATAAGCTTTAATTTTTGGACAACCCTAATTGATCCATCTTTTGAGAATGATGCCCATTGTATCTTGCCCAAAATGCACCCTCACATACATGTTTGGCAGGGGGCGTCAAGCTTTGGCAACTCTGACACCATCTCTTGCCTTTTAAGGTGCCACAAACAACCAAAATTCAAGTGACCAAAGTGAGCATGCCATAGCTCTGCATCACTCATAGCACGTGTGGTAGTATAACTGAATAAGCATTGTGTGCCAACATCTGATACTTGTCCAACCCTTATAAAGCCCATGGCTTAGAGTACTAGATACCACAATGATGTATCCATCACTCCAGCCACCATGAATTGTACACCTCAATAAGGCTTACCCTAGAAATTGCAAAGACTGATAGCATGTCCTTTTAAATGCTTGGCATAAACAAGACTTCTGAGAGAGTGGTTGTCCTGCCATTTGTAGGAGTGGGAATAACCTTACCAACTCCTTTTATTGGAAATACAAGGAGTTATTTGCATGTGAATGTGTCTCCTTGAGGAGCAGACTTAAGTGATAAAAATAAATCATGCTGAGAAGTAATGTTCTTGCTAGCACCACTATCAAAGTACTAGGCATGTTGATCTATCAACTAACATGCATACATCATGGACATATAGAATTATAACTGCAGTACACAACGAAAGCTCAATCATCATGTGCATAGTTCACTAACTCCTTACTTTTAGCACTTAGTGCTGATATATCAGCTATAACCTTGTGCCTTACTCTTTCTTCTTCTTCTTCTTCTTCAAACCTCTTATGCATTCATTGATATAATTGCTTGGCTTCCAAGAGTAGTTGAATTCACCTTTTTTCTTAGGCTTATCACCCCCTTCTCAGCATCCTTTCTAGAGGAACGGGATAATTGGGTTGATTCTACCTTTGGCTTTTATCTATCCTGAGAAAAGGCTTTACCTTTACCTTTGATGAGTTGGTAAGCAAATTCTTGATCTCTCACACACATACTATTTTGGTATTGTCAAGATTGCTTTTCTTTTAAAAGCATAAGAGCATTGAAACCAACTCATCAAAACCAAGGACATTGGGGTTACCCTTCATCATGAGCCAAAGTGTAGATGCAAAACCCTAATATGAATCTCATAGAGTCATGAGAACATTGCAACCAAATCATCAAAAGCAAGGACATTGGGGTTACCCTTCATCATGAGCCAAAGTGTAGATGCAAAACCCTAATATGAATCTCATAGAGTCATGAGAACATTAGACACCAAAGAACTATCTAGATAGGCCTCATCGATACATGTGAGCTACTCCTTGAGATCTTTAATCCTTGTGAGGAACTCATCCATTAAATCTCCCTTATTCATATATTTAGACTCTGACTGCTTTTGTAAGTAGGCCACTCATGCCTCATTACACACCTTGGTAAAGCATAATAAGTGCATCCCAAGCATGCTTCATAGTTTTACATGAGCAAATATGATGAATAGTTCTCCTTTTCATTGAAAGTAAAGCTAATGCATGTACTTGTGTATCCTTGCCATCCCACCTGGCTTGTTCCACTATGGTACATGTGGAGGCGAAAATACCTTTACTGTGCTCTTATGTTGGCATGACAAGGCATGCCTCAATGCAAATAACAACATTCCAAAGCCCTTTTGGTGACTAATACATGGTACATCATAAAGGACCATAACATCATGTAGTTGGTCCTATCAAGGGAACGCATACCAAATACATCATTGCTTTCTTTCAGCTTGCAAATATGACATAAAATGCAAATATTCCAACTACTTGCAGGTATTGTCAATGCCCATTGATGCAATCGATATGGCTGCCACTAGTAGATCACTTATGACAAATGAAACCTGCAAAGTGTATAAAAAATTACAGAGTGTAGAGAGTGTGAAAATGATACTTAGTAAGAATGCAAAAATCGATGATAATTACGATGATGATATTGAAGTTCTTGAAGATGAGATTGAAGATGCGGTGTCGAAGATGATGAGGCCATGTCTACACAGCAAATGCTACTTCTTTTGCTAATGTGCAGAAAATCCAAAATCGAATAAAAATAGTTCGAACTGGCAATCCTCCAGGATGCTTGTGGAAACCTAATAACATGCAAAGAACGAGCCCTGAAATCGCTTTGAAACACATAAAAAGGTTGTGGTTATTAACATAGTTAACAACCACTATACAGCATACGTTCTCCCATAAGTTATAAGGTCTAAAAAAATATCCATAGTAATAATGACAAGGTGTGAAATAATTGCAAAAAAAAGGCTTCTATAAAACATGTCTCATATTTAGCCCTCCCCCTAGCTTAGAGGTATTCATGCCTCTAAGTGGTAGATGAATGATAAAGATTAGTGAGGGATGTGGTAAAATCCCCCACATCAAAGTTTTTTTTCTTGGTGAGTTCGTCTACTTCTTGAAGTTCCTCTTGATAAATTGTCATTTGTGTTGGTTTGAGTCTTTGAATGTATGACTTTAACCTCCAGCCATAGCATTGGTTTTGTGTACTTTTCCAGACACGTCCTACAATCTATAACTGTCATTTGAAAACTTAATGAAAGGGCCTTCCCACCTTTGAAAAAATTTTAATGTCAAACCTATTATCAAATCTACTGTTATATCTCAAGATAAGGATACCTTCCTTCAAATCTTTTCCTTGAGCGCCTCACTGCATTTGTCTCTCTTTTTGGTAGCCTTCTCCATGTAAAAGTCAATTTCCTGATCTTTATCATACTCAAGCCTTTGTAGGTTTAGTAGGCACTCCTTAAACTTCTCTTGTGGCTTAACTTGGCTCCTTACCAAAACTTTGAGGCTTGGAATCTCCACTTCTAGTGGTAATAAGGCATTTTGGCCATACACTAGATGAAAAGGTGTAAATTGCATCATTGCTTTGAATGAAGTTCTGTAAGTCCATAAGGCTATTGTCAAGTGTTTTTCCCAATCCTTAGGTCTTCTCTCCACCTACTTGGTGATTATCTTGCACAAAAACCCATTTACCTTCTCCACCAAACCATTGCATTGAGGATAATAGGGGGTGGAATACCTATGTTTGATCTTCAGTCTATCTAGAAGTTCTTGAAGAACATCTGCCTTTAATCCTGGTCCATGATCTGATACCAGCTCCAAGGGTGTTCCAAACCTGTAGTAGTAAATATAATCAAACACAAACTTACCAGCATCTTCAGCTATTATTCTCCTAGTGCTAACTACTTTTTGCCCATCTGGTCATGTAATCAGCAGCCACAATAATATAAACCTTTCCTAATTGGGCTTTTAATTCCCCATTTCTCAAATGGACCATAAGAGAAAATGGGATTTTGTTGATAATAAGTGAGCCTCTTATCTCCTGCTAGCAAGCATTACAAGTCTTGTGCCAATGTTGAACATCCCTATGTAGGCTAGGCCAAGTGTAACCTACCAATAATATCTTTTTGCTTGTGATTTCCTGTGCAAAATGGCCCCTACATACTCCATCATGTGCAAAATGGCCCCTACATACTCCATCATGGCAAGATTGGAGAATGTGACAAATTTCATCGGATGATGGAACCCTTCTTATCACTAAATCCTTTGCTTTGTGATACAAGTCTTCTCCAATCAGCTGGCTGAAAAGACAAAGCTTTCCAAACTAACTTGTGTTTTTGCACCTTAGTGATATTTCCTAGAGGTTTTCTTGAAAGCAAGAGGTGGATAACCTCTTGTAAGTGTTCCCGGCCTTGAAACTTCAGTTCTTGGAATTTTGTTTCTCCAATCATGACATCTAGCTACTATTGATTCAGCCAATGCACCCCTATTAGACACACGATCAATTTTAATCATTTCAAATTCCTTCATTAGACTTTTTATTTGCCTCAACCAACTCAAGAGGTTAGAATTTTTACATGCCCAAACACCCTGAATCTGTTTTACTAGCAGCATGGCATCTCCTTTTACAACCAACCTTGTAAGTTTTTGTCCTAAACAAGCTTCCAGTTCCATCTCAAGGGTGGAATTCTCTACTTTATTATTTGAATGGACATAAGACATAATTTTACCTTCCTGAAGGACCACCTCTTGCTCGGGGCTTATAATGATGAACCCTATTCCTATGGAGTCGGCGGTCTTCCTCCTGTAAGCTTCATCACCTTGCTTGCAAAACTGCACGCTTAAAAATTATCTTTAGATCCTTTTGCATTAATACTGCACCAATGTTATCCCATTCCTTACATCAAGGAGTCACGATAGATACACCAAAGGGTCATACATTCAAGATGTGAAGCAATAGTGTTGTCCAAAGCTACAACTTGGACGGGCGCTCGTAATGGTGTGATGGAGTATTTATGGCGATTCTCGCTTCAAGAGCGTGTGGTAGCAAGTTAGGATGAAGTCCTAAGTGATGTACTTCATGGATATATTATGAGAGTAGTCATTGTTATAGCATTAGGCCTCTTATAAGCCTAAAGTGCCCAACCGACCACAGTTTAAGTGAGTGTGCACACTTATGGCCATGTATATAAGTGAATATCTCTCATAATACAAGATACTCTCCCATTGTGCAATTGAATCTTGCTTTTGCTAATCCTCTTGCTAATCTCTCTCCCTAATGCATGCTAGTGAGTGTGTGAGTGAAGTGAGGTGAGAGGAGGGATGAGTACCCGTAGTGCAACGCGGCGGTGTGACAACGTTCTCACAGGAGGCACGATGGAATTGCTTCTCAAGGATTTGTAGAGCTTGGAGACATCAAGGGTTATGAGCTCGGCCATTGGAAAGATCCTCATGACAGTTGTAGTTCACCAGGTAATCTCTTGTTGGATGTGTTTCAAGGGGGGGTACGGTGAGCCATAACATTTTTTGGCACCACTGTCGGGGAGCCGTTCCTTGGCTTTTTCCATCGTTTTTACTTTAATCTACGGATTACCCATTGCCCATTATCTTGATTATTGGTTTTCCATGAAAAAGATGTGGATTTGATGGTGATTTGTGTGTGATTTAGTGTAGAATAGCTCTCTTTTTTGTGTTTGTAAAGAATGTTTTTTGCTTCATTTTTAGCATAATTTGTTGTTATTGTGGTTTTTCATGTTCTTAGGGCTTGCACATAGTTTGTATTAGGCTTAGTTTACATCCATTGCATCAAATAATTGCAATAGAATGCAATTTTTAGTGAATGTTAGCTCTCTTTAGTGTTAAACATAGAACTAAAATCTTTAATTTTAGCTTAATTGTGTGTTTTTTGTTAGAATTATTACAATTAGAGTGTTAGCATGGATTAGGAGTAGCTTAATCTTTCAAAAGATTTCTCGAAACTATGAAAAAACAATTGAATTAGACTAACATCTCTTAATGGACTGGTTTTTATCATTAAGGGTGATTAATCTTATTCAAGAGGTAAAAAAATTTAGAAAATATATTAATTGGGATCTAAATTAATCATGTGAGTAGTCTAAATTAGTGTTTTTAAGTGTTTTGAGAGCATCTAGATGCATCAAAACACCTAATTACATCAATTTCTTCATTAATTAGAGGAATTTGACTCTCTTTGCTTAATTTTACCTTAAAAGAGGAGACCAAAATTAGAAGTATAATTAATCTCCTATTTTAGATTAATTTACACATTTGTTGATGCACATAGATTAGCATTCTCTTACTCTATCCTCCAATGATGTGCTCAATTGTGTGACTTAATCAAGGATTAGTGATTAATCAATTGTGTGACTTAATCAAGGATTAGTGGTTAATTAGAGTCCTTGATTAGTATGAAAGAGGGAAAGATTAGTGAAAGTATTATTTTTTGATTAATTCTAATCACTTTTTTACATAACTCATTAAAGAATTCAATGAGTAGATGCTCATGAGTTGTCAATTTGTCCATTTTGGGAGTCATTTATAAATGGTGTAAGAGGTGTTATAAAAAGGTTGACTTTTTTGATTCCCACTTACCTTTTTGGAAAAATGCCCATATCTCCTTGATTTTAAATTCAAAAAATATCTCCCCAAAAAAGAAATTCATATTTCCCACTAGACTCTAAATTTTTTTTCTCAAAAAATAGTGAATCATTTCTGCAACTTCACGGCCTGAGGTTTCATGCCCTAGGAGTCCGCACCGAAAAAAATCGAATTTAATTTTTCTGTGAAGGGGACCCGTTCACGGCGTGAAACCCTAAGGTTTCACGACATGAAAGACTTCCTTCACGCCAAAAAAGAAAAATCAAATTTAATTTTTTCGTGAAGTCTGGTTCACTACGTGAAACCCTAAGGTTTCACGGTGTGAAAGACATCGTTCACACAAAAAAAAATGAATTTAATTTTTCTGTGAAGTCCGGTTCATGGCGTGAAACCCTAAGATTTCATGGCGTGAAAGACTTCATTCACATCCTTAAAAAAATCAAATTTAATTTTTTCGTGAAGTTCGATTCACGGCGTGAAACCCTAAGGTTTCACGGCGTGAAAGACTTTGTTCACGTAATAAAAAAATCAAATTTACTTTTTCCATGAAGTTCGGTTCACAGTGGTGTGAAAGACTTCGTTCACACCAAAAAAAAACTTTTGGAAATCACTCCTGTTTGGGAGCTTGTATCTCCTAAACCGTGAATCCGATAAACATGCTCCAGGGCTTATCAGAAAGTTGATATCAAGCTCTTTAAGTTTGGCCTAGGCTGTTTGAAGTCAAAATCGATCGTTTTGGTCTCCGACCAATAGCCTCAATATTCGACCTAGAAATCAAGGCAAAAAACAGTCCGAAAAGCACGAAAAATCACAAAAACAGCACAAAAACGACTTCGAACTATATTTGGGCTACTTTTTGAGGGTCTCAAAACGAATGACAAAATCACGAACGACTCAGGGAAACAAAGTTGTAGTACTCCAAAAATACTACAACTCTCTCATACTACAGAGTTTTTCAAAATTCCTTTTGGAACACTAAAAAACGTGCTGCAAAACAGGGAATAAATTCCTGAAAATTTTTCTCGTCTTGAGACAGTGATGGAAAATAGGTTTTAGGACTTCTTCTTCCATTTGGGAAGTTACTAGCATGCACTTTTTCTAGAAAATTATCTCAGAGGTGATTCACGTACGTATAGCGCCTAAGCTAATTAGGGCGAACAGACACTCGTTTGACCCAACGAAGAGAATGCCAGGCCGCTTGAGGCTAATGGGCTGTGAGAAAATATAAAAGCAAAAAAAAAAAAACACGTGTGCTTGCTCATTAAGGAGCATTTAGGCAATCAGACATGACAACGATAGAGGGATTACTAGGGATTACACAAGGACTGAACCCAATGGCTGACATCTTTGAGCCATTGAGATCTATGCCCCGAATGCACCTCCCAATACCATTGGCCATGCCTATAACAAGCGTGTCATCGGGTTTTACATCCCCTGTCACTTCGATACCACCACCGAGCTTTGGTCCCTTACCTAACATTTCCACCAACCTTATAGGTACCAATCCTTTTCAACCCCTGGATGCCCACACCTTAGATATATTGACTAGTCTAGGAAGGGGGGTAGCCCCCAAGGACTGAGTGAGTCCCTCCCAAAACAAGAGCAGTCACATACAACCTGAATGACTCATACAAAAAATATGGCCGTACAAATTTCCACAATCATGGGCAAATATGATAGCACAACAGATCCTGTTCAATTCATTCAAATGTTTGAACAGAGATGCGAGGCCTTTGGAAATCCCAACTGCCCCACCAAGGTACATGCGTTAAACCTATGTTTAGAGGGAAAGGTTAGTCGATGGTTCATCACATTGATGCCGGCAACCAAGACCAACTTCAGAACCTTGAAAACAACCTTTATCCACGGTTTTTCAAGACAAGGTGATCGGTGGAGTGCAGCAAAAGAACTCTATTCAATTGAGCATAAACCAAATGAATCCATTAGAGACTTCATCCTACGGATAAAACTCTTAGACTTACGATGTGAGTCATGGGAAAAATTAAACGATTCTCAATTGAAGAGATGTTTCATGATGGGCTTAAAGAATAACAACTCACACAACTTGATCATTGTATCCAATCCAGAAATATTCGATCAATGTTATAAAGAAGCAGTACGTTTAGATGACAACATGCTAGACGATGATCATGCTACGAAATGTTCCTCGTCTAAACCAAGTGAAGAAATGGCAAAAGAAAGATTGATCTCGGAATTGTCATTCCCTGAATTCTATGTAGCCTTGCCTAAAAGCTTTCAATCGACATCTCTAAGAGAGGATGAGCTCCTTCAAGTGAGGAGTGAAATGCTTGTGTTAAGTGCAATCACTATACGACCATCCCAATCCCCATTGTGCATACAAGGCACCTGTTTTTGTATATTGCATATATTGTAAATCCTTTGATCATGATACTACAAAGTGTCCCAATTCATCAACAACAATTGACTCAAAACCCCCATCTCCCATGTACCAAACACAAACAGTCCAAAGGGTAGAAACTACTTAGGGAGCAGTTAATCGAACACTTCAGTGTTTCTATTGTTGTGGACCTCACAAAGTGGCAGACTACATAGTTTGGAATGCTTCCATGTCCATAGTCCCTGACACTTTGTGAACGATGTGGCATTGATCACATGTTCCAAGATTTCCCAAGACGAGTTGCTTCAATGCAACTGGTCATACAAAATACAACTCTTAACATCTTAAGTGTACAAAACGGGCAATTGTCCATGGTATCCTTGAATGTGCTTACACGCTTACAAGCTAAGGCACAAGAAACGATAAAAAAGAACGCAAAAGACAATACCTCAACATGGGTAGAAGAACATGCTTTAAAGCAGAACCCAAAAGAGAAAATAAAACCTTCTAAATCCAAGAAAAACAAGGGACCGAAACCAAGGATGAATTAAAGGACATGGAAAAGGAGTATAGGGAGGTCATAAACCCAAAAGGGGACATAAACCCAAAAGAGCCAAAAGCTACACATGCTGCATAACATCCACATCAAAATCCACCACACAAACCACAAAACCCATATGTGTGACACAGGATACAAAAGCCCAAAAGAAAATTCAATCTAGTCGCATGGGCAAATATAAAGAAAACCTGATGATCCAAAGAAAGTTAGAAGATGAAACAAGTTCTAGTACATCACTTAGTGAAGATGAAACAAGTTCTGACTCTTCACTCAGTGCACCTCATAGACCAATCAAGAAACTAGAACCCACCCAACCACCCCAAATTGAAAATCATGATCACATTACATATACGGAACACAAGAAGCAAGCTCAGGAGAGCATGCTTAGCTTGGATGAGTGTCTTACAGGATCACCAGTTGTGATTGAACCTAATAATTCTAAACCTAAAAAAGCAATCAAAATACAAAACCCAGAGGAGCACCGCTTCCCCTTTCAAGAGGAAGACATACTCTCTACAGAAGAGTCATTCGAGATGACAGATTGTATGAATTATGTAATTGAGATAGCACGTGAGGAATTCGATAATTCCTTTACAAAATTAAAGAAGTCTCTCAAAACCTCATTTGGAGGAATACTCTTCTCTCATGGTGAAGCCAACATAACATCAGCACTTGCATCTTTAACGGGCTCAACATGAGTTATACCAAGACATAAAAAGCTCCATAGTACAAGACTATAAGGATTCACAAGTTTCCAAACAGAACTCAATTAGAATTGTTAGGGGACCAAGTGTACGAGTGTACACATTGGCTACTTTGGAAAAATCCAAGAGCCAAAAAGAGGATGAAAGTGAATGGGAATATGAAATCGAGACAGGATCTGAAGTTGAAAAAAAACTAAAACATCCATGGTTCCTTTGGAATATTCTATCATGGTATGGTTAGATTCAATGATGTTATGTGCAAACGTGCATTAATTAGCCCTCGCGCTAGTCATAAAAGCATGATAATAGACACTTGGGTGTCATTGGGAGACAACCTAAACTTATCCCTATAGACAATGGTCGTGCAAGAGGAGCCAATGGACAAAGCATTGAAGTTCTAGGTTACTTTAGCTATGCTACTCAAACAATCGGTGGAGATGTGGAATTTACATTCCATGTTACCCTAGATTCCCTTGAGTATGATGTCATCCTTGGTGGAACTTGGATACATGACTCGTTGTATTTAATAGATGAATCCATGCTAACAGTCACATTGAACACTCTTGCAGGCAATGTACAATTGTTATTACGGAAGCAAGAGACCTTGGACGAGTTTTAACTTCCAACATATCTTACTAAAAAGATCCCTAGGATTCTCGTTGGATTGAAAATTTCAAATAAAATCACCATAGCTCAAGCACAAGTGTATCCAACATGAGAACACAATCTCATGACCCTCGAGTTATGGGATTTGTTAGGTCAACCAACACTCATGGCGGCTCATCCTCCTGAAAGAATTCCCTTTACACAAGACTTGAACATGCCATGTTTGGGGTACTTTGAACATACAATGTATATTGAAACTAACCCCATTAATTTGTAAGTTTTTTGTGGTTGAGTATGTGTTGGAAGCAGATTTAATCTTGGGACATAAATGGACTACCCAAGCACCACTGTGCTTTGCTAGTGATAGAGTCATCATGATGGTCAAAGACAAAAAGTTGACAATACCATACTGTAAGGAAGAGGATCTAACTTTATGGATTTCTATGATGCTGAACGCAAAAGGTTACAAGCCTCTTCTATGAAAGCCCCTCTACACAATAACCTACCATTTGCATTAACGACCGACTCCGATAAAGCATATACTCCATCAACCCCATTCTTACCAACAAAGTTCGATGCCAAAACCTCGCAATCAATAGCCATTCCTGAAAAAACCCCCCTGCGCAACCATCTATCTCTAACAAGAAATTCAAAGGAAAATCCTTGGAACCTATGTCTCTTTATCAACAACAAACCTCACCAAAGGAGACAACTGCATGCTCGAAAGCCTCATCATCTCGATAGCCACTCCACAAGAAACTCTTGCCTCATCATCATCAACAATGCCCATGAATCTCAAACCTGTAGCCTCAGCGTCAACCAATGTGAAGGAGGTCCCAAAACCTTCCACTTCCACCAAAAAGAAAAATTCACCAAGACAACACAAATCAAGGTATCTTAATGGTATCAAAATGTGGGTGGAGAAACAGCTACTTGTCGCTCAAGGCTACTACAAAGGTGCCAATAAAATTTAGGTGCCTCGATCATCAAAGCCTCTTCCTCAACGCAGCACTTAGAGGCAAAGGAAAAATAAAAGTACTCCATAACACCGTCCACCACACAAAAGCCTATGCGAGCTCCTCAAAGAACTCCACCAAGTCAACAAGTGTGGGTACCAAAAAGATTACTGCAAGCACAAGGGTACTACCAAGATAATACCAAATCTTGGATTCCCAAGCACATCACAAAGTCCCCTAAGCTTGCACAAAGAAGAAAGGCTTAGCACCAAAAGCATCAACCCCACAAACTTATAATAATCATCAAAGATGGGTACTTTTGCATGTGCTTTAACAACAAGGATACTATGATGGTAATGCCATCATATGGTTGCCAAAATTGAACAACATGAAGAAAGCCTCACCAACCAACTTCAACCCCAATAGCTTCATCACCTAAAGTTCGACAAGAATGGAGGCCCAAACAACACCAAGCAAGTCACTCAACCACTCTCGTGCATTCAACACCTACACGAGCTTATGTGTTTGAACAACCCCAATGGTAACCAACCAACAGTTTTACCTACCACTTCGACAACATTTGAGCCAAAAATTCAAGAATCAATTCCACATCTGCAAAACAGAGACTTGTGAGCGCATCAAAGATAAACTCACAATGCTCTTTTCACCCCTCTGGATGTGAAGTGTAAGTGCAGAAGCTACGCGACATACATAAGAATGTATTCTCTCAAAAAGAAGAATAGCCATAACAACCTGTTGCTTACAAGGTGGTAACAAAAAAAAACACACACACACACACACACAAACACAAGGGAGTCACACATATGGCCTACCAAACAACTTCAAAGGATCTTAAATAGCCATTCCATTTTTGTTAAGCTTATAGCTTACTATTCTTTTGGCAATGATAATATAGCAGGAGCTGTTCCAAAGTACATATCCATACTCATGTACTTGAGAACATTTGCACCAAAGCCTCACTATCGACAACTTCCAGGTACATCTCTGGATGGGGGGCCATGGTGGGCAAAAGCCTGGTCAATGGTATAACCCATCACCTGGAATTTTCCTTCAAATTCCAAACCTCTCCAAACGACGCTACCATCTTCACAAATCAATGATCTTCAATCCTTAGTGAAGATATCTATATTAGCCTTGCAAGTCGTTGTAATTCTTATAATCCTCCTCACTAACAAGTGGCTACTTCAACAAAAAGCAGCAGCTTAATAAGAGTCTATATGACTCACTTCTTGTACTTCATGTATAACTACTTCATAAGAGCACTTAAATATACATAAAAACATAAAAAGCACATGGGAAGAAGCATGCAGGAATAGGTCCTACGCAACAACATTTGATAAGAATCTTGCCACAGAAAGGGACATCATCAAAGGCAAATTTCTTCAAATGATGAATGTCACTTCAATGAATCAAATGAGGAACTGAGAATCACCATCTCATTCTGATGATTATGTATATGTTTCTCCGGATCCTTCCCTCTCTTCTCTCCTATTATTAACATCTCTTAGCATCCCCACTAACACATATTACATGTAACATTGCTTATGATTCCCAAAAACAAAGTGAGCAAAACCCCCCAAAAAAAAAATGCCCCCACAAATATAAAAATGTAATCATTTGTAAAAAACCCCACCCCCCACCCCATTAGGAATTCCCAATAAACCACTAACCTTTTCATTCACTAACTAGCTTTTCTTATTCCTTCCGAAGAAGGAACAAAGAACATTGAAGGTCAATCAACATCAAAGTCATCGACAAAGCTTGTCCATTCTCCCCACACAAAGGTCTTCAATGCAATCACAAGGACACGATCACCATCAAGAAGGGGGGATGTTAAACCATTCCTAAGGTTAACAAGATCTACCGCCATTATCTTACATCAAGGAGTCATGATAGATACACCAAAGGGTCATACATTCAAGATATGAAGTAATAGTGTCCAAATGTACAACTTGGATGGGTGCCTGTAATGGTGTGACGAGTATTTATGGTGATTCCCACTTCAAGAGCGTGTGGTAGCACGTTAGGATGAAGTCCTAAGTGATGTACTTCATGGATATATTATGAGAGTAGTCATTGTAATAGCATTAGGCCTCTTATGAGCCTAAAGTGCTCGGCCGGCCTCAGTTTAAGTGAGTGTGATGGCCATGTATATAAGTGAATATCTCTCATATTATAAGATACTCTCCCATTGTGCAATTGAGTCTTTCTCTTGTTGCTATCCTCTTGCTAATCTCTCTTCCTAATGCATGCTAGTGAGTGTGTGTGAGTGAAGTGAGGTGAGAGGAGGGACGAGTATCCATAGTGCAACTCGGTGGTATAACAACGCTCGGGAGGTACGGTGGAATTGCTTCTCAAGGAGTTGTAGAGCTTGGAGACTTCAAAGGTTACGAGCCCGCCATTGGAAAGATCCTCACGATAGTTGCGGTTCACCAAGTAATCTCTTGTTGGATGTGTTTCAATGGGGGTTAGGGTGAGCCATAACAACCAATTGCATGAGAGACAACAGTTGTGGACAAACATAGAAAACCAAATCCCATTGAGGTGGCATGATGATTGGTAAAGAAGTAAACATGATTTTTACATCATTAAATTCTTTCTCACTCTCATCATTCCATGTAAAAGTACTCTCTTGAGTGAGTCTTTGAAATGGTGAAACTATTTGTGTAAGCAAGTGAGTAAATCTGGCAAGGTACCTTACCTTTTGAAGAAATGTGACCAGCTGCTTTGTATTTGATGCAGATTACCTTAGTCTGGGAAATGTGGCATTACTCTGGATTCAACTTTCCACTGAGCTGGAACAATCTTTTTAAGACTTCTTCCACCTTTTAGAAATTTAAAGACCTACTTCTATGTATTCAAAAATCATCTATAAACAATCTAATGGATGAACCAAAAAATGGTTGAAAAACATACTTCATGAATCTCTAAAATGTGGCAAGTGCATTCGTGAGACTAAATGGCATAACTTTATAAGTAAAATAGCCCCAAGGGGTGATGAACTTAGTCTTCCTTTGGTCCTCCTCTATTATAAAGATCTCAAAATATCCTAAGTATCCATCACAAATAGTATATGTTTCGTGGCCAGCCAACTCATTCAAAATTTTGTCCTAGAATTGTAAAGGAAAATGATCTCATTTTATGGCTGCGTTAAGGGGCTTGTAGTCAACTCAAACCCACCACTTTCCATTATTTTTGGGAGTCACCACCATAGGAGATACCCATTTAGAGTTCTCCACTGGATGAATAAATATAGCCGTCAATAGCTTATTCACTTCTGTTAATAAGGCATCTCTTTGCACCACACCTAACCTTCTTAACTTTTGAACCACAGGCTTTGATTATGCCTTTAACTCAATATGATGCTCAATACCCCTTATGTGTGCTTTTGTCGCACAGGTCGTAGATGGGGACTTGCCGAACACCGTATGCGAGCCACGAATGGCTACAAGCATACAACCAGGAAAGCAAGCTCAAACAGAATGTAAGGGTGTGTCACTCACCGCTTTAACCGCCGTCGTGAAGGATTCCCACGTCGCAGCCGTGATGAAGGAGGAGCCGCCGCCGCTCTACCGCCTCGCCGCCGCCGTGTCGCTACACAGTGCTCGATCGCTCTCTCACTCACTCTCTCTCTCTCTCTCTCTCTCTCACACGCAGGGAAGAAGGAAACCAAGGAGATAAGGCAAGAGCACTCTTGTATTCAACACATGAGAATGAGGGGTTACATTTGACTCTTATAGGTGACATGGCCGTTCACACATGGGCGCCCATACATGGCTGGCCGATCCTAACCCTTATCCTATTGATATTCAAGGTGTGCCTCTCATCGGCGATCACCCAATCCCTTTATCCTTTGCATATGGTGCCGACAAGCCCGGCCCATGACTCAGAATAGTTAAACTAATTACATGACGTAAAACATAGTACGTCTCATTGTCCGTCTCATAGGTTAACATGCCCCCCTTCCTGATGTAGATTTCGTCCTCGAAAGCTATGGTATGGTAAGCTCGATAGGGTTGTTGTGGTAGACCGTCTGCAAAACAGGGAAGTAGAGTGAAAGTATGTTGGAATTCAAAAGATATAAAGTGTATAAATTCAAGCATGTTAGACCACAATGGATGTTACTATGAGACTTAGTTTAAGGGGTCACATGAATGAGCTAGTGTAGCAAATTAACAGGAGTTTAATAATTATTGAAAGTAAATCAAGAGTTAGCAAGGTGTCAAAGGTTAATCAAGGTTTATAACTGGCCTAAGTCAAGGAAAATAACCAAGCTTAATAAATAAACAGATGACCACACTGTGTCTACTCTAAGAACAAGTTAATACCACAGGTCTAGGGACACAAGAAACATTAGAGTTACAGGAGCCTTTTGCCTTTTTTTTTAAAATGCACGTGACAATTTTTACACACAATGGCGACCTTCCTAAGGCAAAACTAACATCGATCTTGGTACCATGTTTAACACAAGGCATTATCTAGGAATCTATTAGTTTACCTTAGGCAAGGCTACCCCCTACCAACCAAGGCATCGGTCTGGAGTAGAATACTCCTCGCCTACCAAGTGTCAATAAGACGATAGGCCAACATTAAAGCACATCATAGACTTGTATTGCCATTTATTGTAGGCTTTTTTTTAAAAATTTATTTCTTTTGATCTTCGCTCTTGAACTATAATTTATCTTGCATCCTTTTGACAAAGGGGTAAAAGCTATGTCCTAGAGGTCAACACACACATGGCCAGTGTCAAACATTAAGATGGTTTGACCCTAGACCTAAGACAATTGTATTCCAAGGTTAACTAAAGACTGCATGCATTCTCAAGAATATATCCAATAAGGTTAAACTCATTAATGATTCACACTAGCACGTCAGGCAACTTCAAAAACTAAGTAGTACATTGACAATTTCCACGTGGTCATGCATTATAATTCATGCAATTAATTGAACAGTAAAAACGAAAGAGAGTGGGTATGGAAGAATTACACCTGTATTTTGGAGATCTCCTTGATTCGATGAGAAAAATGCCCGTAATTTGATGAGATATTGATGTATGAGCGTTGCGGCTATCTCACGACTTGAAAGCGAACCCACCTCAAACTTTTCCACCTGTACAACCAACTAACAAGCACTATACCTCGAGAGGCACATCAGTGTGAAAATTAAACTCGTTTAAGGAATCCAAACTAGAAAAAACTTGAAAACACTAACCTACCTACCAGTCACCACACTACTACTGATATGGTAAGAGGATGTTGTAGAGTCCTGGCTCTAGCCCTAAGGCTAAGCCTGTATCCGCATCATCCAAATAAATAAAGTCAGCCTCAGTAGTGCCATGAGTTTCATCCGTCCATTCATCTCGTCGGTCAGATATATCGTTTTTGTTTTCCCATCCACATAAACTCATCAAAAATGTAACCATGCAAGGATAGTCATCTTGTGGAAAAGGAAAGCATTGGGCTATCGGGGATATGTCCTCTACGGAGTAGGGGTTAGTCATGGTCAATAGGCAAATTAGCCATTCTAATTCCTCAACATTTTTTTCTCTGGCTAGTACATCTATATGATCCCATTCAGTTTCAATTACAGGATAGTACATGTGAAATATCTGAGAAAGGTACAGATGATACCTCTCACCAAAAGGTGGATGAAGTGTGTGATGATCTTGCATTTGCCATATCTGCAAACACAGATATAGCATCAATAGGTTTATGACAGGTCAATCTAGTTCCTGATTGTATACGGATATTTCTCCTCTTTTTATGCTCTTGCTCTTTTTACTATTTTTTGTTTTTCTTTTCTTTTCTTTTCTATGTATGAAGCTATATATATACATCCCCTTGAATTTGGCAATTACATGGTCAGGGGAGAAGGTTAGGGAGGAAGCAATAGAATGTCGAGCGTGAGTACATGCTCCCCCTTTCCTTGGGTAGATCATATTTTCTGCAATGATGTTGCAGCCTCTTGGAACCAATTTGTCCAGTGGGTCATAGGTTGTGATGTGGGCAAATAGCTTTTTATGACCCTTGTGGCCACATCCAATTGCAGAGATGTTAGTGTGTGCTCCCATTGACGAATGGAGGAAATGGTTTCCGACGATACTTTTACAAAGGGAGACATAGACTCATTGGTCTCTTGTTGGGTGTTGACAAGAGTAGGTGTAGAGCATGTAGAAACTTCTATATCAGCGTGTGCCTGGCATGAGGAGCTAGAAGCTTCATGTGGCTCCCCCCTTCCTGAGCTAGGTGGTAATGATCGATATCGTTTGGGAATCCAAACTAACTCTGGAAGAAGTGGTGCGGAGCACTCTGTTACCTTTCCCTTACCACGATCTTGAATTGTCGTTGGGGTGGCAACAATTGGTTTGCAAGGTTTTACAGGTGATGTAGAGGGATTCAGCTTATGTTTAGGGACCCAAATCTGGTCATTCCCCTCGTAGTACCCTTGGGCTACTAATAATTTTTTAGGGATCCATCGTGATGTTACATTGCCCTTTCTCGGGTGGGTAGCTGCTTTCCTTCTACGAGGCTTCTTGTCTGAACGAGATTGAGCAGGGGAAGTAGCTGTTAACGAAGCTTTTGGGACCCATTTGTATATACTCTTTGGCATAGTAAGCGGAGCCTTAGAGACCACACTGCTTGTTTCTACTCTTGGCGTTAAAGCATTAGAGGGGTGGCAAACAACCAAAGATGGTTTTGCTACTGGACTTTGTGATTTTTCATTATCTAGCATTTGAGTTGATGACTTAGGTACATGATTTTGAGCGGTCAGACTGAGTGTTGGTTCTTGCGTTGTGACTCGTCTGGTTGCCCAATCGATATTGCACTTGGTGGCCATCATCCATTTGCGCCCTAAGTTTACAGTCCCTTCCATGGTACCCGCAGGCATAACCAAAAAACTTTGAATTACGGTCCCCTTGTCATAGGCAACCGGAGTGTGCAGAATTCCTGAGACAGGGGTTTTCTTCTTGTTGATTCCTTGAACTTGGATAGCACTCTTGGATAAAGGTGGTTTTCCAAGTTGACACCACATGCCATATGATAACAAATTATGTTGAGCTCCTGTATCCAATAATGCATTATACAGCACCTCCTCGTCGTAAGGACTCTGTAACTCAATTGGGTATCTTAGAGGTGGGTCAGATTCCAGTGAATCCTCGTTTGCCTCCTTGAAAAATGCTTGCGTAATTCCCAAGTTGGCTTCTCGTTGGCGCCTAGCACGCTGTTGACGTTCTTTGGCTTCCACTCTCGCTTGTATTTTCTCAAGCTCAGCTTGTTCTTTAGCTGCCCTTTTTTGATGGATTGCATGTAACTCCTCTTGGCTCAGGGTGTCATAGTATCTTTTGAATTTACTCCCATTAAGGAATCCAATGGTTTCAACTCCGTCGAGAGTCTCCACTCTGATGGTACCTTGCGGGGTAATTTCACATACTCTATACGGTCCCTTACCAGCATATTTGAGCTTCTTCTTTTTCGTTTCGCACTCCATACATCAGGACTTTATCCCCAACCTTGATGTCCTTGTCCTTTAGGTGGCGATCAAACCATTTTTTCCTTCTATCCTTCTCCACAAGGACATTGTACATAGCCAATTGTCTTTCTTTGTTTAGTCGCTCAAGGATATACAGTCACTCTACTAAGGGATTACCATACCAACCCTCTTGAGTAGCAACACGAAGACTAGGAATGACAAATTCTCACGGCATGACTGCTTCTTGGCCATATACCATTTTGAATGGTGTGCAATTAATAGCCACTTTGTACGCAGTACGATAGGCCCATAAAGCTGTCGTAAGCTTTAGATCCCAATCTGTGCGATGAGCTTCAACTGTCTTTGTCAAAACAGAGATTAAGGTCTTATTGGTACTCTTGGCTTGGCCATTTGCTTGCGGATAGTAAGGAGTAGATTTATGATGGGATATCATGAAATTTGTTGTGAGCTCCTTAGTCACTTCATTTATAAAATGCGTACCATTGTCGCTCACAAGTTCAAAAGGACAACCAAAGCGTGTGATTATATTTTCAAAGAGGAACTTGGCTGTTGTCCTTGCATCTGCCTTATGTGTCACTTTCGCTTCAGCCCATTTGGTCATATAGTCAGTGGCCACAATAATATAGCGAGATTGTGTGTTGCGGGCCGCTGGGCTAATTGAACCTACAAAGTCTAAACCCCGCTTTTCAAATGGTTGGTTTACTTTGATTGGATGTAGGGGCATTTGATCTTTCCGCTGGGGTTTCTTGTATCTTTGGCATTCATCGCTCGCAACCCTTCACAAAGAGTGATGCATCTTGGAACATAGTGGGCCACCAATACCATGATTGTAAGATCTTTCGCGCAGTTAAGTCTCCTGAGAAGTGACCACCGGCTACGCCCATATGCGCCTCTTGCAAAATGTATAGATACTCATCCTCTCAGGCACAACGCCTAAGAACGTCATCCTTTCCTCTTTTATAAAGAGTCCCGGCTATCAGGCAATAGGGTTCGCATTCTTTGATCAGCTTTCGAGCTAGATCTTTACGAAGCTCCTTGGGTGGAAAGCCATTAACCAAAAAGTTAACAATCTTCTCACTCCATTCAGGCCTTGTCTCCACCATGAACAGGGAAGTGTCAGGTAAGTCATCATCAACTCCCGTAGGAGCTTCACCATTAGGTATGCGAGACAAATGATCAGCCCATAACATGTTTTTTGCCAGGTCTCACAACAACAGTGAAATCAAACTCAAGAAGAATCAATAGCCATCGTGTGATTCTTCCTGTGGAGCATGGTTTGTTTACCAGATACAACAATGCTTGATGATCCACATAGAAAACAAACTTGGTGGCAGGTAATAACGAAATTTCCTTACTGCATATATCATTGCCAACCCTTCTCGCTCTGTAGTGGTGTAGTTCATCTCAGCATCGTTCAACTGGCGATGACTGGCAAAGCTAATGGGGTAGTCTAATTTGTGTTCTCCAGGTTGAGTTAACACACACCCAATAGCAAAGTTTGATGCATCAATATGCACATGGAAGATTAAATCCTAGTTAGGCATTCGCAAGATTGGAGCACTCGCCAAGGCCTTCTTTAATAGCTCATAGGCACGGTCACATTCTTCGGTCCAAATAAACTCGATGAGAAGCTTATACAATGGTCGAGCTATCTCGGCGAAGAATAGAATAAATCTTTGATAATAACCAACGTGGCCCATAAAGCGTTGGACTCCCTTATAGTTGGTGGGTGGGGGCAATTCCAGAATGACCTTGATTTTACTCTCGTCAGTGGAAATCCCATTTTTGGACATTATATGCCCTGAGATAACTCCGTGTTTAACCCAGAATTGGCATTTGAAAGGATTCAATGAGATGCGATATAATCTATACCTTTTAAATATTTTTTGTAAACACATCAAGTGCTCATCCCAAGAGGAATGAACACAAAGATCATTCTAAGAAAGCTTCATAGAAGTCCCTTAGATATTCCTTAAAGGCCGTGTTTATCAATCGTTGGAATGTTGCAGGTGCATTGGTCAAGCCAAAGGCCATGACGCGAAAGGCAAACACTCCAAACTCTGTGATAAATGTTGTTTTAGCTTGGTCCTCGACTGCAATTGTGATTTGATTGTAACCCGAGTACCCATCTAAAAAGCTATATGCCTCCTTGCCTGCCACTCTTTCAAGCACATGTTCAGAATATGGCAAGGGGTAATGATCCCTTCTGGTGGTTGCATTAACCTTTTTGAGATCAACGCACACTCTAAGTTTCCCATTCTTCTTTGGTACGATGACTATCGGAGAAACCCATTCTGAGTGCTCAATAGGGTATATGAATCCACATTTTACAAGCTTTTCAATTTCCTCTTGTACAATCTTTGCATAGTTAGGATTCATTGGGTAGGGACGTTGCTGGACTGGTTTAGCAATGCTAATCATTGGAATCGTGTGTTGCACCATCGAGGGTGAAACACCCTTCATATCATGATATGTCCAAGCAAATATGTCCTTGAATTCTTTAAGAAGCTTCTTAAGTGCAGCTTCCTCTGACTGGGTGAGGTCTTGAGAAATAAAAACTGGTTTAGACTCCTCGCCCGGATTCGCTAAGTCTATCTCCTTAACTACTGCAGGGCCATCGTAGACACCGCTACTCCCATTGGCATTCGTTGGGCTTTTGTGTAGACCACTTTACGTTCCCCTGTGGTGAATGATTTGAAATGCTCGGGTGCGGGGTATAAGTCTACTGATTCTTGTTGTGCCAGGCTTTTTTCTTTCAATTCCGCCTCCTTTTGTTGCTGAGCTAACTCTTGGTTTTGCCGCCTTCTTGCAGTACGACTTAGTTTCGGCTTCTCTTCAATTTCTAATTGGGCGACGTCATGAGGTTGCGGAATACACCACATGACACTTTGGAGGTATTGTCCCCAATTATCCGCTAACTTCCGATGAGCGTCAATAGCTCCTACATAACTAAGCCATTCTGCAGTGGATCTCTCCTTATTTATTGTGGTTTGTACATTAGCTCGATAACGTTCGCGCTTATGTCTCGTTTTCTTCTTACCAAGTTTTTGATTTTTGTTTTTGTCAGATTCGAACTCACTTGGTCGATCTTCACTTGTGTCCCCCTCACTTTCGGATGAACTGTAGGAGGTCACTGTCCTAGGCCTTGAGCACATTGCTTCCACATTTGGGTGAATATTTGATTCATCCCTCCCATCAGGCTCACGGTCAGTTTCTTCTTGAGATTCATACTTAGAGTTGCATTGGTCAGAGTCTTCGCTACTTTCAGTGTCAGTGGAGTCTGCCGCTTTCTCGCCATCACTCAGGAGTCAAGTAGTGCATAACACCTATCATGTTTATTGGCACTAACGATGGCATATCTTGCCCCTCAGCAGGTGTTACCCAACTTGTGCCTCTATTTTCCCATGTGTCTATGGTTGCCGCTAGGTGTACCCAATCCACGTTATCCGACTCAGTCATACCCGGTAGGACATCCATATAAGGAGAATCTTTCCCATCATCAGTCTCTTTTTTGCATGTATAGCAATACCTTGATGGGGCGGAGTGAATAGTGGTATCCGATCGATTATCAATGATAACCTTGCTTCCTAAAGGATGTGCACGACCATTCTCAAGATCAACTCGAATGACAGAATCCTGGAATTGTAGATAGACATGGTTTTTCGACCAGTCATGTACCATTTGTGCTTCCCTCATGAAAGGACATCCTAAGATCATTTGATATGACATAGAATGCTTGGAGAAATCCATTACAATGAAGGTATGTTTTACCTTGTATCCCAGGACCTTGATCTTAAGGTCCCTTAACATTCCAATAGCTTTAGCTATGGTTCCGTTTGCCATCTTAACCACTATGTTTGTGACTTCAAGGTGAGGTCTTCCCATAGATTCCCAACAGTTTTTAGTCACAATGCTCATGCCAACACCACCATCAAGGATTCCCTTTAGAGTTAATCCCTTGGTAGTAATGGGGAGGGTTGCATTAGATTTGTCACCTTCAAAGTACTGTCCCAACTTGTTAACAGATATTTCAACGACCGAATCTTCATCTAGGTTGGGTTGTAGATCCCAATGTTCTCCTTCATCTTGAAGCGTGTCGGGTCTATCCATATTTGCAAATTGTGGTAGCCCCGCCTTTAGTTCTCCATTGAGAAATGCCTGAAGAGCTAAGAATAGCTCAGGATCTCCGTATAACTTGGATATGATCGTGGTTCTGATTTCAGAGGACATGAAATCCATTAGCTTGGACACATTCAATGGTACTTTTCGAGACACCGCCCCTTGACTAGGGACTGGTGAAGATGGAATCACTTCCTCTTCGATAGGGTCAGGCATTCCCTCACTAAACATTCTTTCAAGCAAAAAGGGTGTTTGCCCACTTCCTGATGTCCTATCCTCACTTTCTTCCTGAATGATACTAGGTATAGCTAACGGTTTATGGTTCCTGTGAGGCTGAACTTGCGTAGGAAACACTGTGTCTGGAATTTTGATTTTTCTCGGGTTTGGCTCCAGTTCTCTTTGTGTTTCTTCCACCAAACCCCTCAAGTGTTGCACTTGTTCAATTTCCTCAACTGGGTTCGGGTAAGTTCCAATCTTTTTCTTGAGAGTCTTTGGCCCACGTGGCTTGTCGTGGGGAGTCTCAGTCAGTTTGGGTGGTCGAGAGGGCATTAACTGACTTGGTTGTGGGGCCGAGGAAGTTTCCTTCTGTTTCCCCTTATTTATGTACTCGCTTGATTCTCCTTTGTTGAGCTCCCGAGTGGGTTCCTCCCTTAAGGTAGTGGCTTTGGTCCCCATGGTTTCTATTGAATCTGAATCATCTTCAGGATCATTCATATACACGGGGTCGTCTCCTGTCCCTATGTTAGTCTTTGAACTAGGCTTGGAGCTCGTGGCATTAAGCGATCTCTTCCGCCGCGTTTTCTTTTTCTTTGCTCGAGCAATTGATGTAGTATCCCTCTCTTCGAGAATGTAGTTTTGATTTTGAAGCATTGACTGTGTAACTACATTCGCGGGTACAACGGGTGTGGTTCCTCGTGCCTGGTTGGTGACCTTAACCAAATTCAATGGCGTAATCTTGGGTGCATTAGGATTATGTGGACATTGAGCAATCAAATGATCTATGCCACAACGATTACATGTAAGTACTGGCATTCCCGATGTGCTCCCTTGATTTGGTTGCATCTGAGTAGCGATCTTCTGTAGCCTATTAGGGCACTCCGCTACACGATGCGGTCCACCACACTTGTAGCATTGAAGAGGTGGTCTCCTCACCAAGGTATTAAGGTTTTGCCCTCTTGTGGCGAGAGCAGCCGCTTGATATACAGGCTTGACTTGCCCGAAATGATCCTCCATGTAGTATTGGGGAGTCATTTCAAACGTATCAATCCCGTATGGAGTAGTGGGGTCTATCTCCTCTTCATAATCCCCACACGCACTATGTGACTCACAACCCATCTGGTTTATTGGGGTAATCCTTGGATGTGGAGGTTGTGATCCTAGCACTGGCGGTGGTAACGGCACAGACTGGACTACATTCGGATTCCTTGGAACTATGTGCTGTGACGGTTGCTCGACAGGTTGTGCAGGCATTAGCGCGGGTACTTGAGGTGTGTTTGACTAGGCTAGTGGTGCCTGATTTGCCAACATTCGCTTAAGTACTAGGCAATCCTTAGATTGATGGCCGTACTTACCACATGCATTGCAATTCCCATTAAATTTGACTCTGAATGTGGGACATTCACTCGTGCTATGTGGTCCTAAGCACACCGAATACCATTGTTGCTCTCTCCTTGGGTACATATGGCTATTCTGAGGAGCTCGATTACCCCTAAGGTATTCTTGGAGAGCCTTAGTAAGGTCGATCACAGACATTTCAGATATCTTGGGCTCCTTGGCAATAGGTTTCACCGTCATTGGCTCGTGCCCAAATACTTGTGAACTAACGGATTTTGTCTCCGAGGACACCTTTGTACCTGCAATCATCAAGTTGTCTTCTAACTGGATTGCATTGGCAGTGACTACTTTCCACGTTATAAGACCTCTAATGACTAGACCATTGTATATGTCCTCGTGGTGCAATCCTCGGATGAATCTATCGAGCAGTTGGTTATTATTGAAGCGCTCATCGTCGGGAGTGCAACGAGAATTTAGATGCTTCAATCGACTTATAAAGTCTCTCACTGAGACTCCCCTTCCTCGCGTTCAGCTTTTTGGAGTTGAGAGGCTACTCCCCAAAGCACACCCTCACGTATGTATTCTTTCAAGAACAATCTCTTGAGAGTGGGGTAGTGAGTGCGCTCTTCAATCCTTAAGGTTCAATACCAATCTCTGGCCTTCCCACTTAAGGTTAAGCCTAAGGCTTTACACTTATGCAGCTCATTGTGCTCTTCCAAGGAATCACACACGTGTTCAAAGACTTCAATATGCTTCCTAACGTCCTCGTTACCACTGAAGTTTTGAGTGAGCTTAGCCACTTGTACTGCCTTGCTTCTAGGTTCTCTCTCAGGCATGCCCCGCATGTTTTCCACAATGGATCGTCCGATCGTCTGAGCAAATGCTGCGAGATCACCTAGGTGAGCAGGCATAGCTGGTGGAGGCACTTCTGGGATAGCCTGGCTGATAGGAGTTGGCGTTGGTCTGAGTATGTTGGCAAATGACGTAGGATATGATATGTGACTAGGCCTAGCTCCTCTTGGATAAGGGTTGTGATAAGGCGGTCGTGGAGCATACGCCATTGGCATACTAAGAGACGTAGGAGCTACATGAGCATGAGTAGCGATATGTACATATGGTTGATAGGCACTGGCACGCGCTGTTGTATGTACTTTTCCACTAGGTAGCGGTGTATGTACTGTTCCACTAGGTAGCAGTGTATGTACTGTTCCACTAGGTAGCGGTGTATGTACTGTTCCACTAGGTAGCGGTGTCGTACTAACTACAGCGGTAACAGGTGCACTTTCCGTTATGCTCATCATTGGGGTAGGCATTGTGGATTCCTTAACTCTCTAAGAGATTAAAAACGTATCAACATCGTAATAGCACCTTGCAGGCACAATGCAATCACCTAACTTGCTGGTTTATATGATCTTATTCCCATTTAGTAGCTTTTCCTACTTCGATACCGATAAATGGGACTTTTTCTAAATTTTTGCCAATTGTTTGGCTTAGATAAAGCTTCTTTTTCTCGATGACTATTTTCATATTCTTTCTCAATTTTTCAATGAATTATATTTAATATTTCTCTTTTGAATAAAAGAATTCATGGGATTTACAAAAATCAATTCTACCCATATTTTCACTTTTGATAAATATTCATAAATTGAATTATACTAAAAATTTCTCTTTTTTCCATTTAATTTCTTGGATCTCAAATGGAAATTCCTCTTTTTACATTTAATTGCTTGAATTCTAAATGTCATGGGAATTCCTCTTTTATCATCAAATAAATTTATCTAAAATTTCTCTTTTCTTTAATAAAAATATCCATTAATTCAATATGCCAAGAATTCCACTCTTCCTATTTAAATTATTGAATTCCAAATGTCATGGGAATTACTCTTTTATCATTTAAATAAAATTACCATAATTTTCTCTTATCTTAATTATTTAATTATACATAAACCTTCAAAATTAGTTTTCCATTGAATGTGATGAAAATCATTCTTTTAGCCTAGGATATTCAATCCTAGAATATGGTAGGAAGTCCTCTTTTCATGTTATGCATAAGAATGAATTATGTATTAATTTCTTAAAAATTTTGCCATAGCTCTGTTGCTATTACTGATAATTTTTAATATTTTTGAAAAGAATAAGACTTAGTAATGTAATTATGATAGTATAACTATCTTTTAACCTTAAATCTAATTTATAGATTTAACTCATAAGATTACCATAATTTACTAGCATATAAGTATAAAAAAACCATTTTCTTAACCTCTAGCTTCACAAGCCTAGAGTTTGATTTGTGAATTGAGAATTTCTCCATGAGAAGCACCAATTGAATAGAAAATTGGTCATAGGAATGACCATTCTTTGGGGGAGAGAGAGATAAACATAAAAACGAGATCCAATAATATCAAAATTTGATTAACAAAAAAGTCATTCTTTTTAGTCCATCGGAATCTTCCTCAATGCACGCATGGGTGTCCTAGCAACCGCGAGTCCATGCATCACCTGGTTAGAACCCTCTAGGATCCTACTTAAGTGTCCTAGCACTTCACTCAGGGATTTCTTCGTTGGTCCTCACCCATTGTACCAGAAGCGCACCATTTTAACCGTACCAAGGCTGGTCAAGACCTCGGTAGGCTTTGCTGCAAGTGACGTCCCTCGACGACTCCCCGCCCCACCAGCTGTTGTAAAACGAGCCTCTTCTTAGATTAAACACATACCAAATGCTTCCTCTAGCATTCTAGCCTAGCATTCTGGAGTAAAACAGTCCTTTAAAAGAAAACAGAGATTCTATGCAAGTAAAATTCCCAGTTTAAGATTGGTTCCACAAAACCCTCTTTACTTAATCCCCAATTTCATAATGACAATCCTTGATCTCTCATCAGGGTAATCTACCCATCATTTGATTGACTGTCCAACTAGATTCTTGGTGATTTCGATCAAGGGAAAACTAGTTAATTCAATGGTAGTCTACCCTTTTTATTAATAACTGGAATCGATCCACGAGGTTTTTGCTTGATTCAAATCTAGAGATGGACAAGTAGTTTGCTGACTGTCTCTCTCATAGTCATGGTATAACCAAAATTCGTCGGTTTAGTTCTAGCTTTGATTCGAAGAATTTTCTTCAGATAAACATCTCCTGAACTTCTAACTGTAAGAAAATTCCAACTTTGTGAATTTCTTCCTTCTTAACCATAATAGATTAAGAATTGGTTTTATATGAGAATATCGAATTTTAATGAAAACACTCTTCTTCCCTTTATCTAATTTTGGGTAAATACCAATTTAGTGATTTAACCACATAAAATATCTAAAGATATTCTTTCTACCACTTAATTTATCAATCCTAATTTTCTAGGTGGAATTTTGGTGATTCCTCTTTTGTCACACCAAAATTTAATTCAATTCTTTCTCTACTTAAATACCATTAAATTTCTTCTTTTAACTAAATACCAATATCCATTTTTTTTGAGTAAGCTTAAAATTCTCTTTTTCTCATTTAATGATTAGATTCCAATTATCATGGGAATTCCTCTTTTATCATAAAATAATTTTATCTAAAATTACTTTTTAAATTAATAAAAATATCCATTAATTCAAATAAACCAAGAATTCCACTTTTACCATTTAAATGATTAAGTTCCAAATGTCATGGAAATTCCTCTTTTATCATTTAAATTTTTTCATGCATAAAAAAATATAACTAAAATTTCTCTTAAAATTAAATAAAAATATTCATAATTTTAGTATATCAAATTTTCTCTTTTTCCATTGAAATACATGGATCTCCATTACCATGGAAATTTCTCTTTTTTCATAAAAATGAGATTACAAAAAATTTCTCTTTTTCTCTAATTAATTATTTATGCATAAACACTGAAAATTAGTTTTCCATGAATGTAATAAAAATTATTCTTTTAGCATAGGATGACTAATCCTAGAATATGGTAGGAAGTCCTCTTTTCACATTATGCATAAAAATGATTTATGTATCAATTTCTAAAAATTTTACCATAGCTCCGCTGCTATTACTGATAATTTTTAATAAATTTTAAAAGAATAAGACTTTGTAATACTATTATGATAGAATAACTATCATTTAGATCTAAATCTAATTTATGGAATTAAATCATAAGTTTATCATAATTTTATTAGCATATAAGCATTAAAAAGCCATTTCTTTAACCTCTAGCTTAACTAGCATGGAGTTTGATTTTTGAATTGAGAATTTATCAATGAGAAGCATCATTTGAATAGAGAATTGGTCATAGGAATGACCATTCTTTTGGGGCGAGAGAGATATACATAAAAATATCCTAAATTCAGCATAAAGATAAACTCTTTGTGATTAATCATTAGAATTCTTTAGAAATCTTAATTTGCATTCAAAAGCAATCCATTTGAAACTTCTCAATCTTGAGAGGGATTGAGAAGTGAAAACATTGAGAAAAACCATGAAATTATATCTTACCTCTTGATTTTGCTTGCCTCCTTCTCTTAGAAGGAAGCACCCAACAAATCAATTGGTTAGTGTGTTGAGAGGAAAGCTCCAAGGATGGTTGAAGAGAGAGAGAAGCTCCAATCTCTCATAAATGTAGAGGATTTTTAAGGGATAATAGAAAATATGCTTATTTTAATGTAATATTGGCATGGTCTAGTTCACAGATGAGAATACAAAAGAATGGGGGTCTATTTATAAGTGAGGGAGGCCACTAACTGAGTCCAACTAAGTTCTAGAATTTTCCAGCTTCACTTTGGCTAAATTTGGACAAGATTTGGACCAATTTAGCTCCCATTTTGATCTAGTTTAATTCAAGAGAGAGGAGAGATAAAAATATCTTAATATTTTTGAATTAAAAACCCTCCCACACATGTGAAGGAGGCACCTAACTCAAAGGTCTTCCCTTCCTTACCTAGGTGTCAAAAATTCATCATTCCTTCAAAATATCTCATTTTTTTAGTAATATCTCATAATTTTTAACTAATAAACCTTGTACTCAGTCAACTCTTCATCTTATGTGAGCATTTACTCATTTTTGGGTATTTTCTTTTATTCATTGGATTTATCTCATTCCAACACTTGGATTAATCTTATTGGCCCATAGGAACCTTAATTGGACCATAATCCAAAAATTTTAGAAAATCTTGACCCTTAGGCTAAGGTCTTTTAATTCATTTTTAATTGATTTCTAATGCACCTTTGAGAATTTATTTTAAACTTTTGTTTCAGGGAAATATATTTTTGATATTAGGAGAATTTGTTTATCCAAAAATATCTCAATATTGAATTACCTCTCTCTAGAACTTTTCTTATCTCTAGACAAAAATAAGAAAAAAAAATATTTTCTTTTATTCAAAAATAGGGAATGATTATAGGGGATTGAAGTAAAGCTTATTCATTATTCAGGCTGAGGAGGAATCTTACACTCCTATTATATAGGAGGGCCCTCAACTGACTCTTGACTTTTCATTTCCCATGTGTGACCCTTGGATGCCTGACCCTAACCTTAACCCTTAAGGTTAGTCCTAACCCATGCTCCACTAGAGTTTGTTCCCATGCTCCCATGCTTAGAAGCCTAATGAGTGGGTTAGCCTCCTAGTATATGCACACATAATGTGCATATAACATACTTCCCCTCTCTCAAAAAATTACACTCTTGCAATGAAAAGAAGGAGAACTACGCTGAACAATCTCAACCGACTCCCAAGTCGGTTCCTCTATTTCCCTATCTTTTCACCTAATTTTAACCTCAGGGATTAGTCAACTACAAAGTTTCCTTTCCCTAAATTCAAGTATCTTATCAGGTTCATGTGGAACATAGGATAATTTTTCGACTTCAATGAGTTCTTGAGGAGTAACTGTGTTATCCTCACCTCCCAGTCAATCTATTGATATGAAAGACTGGATAAACTCTAACATGTGGAGGCAGTTTAAGTTCATACGCAACTGTGCAAATCCGATGTATAAATCGAAATGGACCAAAATATTCAGGAGATAAATTTGAGGATTTTCCTTTTGACAAAGTCTGAAAATCTTTAAAAACTTTTAAATAAACCAACTCTCCTGTTTCAAAAGACCAAATTGAGTGTCCTCTATTAGCATAGAACCGTGCCCTATCCTCAGCACTCCTGATAGAATCCCGAGCTTCAGTCTCAGCATTTCCTGCATATCACGCAAGAAATCCCTCGAAGCATCAAGCTCGATGTCCTTTAGCCGACATCAGTAGGTGCCCTGGATTGATACCCATACATAAGCATGAACGGACTAAAACCAATAGCCATATGTTTAAAACTGTTTATAGGCAAATTCCATCATTGAAAGATATTTTTTCCAATTTGATGCTTTTCCAGAGACATATGCACAAAGCATATCCTCTACAATCTGATTCATACGCTCTGTTTACTCATCAGACTGATTAGAGGAATTCATACTCAAAGTAGTTTCCTCGTTGTAAACCATTCATAATAAAATAGACAAGCATGGCATTATAACAACAGGAACTAGATATCCATCGGCGGCCCCCCCCCCCCCCGATGTACCCCACATCTACTCATGGAATTATCGGCGTCCCGAGTTACCCATATCAACATAGAGAGTCATCCATGTCTCAAATGAGTCACATATGTCCATTCGTAAAACCATTAGGTTGACTGTATAAATCACCTAAAGTACGGAACTAGAGAAAGAAATGCCAACAAAGAAAAAATCCAATTTTCCTTAATCCGAACACAACAAGATAAACTCGTTAAACTCTAAAGAAAAAGATTTCAACCAGTGAATATGACGATGAGATTACCCTCATCAAAACATGAAGACTGTAGATAAAAAGAAATTTATCTAGAGAATGCCCACACAACAACTTTAAATGAATTCAGAAAATGAGATTGTCTTTTAATGTTGAGGTCAACATGCCAAGTGATGTAAGTAAAGCAACAATCCTGAGCCCAAATTATCCCATAAGATAATATATGTGAGGGATCGCTAGCTTCCCATACCACCATGATACCTCCCATACATACCTTAATAATTTAAAACTCCCTAGTATGCCGTCAGGGAAACATGAATAAAATCCTATATTAAAGGAATAAGATGGCCTTATCCCAGACTTTCACATACTTAAACCTGTCTCTATATACCTGAGACTACATCAAGGAATAACTCTTTCCAAGTACATCATTAGAAAAGAATTTTGAATTATTGGCACCTTTCTAATGATGATAACTACCCAATAAACACACTAAAGCTAGGGTAGAAAAATAACTCACCTAGATACATAAGCAACTAGGTATCCAAGTTGGAATATGTACAAGAGTACAAGGAATATACTCTAAAATTAAGTGCAAAAAACGAAGGCAAATGCTACCTTCAAAGCACATGATATTATCCAAAAGATCAAAAGGTCCTTATTATATTGAATGTAGACATGCCCGAAATGAGTGCTGCGATGTTTGCAAATGGTTTAGGGATTATTGCAGACACAGACATTTGGCATAAAAGAATTGGACATGTGAATGTGCAGAGAATGAAGTCTATGCAGACTAAAGGAATTGTGATGGGGCTACCAAAGTTTAAAGTGGAAGGTATGCAGAGAATATGTGAAGCATGCCAATTTGGAAAGCAAACAAAGCATGTATTTCCACGTAACAGATATGTGAGCAGAAATACACTAGATGTTGTGCATTCAGATGTATGGGGTCCTACGAAGACCATGTCTATGGGAGGCTGGTATTATGTGACATTCATTTGATGACCACACAAGGAAAGTGTGGGTATATTTCATGAAGGAGAAGAGTGAGGTGTTCACTCACTTCCAGAATTTCAGAGTTTTGGTTGAAAAGTAAACAGGGAAATATGTAAAGTGCCTAAGGTCAGATGGAGGGGGAGAGTACTTCTCCAATGAGTTCTCTGAATTTTTGAAGAAGAATGGTATTCGGAGAAAGTTTACATGCAGATACACTCCGCAGCAAAATGGAGTTGCTGAGCGAAAAAACAGGCACATTGCTGAGATTGCGCGAGCATTGTGATGGAAAAGAAAAATATGCCGCATAGCTATTGGGCTGAGGCTGTTTCTACAGCAGTATACATCATGAATAGGACTCCAACTGCAGCCATACATGATGTAACTCCAGAGGAGAGGTTTACTGGCAGAAAACCTGATTTGTCTCATCTGAAAGTTTTTGGATGCATTGCATATGTGCATGTGCCAGATGAGCTGAGAACTAAGCTGGATCCGAAAGCTGAAAAATGTGTGTTTATTGGATATTCCCTTGAGCAAAAGGGATACAGGTGTTATAACCCTGCTACACGTGAGTTGAGGGTAAGCAGGGATGTTGTCTTTGATGAGATGAGCAGTTGGTATGCTGCTGAAAAAGAAGCTGTTGGGGCTGATGTGAGTGGAAGTGTGGTTGCACAGAATGCAGTTCAGCAATCACAGTCTTTGAGTGGACCAGGAGAGTCCTCATCTAGTGGGTCTGTTGATAGACCATGGAGTGGCAGGCTGTGTCATAATACCAGTCCTGCAAATGTGATTAGTACATCACGTAAAGGCAAAGAGAAAGTGGTTGAGCCCCTTAGTATGCCTGACATTTCTGCAGGGCATTCTCATATTGATGGAGAGTCTAGTGGCTCAGATATGAGCCTTGATGAGGAGCTTGGGATCCCAGCTATGAAATCACCTGGTGTAAAGAAGGCTATGGAAGCCATGAATGCAAAGCTGCGAAGATCTGGGAGAGTGAAAATCCCCTTGCAGAGATTTACATATGATGGTTATGTGGCACATCACTATGCATATATGGCAAAGGTTGTACAAGTTGTAGAGCCCACATGCATTGATGAGGCTGTTGGAAATGTGTGTTGGGAGAAAGCTATGGATGAGGAGATGGATGCACTATATGGAAATGAGACTTGGGATTTAGTGAAATTGCCTGAAGGCAAGAAAGCCATTGGATGCAAGTGGGTGTACAAGACAGTGATGGAAGCATAAACAAGTACAAGGCTAGATTGGTAGCCAAAGGATATGCGCAGACATATGGCATTGATTATGAGAAAACTTTCAGCCCAGTTGCCACGATGGCAACAGTGAGAGTTATGATAGCAGTGGTTGCATCAAAGCAATGGTCTTTACATTAGATGGATGTAAAGAATGCATTCTTGCATGGGGATTTGCTCAAGAAGAGGTGTATATGTTGCAGCCACCTAGTTATGAGGATGTGGGTCACCCCGAGCATGTTTGCAGGTTGAAGAAAGCCTTGTATGGCTTAAAACAAGCACTAAGAGCATGGTCTGACAAGATTTCTGAATATCTTGTCACTATTGGCTTTCATGTAGCCAATGCAGATTTCTCGCTGTATGTGACATGGTGATAGAGGGGTTGTGCTTGTTGTCATCTATGTAGATGACTTGATCATTATGGGGGACCATGATGCAGAAATCTTTGATGTAAAGATCTTGCTTAGACAGAAGTTTGAGATGAAGGATCTGGGGGAGCTCAGATATTTCTTGGGCATTGAGGTGATTAGGTCACCGCATGGCATTGGATTACTACAGAGACAGTATGGCTTGGACATGTTGTCCAAGTATGGTATGACAGGCTGTAAGCCTATTTCCGTGCCATTGGATCAGAATGGCAAGTTGAGTGCAGATTCAGGAGAGATCTTGGAGGATCCTACTATGTATAGACGCATAGTAGGAAGCTTGATCTACATGACGATCACCAGACCAGATTTGAGCTATGCTGTTGGGTTGGTGAGTCAGTTTATGCAGGTTCCACGGAAGCCGCATTTGGATGCATTGAGACGCATACTGAGGTATGTGAGGTCTACTTTGCATTGTGGACTACTTTATGAGACTGGGACAGAGATATGTGTACATGGGTACATAGATGCTGATTGGGCTGGTAGTATCTCAGATAGAAGATCTACTAGTGGCTTCATGTTTTCTTTGGGGAGTGCTATTGTGACTTGGAGCAGCAAGAAGCAGCCTACGGTTGCATCTATCCAATACAGAGGCCAAGTACAGAGGAGCTGCTATGGCAGCATGTGAGGTAGCTTGGTTGAGAAAGCTACTTGCAGATTTGGGTCTATCAGTGGATAGACAAGTTGTCATTTTCTGTGACAACATTAGCAGTATACAGTTGGCTAGGAACCCAGTTTTTCATGCTCACACGAAGCATATAGAGGTCCACTATCATTTCGTCTCAGAGAGAAGGTCTTGGCAGGAGACCTTGACCTTGTTTATGTCAGCACAGAGGATAACGTAGCTGACATCTTCACCAAAGCATTGGGTACAGAGAAGCTCCGCAGATTCAGAGCTTCGCTTGGTGTACATGAGATGGAGTTGAGCTCGAGGGGGAGTGTTGAGATATCGAGCTCGTCTAGTGAGGCGGTGGACACTGATGACCCGCTTGGGGGATAGGCCCCACACTTACACCACTAGCATGGTTGGTGAGATCATGGGTGATATGCGACCAGTGGGATGATAGGCTGTGTGACAGCCATTCTAGAGACTGGCATAGTTATAGCGCCAGCTCATTTAGTTGGGTTCACCACTATAGAGAACCCATGTATGTATTGGTTGAGTACCTTTCATATTAGGTGTACTCTTATCTTTGTATATGGTGTGTTGAGTGTTGAGTGAAGAAGAAGAAGATTTCCAGCCTCTCACCTTGTGTGTTCTCTATTAGGGTTTTGTGAGTGTGTGTTCTCTATTAGGGTTTTGTGAGTGTGTGTGTGCTTGCAAGCTCTCTTCCCCCCTGCATCTTTTCAGGGGAGTGTTGAGAGCTTTGATAGCCCAAGCTCATCTACATCTTTATCTATGGCAGTGTTGAAATTTGAGCATAATGATGAGCTATGGTGGATCATACACTAGAATCAACATCATTAACAAAGTCATTAGCAAATAATTAAGATGTAATTAGTAAATAATTAGCAAATAGATTAATGTAGGCATGGATACTCAAAAACTAGCAAATTCTCATTAGGGCTATGACTCAATTTATAGAGTTTACATCAAGTATCAAATCCCATTGATTTCTCCATGATTCACTCCCAGAATATCTCCACCTCTTGCTTGATTCTCTCCACCTCTTCTCTTTTCCCTGAATATCTCCCAGAATATCTCCACACTCCTAAATTCTCTCATGCTACCCTTTATTCTCTCCCAGTAGATTCTTCTCACCTTTTCACAGGTTCTTTCACAATTACATCTTCTCTTTTACAGCCTCTATCCAAGAGCTTGTTCCCGCACACACCCTATTCACTTGTATTTTCAACACCTCCCCTCAAGTGAATACTCCTAGCACACCTAGACCCTATACCAAGTTTGCCTCCCCTTACTTGATAGTCCGCGACCAGTGTCTACACCTCCCCTCAAGTTATCTCAGCACACCTGGACCATGTATCAAGTTTCCTTCTTACTTGATAGCCTGCGACCAGTGCTTCGAGTCCCTAAACTCATAGTCCTTGACACTCTCTCTCTCTATGTGTCCAAGGCTTACTATAGTTGCCCGCGACCTTGACTAAAGTGCTCACACATACATCTCTCTACCACGTGGCCTACATCATCGGTGGCTTAGAGGTGGTTTTACTTTATTGGGACAGGTTACATTGGGTTGTGGGGTCTCTCTCTCTCTCTCTCTCTCTCTCTCTCTCAGAGATTTTCACATGGCTCCTCACTCTTTGGAGCCTCACATCTTCTCTTGTCTTCAGTCTTCTTGTCGTGGGGCAGCATCTCTCCACGCGTCCATCTCTTCTTTCAGTCTTCTTGGGGCAGCTTCTCTTCTTGTGGCAGCTTCTCTTCTCGTGTCCATGTCTTCCTTCAGATCTTCTTCTCGGTGTGGATCCTCTTCTTGGAAAGAGATATTCTTCTTCTTTCATGGCTGGGGCCATGAGCTCGTCCGTCAGGTCATTTTGCTCCATGTGAGCAACATGTTTCAATGTTTTGCTGACAGTTCCTTTGGGCTTTTTATGTTTATTTTGTATCATTATGCAATGCAAACCCAAATTTATGCGGGAGGTATTACCTCTTGCCTTATTCTAGACAAGAGCAGTGTCTGTTTCCATTTTTACACTGATGCAATGTGCCCAATACATAATGCGTATAGCATTCATTCTCATGCACATTCCAAATGCAACTCTGGCTGTGAATAATCTTGAATTTGAGTGAGATTTACAGGCATTAACCAAGGGTTAAATGCAAAATGATGATTTTCACAAATTTATCAGCACAATTTTACCAGAAATTACATTAAATCAAGGGTAACCAATTTGTACGGGATGGTTGGAGTATCAAACCAACTCCGATTTGCAATCTGAAGTTATAGGGATCTGTATCAGATACCTAATGGTTAATTTGAACCCTCAATTGCACCAAAGTATAGTGATTAGCATTGATTAATCACTGATTAGCAAATTAATGCTCTATTTTGTGTGTAGAAAACAGAGTATGCAGGGAGCCCAGATCTGGTGCCTTCCACTTCAAATGAGCTCAAATGATTTCAAAGGCATCAATAGCAATGAGTCTAGTAGAGGATTAAGCCAAGAAACACAAGATTTGACCAAATATTGAAAGCTTAATCTTTGTTTTACCAAAGTCACCTGCAGATTTGATGAAGAGCTTGGATCTCACTGTAGACTTAATCTCTGTTTTACCAAAGCTTAATCTCTGTTTTACCAAAGCTTAATCTCTGTTTTACCAAAGTCACCTGCAGATTTGATGAAGAGCTTGGATCTCACTGTAGACTCGATGAAACTCAATTCTGTCTTCACCAGCTTGTAGAGCATGCTTGAATACACCTTGGGCTAGGAGGAATTAGAAAGATTTGACTTGATGAAGCAGCAATGGCAAAAATTCCTCAGAAAAACGGTGCCCTTCAATCTACGAAAATCTGCAGTTCTGCGCTGAATTGGCCCACAAGATTTGAGGTGTGTGTAGCCCTATGAGTCTACTACAAGTACCTAAAAGGGCTTAGCCTAATGTTATGTGTGCAAGGAGAATGGAGTCCTCCACTGGCTGGGGGTGAAGGGGGAAGTGAAAAACTCACTAAAATATTGATTTTTTGCTAATTATCTACTAATCTTAATTAATTAACTAATGGGCTCATAAACCTAATTGATTCTAGGCATGGCTCTGATACCATGTTGAAATTTGAGCATAATGATGAGCTATGGTAGATCATACACTAGAATCAACATCATTAACAAAGTGATTAGTAAATAATTAAGATGTAATTAGTGAATAATTAGCAAATAGATTAATGTAGGCATGGATACTCAAAAACCAGCAAATTCTCATTAGGACTATGCCTCAATTTATAGAGTTTACATCAAGCATCAAATCCCATTGATTTCTCCATGATTCACTCCCAGAATATCTCCACCTCTTGCCTGATTCTCTCCACCTCTTCTCTTTTCCCTGAATATCTCCCAGAATATCTCCACACTCCTAAATTCTCTCATGCTACCCTTTATTCTCTCCCAGTAGGTTCTTCTCACCTTTTCACAGGTTCTTTCACAATTACATCTTCTCTTTTACAGCCTCTATCCAAGAGCTTGTTCCCGCACACACCCTATTCACTTGTATTTTCAACACGCAGTACATCATGAGCTTGAGAGGGGCTGTTGAGATTCAAGCTGGATGTCATTGAGATTCAAGCTGGTGGATGTCAGTGTGCCCCAGCTATGTTATGTGCTGGCATGTTAGGTAGTAGCATGTGTGAGACATAAATGACCTCATCCAGCTGCTGGTCATAGTGTGTGGACATTAGCTAGGGTTAGATGTGTGTGGACACAACTCATAGTGTGTCTTGTGTATTATGGATTATGGGTTTATGCATTGTGTGAGAAGGGAGATGGCTTCCCTCTATGGTTAGGGTTTGCAATATACATTAGGGTTTGCTCCTGTGTGTGTGTCTCCTCTCCCTCTACCGATTTTTCAACATGAGCACCTCTATATATCACCATTTGACAACAAAGATGAATAGACTAAATTCTCTAAATCCAACCTCAAAAATATCATGAATAGTTTTACAATACTCAAGATTATCCTCTATGACATTGGTATCATGTCTATTGGCTCGACTTTCTTGCTTAAAAGTAGCCATCATACCACAATCAAATGTGTTTATTTTAGAATCCAAACGCTCTATGCGAAAGGGCCTTCCCTCTGACCATATTGGATTATATAGTTTGTACTAACATTAAACAAAAGCATGACATTTTGTATAGTGCATTAAACAAGGTATATACATGAGATAGAGATGAAGAATGTACTTACTTGAGGGTCACATCCTCTTGCATACTCATTCTCTTCTCTTGTGATCATCTCTCCATTTTACGATGCCATCGATATTTCCATACAAAGCCAGTCTATATTGATCACATTTGGTAGAGATTCCAAGCTATGTGGAAATGACGATCATCTATTTGCTCTTCTGAAATCTCTTCTCTCATCCTTTCATCTATTGATTGCATCCTTGTATCTCCCAATCCACTTCTCCATGATGGGACTATTTATATTATAGAATGTATTCACCTTGTGGCATAATGCTTCATCCAGTCTTCGTTGCCTTTCGTTTCCCTGAGTCACATTAGTGATTAGTCAATCATCCTCCTCATTGCTCCACAATTGTGGCATGGAAGGATCTATGAGAGATATATGTTTTGAGATATACACAAGAGACTCTTGCATCTACCATCCCTTTACCATGCTTGCTTCTAGCCTTACTCTTTGTCTCACAGAGTCCTTTAGGTTTTTCATGAATCTTGCAAGAAAAAACATCCATCGAATATGAAAAACACCACACAATGCCACTTCATCAACCAAATGCACCACAAGATGAAATTGGCTAGTGAGAATTATTCTAGGAAAGTTTTTCTCAATCATACACACTGCCTCAATAGCATTGAGATGAGCCATCTCAATGGATGTAGGATCCATCTCCTTTAAGGATATATACCTACATACATAGCAATTATGTGTACTATTTACCAATACATAACTTGTGAGCGCATGAGAATTACAAATAAGCAATATAACTTAGTGAATTGAAGAGAAGATTCATACCTCACCAAGCTTCCCATTTTGTAAATAGCCTCTCTCACCTTCTTGTCTCCATAACCAACTATAGCAATTGTAAGAATAAACTATGCATAGAAAAAAATGGAAGTTAGTATATGAGCTTACAAATTATGTGCCACAAAGAAAAAATAAAAAAAGTGAATATTTATATACTTGTAATATCTTGTGCTAATCATGCATCTTGAGCCCATATAATTGTTCCTCTCCTTTCTTTTTGGTCTTTGTGAAGGCACCCTTCAATGAATGCATTACTCCCGTTGGTGTACAAAAAGAGGCGATCACACTTTTCACCTTATTGTGCTCCCTCTTGGTTAATACCCATGGTGCCTTTGGTAGGACAATTTTGCTACTCTCACTTTCAATTGGCCATGCACTTTAAAGGCGTACAATGTTTTGTAAGTTATCCCTTGCACCCTTTTGTATCTCTTTTACCAATTAAATGTTCCCAAATATTTGTTGCCAATTCTTGAAGATATTCATGGGATCTAAGAGATGATTGATCTTCATGTCACACCAATATGAAAGTCGAAAGAAGATTGAATGTCTAGACATCCCATTTGGTGGTGGATTGTGAGTGCTTCTCCATGCCTCAAACCAATCTCTACCTCTCGTCACAAGTGGTGAGACATTATGTGGCACATACTTGAGATGTGAAGGAGGGAGAAATCGATGATGTTTGTCATACACCACCTTCTTAAGTCTAGGGGATCTTTATGAAACAAGTGATGGTCCGCAAATTGGACATGCATGATGTCTGGAGGTTGCCAAACTGATTGAGATAGAGATATGAACTTCAAGTTTAAAGGCTAAACTCTTAGCATATAAGGTTCAAGTAGGTACCTGAGCACTCCAAGAACCCGGGATAGTCATGCATCATCCAAAGCAAAACTCCTTTCACCTCTGCCTCATGCCTATTTATTGGTGTAAGATTCCTCCCTAGCCTCTCAAGATGTCCAGTATCTTCCCCTGTAGTCAAATCCCTCTTCAGAAATATAAAAGATCTTGTTTCTACCTGTTTTGGCCTAGAGAGAGAAAATGTTCTAGAGAGAGGTTACTCAGATTTTGGATATTTTTGGATGAAAAATATCTCTTTGTATTTAAATAAGTTCCCCCGAAATAGAAGTTCAAAAAGATTTTTAGAAGGTGCATTCGAAATAAATTATAATCTGTTCAAAAGGCCTTATCTTGGGGGTCTAGATTTTCTGAAAATTTTAAATTAAGGTTTTGAGGGGCCAATATCGAGTTCATGCATAAATAGATGCATAAAAGGATTTTTATAAAAGTGTTATTCCTACTAAAGCTGTCTTTATGCCTAATTAGATGCGTAAAGAATTTTTATATCAAAAAATCAAAATTCTCTTACATTCTATAAATAGATGTGATGAGATGTGATAGGAATCAGATAGATGTAAATGGATGAATGGAAGTGATATGAATCAGATAAATGTAGATGGATGAATGGATGATGTAGTTTGATGTGTGAATGATGTAGATCAATATAGATGGATGTATGGTGGATGATGTGGTTTGATGTGTGAATGATGTGGATTGATGTAAATGGATATATGGATGATGTGGTTTGATGTGTGAATGATGTAGATTAATGTGGATGGATGTATAGATGATGTGGTTGGATGTGTAGATCAATATAGATGGATGTATGTGGTTTGATGTGTGAATGATGTGGATTGATGTAAATGGATGAATGGATGATGTGGTTTGATGTGTGAATGATGTAGATTAATGTGGATGGGTGTATAGATGATGTGGTTTGATGTGTGAATGATGTGGATTGATGTAAATGGATGAATGGATGATGTGGTTTGATGTGTGAATGATGTAGATTGATGTGGAAATGGATGTATGGATGTATGAATGTAGATGTGGATGTGGATGTATGAATGTGGATGTGGATATGGATGTATGAATGTGGATGTGAAAATGGATGTATGGATGTGGATGTGGATGTGGATATGGATGTATGAATGTGGATGTGGATGTATGGATGTGGATATGGATGTGTATGTATGAAGCGGATGTGGAAGGGGATGTATGGATGTGGATGTACGAATGTGGATGTGTATGTGGAATAATGAATGCGAATGTGTATGTGAAATGATGTGACGTCGATATGAGTGAATGGATGAGATGTGATGACATGTGAATTGGGATGTGAATAAATGATATGTGATGTGAATGAATCTGATGTGATGAGATGGAAAATGATGTGATTGGATGAGAATGAGTACACATATGAATGGAATGTGGAATAAGTACTGTGGACTAATGAGGGATAATATGGAAAGACGAGAGTTCATTATAGAAACTGTATTTGTGACCTGTTTGTAAATGATTGTTTTATGTCAAGAATGCTGGGGAAGCATTTTGACCGTCTTGTGATTAAGGTCGTTGGAGACCTAATTGATAAATTTGCAACAGCTGACGAAGAGTCAACGGAGGACATCTCACGTAGCATGGTCGGCCGAGGTCTTGACCAGCCTCGGCTCGATTTAAATGGTGAGCTTCCGGTACGGTGGATGAGGGACCAAGGAAGCGGCCTATGAGTGAAGCGCTAGTTTCGTGCCTTGGTATTCGTTTCATAGAGTTTTACCAAGGTATCCCAGGCCTCCTTGGGGGACTTGGCATCCTGTATGTGCCCAATCACGGTGTCTTGTATACTGATAGAGAGCCAATACATAACTTTTCTGGCTCCTTGGTTCCAATCCTTGAACTCTTTCACATCTGCAGCAGTTGGATTGATCTCTGGTATCTCTGGTGCCTCTTCATGCTCACCTTCTATGTAGTCCCAGCAATCCTTTCCCATCAGGAAATTTGTCAACCTGAACCTCCAAGCATGGAAGTTGTTTTTATCAAGCTTCTCAGCAACAATTTGGTTTATGCCATCATTTGACATCTTGCCAGACACACAAATTTACCAGAAACAGCACTCTGGTTTGTCCTGCACAAATTGCTGTATTTTTTACAGTGGTACTATACTACACTCAAATGTCACAAAACGAGTGACCTCAATGTGCAACTGTTTGACCTCCTTGTTGCAGCACACACAATGTTTACACAACCAATCTGTCTTCCTACAGTTCTTAAAATAGAGTTCTGCACAGAATCTCGATGACTTACCCGCAATGCTCGAAATCGCCTGCTTTTCGAAAAACGGAGGTCCTAACGCACCTGAAACGCGTTTTCGGCATGGAAATTTTTATCCAATAGGATATAATAGTTTCCCTATAGCTTTACTCCCACGAAGAAAGCTCCTCAATCAGAGATCGTTGGCCGGTGCCTCCCGTAGAGCTCCCGACAAGGGTGTAGTCGCCAACACAAATAGGGAAGAGTAGATGAAGCTCTTACCCCCCTTCTTGTACCCCTTCCTGTGCTTCTCTTGCTTGCAGCTTAGCCCTTAGCATGAACTAGGCTCTGATACCATGAAAAGATATAGGGGAGAAGAGAGCGTGAGCTCTTGCAAAGCACACACACTCACAAAACCCTAAAAGAGAACACACAAGGTGAGAGGCTGAAAATCTTCTTCTTCTTCACACAACACTCAACACACCATATACAAAGATAAGAGTATACACAATATGAAAAGGTACTCAACCAAATACATACTAGGGTTCTCTATAGTGTGAACCCAACTAAATGAGCTGGCGCCATAACTATGCTAGTCTCTAAAATGGGTGTCACACAGTCTGTCATCCCATGTCATCCCACTGGCCGCATATCACCCATGATCACACACCAACCATGCGAGTGGTGTAAGTGTGGGGCCTATCCCCCACGTGGGTCATCAGTGTTCATCGCCTCACTAGATGAGTTCGATATCTCAACAATTGCCACCCATGGAGGGAGGTTCTAATTCACCAATACAATAGGCCAAGTAGACCATGATGTAGACTTGAAGCCAAATGGGTTAACACCATCCATGCCCAAGCCAAGACGTAACTCACGAGGCTTGTGTTTAAACTCTGGCCATTGATGCTCCACATGTTGCCATGTTGGTGAATCATCTATAATCCTCATTATGCCATTGGTGAGCGATGAGGAGGCGATGAGTAGCATGTCATGTCATGAGTTCTACAATCCCCTTACATTTAAACATGTGTTGGATGGAGGAATGATAGGGAAGTGTCTCAAAACCTTTCGGGGAACTTTATCTCCTTACAAATCATCCCTATAGCGGCTCTCCCCACATTGTAGACATTCTGTTGCATCTTTATTAACCCCTCTAAATAGCATGCAATCATTGGGACATGCATGTATTTTTGTGTAATCCATATCTAGCATCATAGATATCATTTTACAACACACATCTTGTGAGTTCGGTAATAGATTTTGAGGGGAAAGAATCTTCTTGAGAAGCCTACAACATAGGGTAATAAATCATATATCAAAACATTAGCCAGAAGAGTATATAGAACATGAAATATTTTCAATAGAATGAGGTGGTCTTACCCAAGAAGACTTGTGACACTTGCATCATTCCATCCATAAGTTGTTTGCACGTTCAATAGCTCCAAGTTTTCTTGTAGGAGTGTAGAGTACGAACATCCCTCATACAAAGAGGTGCTTGCCTATCTATGCAGCAAGGTTTCCTCCTCTTGTGACATTGGAGCTTGCTCACTATCATCTATGACTTCTCGTCCAAAGAAGTCATTCACCATGTCGTCCCATGATGAGATTCTCTTCCTCCTCATGTGGCAATGGTGGAGGCATCTCATTCATTTGTTGGGGAATATGAGTCTCAACCATGCTTTTCATATGAAGTCTTGCCACCTTCCGCACTCTACCCGATGAATGTCACCAAATGGTGTGGCATGTTACTTAGAACTCTCCTATGGTTCTCCTCCATATCATCATCCGCACTTGGGCACGCCACTGCCTCATGATTGAAGACCATATGTTTGGACATGCTCAATTGTTATACGACATTGTCATATATACTGGCCCTTGCATCGATCACACACACATTGAATTTTTTCTCTTAATTATGCCTCAGATCCAACTTTCGGCCCTTGATGATCACTCTTAGATATCCTTAACCTAGCCAAAACTGATTTCGGATTCATACAAAACACAAAACATCCACTACTGCAAACAAAAAATTTCATAAGTTTTCACTACTACATAGCGACCACAGCAACGTTTTTTTGCTGCACAGTAGCGAAAATCCGCAGCTGAGCATCAATGAAATTCTATTGCTAACTAGCAAAGCTAGCAGCGAAATTTCATTGCTCAGTAGTAGCGACCCCCGAAACTATGACTCCTGCCAAAATTTCCACTAACGGGTGTCAATACCTACTTACTTTCTTATGTTGCACATGTACATCCTACGCCTGCAAAAACAACAGCCCAAGTTTTCCTCCCACCTTAAGGGTGTTGTATCAATCAAGTCTCCCTATCCAAGGTAAGCACTTCTTGCTTTCTGCCCTCTTTCATGGTTTCATAGCTTATGTATAGGGTATGTATAAGCCCTATTCATAGCCATAGCCCTCTTATGCAATAGGGCTAGGCTATGCATAGGGCTTATGCATAGGCCTTATGCATAGGGCTATGTATAGGGCTTATGCATAGGGTATGCATAAGCCCTATGCATAGCCTTCTTATGCAATAGGGCTAGGCTATGCATAGCCCTCTTATGCAATAGGGCTTATGCATAGCCTTATGCATAGGCCTATGCATAGGTCTTATGCGTAGGCTATGCATAGCCCTCTTATGCAATAGGGCTATGCATAGGGCGTATGCATATGGCTTATGCATATCCCTCTTATGCATAGGCCGTATGAACTAATGAACTAATGTTTTGATTTATTATGATAATCTTTTGTAGGTCTATTCAAGCACACAACCTCCAAGGACATAGGCCACGCATACGGTTCATATGGATTCGGCCAATAGAGGTAAGCCCTCTTTGTTTATGCTTCTTCTCTTTGTGTTTTTTCACCCTTGGGTGCCACGGATTAGGTTTAGGTCAAGATCCTATAGGCCTATGCATAGTGTATGCATAGGCCATATATGAATAAGCCGTATGCAAGGCCATATGCCATATGCATAAGGCCTATGAATACGACCTATGCACGAGGCCTATGCATAAGGTCGTATGCCATATGCATAAGCCATATGCATAGGCCTTATACATAAGGCCGTATGCTGTATGCATCCCTTATGCATACCTTACGGCGGTTGGCATACGGCCGCGGCTTATGCATAAGCCCTATGCATAAGGCCTATGCATACGGCCTATGCATATGTCATACGACCTACGCATAGGCCGTATACATAGGCCTTATGCATAAGTTGTATGCATACGGCCTATGCATATACGGCTGTACGCATAGGGTGTATGCATACGGCATACGGCATACGCCATACGGCGCATACGGTTGTATGCATATGGCCTAAGAATACGGCATAAGGCCTATGCTTACGACCTATGCAGACGGCCTACGCATAGGCCGTATACATATAGCTTATGCATACGGCCATATGCATAGTCTGTATGCATACAACATATGGTCTATGAGTAGGCCGTACGCATACGCCGTATATGCATAGGCCTTACGCATACAACATATGGTCTATGAGTAGGCCGTACGCATACGCCTGTACGCATACGCCGTATATGCATAGCCTGTACGCATACAATATATGGTCTATGAGTAGGCCGTACGCATACGCCGTATATGCATAGGCCTTATCCATACGGTCTATGAATACGGCATATGGCCTATGCATACGGCCTATGCATACGACATGCAGCCTATGCATATGCTATGGTTTATGCATAGAGATATAGGGTATTGTTATATGCCATCTAGAATGCTGCTTATGTCACGTTAGGAGTGGTTATCCACGAGTAGGTGGTTATAGTGGAGGGGGAGACCTCGATCTTCTCACTATCCTTCTCTTGCAAAAGAGGAGTTGTGTTTTTTCACCCTTGGGTGCCGCGGATTAAGTTTAGGTCAAGAGCCTATAGGCCTATGCATAGCATATGCATAGGTCGTATGCATAGGCCATATCCCGTATGCATAATACAGCCTATACATGAGGCCTATGCCATATGCATAGGCCTTATGCATAGGCTTTATGCATAAGGTCATATTGCATAAGGCCGTATGCCATATGCATGCCTTATGCATAGGGCTTATGCATACCCTACGGCCGGCATACGGCATACTGCCTACGCATAGGCCGTATGCATAGGCTGCCTTATGCATATGCTGTATGCATACGGTCGTACGCATAGGCATACGGCATACGGCATACGGCAATACGCAAAGGTTGTATGCATAGGCCTTATGCATAGGCTTTATGCATAAGGTCATATTGCATACGGCCGTATGCCATATGCATGCGTTATGCATAGGGCTTATGCATACCCTACGGTCGGCATACGGCATACTGCCTACGCATAGGCCGTATGCATAGGCTGCCTTATGCATATGCTGTATGCATACGGTCATACGCATACGGCATACGGCATACGGCATACGGCAATACGCAAAGGTTGTATGCATATGGCCTACGCATAGGCCTTATGCATATGACATACGGCCTATACATAGGCCATATGCATAGGCCGTATGCATATAGCCTATGCATAGGCCATATGCATAGGCCGTATGCATACAGCCTATGCATATGGACTATGCATACGACTATACACATAGGCCTTATGCATATAGCACACGATCTATGCGTAGGCCGTACGCATACGCCGTATGCATAGGCCTTATGCATACAACATATGGCCTATGTATATGGCCTATGTATATAGCGTACGGCCTATGCATACGGCATACGGCCTATGTATACACCTACACATAGGCCATACGCATAGGCCGTATGCATAGGCCTATCCATACGGCCTATGCGTATGCTATGGTTTGTGCTGCATAGAGATATGGGGCATTGTTATATGCCATCTAGAATGCTGCTTATGTCAAGTTAGGAGTGGCTATCCACGAGTGGGTGGTTATAGTGGAGGGGGAGCCCTCGATCTTCTCACTATCCTTCTCTTGCAAAAGAGGAGTTATCTTTGGCTTTAATAGTGAGGAGCGTGTGGAAAGTCCTCAGAAGCTATCATCCAAAAGGGGCACTATCCACCCTACTTATCTACGCAGTATTGTAGGAGGTCGTAATGTCCTAATATCACAGGTTGTATTTTTTTGTCTAAGTTTGTGTTGTTGTTTTCTCTTGGTTGGCTTGATATAGTCAAGGTAGGTGGCCCTATTCATTCAACCTCATGTTTATTGCACCCTTGGGTGGTGCCGGGTTTAGGAAATAAACTTATGTATAGAGATATGGGGCATTGTTACATGCCATCTAGAATGCTACTTATGTCAAGTTAGGAGTGGTTATCTGCGAGTAGGTGGTTATAGTTGAGGGGGAATCCTCGATCTTCTCACTATCCTTCTCTTGAAAAGGAGGAGTTTCCTTTGGCTTTAATAGTGGGGAGTGTGTGGAATATCCTCTCTCTTAGAAGCTATCATCCGAAAGGGGCACTATCCACTTCGCTTGTCTAAGATTGTAGGAGGTCTTATCAATGTTCTAATATCACATGTTGTATTCTTTGTCTAAGCTTTAAGTATGGCTTTAGTTAGAGAAATCATGTTTTGTTGCCTATGTATGTATGTAGCAGTAATGTCGATTGACCCGCCAAGATCTCAATGTGGCTAATTTGGTGTCCATTATAAATGAATGATATGGGCAGTAAGCTTGGTCGCAGTTTACACAGACACACAGGTATGGTTCCATCAAATCTTTTCACATACACAAAGTTAATCTTTTATGAATTCTATTTTTCTTATATTTTAATCTTATATGCAGGCAGGCTTACAGTCGGGCCAGTCGACGCCATGGGGGCAGATTTGGCTAATTTGGTGTCCATTATAAATGAATGATATGGGCAGTAAGCTTGGTCGCAGTTTACACAGACACACAGGTATGGTTCCATCAAATCTTTTCACATACACAAAGTTAATCTTTTATGAATTCTATTTTTCTTATATTTTAATCTTATATGCAGGCAGGCTTACAGTCGAGCCAGTCGATGCCATGGGGGCCAGTCGACGCCATGGGGGCAGATTACCCCACTTGGCCAGTCGATGCCATGGGGGTCAATCTACCCCACTTGCTCAGTCGGGCAACCCACGCTTGATAAGCACGGGGCCAAGTGGTGCAAGCCCATCACGATATGGTTATGATGAGCTTACACCACCTTCCTCTACTAGACCCACCCCCACTCCCTCACGTTGGTCTTCACCCACCACCACGACATAGTAGGGAGTTTGGGGAGTAGTAGACGTAGCTGGGAGGGAGCAAGCTACTTTTTCTTTGGCAAAAGCAGCACTAGGTCTCCCGATGCGTCTCCCCAACAGGGGGCCTCTTCATCTACACATTATGAGCCAGTCCCCAGGAGACCCATTCCACCATTCGATCTATGCCTCCTACCATACATCGCGGCGGATGCGGATGGTGCCCTCATGTGATGGATGCATGAGGAAATCAAGTCATGAATCGTATGCATGTACTTGCAAACCTAGAGTTCGTGAACTCCTTCAAAAAGTGGAAAGCACAAGATGAACTTTCTAAGAAATATGTTATTGATGTGCTTAAGTCGGAGTTCCCCGTGCCACACATGCGGGTCTTTGCTTCTCCGAGGAGCGGATGAAGTGGCGCATCAAACGTTTTCTCTCTAATAGGAGAGAAAATACCAAGAGAGTAACAAAGAATAATTTGGTGAAGCCTAGCGTGTGTACGGCCGAGGAGTGGAGGCACGCACGACGCAGCTTCGTGAGAAAGCACCCAGGTGCTTTTCAACAACAAGCCGGGTGAGTGCTTCCCCACTACAGAAGTGAGGGACTTCGCACTTCGTGAGAAAGCACCCATGTGCTTTTCAACAACAAGCGGAGTTAGTGCTTCCCCACTACGGAAGTGAGGGGCTTCGCACTTCGGCTTCGGTGGGAAATCCTCCTTTCTTGCTCGTTTCTTCGTAAGTATCATTTCTTCTCTCCTTTCGTTTTGTTTTGTACTATATTATTTTCTTGAAATAATTATATATTTTCTTAATTGTTTTTTATAGAGGGAGGTTATTTGGCGTGACCCAACAAAGGAGGAATATGACTATGGGTATAGAGCCCCATGTCTGCAATTGTGGGCATGGATGCATATGCTAGGTGTACGCTTGGATGAGTCCATTTTGGGGACTCAAGCTGATGAGGTAACATGTTTCCTAAACAATTCTCTTTTCTACATATAATTATATTTTAACTCTCTTTCTTACCTTACACTTGATGGCATGTATGTAGGATAAAGGGGAAGAAGAAGAGGAGGATCCAGATCATTAGTGTGAAGCAAGTGAAGAGGACGAGGAATCGGATAATGAAGATCACTTGGAATCCAATGAGGATTCTAGTTAGACACCTCTTCATTGTAACAACTTTATGTATATATGGCCAAAGGCCCAATAATTTCTGAAACAGAATAACTTTTTAGGCTCAATTGCATTCTCCACAATGTATGTGTTTCTTATATTTGTGTTTGTGTTAAAAATCTGAAACTGTGACTGTTTTAATTTTTTTTAAAAGAGTTGGGGTAGACTGGGGAGTCTTGTGTTGACTCCCCAGTCTACCCAGCTCTTTTTTTGCTATGCAGAGCTGCTCAACAATGAAAACATAAGTCGCTTCTCAACAACAAAATAGCAGTGAAGCAATATTTTTGTTGCTATTTTCGTTTTGCTGAGCAGCTGTTGCAACGAAAATAGCAGTGTTTCTAGCAGCAAAAATGGCCCAACACCTAGCTACCCTTCTAGTTATAAAAATGCTACTATTTTCACTGTTAGGCTCTCATTCTGTTGTAGTATCACTTGATACGAGGGTGGTTGCAAGATGAGGGTACTCACTTTTGTTCACTCTGTCTAAAATTGAGACATCCACGCATCTCGGGCGAGGTACCTCGATCATGATATCGCCATCAATTAAAACACGACACATGCCTCCCAAGCCTAAAGCGACATATCTCGAACGAGATACCAACTAATGCCACGCTAGCAGGTCTGGCTTTCCAGTCATCATCCATGTCACTAGTACATGTCACCACCACCACACTATCTCGATCGAGATATTCATGCCACTCGGATCCACATCAATGCCACGGTGTATCCCCCTAGACACACCGCTCAAATTTACATTCAGCATATTTGACCAGCCCATCTCCAGCGTCCACATATCTCGAACGAGACATTGAAATAAAATCTTGACCATTGAAATACCTCGTTTTTGAGGTATCTCATCCGTCCTTCACATATCTCGTTTGAGGTATAGAGATGAAATAAAGACCGTTTAAAAACCTCAAACGAGGTTCATCTACAAAATCTGACCCGTCCATTCACGCACATTTGAAGATGCGATCCTAGCCGTTTAAATATCTCGACCGAGGTATTAAATGAATCTCGACAGTCAAACATACCTTGATTGTGGTGGTAATGACTTAAAATCTAAGTCGTCCATGTACCTCGAACGAGATACTGAATTCAAATCTCAGTTCATCCTTCACCAACCCTAAAATTAAGTGTGTATCTTGGCCGTTGGTCTCACTAACCCTGAAATCTGGAGCATACATCTTGCAAACCCTAAAGTACATCATGCCACCAAACCTCGTTCGAGGTTATAAAATTGAAAAAGTTTTTTTTTGCCTCATTGTCAGAAGTCGTTTTCACTCTCCTTACTCTCTTGATTTGGATTAGCATTAGTGGGTCCATTAGCATTGTTTTATAGCTTAGTGCTACTTAGCACTAAGCATTGGACCTTTCACATTTTACCTTTGTGTTAGGCTTAGGTTTTAGCATGGAGTCACGCGAGGAGGAGGGCCACGAGCAAGGCCGCTCGTCTATTGTGGACCTCATCGGGGAGATAGACTGTGAGTTAGCGGCTATCCATAGGAGTGCTAGAGACACACCGTCTACATTACATATCGTGGCAAACTTGGAGGCGATGCTATTGTTCCTTCGTAGCCTTCACGATAATATTTATGTAGTTTAGTGGTGGATAGCTCACCATCGCATTGCTCCTGTGTGACATGGCCTGACATATCGTCAGGTCTGTGATCTTGGTCCGATTAGGGATGGAGCCTACTTAGATCTTTTCCTCGATAGCCGTGGGATGAGGCTTGGGGCAGGTAAGCCCCTTACTATTTCGTGGTGTTCGCATCCTCGTATGGCGGCACATATCTATAGTCGATATGTTGCCGCATATGGGAGGATGTCGAACAACCGCGAAATTCCCATATACTTCGCAAAGCAATTATATGCGAAGTTTGTCTTAGGGGGGAGGAGGTGGATTACATAGCCATTGGCCTGGTGATGGTGCTGGCCGAGGCCGTCTCTAGGACTAGGGTAGGCGGCCTCCACCAGCCCTTCGTGTAACTCCTACAGATCCGCCGATGTTTTTGCCTATGTTGAGAGTCGAGGCTCTTGGCACCCAGGTTGGCATCGACGTAGGAGTACCATGGACAGCATCCAGCATGTGGTGTGCTTGTTCTCACGATCAATACACTGACGACGACAGATGTCGAGGTATTTACACATTTATTACTTCTTAAGTTTTTTTAGTCATTTATTTACATGTTTATATGTACTTTTCTATATTTTTACATGAGCGGCATGGTTGATTGTGTCACGTAGGGTCCCACACCTATCACTGAGAGACTCACTCAGGAGAGTTGGTAGAGGCGAGAGCAGAGATTGACCGCCTTAGAGCTGCATTGCAGATGGCAGAGGTAGCTACTGCTGCAGAGGCACGGCATGCATGAGAGTCTGACATCCAGCAGGTAGGTTTCACCTACCACTGAGAGACTCACTCAGGAGAGTTGGTAGAGGCAAGAGCGGAGATTGACCGCCTTAGAGATGCATTGTACAGATGGTAGAGGGAGGCAGCTACTACTGCTGCACAGAGGCACGGCATTGCAGATGGCAGAGGCAGCTACTACTGCTGCAGAGGCACGGCATGTGTGAGAGTCTGACATCCAGTAGGTAGGTTTCTCTTGTACGTAAAAGAGTTATAATTAAGGTCCTAAGTTATAAATTTCTTTAAGTAATACCTAATGAAAGAGACTAATCAATTATTTTTATGCTTTACTTTTTGTATAGGCTCGGACTGCGGTAGAGAGTTCTAGAACTGAGGCACAATAGCACATGATTATGGAGTGGATTGCATAGCATAGGGTAGAACAGTTGATGTTGCATGTTCATAAGTTTTGCAGATCCTCAGACGTGACAGTGCCCTACTTACCTTTATATCCACGGCCTTTACAGAGGTTTTTTGATGACCTCTCCCTTAGGATGCACCACCATTCCTCCGTGATGCCTGCTGCACTCTCTGTATCGAGGACATTGACAGTACTGCTGGTGGATATGCTCTGGGATGTGAACATTTTTTCCATTTGTCTTGCATCATCCAAGAGCTAGTACGCTTCTCAGCATGTCCCTCTTGCCGCGCATGCGTCGACCTAGCGACATACAGAGTTTTGGCATTGACGACCTTCACCCAGGCTTCGCTCGAGTAGATGCTAGGACTAGCAGGCCTCTTGATTTTACCTTAGCTATACTAACTTGGGACTCGACACTACCGATGAGACAGAGATTAGGAGCCTAAGGTGCCTCCAGAGATTGAGTGGAGTGCACATGAGTTTGATGCATACCAGAGAGTCCTTCACGAGAGCCAAATCACAGCATACAAGCGTGTGGGTGGTGCTAGTCCTAGTGGCACCTTGGGTGATGGTGCTAGTAGTAGTGTTGCTTCTCATGAGTAGCGTGTCCTTACAGCAGAGGAGCTTACACGCGTAGAGTGGCAGACACGTACCATTGCTGATTACAATTTTTGGGTTTACAGACAGAGATGTCTTGCAGTAGCATGACGGAGAGAGAGAGAGAGAGAGAGAGAGAGAGAGAGAGAGAGAGAGAGAGAGGGCTATAGCAGCTTATGGGACTTGTGAGCTCCCGAGGGACACTGGCACCAGCTCATGATCTTGCCTTTGAGGCAGACCTCCCCGTAGATATTCGATGACCCCTACAGTCGGCATAGCCTCCTCGACGGGCACAGTAGTCTCCTTGACATGCACGTCGACCAACAGTTAGAGATGAGGATTTTGATTGGGTTGCCGTTGATAGAGTGACTAAACTCAAACTAGCTGGGTTAGCTCACTTACATTGTACTTAGATTTATGGGCAGTGACTAACCTTAGACTAGCTGGGGTAGCTCATTTTCATTATGCCTTGATCTTCTGAGTTAGTGACTAAACCCAGAGTAGCTGGGTTGGCTCCCATTCTGATGTACTTATTTGATGTTTATATCATTATGAGTTTTTTCATTATTGAGTATCATTACATTTTAGTTGATGTTCTTGGTTTGTTTTATTTTTTTTAACACTTTGGCTATCATATTGTTTGTTGAAAATCCCCATGCCATCGTACCCAAACATGCTCTGATGGGGGGATCAAACTTTGCAAGCATGTGAGGGGGACCCACCCCCACATGCTTGCAAAGTTTGGTCACAATCAGAGCATGTTTGGATTAGTAATTAGTGCCCAATGCGCAGATTTTTCAAGTCTCTTGGTGCTTAAGAGGCCATGGAAAATCCGGGCCTTACTACCCAAACATTCTCCGATGGGCACCAAACTTTGCAAGCATGTGGGAGGGCCCCACCCCCACATGCTTGCAAAGTTTAGTCATAATCGGAGTATTGTTGGATTAGTAATTAGCGCCCAGTGCGGATTTTTCAAGTCTCTTGGTGCTTAAGAAGCCATGGAAAATCTAGGCCTTCCCCATACCATTATACCCAAACATGCTCTCATGGGGACCAAAATTTGCAACAACAATGTGGGGGGGACCCACCCCCACATGCTTGAAAATCTTGGTCATGATCGGATCATGTTTGGGTTAGTAATTAGCACCCAGTGTGGATTTTTCAAGTCTCTTGGTGCTTAAGAGGCCATGGAAAATTTGGGCCTTCCCCATACCATCGTACTCAAACATGCTCCGATGGAAACCAAACTTTGCGAGCATGTGAGGGGGACCCACCCCCACATGCTTGCAAAGTTTGGTCATGATTGGAGCATGTTTGGGTTAGTAATTAGCACCCAGTGTGGATTTTTTAAGTCTCTTAGTGCTTAAGAGGCCTTCCCCATACCATTGTACCCAAACATACTCCGATGGGGACCAAACTTTATAAGCACGTGGGGGGACCCACCCCCACATGCTTGCAAAGTTTTGTCATACAATCCAAGCATGTTTGGATTAGTAATTGTTGGATAAATATAATCCCAACTCCTTAGTCCAATTTAATGTGTAGTGGCTAGGCTAGTGGTCAGTGGTTGGTGTAAAGCCTACAAATGGTTGGTGCATATGGTTCATGCAACTCATGCAACTAAAAATAGGGTAGAGGAGTCTCTAAATAAGGTACAAGTTGTGATCAAGTGATTATGTAAGTTTGGTTCATGCCTAATCATAATTAGTGTCTTTTCATGTTAATCTCAAAGTAAATTTCTGCATATACTAGTTTTTGTCCCTCATGTTCATGATGTTTTGTACAAGCTTTGATTCACCTTGAGTATGTCTTGATCAATATTCATAGTTGAATTATCATATCCAACATTTGGTATCAGAGCATGATCTAATTAGGTTTAGTTTATTAGCAAAAACCCTAATCTCTCTCTTAATCACCATAGCCTATTTTTCCCTGTTTGGACAACATGCTGTAGATTGCCTCCATGCTTGCATTTGAGGAGATTATACTTCAATATTTTGATATAGGCCTCTTGATTTGCTCTCATGCAAGCCCTAAAACGAAGCTCATAGGCGGATTTGGTCGCTTCTTCCTCACAAATTTGTCATCACCATCAAAACGGGTAGCTTTTTGCTAATCGAGTTCATTCGGCGCCGTCTCTATGAATTAGTCTGATTCCTCTTAGGTGCTTAAAGTCTATAATGTAAGGATTTAGCATACCAAATCTTGTAGTAATTAGTTCGTAGGAGCTGCTATACGAAGTGTTTTTTCAGTCACCTGTTCTCTGCCTCTCTTGCTCCAACAACATGGTGCTTATTATTTTGATCTATATTGATGATATTATTATTATTTGGGGTTAAATCATCTATATGAGCAAGTTATCAACATCAAGCATCATATTGCATCATCATGAGCTCCAAATTCCCTGACAAATTCAACGGAACGGGGTTTCATACTTGGCAAATCAAGGTGAAGGGCTACCTCATGAAGAAAAATCTGTGGAGTACGGTCAAGCCACTTCCTAAAGATGAAGCAGGTATTTCTGCAGTTACAAGAGCTACAACAGCTACACTTCAAGCAAAAGATGAGTAAGCACTTGGTATTATCATTACTACTTTAGAAGATGATTTTATTCATTATAGTGACAATGTTGAGTCAGCTATGGAAGCTTGGAAATTATTAGAGCGTACTTTTGGTGCAAAGGCAAAGCATTCCAAGGTCAGTTTGAAGATGCAACTCTTTGATCTAACCATGGAGAGTAATGAAAATTTAACAGCTTTGATTAATAGGTTGAAGAGCTTAATGACACAATTGGTTTATGTTAAGTCTCCTGTTTCCTGAAGAGGATGCTATTGCTATCTTGCTTAAAAGCTTACCTTCAAGCTTAAGGCAAATTGTGACGGTACTTAAAGAGAAGGAGCCAGTAACTTCCTTGGAAAGTATCATAAATTCTTTGCAGGAAGAAGACAAGAAGATTACAAAGGATGTGATAGATCCTTATGCATATATTACTACTTTGACATTGGCAAAGAAGAAGTGTACTATTTATGGTCATACAAATCATCTTACTAAGTATTGTTTCTCCAAACATCCTTGTGAGTATTGTGGAAAGACGAATCATCCATCCACAAAGTGCTACCAAAGAGATCAAAAGCTAGCAAAGGCACATGTGGTTAAAGAAGTCAACCAAGAGGAAGAAACAAATCTTTGTTCTAGTCTTAGTATAAAAGATGTAGATGATGATTATGCTTTTTAAATTATGTCATGTATGTGGTTGAGTTAAGACTTATGTTGTTCCAACTTGACGAGTTTTGTAGAGGAGAGTACACCACCCTATGTTGTTGTTAAGGGGGGACTCTTACTCATTGTGTCAAGGAGGTATGTTAGACTTGTTCATGTTCTTGTAAGATGTTGGTCTTAAGGGGGGATTGTTGGATAAATGTAATCCCAAATCCTTAGTCCAATTTAATGTGTGGTGGCTAGGCTAGTGGTCAGTGGTTGGTGTAAAGCATACAAATGGTTGGTGCGTATGGTTCATGCAACTAAAAATAGGGTAGAGGAGTCTCTAAATTAGGTACAAGTCGTGATCAAGTGATTATGTAAGTTTAGTTCATGCCTAATCATAATTAGTGTCTTTTTATGTTAATCTCAAAGCAATTTTCTGTATATACTAGTTTTTGTCCCTCATGTTCATGATGTTTTGTACAAGCTTTGATCCACCTTGAGTATGTCTTGATCAATATTCGTAGTTGAATTATCATATCCAACAGTAATTAGCACCCAGTGCAGATTTTTCAAGTCTCTTGGTGCTTAAGAGGCCATGGAGAATCTGTGTCTTCCAAAATACGATCGTACCCAAATATGCTCCGATGGGGACCAAACTTTGCAAGCATGTGGGGGGGGACTACCCCCACATGCTTGCAAAGTTTGGTCACAATCGGAGTATGTTCGGATTAGTAATTAGCGCCCAGTGTGCGGATTTTTCAAGTCTCTTGGTCCTTAAGAGGCCATGGAAAATCCGGGCCTTCCCCATACCATCATACCCAAAGATGCTCCGATGGGGACCAAACTTTGCAAGCATGTTATAAGATTCCTCCCCAGCCTCTCAGGATGTCCAGTATATTTCCCTGTAGTCAAATCCCTCTTTAGTAATATAAAAGATCTTGTTTCTACCAGTTTTGGCTTAGAGAGAGAAAATATTCTAGAGAGTGGTAATTCAGTTTTTAAATATTTTTGGATGGAAAAATATCTCTTCTTATTAAAATAAGTTCCCCCGAAATAGAAGTTCAAAAAGATTTTTAGAAGGTGCATTAGAAATCAAGTATAATCTGTTCAAGAGGCCTTATCCTGAGGGTCAAGATTTTTTTCGAAATTTTAAATTAAGGTTCCTATGGGCCAATAAGATCAATCCATGTGTGGGGAGGAGATAAATCCAATTTGTAAAAGAAAATACCCAAAAATGAGTAAATGCTAACATAAGATGAAGAGTTGGCTATGTACAAGGGTTATTAGTAAAAAACTATGAGTATTACTAAAAAAATGAGATATTTTGGGTATAATAATTCCATTTTGACACATGTGTAAGGAAGGGGAGTCCCTTCAAAGTAGGCACCTACTTCACATGCTTGAATGAGTTTTAAACTAAAAAATAATGTGATATTTTTATCTCTCTTCTCTCTTGGATCAAACCGAATCAAAACTGAATAAAAAAGGAACCAAACTAGGTCCAAATCTAGTTCAAATTTAACCAAACTGAATCTAAAAAATTTTAGAAATCAGTTGGCCTTGGTTAGAGCCTCCCTCTCCTATAAATAGAACCTGAGCCCTTTGTAAAAAATAGGAGAATTATACTATGCCAGAATTATGCTGAAATAATGATAATTTTTACTATTCTCTAAAATTCTCTCCAAATTGAAGAAATTGGAGCTTCCCTCCTTCTTTAATCTCCATTGGTGGCTCCATCAACACACCAAACTAATTGATTGGTTGGGGGCCTCTACCGTGATCAAAGAATCAAGCAATTTGTAAGGTAAAGTGTGAATTTTGAGCTTTTTTCATAATTTCTCAATGTTTCTCTCTTCTCAACCCCTCTCAAGCTTGAGAAGCTTAATTGGAATGGCTTTTTAATGCTATTGAAGTTAATTGATGAATGGTAGTAAGAAAATACATAAATTTCCATTTATGCTTAATTTTAATAGTTTTTATGATTTTTGTCTTCTCTAAAATGAAAATGATGTTATGCCTCATTAAAAAAAGGCATTCCTCTCTCTTCTTTAGTAAATCCAACCATTCTTTATCCTAGATGAATGATTAATGGATAAAATAAAGTTTTTCATAATGTTTCTCTTAAATAAGTAGAAATTGCTTACATTAGAATGAATTAAATACTCTTGGTGAAATTCTAGTTGATTTTAGAAAGTTAAAAATTAAAAAATGGTTAGCCATACAAAGGAGGTTATGGCAAAATTTTCTAAAATTGTATAAAAATAAGCTTTACTTTTTTATTCTAAAAGTGTAATTCCTACTAAATTGGATTTATGCATGGATAGATGCATAAAGAATTTAAATTAATCCAAAAAGTGTTATTTTCATCAATTTTTATTTTATGCATAGAAAGATGCATGAAGAATTTTATTTTTAATTCAAAAGAGTGATTTTCATCATAAATGATTTTTATGCACAAATGAATGCATTTTCAAGTCTCTTGGTGCTTTAGAGGCCATAAAAAATCCGGGCCTTCCCCAAACCATCATACCCAAACATGCTTCGATGGGGACCAAACTTTGCAAGCATGTGGGGGGGACTCACTCCCACATGCTTGCAAAGTTTGGTCATGATCAGAGCATGTTTGGGTTAGTAATTAGCGCCAAGTACGGATTTTGCAAGTCTCTTGGTGTGCTTAAGAGGCCATGGAAAATATGGGCCTTCCCCATACCATCATACCCAAACATGCTTCGATGGGGACTGAACTTTGTAAGCATGTGGGGGGACCTACGCCCACATGCTTGCAAAGTTTGGTCACAATAGGAGCATGTTTGGATTGGTAATTAGCACCCACCACTGCGAATTTTTCAAGTCTCTTAGTGCTTAAGAGGCCATGGAAAATCCTGGTCTTCCCCATAGCATCGTACCCAAAAATGCTCTGATGGGGGGGACCAAACTTTGCAAGCATGTGGGGGGGACCCACCCCCACATGCTTGCAAAGTTTGGTTAGGAATCGGAGCATGTTTGGATTAGTAATTAGTACGCAGTGCGGAGTTTTCAAGTCTCTTGGTGCTTAAGAGTATTAAGAGACTAAGGTTTTGTAAAAGGGGAGGAGAAGCTGTGTGTGTGAATGGACGTATGGTCCAGTAGCTTTACCTATTTAAAGGTAGAGCTAGAAGGCATTTTTGTATGGAGCAAGAAGCCTAGTTGTATTTTGAGCAACTTAATAAGCAAGATATTTTCTTGTATTTTGAGCAACTTAATAAGCAAGATATTTTCTTGTATTTTGTGAGTCTCTCTCCTCCACATAATGATCTAGCATGAGCACCACAAAATTCTAACATGGTATCAGAGCCTTGGTGGCTTAGGTCACTTTTGTGCAGGGATTTCATTCATGTGATCACGTTAACCGCGAAGTGGTAATAACACTAGTTAATAACACTCTCACACACTTGTTAATATCATAGATATTCACACAACCGGGAGAAACTTGCTATCTCGGTTTTCCCGGCGGGCTACTAGCTTGGCCCGGCGGGCCACTGTTTAGCCCGGCGGGCTACTTATCTAGCCCGGCGGGCCCCCGAGCCTTTTTTTTTTTGCGCCAAAAACTTGGCTGTTTTGGAGGGACCTATATAAAGGGTTTCCCCTCACTTCCAAATGTGCTTTACCAAAGCACTTGGGTGGCTCACCTCAGGCTAAAAGACACAAGAGGTGAGTATAAATATTCTGGATTTTTGTTTGAAGCTTGTTAATAATATTTTGTATTTTATAAGATTTTGATTGTAAATGGTTTATCGTATTTGTTACGTGGACTAGCAATGTCTCCTCTTGGGTGGTCTACTCGAGTGCCAATTGGTCTGGGTAGGAGCTTCCCTAGAGGAGGGTATAGGTGGTGAGATGTTCGGGACATCATCTCTATCTAGGGATGGATTGCCTCAAATGCATCTCACCAAATGTTTGGTTTTTTAGGTCGACTAGCAATACCTCCTCTTGGGTGGTCTACTCGAGTGCCATTTGGTCTGGGTAGGAGCTTCTCTAGAGGAGGGTATAGGTGGTGAGATGTTCGGGACATCATCTCTATCTAGGGATGGATTGCCTCAAATGCATCTCACCAAACGTTTGGTTTCTTTAGGTCGACTAGCAATACCTCCTCTTGGGTGGTCTACTCGAGTGCCATTTGGTCTGGGTAGAAGCTTCTCTAGAGGAGGATATAGGTGGTGAGATGTTCGGGACATCATCTCTATTTAGGGATGGATTGTCTCAAATGCATCTCACCAAACATTTGGTTTCTTTAGGTCGACTAGCAATACCTCCTCTTGGGTGGTCTACTCGAGTGCCATTTGGTCTGGGTAGGAGCTTCTCTAGAGGAGGATATAGGTGGTGAGATGTTCGGGACATCATCTCTATTTAGGGATGGATTGTCTCAAATGCATCTCACCAAACGTTCGGTTGCATTGGCAAGAAGTGGGTTTTAGACTTTATAATTGCATATTTTAGTTTTACTCAAGCTGTTTTGGATCTCAAATCTTGCATGATTGTTGTTTAGGTGTTACAATGGTTGCTTCTAATTGCGGCACATCAACCCAACGAAGCAACAGACCATTAGAAACTAGTGGAGTTTCCTTGCAACGAGATATGACAGCACAAACTTTGAATGTTGCGTCTCAAAGTGGCAAGAGGAGGAGCGGAGGAAAATCACCGGGACCTGAATGGCAATTTGCTTCCAATCTTTCTAGATTTGTCGAATGGAAGTGTAATTTTTGTGGCTTGGTAAAATCTGGGGGTGCTCCCAGAATAAGGGAGCATTTGCTTGGCACTAGCACAAAAAATCCCGGAGGTAAATGCAAGGGTGCAGGAGCTGATGATGCTACAAAGCGCCTTAGAGCTTTGATAAGTAAACAAGCATCACAAAACAAGAGGCCCAATCTCTGTGCAAGAAATGACCAATCGCCGAATTTGGCAGCATCAAGTGGAGGGATCTCCAACCAAGGAGTGACTCCAACACATACTACTTGCCAAAATGACACCCAAGGTCCAGATGTCTCAATACCGATGGATGCATCTCCTGAGTTTCAGGTGGGTATGTCTCGTACCAGACAAACTAATCTAGTTGACAGCTTTTGTGCCACTGCTTTAGAGGATGCTCAACTTGCTTTAGCGAAAGCGATCTTCTTTATACTGGTTCTTCATTGTCTATGGTCACGAAAGATTCATGGAAGATGGCTTGGAAGAAGATTGGAGAATATGGACCTGGGTTTTGTCCACCAACTTATCACCACATGCGAAATCAATTACTTGACAAGTGCTATGACAACACACGGGAAAGCGTTCAAAGACTCATAATTGACACCACAAATCAGTCTGGATGCACAATTGTCAGTGATGGTTGGTCGAATGTCCAAAGACGTCCATTGATAAATGTAATGTTGGTATGTCCTCATGGGGAATGCTTTATCAAAGCTGTTGATAGCTCCGGGGAAATTAAATCTGGTCAATTTATCGCCGATATCATTGGTGATGCTATCGACCAAGTTGGGTCTGAAAATGTGCTTCAAGTGATTATGGATAATGCAGCTAATTGTCGAGCAGCAGGTCGTATGTTGGAATCTCGATTTTCCAATATCTATACATTTGGTTGTAACACTCATAGCCTTAACTTGGTGTTACAAGATTGGTACAAAAATGCTGATACAGAGTGGTTCAAGGAGATTATCGATAGTGCAAGTAAGATTGTCAAATTTGTGCTCAAACGGCAACGTGTTTTAGATATGTATCGTCAACGCATGGAAACTATGCTAAAGTTGCCTTGTGAAACCAGATTTTGCACTAATTTTTATATGCTTCAATCTCTCCTAAGAAATAGGAATGCAGTCATGGAAACCTTTGTGTGTGCTGGCTTCTCTGAGTGGGAGGCTGACCAGTCCGAAAAGGTTAAAGAAAAGGTGAGGTACATGCGATCTTTGATATCGGATCGTAGTTTATGGGAGGAAGCAGCAGATTGTTATCATGTTATGATGCCAGTTATGCTTGCTTTGCGCCAGTTGGATTCTAGATTGCCAAATATCGGGAAGGTTTGGATGGCGTGGTGGTCCATTCAAGAAAGCCTCGCAAACCCAAAGGAGCCCACTAAAACTGTTGTCAAGCATTGGAGTCCTCCATTCACCAGAGCAAGGAGAAATATCTTGGCCAAGTATGTAAGCGCTCGGTGGGTAGGAGCACATAGTCCATTGCATAGTGTTGCATATTGTCTTGACCCAGAATACTGGCATATGGACGTGAATGCCCTAGATGAGGAGGTAATCGATGATTTCTATGATGTTGTGGAGCAATTTTATGAAGATCCAGATGAGCAAGCAACAGCGGTAATTGAGCTAACCAAGTATAAATTGAAAGAAGGTAGATTTGCCTTGGAGTTTGTGCAAAAGCTTGCTAAGGAACAGCCTGCTTGGAAATGGTGGATGTTGAATGGGGGAAGTGTTCCAACTTTGCGATGCTTAGCTGTGAGAGTGCTTGCGCAATGTGCTTCAAATTCTAGTTCTGAACGTAATTGGAGCAGTTACAAGTATGTGCATTCTATTAGCAGAAATCGTTTATTGAGTGATAGAGCTGAGAAGTTGGTGTATATGTATTGTAATGATAAATTGGTGAAGTCAATTGAGTCAGATGATTACAACGAAGAGATGCCTAAGTGGACATATGACATTACTCAGGATGAGTATGATGCAGAAGAGAATGGAGATGTAGAGCCTAATGTCCCACATACGAGCGATAACTTGTGCTTTATTGAAGAGATAGAAGAAAACTTGCAACCCGATTTTGGTGTTAGTAAAGCCACCCGCAGACGCTCCTCACGTTTGATGTAATCATGTTAGTTTTGACACACTCCCAATGTAATCCGTCTTGCAACAACTGGATATCAAACATGTTGGTGAACATTTTAGAGAGAATGGTTTTTAGTCATGTCATGTTAAACTTAGAATACGAAATCATGTTAGTTTTGACACACTCCAATGTAATCCGTCTTGCAACAACTGGATATCAAACATGTTGGTGATCAATTTAGAGAGAATGGTTTTCAGTCATGTCATGTTAAACTTAGAATACGAAATCATGTTAGTTTTGACACACTCCAATGTAATCCGTCTTGCAACAACTGGATATCAAACATGTTGGTGATCAATTTAGAGAGTATGGTTTTTAGTCATGTCATGTTAAACTTAGAATACGAAATCATGTTAGTTTTGACACACTCCAATGTAATCCGTCTTGCAACAACTGGATATCAAACATGTTAGTGTCAATTTAGAGAGTATGGTTTTTAGTCATGTCATGTTAAACTTAGAATACGAAATCATGTTAGTTTTGACACACTCCAAAGTAATCTGTCTTGCAACAACTGGATATCAAACATGTTAGTGTCAATTTAGAGAGTATGGTTTTTAGTCATGTCATGGAGACTTTTAAATCACGTTAATTTTGCTCATACTCCAAAGTATTCCATCTTGCAACAATTCGACATCCACAAAATGTTAGTGTCAATTTATAGAGAATGGTTTTTAGTCATGTCGTTAAACTTAGCAGATAAGACTTTAAATTCAATGTGTAATCATTTTATTCATGCCCACACTCCAATGTATTACATCTTGCTATCCGAAGGAATATCAAACATTTTAGTGTCAACTTAGAGAGAATGATTTTTAGTCATGTCATGGAGACTCGAGAGAAAATGGTTTTAGAGATGTCATGTTAAACTAGTAAGAGACTTTCAAAAGAGCTCAGTAAGAGCTAGGCAAAGTTACATATATAAGTGTCTTCCTACAAAACCATGTTAGTTTTGCCCACACTCCAATGCATTATGTCTTACAACAACTGGACATCAAACATATTAGAGAGAGAGAGAGAGAGGCAGAGAGAGAAACGTTTGGATTTTGCCATCGCCATAAATGCCGAATCAAGTTAGTTTAACCCACAAGAATTTCAGACGGTTACAAGAATTCAAGCCGGTGTGAATTTTGTACTCCTAAACATTTTCTTGAGGTACTAATGTAATGCCAGATTTGCAAGAACACCACCAAGTATAGCACCGATCACAAAAAGGAGGAGGGGTTCCCATAGAGGGACTCTGAGATGCTATACCCTTGCCTATTTCTTGCCAGCGAGCTCTAAGAAATGGACTTTGCAAAGGAGTGAGAGTAATAGGGTATATACACATTTTCTCATGAGGTAAATATCTAGTTAACAACAGAATTTTACTGGCAAAGTTTTGAGCGAACAATACAATAATATTTTGGACCCATTCCCAACCCTTCCTTAATCATTGCTAGTTTGATATTATTTAAGAATTGACGGTGTCCCCAAACAGTCACACGCGTCATAGACTGTTTGGTCAACCATATATTGTTGGCATGCCTATTTTCCTCTGGGACAAAGAGGGTGTCACCAACTTTCTTTATTGTAGCCACTTTTATTTGCCATCTTGTCCCACGCAAATGGTTTATTACCACTTGCAATACCACTTCCTCTTTAGATTGACAATTTTCCATCTGCAAAAGAAAAATGACATTATATCGTCTCATTGTGTGTGTGCATGTGTTTGTGTGTGTGCGAGAGAGAGAGAGAGAGAGAGAGAGAGAGAGAGAGAGAGAGAGAGAGAGAGAGAGAGAGAGAGAGAGAGAGAGAGAGAGAGAGAGAGAGAGAGAGAGCATTGGAAATCTTTTGAACAAAGTTTTCGAATCTTGTTAAATTCCAGGGTTGCATTTAAGAGAGAGATAAGTTTAAATGCGGCTCTAACTCGTCCATGTGTCGTGCATTGGTCAACCGATCATAGTCGGCACCCAATTTAAAACATATATACAAATTTTTGTGAAATTCTTTGCCGCACAAAGCACACGTAGTACTGTTGACCATGTGTTGCAAAAGACAGGTCAAGTGGTACATGTGCCCACATGGGACAGTGTAGTGGCCAGACCATGAGTGAAAGAAACTATAACAAATAGGGCATGGTCCGCCACTTTCGTGCCCATGTAGAGGTGGTTGCTCCAAACTATTCGGGTGTTCAAATGCCGTCATAGGAGAGTTTGCATGGCCTTGCTCCTCCATTTGCGTTATGCGTCTCTTCAAGAGCTTGTTCTCTCTTAGTATATCTCTAGCGCTTGAACTTTCAGGTGCTTGCCCGCGCTCTGGTGCTGCTTCCGTCTGTTGAGGGCCTTGGGTGCCTCTAATTTGGTTGATTTGAGTTTGAAGCTCATCAACCATGTGATGAACTTCCATTGAGGCTCCAAGAATGGCCAGTTGCAACTCATCTCGAGGCATAGTGATTGACTCACTCCGAATGTCTTCCACATGTAGATGAGGAGGTCGAGAGCTAAAGTCTACAACTGAATTCTGCACAAATTGTGCATATAGCATTTTAGCAAACCAGAGGGGACAGTCACCGTGATGCATGGGTTGGGCCATGACATCCACAAAAATGCGCTCCGCATGCTCGATAATTAAAGGAACACTACATTGTGTTAGCTTCAAGCGCCCTTTTTTTATGGCATCATTGGAGACGTCAGGCCAGATGCTCTTGACCATCTCTTTGGACACATTCTTATTTACTTGGGCATACTGTAATCCATGGGCCGGTGCCCATTTGGAGGTGCGTCCGGCAATACGTGCCGCATCATTCACAGTGCCAGTGCCCAAGATTTGCTTTAAGCATTCAAATGCCTTCTTTGCGGCTTCATTATTATCAGCCATCTGAGAAAAAGTATGTATACACTTTAAGTTTATAGAATCAATGTTAATTTAGGAATAGCTTTAAAGTTATTTTCAGATGTTAGGTATAAGTTTATAAAATCAATGTTTATTTACTGCAAACTTGTTATTTTCAAATACTCAGAGAGAGAGAGAGAGAGAGAGAGAGAGAGAGAGAGAGAGAGAGAGAGAGAGAGAGAGAATTGGGATTAAAATAATATTTAACAATTGGGACCAAAATAGTGTCAGTCGATTAAAGGCAGGTCATGGAATAGATAGCCAACCAAAACATATCATTTACAAGAGGCTTTATAATAAGTGTGGTGTCATCTCAGATAGTGGACGTAAGCATGCAGCAGGTGACACTTCCAAATTCTTCAATTGCTCCTCAAAATCTGCCATGGTCTTCCTATCTTCCTTTGATGGTGTCATATAGGCAGCCGTCCATTCCTTAATCAAATTTGTGTGGATGGCAGTTTTACCCACCCACGGCACTTTGGTCATTTCTGCAAACTCAGCACAAAATAATGTAAACTTTTCAATCACCCAAGCCAAGCAGAAGACATCTGCTGATGCATTGCTCCATGGACAAGGGGACCTTACATCTGCGAGCTCATGGGCTCTCCAGGGGCGTTGGTCGTGCTCTGCTTTGTTGGCGATATTTGTGGGTTTGAACTCAATCCCATCCCTCCCAATGCAAGACCCCAGTCAATGATGCCTACCCGTGGCACCCCTTCTTTGGTGAAATCTATCATTATATTCCAGGGGTGGCAATCATTGTGGATGATCCCTTCAGCATGTGCAAAGGCCATGGTATTCACAAGGGCACAGATAAGCTCGGGAGCATGAAAAATCAAAGACTTGTATCGCTCCATTTCATAAGGAGCCACTTGTTTTTTCTTGTATCTATTGCCTTTGCCTGCAGCAAGCATGGAACTGAGGGTCCCATTAGGAGGCGAAACACACTCCATTATATCTCCAAGACTTCCCCCATTAAAGAGGGGGAAGAGCAGTATCCATGGCTCCTTCCTTGTGTGCCCAATGGCGCGCACTATGCCACTGTGGGTTAGGTCGATTGAAGCCTCCTGAGCAAAAGACTTCAATTGAGCCCTTCGGCTACCAAGGAATTGCTTTGCACAATAAGAAATGCCTTCTGGAAACCAGGAGACACCTTGAATATGGCATTTATGTACAACGCCGTACGATCCAGAGCCCATCTTCTTTTCTGTGATGATGGCCTCTGCAGGCAACCCAATTGTCATGCTGCAGTTAGTATTATGCTTTGTGCGCTGCAAGTGGGTGCCTTTAGAGACCTCACGTGCACCAGATGATAAATCTTCTTGTTCATCAGCAGGCCGGTCCAGCTGTTTGCGAGCTCTCTTGCTCAGGATAGCTTGGGTGTCTATGGCCTTTGCACGCTTGGACCTCTCTTTCTCTACCTTCCATTTTGTGTGGAAGTGCTCCAGCTTGGATTCATTTGTTTCCACTGGTCTGTCGTCACCTAGGTCAACAGCGCATCTAGGCATGTTGCCCACAATCCTAGTAACAAAATGCTTGATGGCTGCTCCATCAGCACCCACATGGATATTTTTCACTGCGCGGACAACCTCACCTAATATTTGCTCAAATCGATTCCTATCAGACACAATACCCTCGATGTGATTAGGTGACAAGCAACTAATGAGGGTAACGAGTTTGATACGAATTGATTTCTTGATTTCAGGAGTAAGTGCAAGCGTCGCCATCAATCTGCACAATATAATTGACAAATAGTTGCAACATTTATAACCACAAAAAATGCTATTTGTAAGCTAACTAAGAGATTTCTACATCCAACACACTTATGACTCATGTCATGCAAACTAAATAATCACATTCATCGTCAAAAACAAACACAAAACACAAGTTTACGACTTAACTTAACGTCAGCAGACCTAGTCAGTATACCGACCATCTGTAGATATCGCATTAAGATGAAAACTATGGCACAAGTTAAATGCTTTGACACATCGTCAGCAGACCTAGTCAGTATACCGACCATCTGCAGATGACTATCAAACCAAATAACAAAAACAAACTTCACCACATAGCTTGGTGTCAGCAGACCTAGTCAGTAAACCGACCATCTGCAGATACCGTACTAAGTAGCAAAGCATCACACATGTCAAATGCTACGAGCGCACATCAGCAGACCTAGCCAGTAAACCGGCCATCTGCAGAGCGGGCTCTCAAAGCATTTAACAAAAACAAAGCCGCATTGTAACTTGGTAACTGCAAACCTAGTCAGTAAAACCGACCATTTGCAGATACCGTGCCACAACGAAAACTTCTACATAAGTTAAATATTAAGAGTGCACATCAGCAGACCTAGCCAATCGCTCGGCCATCTGCAGCGGGCCTCTTAACATTTAACGACACATGCACATGCATCACAAACAACGTTAAACTTAAGCGTATGCAAAAAATTAAATGACACCAACACTTTCAACTTAAAAATTACCTCAAATTGATCACACTAGCACCACTGACACCAAGTACAAGGAAGATTCTGTGAACAGTGACCCCCTGGACCACCCTTTTATACTACAATATAGCCCGCCGGGTCGGGAGGCGGGCCCGGCGGTCCAGACTTGTAGCCCGACGGGCCAATTGTGGGTTACCAGGTCATCCCACCCTCTAGGATTTGAGAACTGTGAATTTTGTGAACATTGAGATTTGTGAACAATAGCTGTGATCACAAGAAAAAAGGTTGTGATCACGTGAATATGAAATCCCTGCTTTTGTGGTGTAGAATAGGTCAACACTATTATTTTTTTCTTTGTGGAGCTGAACCTCCTGCCAGTGGAGCAGCTCCAGCAACTCGTGGAGGTAACAACTCGGGGAGCTCTCAACTAAAAACTTGAAGAGGACGTTTGGGCACTCAGGGTCGTACTGCTCATTAGACGAATTAACCTTTCTCTGCCGCAGTGTTGTCGTCTGAGCAGGCCGGTGCCGTTTTCTGCACTGCTGGATGTTGTACAGTAATACGCCGTGTGTAGGCGATTGTTGCAGGCTATGTGGGCTTAGGGCTTTTGAAGCCCATAGCCTCAAGAGTCTACAGTTCAAATCTTAGCTCTAATGGCTGCTCCAAGCGCTAAGAGAAAAACTAGGCTTCTCTCCTATCAAGACATCGAAGCTTCCATTAAAGCTTCAAAATCAAGCTTCTTTTTGCTCTAATTCTCTCCTCTTTGCTCTAATCCTCTCCTCTTTGCTCTAATCACTTAAGTGCTCTTGTAAGGACTTGTTGCAGATCCCATTTTTGAGTTTGAAGTGGTGGGCATACACCATGAGGTATTCATGAGCCTCATTCTCATCAAGCTCCATCAACAACATCTTCAAGTGCACAAAGATCTTTCAAAGTGTGCTTATAAGTACTAATAGTGTTGATTAATACTAATGAGACTTCTAATCCAACAAAGGGGAGTCATTCCAAAGTGTTTCTAAACACTAAGAGTGTTCTTAAACACTAATGGTGAATCTAATTCCCAATGCAAGTATCATTAGGTAGATGCTAGAAATGTGCTCTTAAGCACTAATCATGTTTTTAAACACTAATGGTGATCTTAATCACCAAACAAAGTGTTCTTTGACACTAATGAAGCTAATCTCCATCAGAATTAGTGGTTGGGCACAAACCCTAAGTGCTAAACCATAAAATTTACCACCTTAATCTCCTTTTTATGCGACATCCTTGGCTTGATTAAGGGTTGGGCACAAACCCTAAGTGCTAAACCATAAAATTTACCACCTTAATCTCCTTTTTATGCAACATCCTTGGCTTGATTAAGGGTTTTTGCACTCTCATAAGCCTTTCTCTTTCTACTTAAGCCAAAATATCAAAAATTTCTAGTTTTTTCTTCTTCATAAATCAGCCCATTACTCTCTAGTAATCTCCTTCAATACCCAATGTCAAAGGACAACACCCAAATTAAGAGGTTCTCAGGAGAGGGCTTCCACACTTGGCAAGTCCTTGTCAAGTACAAGATGATGTCCAAAGGTTTTTGGCCATTCATCTCCGGCACTAAGGTTATTGATCGAACTAAGGCTGAAGATATTGAAGATGATGAGAGGGCACAAGCCATCATCATGCTTCATCTTGATGAGGCTCTCATTCACCATGTGGACCAGCTTCTGACTGCAAAGGAGAAATGGGATGAGCTTGATAAGCTCTATGGAGCTCGTGGTGGTGAGAATTCCAAGATCTCACTTAAAATTGAATTTTTCAGCCTGGAACTCAAAGAGGGAGACGGCATTGGAGCCTTCATCTCTCACTTGAAGGGCCTTATGGCTCAACTTGCATCAGTGAATGCGAGAATGGATGAAGATGATGAAGTGGCTATTTTGCTAAAAGCAATCAAGAAGGTGTACCCACCACCCTGAAGAACATACCTAGTCCCACCCTTGAAGGAGTCATTCAATCTTGTCTTGATGAAGAAAAAAGACCAAAGGGAGGAGCTGAATCTTCAAATGTAACAACTTCATCGAATATCGGACAAGCTTTGTCACATCAAGTGATCAAAGTAAGATGTGTCCATTGCATAAAAGTGGGTCATTTGGCAAATAATTATTGGATCAAATATCCCAACAAAATGAAATGTAACAAGTGTAAACAAACGGGACATATCACTTCTAAATGTCCTAACAAAGAGTCAGAGGCTAACTTTGTATCAGCCTCTAACTCCACTGAGAAATTGTTTTAAATCTCAATGTAACCACACCTATATTCCTTACCTTGTATGCCTAATGTTATAAAGGCAACCTATGTCCAATACCACCTACCCCCACATGCTTGCAAAGTTTGGTCACAACAATCATAGTATGTTTGGATTAGTAATTAGTGCCCAACGCGGATTTTTCAAGTCTCTTGGTGCTTAAGAGGCCATGGAAAATCCGGGCCTTACCCATACCATCATACCCAAACATTCTCCGATGGGGAACAAACTTTGCAAGCATGTGGGGGGACCCCACTCCCACATGCTTGCAAAGTTTGGTCACAATTGGAGCATGTTTGGATTAGTAATTAGTGCCCAGCGTGGATTTTTCAAGTTTCTTGGTGCTTACGAAGCCATGCAAAATCTGGGCCTTCCCCATACAATCATACCCAAACATGCTCTGATGGGGACCAAACTTTGCAACAATGTGGAGGGGGACCACCCCCACATGCTTGAAAATCTTGGTCATGATGATCCGAGCATGTTTGGGTTAGTAATTAGTGTCCAGTGTGGATTTTTCAAGTCTCTTAGTACTTAAGAGGCCATGGAAAATCCGGGCCTTCCCCATACCATCATACCCAAACATGCTCCGATGGGAACCAAAATTTGCGAGCATGTGGGGGGGACCCACCCCCACATTCTTGCATAGTTTGGTCATGATTGGAGTATGTGTGGGTTAGTAATTAGCACCAAGTACGGATTTTTCAAGTCTCTTGGTGCTTAAGAGGCCAAGGAAAATCCGGGCCTTCCCCATACTGTCGTACCCAAACATGCTCCGATGGGGACCAAACTTTGTAAGCATGTGGGAGGGACCCACCCCCACATGCTTTGCAAAGTTTTGTCACACAATCGCAGCATATTTTTATTAGTAATTAGCGCCCAATGCGAATTTTTCAAGTTTCTTGGTGCTTAAGAGGCCATAGAAAATCTGGGTCTTCCAAAATACCATCATATCCAAATATGCTTCGATGGGGAGCAAACATTGTAAGCATGTGGGGGAGGGGGCCCACCCCCACATGCTTGCAAAGTTAGGTCACAATCGGAGCATGTTTGGATTAGTAATTAGTGCCCAGTGTGTGGATTTTTCATATAAGATCCCTGTTCCCACCGAGCAACGGATTCACGATACTGGCAGCGGAAGTAGCACTTCTCGCGCGGGACAGGGGTCCCACATTCGGGGCCTCACCCACGGATATCCGGATAAGAGACTAATCCGTCGGTTGTTCCAAAACCGAACCCGGAAAAACTTCCCTTATCTGGAAAGCACGGGCGATTCCACCAGGATAATTTTTACTCTAACGTAGTCAAAACCCTTACTGATCAAACAGATCCGACTACATCTATAAAGATACTTGGTCAGATCAAGGAAGAAACTTGCACTTGGATCATTGGGATCAACGCTTTTTTCCCCACCAAGGAGGCACAGCCGTTGATTCCTATCCATAGAACAATTACTATCCGGGATTTACTTTATCTATCGTAATAACAGAAATTGAGTCTCGATTTACGGATCCATCAGTCCAGCCTAACCCCATCCGATCCCATGGGTTAGCCAACCGCCCAACCACTGTAGTGATGGGATCCAATTTGGAATTTGGTTAGGTTTTGTCCCGGGTACCAAGGAAAAGAGTTCCAAGGTCCCCTAGCCGGAATTTCATGCAAACATAAAACTAGCCACACCACTTACACACCCAATATGAAAATTGCCTTTTTATTAGCATCAGCGAACTTTAAAATAATCCTTTAATGAAACCATAGTACCACTGATCACAATCTCCCAATTTATCCAGTTGATTCATAATTTCCCATCATTCCTTCATCAGAGTATCTATGGCATCATGGGCAACTAGAACGCTCACCACCTGTCCACACAGGGGCCGTTTCAATAGTTCCTAGCCCATAATACTCAACAATATAATCACTTATCAAGATGGACTCTCGTTGAAGATCAGCAAGATCAACCAACAGATCCATATAAAAGAGCCATGGACTCATCTGTTGAGGACCAGCAAGGTCAGTCAACCAGATCCATGCCCGGTTCCAGAAAACAACTCTTACTCCTTGTTCCAATATCTTCCTCGACGCACGCGTGGGTATCCTGGGCGACCCAGAGCCCGAGCACCGTATGGTCAGCACCCTCTAGGATCCTTCGCAGGTGACCTAGCGCTTCACTCATAGGCCGCTTCCTTGGTCCCTCATCCACCGTACCGGAAGCTCACCATTTTAATCGAACCGAGGCTGGTCAAGACCTCGGCCGACCTTGCTACGCGAGACGTCCTCCATTGACTCTCCGTCAGCAGTTGCAACTTTATCAGATAGGTCTCCACGACCTTAATCACAAGACGGACAAAATGCTTTCCCAGCATTCTTGACATAAAACAGCCATTTACAAACAGCATTTACAACAGTTTACAAATACAATTTCTATATTAACTCTCATTTTTCCACATTATCCCTCATACAATCCACATTACTTATTCCACATTTCATTTATATGTGTACTCATCCAATCACATCATTTTCCATCTCTTCACTTCAGATTCCTTCACATCACATATCATATATTCACATCCATACCACATCCATACATCCACATCCACATCCACATTCACATCCATACATCCACATCTACATGCTTATCTCCATTTTCACATCCTCATTTATACATCCACATCCCATATCCACATTCATACATACACATCCATATCCACATCCATATCCGCATTCATACATACACATCCATATCCACATCCACATGCATACATTCATTATCACGTCCTCATTCATACATCCACATCCACATACATACATACATCCACATCCACATTCCCATTCACATCTATACATCCACATCTACATCCACATTCACATACATCCACATCCACATTCCCATTCACATCTATACATTCACATACATACATACATTCACATACATACATACATACATCCACATCCACATTCCCATTCACATCTATTCATCCACATCTACATCCACATTCACATCCACATTCCCATTCACATCTATACATCCACATCTACATCCACATTCACATCCACATTCCCATTCACATCTATACATCCACATCTACATCCACATTCACATCTATGCATATACATCTTCATGTATACATCTATTTTCACATTCATACATCCATACTCCCATCTCCACATCCACACATCCATATACATACATCCATTTCCACATTCCCATTCATATAACCCCATATGCCTTCACATCTAATCTTTTACATCACATCCATTCTTGCCCTATCACAACCCATATACATCTTATCCTATCACATACACTTCTTACCTCATCCCATACACATCTTATCACATCTTAATTCATCTTATCACCTCTTATCACCTCTTATACACCTCTTATCACATCCTATCACATCTTAATTCATCTTATCACCTCTTATACACCTCTTATCACATCCTATCACATCTCATATCTATTTATAGAATACAAGAGAATTCTTATATTTGATATAAGATTTCTTTACACATTTACTTATCCATAAATTCTATTTAAGGAGATTAATACTTCCGAAGTAAAATCAATCTTTTATGTATCTTCCTATGCATAAATTCATTTTAAATGAAAATGACACTTTTGAATTAAAATTCAATCTTTTATGCATCTTCCTATGCATAAATTCAATTTAGATGAGAATGACACTTTTTGAATTAAAAATTAATTTTTTTATGCATCTTCTTATGCATAAATTCAATTTAGTAGGAATTACACTTTTAGAATAAAAGAATTTCTCTTATGCATCTAAGTTATGCATAAAATCCATTTATGAGGAAAATCACACTTTTAGTATAAAAAGAATGTCTTTTATGCATACCTCTATGCATGAAATCCAATATGATAAAAGTAACACCCTTACAATAAAATAATCAACTTTTTAATAAAAACTTATCCTTTTAAAAAGTTGATTATTTTATTGTAAGGGTGTTACTTTTATCATATTGGATTTCATGCATAGAGGTATGCATAAAAGACATTCTTTTTATACTAAAAGTGTGATTTTCCTCATAAATGGATTTTATGCATAACTTAGATGCATAAGAGAAATTCTTTTATTCTAAAAGTGTAATTCCTACTAAATTGAATTTATGCATAAGAAGATGCATAAAAAAAATTAATTTTTAATTCAAAAAGTGTCATTCTCATCTAAATTGAATTTATGCATAGGAAGATGCATAAAAGATTGAATTTTAATTCAAAAGTGTCATTTTCATTTAAAATGAATTTATGCATAGGAAGATACATAAAAGATTGATTTTACTTCGGAAGTATTAATCTCCTTAAATAGAATTTATGGATAAGTAAATGTGTAAAGAAATCTTATATCAAATATAAGAATTCTCTTGTATTCTATAAATAGATATGAGATGTGATAGGATGTGATAAGAGGTGTATAAGAGGTGATAAGATGAATTAAGATGTGATAGGATGTGATAAGAGGTGTATAAGAGGTGATAAGAGGTGATAAGATGAATTAAGATGTGATAAGATGTGTATGGGATGAGGTAAGAAGTGTATGTGATAGGATAAGATGTATATGGGTTGTGATAGGGCAAGAATGGATGTGATGTAAAAGATTAGATGTGAAGGCATATGGGGTTATATGAATGGGAATGTGGAAATGGATGTATGTATATGGATGTGTGGATGTGGAGATGGGAGTATGGATGTATGAATGTGAAAATAGATGTATACATGAAGATGTATATGCATAGATGTGAATGTGGATGTAGATGTGGATGTATAGATGTGAATGGGAATGTGGATGTGAATGTGGATGTAGATGTGGATGTATAGATGTGAATGGGAATGTGGATGTGAATGTGGATGTAGATGTGGATGAATAGATGTGAATGGGAATGTGGATGTGGATGTATGTATGTATGTATGTGAATGTATGTATGTATGTGAATGTATAGATGTGAATGGGAATGTGGATGTGGATGTATGTGAATGTGGATGTAGATGTGGATGTATAGATGTGAATGGGAATGTGGATGTGGATGTATGTATGTATGTGGATGTGGATGTATGAATGAGGACGTGATAATGAATGTATGCATGTGGATGTGGATATGGATGTGTATGTATGAATGCGGATATGGATGTGGATATGGATGTGTATGTATGAATGTGGATATGGGATGTGGATGTATAAATGAGGATGTGAAAATGGAGATAAGCATGTAGATGTGGATGTATGGATGTGAATGTGGATGTGGATGTGGATGTATGGATGTGGATATGGATGTGAATATATGATATGTGATGTGAAGGAATCTGAAGTGAAGAGATGGAAAATGATGTGATTGGATGAGTACACATATAAATGAAATGTGGAATAAGTAATGTGGATTGTATGAGGGATAATGTGGAAAAATGAGAGTTAATATAGAAATTGTATTTGTAAACTGTTGTAAATGCTGTTTGTAAATGGCTGTTTTATGTCAAGAATGCTGGGAAAGCATTTTGACCGTCTTGTGATTAAGGTCGTGGAGACCTATCTGATAAAGTTGCAACTGCTGACGGAGAGTCAATGGAGGACGTCTCGCGTAGCAAGGTCGGCCGAGGTCTTGACCAGCCTCGGTTCGATTAAAATGGTGAGCTTCCGGTACGGTGGATGAGGGACCAAGGAAGCGGCCTATGAGTGAAGCGCTAGGTCACCTGCGAAGGATCCTAGAGGGTGCTGACCATACGGTGCTCGGGCTCTGGGTCGCCCAGGATACCCACGCGTGCGTCGAGGAAGATATTGGAACAAGGAGTAAGAGTTGTTTTCTGGAACCGGGCATGGATCTGGTTGACTGACCTTGCTGGTCCTCAACAGATGAGTCCATGGCTCTTTTATATGGATCTGTTGGTTGATCTTGCTGATCTTCAACGAGAGTCCATCTTGATAAGTGATTATATTGTTGAGTATTATGGGCTAGGAACTATTGAAACGGCCCCTGTGTGGACAGGTGGTGAGCGTTCTAGTTGCCCATGATGCCATAGATACTCTGATGAAGGAATGATGGGAAATTATGAATCAACTGGATAAATTGGGAGATTGTGATCAGTGGTACTATGGTTTCATTAAAGGATTATTTTAAAGTTAGCTGATGCTAATAAAAAGGCAATTTTCATATTGGGTGTGTAAGTGGTGTGGCTAGTTTTATGTTTGCATGAAATTCCGGCTAGGGGGCCTTGGAACTCTTTTCCTTGGTACCCGGGACAAAACCTAACCAAATTCCAAATTGGATCCCATCACTACAGTGGTTGGGCGGTTGGCTAACCCATGGGATCGGATGGGGTTAGGCTGGACTGATGGATCCGTAAATCGAGACTCAATTTCTGTTATTACGATAGATAAAGTAAATCCCGGATAGTAATTGTTCTATGGATAGGAATCAACGGCTGTGCCTCCTTGGTGGGGAAAAAAGCGTTGATCCCAATGATCCAAGTGCAAGTTTCTTCCTTGATCTGACCAAGTATCTTTATAGATGTAGTCGGATCTGTTTGATCAGTAAGGGTTTTGACTACGTTAGAGTAAAAATTATCCTGGTGGAATCGCCCGTGCTTTCCAGATAAGGGAAGTTTTTCCGGGTCTGGTTTTGGAAAAACCGACGGATTAGTCTTTTGTCCGGATATCCGTGGACGAGGCCCCGAGTGTGAGACCCCTACCCGCGCATGATGTGTTACTTCCGCTGCCAGTATCCTGAATCCGTTGCTCGGTGGGAACAGGGATCTTATAGTTGGTATCAGAGCATTTGGTTAATAAAGATCAACTGAGAAGACAAATATGTCAAAAATTTATCAAGAAACAAAAAAAAGGTTGTAATTGTGTGATATAAGTCATACAATTTGATATTCAAACTAAAATTCGTAATTTGGTAATTGGGTCTTCAGATGGAAGTACCACAATTATATAGAATCCCTGACTTGCTTGAGGCCTAGACATGATGGTATTTACCTTATAATTCCAAGGGCCGTGACTACCCGTATATACCGAGAGTATACTGCAGCTCTTTACTGACAGTATATACGAGTAAATCTAAGACTTGAAATTATAAGCGTTAATGCTATCCAGAGGATGATTTCGAATGTGGTTGATATGATTTTTAATTCTATTTGAGAATTGATGAATTGAATTGGATTCTGATTGAAAAATGATGATCCTTGAAATTTGGTTGAAATGTAATAAGCTGAGCGAAACCTCAATGAGGATGAATGGGACGAGTCCCTGTGATGATATTCATAACTGGAATGATGATAATGATTTCAGCAAATCACTATGAGATTAGTGGATTGTGCTGTCAGATTGCTACTATTAATACTTGACCGTTAGATCAAGTTAAGGGATGACAAATTGAGAACTTACTTGACTAAAATTCCCGTGGAGGAATGTTCAGAAGGAAATTTTTCGGTCTAATGGACCATTATCATGTTAAAGATATGAATGATATGATCTGAATGAATTGTTGATAAGTTCTAAGGGATATTTATCCTAGTATTCTGTTGGGTTGACCAGAATATAAGGAACCCCAGAATAAAATTGGATCTTAAGAAAAAGAGTTGTTCTCTTCCTACGAGATGAGAACATCTCGCGCTTTTTTTAAAGTGGGGTAGAATGTAAGAATTCTCCCCAGTTTTTAAGGTATTCAAAAATAAGAATCTCCTCTCTAATCTTATAAGTTATAACTATTCTCTCTCTAATACATAAATTTTTGACAGAATCATGAGACGAGGAAATTGTAGCCGTCAGCAGCCAGACCCTGTCACTGAAGATAACGAACTTGATCCTGATGTTCGCAAGGCTCTTCATAGGACTCAACCAGGACCCTTCAAAGGAGAAGGGGAGAACCTAGGTGAGACTGTGGAGAAATGGGTGGAAGCCATGGAAGAGTATTTTGACGTCACAGGTTATAATGAGCTGAGCAAAATAGCTCTTGGCCGGTTGAAAATAGTGGAAACAGCCAGGGTAGCATGGAGGAACCACTGTGACACCAACCGTCTAAATAGAAATACTCAATCTTGGAATGACCTAAAAACCTATTTGAGAAAGAGATTTTGTCCCCCTGGATTTTTGGAAACCAAAATGAATGAATTTTTAGAACTAAAGCAGGAGAACAAAACCATTGAAGAATATCACCAAGCCTTTGCTCTTCTACTCAAATACTCACCACCTCTAGATGAAGAACAGCTCATGGCCAGGTTCATTCGGGCAATGAACGAACCTTTGGACACACTGGTCAAAAATGCCAAACCAGTGTCCATGGCTGAAGCAGTAAAAATGGCAAAGGATTTTGCCAAAGCCTTTGTAGTAAAGGTCCCGCCAAAACCTGCACCCTCTAACTTTAAAAGATTCCAAGCCCAGGAAGGTACTTCAAACTTTCCACCTCCAAAGAGGCAGCAAGGACCGTTTCAGAATCAAGATGCAGGAAGATTCCAAAGTGAAGGAAGATCCTTCCCCCAAAATACTTTCTCAGGAGGACCATCTATTTTAAGGATGCAGAACAATGAACCCAGAAGTGAGAACCGGTGTTTTGGATGCCAAGGTTTTGGTCATCAGTTAAAAGACTGCCCAACTCCTGCCATGTCAAGGGGACAGGGAAGTCTAGGACCCCGAATTCAAAGACCAATTCCTTCATACCAGTCTAATCAGGGTCCGTCTCACCCAAGCCAGGGTAACCCCAGAAGAACTCCAAATCAACCATCTACCTCTACCCAGAATAACCTTAGAACTCCTTTCCAGAACAGGGGCAACCAAAGAGAAAGAATTCCACCTCAGACTGCAGCAGCCAGAGCAGTCACAATTTCAGAAGAAGTAGAAGAGGAAAGAAGGGCAGATCTTTACTGCAATTGAAAAACCAAGGACTTAACAGACAGTCCATACTCCAGCAGAATACCAGGGAAAAATCGACCGTCCACTTCCAAGGCGTAAAGTTGAATGTGATTGAAGAAGAAGAAGATGTAATGAAAGAAATCATACTCCACCTGCGAGATGAGGACATCTCGCGTTTTTTAAGTGGGGTAGAATGTAAGATTCCTCTCCCAACCCCTTTTTGATGTCTAGTATCTTCCCCTGTAATCAACCCCTCTTCAGAAATATAAAGACCTTGTTTCTAACTATTTTAGCCTAGAGAGAGAAAATATTCTAGAGAGAGAATATTCAGATTTTGAATATTTTTAGATAGAAAAATATCTCTTATAATTCAGATGAGTTCCCCTGAAACAGAAATTCAAAAAGAATTTTCCAATGTGCAATTGGAATTAATTGGAAATAGGTATAAAGAACCTTAGTCTAAGGGTCTAGATTTTCAGAAATCTTTAGACTATGGTCCAATTAAGGTTCCTATGGGCCAATAGCATCAATCCATGTGTAGGGAGTAGATAAATCCAATTTGTAAAAAAGAAGATACCCAAAAATGAGTAAATGCTCACATAAGGTGAAGAGTTGAAAATGTACAAGGTTTATTAGTAAAAAACTATGAGCAATATTAAAAATATGAGATATCTTGGGAATAATGATTTTATTATGACACATATGTAAGGAAGGGGAGTCCCTTAAATGCTCACATAAGATGAAGAGTTGAAAATGTACAAGGTTTATTAGTAAAAAACTATGTGCAATATTAAAAATATGAGATATTTTGGGTATAATGATTTTATTATGACACATATGTAAGGAAGGGGAGTCCCTTAAATGCTCACATAAGATGAAGAGTTGAAAATGTACAAGGTTTATTAGTAAAAAACTATGAGCAATATTAAAATGATTCCATTATGACACATATGTAAGGAAGGGGAGTTCTTTAAAGGAGGTGCATATTTCACATAAGATGAAGAGTTGAAAATGTACAAGGTTTATTAGTAAAAAACTATGAGCAATATTAAAATGATTCCATTATGACACATATGTAAGGAAGGGGAGTTCTTTAAAGGAGGTGCATATTTCACATAAGATGAAGAGTTGAAAATGTACAAGGTTTATTAGTAAAAAAACTATGAGCAATATTAAAATGATTCCATTATGACACATATGTAAGGAAGGGGAGTTCTTTAAAGGAGGTGCATATTTCACATGCTTGAATGAGTTTTAAACTCATAAAAATTGAGATATTTCATCTCTCCTCTCTCCTCATTCAAGTCTAGTTCCAAAAAGTTAGCTTAACTGACCTAAAAATGGTCAAATATTGACCAAACTGATTTAGAAAATTCTAGAATCAGTTTGTTTGGTCAGGAGCTCAATTTTTCTTATAAATAGAAGCCTCCCCCTTGTTGAAAAATATATAGTGTTTATGCATCGTTACTCTACTCCACCTAAGCCAGAAACTGTGAATTCATTTAATAATTCACTAGTTTTTGGAGCTTCCCTCTTTCTTCAATCCCCATTAGTGGCTCCATCAACATACTTAACCAATTGATTGGTTGGGGGCCTCTACCTTGAACAAAGAATCAAGCAATTTGGAAGGTAATTAGTGAATATTGATCTTTTCTATAATTTCTCAATGTTTCTCTCTTCTCAACCCCTCTCAAGCTTGAGAAGCTTAATTGGTATGGTTTTTTTAAATGCTATTAAAGTTAATTGGTGAATAGTAGTGAAGAGTTACATAATTTAATAAATGCTATTGAAGTTAATTTTCATTTATGTTTAAATTTTAATGGTTTTTATGTAATTTCTCTCTCTCACTCAAGAAATGGTCATACTCATGACCCATTCTCAATCCAAATCAAGCTTTCCATAAAGCTTTTCCTTAACCCAAGATTAAGCTATGCTTGAGGCCAAATTAATGGGTTTTTTCTATATTTTTAGTTTATGCATATTGATGATTCAATCCATTATAGTTTAATGATCCAATTAGAGATCATTTTAATTATTTTCCTTAATGATAAGCTTTATCCCTTAGAAAAATTGAGATTTATTAGTCATAGCAGCGGAGCTATGGCAAAATTTTTATAAAAATTATGCATAAAATAATTTCATTCAAAGCATAAAAAGAGGACTTCCTACCATATTCTAGGAATTATCATCCTAGATTAATTGAAAGAATTTCATTATAATCATGGAGAAATTAAATCTTAATCATGCATAAAGGATAAGTTTTTATATCAAAAGTGTTATTTTTACCATTTTTATTTCATGCATAGAAGTATGCATAATGCTTAAATTTTTATATCAAAAGTGTTACTTTTATTATTTTTATTTTCATGCATAGAAGTATGCATAATGGATAAATTTTTATATTAAAAGTGTTATTTTTATTTCATGCATAGAAGTATGCATAAAGGATAAATTTTTATATCAAAAGTGTTACTTTTATCATTTTTATTTCATGCATAGAAGTATACATAATGGATAAATTTTTATATCAAAAGTGTTACTTTTATCAAATTTGAATTTCATGCATAGAGGTATGCATAAAAAGTTGATTATTTTATTGTAAGGGTGTTACTTTTATCATATTGGATTTCATGCATAGAGGTATGCATAAAAGACATTCTTTTTATACTAAAAGTGTGATTTTCCTCATAAATGGATTTTATGCATAACTTAGATGCATAAGAGAAATTCTTTTATTCTAAAAGTGTAATTCCTACTAAATTGAATTTATGCATAAGAAGATGCATAAAAAAAATTAATTTTTAATTCAAAAAGTGTCATTCTCATCTAAATTGAATTTATGCATAGGAAGATGCATAAAAGATTGAATTTTAATTCAAAAGTGTCATTTTCATTTAAAATGAATTTATGCATAGGAAGATACATAAAAGATTGATTTTACTTCGGAAGTATTAATCTCCTTAAATAGAATTTATGGATAAGTAAATGTGTAAAGAAATCTTATATCAAATATAAGAATTCTCTTGTATTCTATAAATAGATATGAGATGTGATAGGATGTGATAAGAGGTGTATAAGAGGTGATAAGATGAATTAAGATGTGATAGGATGTGATAAGAGGTGTATAAGAGGTGATAAGAGGTGATAAGATGAATTAAGATGTGATAAGATGTGTATGGGATGAGGTAAGAAGTGTATGTGATAGGATAAGATGTATATGGGTTGTGATAGGGCAAGAATGGATGTGATGTAAAAGATTAGATGTGAAGGCATATGGGGTTATATGAATGGGAATGTGGAAATGGATGTATGTATATGGATGTGTGGATGTGGAGATGGGAGTATGGATGTATGAATGTGAAAATAGATGTATACATGAAGATGTATATGCATAGATGTGAATGTGGATGTAGATGTGGATGTATAGATGTGAATGGGAATGTGGATGTGAATGTGGATGTAGATGTGGATGTATAGATGTGAATGGGAATGTGGATGTGAATGTGGATGTAGATGTGGATGAATAGATGTGAATGGGAATGTGGATGTGGATGTATGTATGTATGTATGTGAATGTATGTATGTATGTGAATGTATAGATGTGAATGGGAATGTGGATGTGGATGTATGTGAATGTGGATGTAGATGTGGATGTATAGATGTGAATGGGAATGTGGATGTGGATGTATGTATGTATGTGGATGTGGATGTATGAATGAGGACGTGATAATGAATGTATGCATGTGGATGTGGATATGGATGTGTATGTATGAATGCGGATATGGATGTGGATATGGATGTGTATGTATGAATGTGGATATGGGATGTGGATGTATAAATGAGGATGTGAAAATGGAGATAAGCATGTAGATGTGGATGTATGGATGTGAATGTGGATGTGGATGTGGATGTATGGATGTGGATATGGATGTGAATATATGATATGTGATGTGAAGGAATCTGAAGTGAAGAGATGGAAAATGATGTGATTGGATGAGTACACATATAAATGAAATGTGGAATAAGTAATGTGGATTGTATGAGGGATAATGTGGAAAAATGAGAGTTAATATAGAAATTGTATTTGTAAACTGTTGTAAATGCTGTTTGTAAATGGCTGTTTTATGTCAAGAATGCTGGGAAAGCATTTTGTCCGTCTTGTGATTAAGGTCGTGGAGACCTATCTGATAAAGTTGCAACTGCTGACGGAGAGTCAATGGAGGACGTCTCGCGTAGCAAGGTCGGCCGAGGTCTTGACCAGCCTCGGTTCGATTAAAATGGTGAGCTTCCGGTACGGTGGATGAGGGACCAAGGAAGCGGCCTATGAGTGAAGCGCTAGGTCACCTGCGAAGGATCCTAGAGGGTGCTGACCATACGGTGCTCGGGCTCTGGGTCGCCCAGGATACCCACGCGTGCGTCGAGGAAGATATTGGAACAAGGAGTAAGAGTTGTTTTCTGGAACCGGGCATGGATCTGGTTGACTGACCTTGCTGGTCCTCAACAGATGAGTCCATGGCTCTTTTATATGGATCTGTTGGTTGATCTTGCTGATCTTCAACGAGAGTCCATCTTGATAAGTGATTATATTGTTGAGTATTATGGGCTAGGAACTATTGAAACGGCCCCTGTGTGGACAGGTGGTGAGCGTTCTAGTTGCCCATGATGCCATAGATACTCTGATGAAGGAATGATGGGAAATTATGAATCAACTGGATAAATTGGGAGATTGTGATCAGTGGTACTATGGTTTCATTAAAGGATTATTTTAAAGTTAGCTGATGCTAATAAAAAGGTAATTTTCATATTGGGTGTGTAAGTGGTGTGGCTAGTTTTATGTTTGCATGAAATTCCGGCTAGGGGGCCTTGGAACTCTTTTCCTTGGTACCCGGGACAAAACCTAACCAAATTCCAAATTGGATCCCATCACTACAGTGGTTGGGCGGTTGGCTAACCCATGGGATCGGATGGGGTTAGGCTGGACTGATGGATCCGTAAATCGAGACTCAATTTCTGTTATTACGATAGATAAAGTAAATCCCGGATAGTAATTGTTCTATGGATAGGAATCAACGGCTGTGCCTCCTTGGTGGGGAAAAAAGCGTTGATCCCAATGATCCAAGTGCAAGTTTCTTCCTTGATCTGACCAAGTATCTTTATAGATGTAGTCGGATCTGTTTGATCAGTAAGGGTTTTGACTACGTTAGAGTAAAAATTATCCTGGTGGAATCGCCCGTGCTTTCCAGATAAGGGAAGTTTTTCCGGGTCTGGTTTTGGAAAAACCGACGGATTAGTCTTTTGTCCGGATATCCGTGGACGAGGCCCCGAGTGTGAGACCCCTACCCGCGCATGATGTGTTACTTCCGCTGCCAGTATCCTGAATCCGTTGCTCGGTGGGAACAGGGATCTCACATTTCAAGTCTCTTGGTCCTTAAGAGGCCATGGAAAATCCGAGCCTTCCCCATACCATCAAACCCAAAGATGCTCCGATGGGGACCAAAATTTGCAAGCATGTGGGGGGGACCCACATGCTTTCAAAGTTTGGTCATGATTAGAGAATGTTTGGGGGACCCACCCCCAAATGCTTTCAAAGTTTGGTCATGATTAGAGAATGTTTGGGTTAGTAATTAGCACCCAGTGTGGATTTTTCAAGTCTCTTGGTGCTTAAGAGGCCATGGAAAATCTGGGCCTTCCCGATACCATAGTACCCAAACATGGATCAAACTTTGCAATCATGTGAAGAGGACCCGCACCCACATGCTTGCAAAGTTTGGTCACAATTGGAGCATGTTTGGATTAGTAATTAGCGCCCAGTGTGGATTTTTCAAGTCTCTTGGTGCTTAAGAGGCCATGAAAAATCCGGGCCTTTCCCATACTGTCGTACCCAAAACCAAACTTTGTAAGCATGTGGGAGGGACCCACCCCCACATGCTTGCAAAGTTTTGTCACACAATCGGAGCATGTTTTTATTAGTAATTAATGCCCAATGCGGATTTTTCAAGTCTCTTGGTGCTTAAGAGGCCATGGAAAATCCAGGTCTTCCAAAATAACATCGTACACAAATATGCTCCGATGGGGAGCAAACTTTGCAAGCATGTGGGGGAGGGGGTCCACCCCCACATGCTTGCAAAGTTAGGTCACAATCGGAGCATGTTTGGATTAGTAATTAGTGTCCACCAGTGTGCGGATTTTTCAAGTCTCTTGGTCCTTAAGAGAGTCCATGGAAAATCCGGGCCTTCCCCATACCATCAAACCCAAAGATGCTCTGATGGGAACCAAAATTTACAAGCATGTGGGGGGGACCCACCCCCAAATGCTTTCAAATTTTGGTCATGATTAGAGAATATTTGGGTTAGTAATTAGCACCCAGTGCGAATTTTTCAAGTCTCTTGGTGCTTAAGAGGCCATGGAAAATCTGGGCCTTCCCGGTAATTAGCGCCCAATGCGGATTTTTCAAGTCTCTTGGTACTTAAGAGGCCATAGAAAATCCGGGCCTTCCCCATACCATCATACCCAAACATGCTCCGATGGACCAAACTTTGCAAACATGTGGGGGGGCCTACCCCCACATGCTTGCAAAGTTTGGTCATGATCGGAGCATGTTTGGGTTAGTAATTAGCGCCCAGTGTGGATTTTTCAAGTCTCTTGGTGCTTAAGAGGCCATGGAAAATATGGGCCTTCCCCATACCATCATACCCAAACATGCTCCGATGGGGACCAAACTTTGCAAGCATGTGGGGGGACCTACGCCCACATGCTTGCAAAGTCTGATCATAATAGGAGCATGTTTGGATTGGTAATTAGCACCCAGTGCGGATTTTTCAAGTCTCTTGGTGCTTAAGAGGCCATGGAAAATTCGGGTCTTCCCCATAGCATCGTACCCAAACATGCTCCAATGGGGACCAAACTTTGCAAGCATGTGGGGGAGACCCACCTCCATCTGCTTGCAAAGTTTGGTTGGAATCGGAGCATGTTTGGTTTAGTAATTAGCGCGCAGTGTGGAGTTTTCAAGTCTCTGGGTGCTTAAGAGGCCATGGAGAATCTGGGTCTTCCCCATACCATCGTACCCAAACATGCTCCGATGGGGACCAAACTTTGCAAGCATGATGGGGGGACCCACCCCCACATGCTTGCAAAGTTTGGTCACAATCGGAGCAGGTTCGAGTTAGTAATTAGTGCCGAGTGCTTGTAAGTGAGCTAACCCAGCTAGTCTGAGTTTAGTCACTATCAGGATAGAGATCTAGTCAGCAGAACCCTCTCTAGCTCTCAACTTCTCTAGCAACTGCTCTAGAATTCTCTCATGGTCATCCAGTGGAAACGAGGGCAAGAGCTGTGTTTTTGGCTTTGTACTCGATCAAGAGTGAGCCTGGTAGCAACCACAAGATGAGAGAATTGAAATGCCTCTAACTCCCACTTCCACTGCTGGAACTCCCACTTCCACTGCTGGAACTCAAGACTCCCCTGATGAAGTTGAATCTGCTGGTGGAACCGGCCTGTCACAATCATGCTATGGGCGTCAAAAGAAAACCCATGATAATCCACTGTATCCTAGTCAAGGATGCACTTTGGCCTAGTGCAACCCATCAGATAGTGGTCTACTCCCTTGCTATTTCCCTCACTGGCAAAATAACAACAAATACATCACCCTCCTGTAGCAAATCGGTCAGGTAGTCGAGTGGTGCTCCCAACATTTGTGTGGGAGTGCAGCATCATCGTATCCCAAACATGATGCTCGGATTGTCAGGAGATTTTTTTTGGCATGTGGATGGTGGCATGATTGACCGTAGAACCTCCCATTGTGACACAGTACCTGGCACCTTGGGCTTACACTCCATCAGGAGCATGTGCATGGCGGCCCCCACGATTTACACATGACGGTTTGCATGCTTCTATCGAGCATGTATGGATGGCGATTGATCACATTGTGCCTCAAGAGGATGGGAAGGTGCATGGATACAGACATTCCTCTCCCCCGAGCATCCTTCACATCGAGTGTTGTTCGATGAGCACACAGGTCCTGCATTCATGGGGCCAGCTATGATGATGTGGCCCGCATCTCTGAACCGCTCAGCATCCTGCCGTACCCTCTAGGGCATGTTTCACACATGCGCCCGCACCATCATGCTCTCTCTTCCTGTGACCAATCTCAAAGAATGACCAAATCACTGGGATACTAGACTGCACATGCCACCTATAAATCCATAAAACAAAGTCTTAGTCATTGTTTTCTTTAAGATGTTCTAGTGAATTTAGTTTAATTGTGAATATAAGAGAACCATAAGTACTACCTGTAGAGCCAATAGAATTGTCATGTGAGTGACGACTTGAACTGTGCGCCACAATCATCCGACCAAACCCATCACTGGCCACGTATGATCCCACAATCTCGTAAAAATCCTCATGGAGACGAAAACAGTGTTGCACAAAATGTGCATCATGTGAACGATCATCACTGATATAGAAATGATACTCTCGAATAATGACACGAGTCTCGGGGGGTACTCGCTATCCCATCTATATGGGCCTCTGCATGTCGATAGCTAATGTGGATGATAATAGCAACCTAGTGAGGTAAGCAATAGAGACGATTAGGACACAAAAAATCAAATAAGTACTATAGGTCAAACACTAAATTTTTTTTATGAAATATAACCTTTACTTGCTCTGAGAAGTAATACTGAGATTATATCTCCTGAAAAGGTGTGAAGGTGTAGTTCTCTGCAAAATTAATCACAGAGACGACCACACTAATAGGAAACTCTGCCAGGCATGCTAGGAACTGGCGATCCTACCACTTGGCACAATGACTTTATGGGGTAGATCTGCTCCCTAAATGTGGTTGTGAAGTGACAACATGGTGTATGTTTGTCCACAAGCTGCAACTTCCTGGACTGTCCACCACTCTGGAGATGGTGTGTCACATATAACATTGCCATGGCACTATCTCTTGGTCACTTGCATCAAGATCTACCATCTATAGATGTGCAAGTGAACTACATGATGTGCAATTGCTCTCCACACAAGGCATCCCATGGAACTGGGCATCCTCCGTGCGTACACACAAAAGAGAGTGGATGAAATCACGAGCACGAGGACTACGAGACAACTCTCTATGCCCACACTAAGAGAATGGAACACATCATAAAAAAGTTTAAACTCAACATGCTAGTAACAACATGTGTCACGCTGACATGAGTACCTCACAAACCAAGGCTTACACCCCTCAAATGACCTTTGCCCAATTGTAAGCTCTAGATACGATGCCACAAACTGAGAATACAACTCTGTTTGGGTCATTTCAAGAAAGCAAGCACCATGCTCAATGAACACTCCTCTTGTCACTCTCTTACGCAAAGCTTTCTTGAAAACTCGCGAGGCACGACAATTCTCCTCCCAAAAACTTTCTATCAAGGCTCTAGTGGTTTCATCTAGTAGGCGATCATGTCTAGCTACACGACCACTACTCGCCCACCACAAAGCACCAACCTCCTTGGCATCTAAACTTTGCCGTCACCTAATAAACCCAACTCTAAGTGTGTGTGGTGCTATGGAAAGGATGCGAGATGTGGCACTCACCTTACCCTTCATTTGGGAGCTACTTATGGCTGCCACAATAGCCCGTCGAGCAGCCAAAGCGTCCGCAGAGTTCCTCTTCTTGTTAACTGTATAGGAACGATGAACACTTTGTAGCACCGCCATGCCAGCTCTCCTCTCTCTTCGACATCCAATGTCAGAAAGCGCTCTACAGTTGGCCATGTTGGGCAGATCGATCAAAGCATCAAACAAGCATACATGCCTGTGTGATGAAGGCATGTTGAAATAGGAATGGAAGATTGCATGGGCACAACGATGCACCCCTGACTTTGATAGTTCTTTCCTATCCACACTATGGGTGCCCAAAGGAGGGGGGGTGGGTTCTTGTGGAAGAGAAGGGGGCTCAAGAAGGGCGGGTTCATGTCGATTATCTAAACTAAGGGGCAGTGGGGGGGAAGAGGGCGGAGGGAGAGGAAGTGGAAAAGGAGGAGCAAGGCTTGGATCATCGCCAAAACGGAAGGTGCTGCTTGTTGATGTGCTCTCCACTCTCTCTTTCTCTCACGAGCTACCCTTTTCCTCTCCTCCTCTTGAATTTGGTGGACGGGGGAATTTGAGGAAATCTAGTCCTATCGCGTTTCCGACTCCTATGACTTTGAGAACCCATTCTCAAGAAAGCTAAGAGAGTAAAAATTATGAAGGCTCAATGATGGGATAATACTAGAGATAAGTGTGGGATAGTACTAGAGATGTGTGATTATACAGAAAAAATAGGTTATCCACTTCAAATCTCATTGGCTTTCCTATCTAAGATTGATTGGATAATTAAGATAAACATAAAGATAATTAAAGATAAACTATTATCCACTTAAAAACTAATATTATTAATAATATTTATTAATAGGTCTAAATATTTATCATTACTAGATATATAAATATATCTTTAAATATATCTTTTATTTTATAGTTATATAAGTGCATTTTCTTTTATAATGTATTTTTTTAAAATTTTATTCAAAGGTTTATCCTACATAAAATATTTTCAAGAAATATTACATTTAAAAATTTATTTTTTAAATTGAATAACATGAACTTTAAAAATAATATTATTGATCTAATTTCAAAATATAATCCTTTAAAATTAGTGATTTTAAATTCTTTTATATTAATAAGTTATATATATTTTATTATTTAAAATTATTTTATATTAATAAGTTTTATATATTTTATTATTTAAAATTTTAAATTTTATTTCTCTAAATTACTAAATTAACTTTTTCAAAAATATATTTTTGAAAAAAATAGGGAGGTGGGAAGGAGGTGCCACGTGTCACATGCGTACATGACACGTGGCATTCTCTTGACATGTGGCACTATTATGGCTGATGTGGCATGCCATGTCACCAAGTGCGAGGTGACATGCAAAGGTGGCAAGAAGATGTGGCATTAATGATGACTAGGATGATGAGGTGGGGAGTCAACTAGGTTGACCATGTTGACATGGAGGGTGGAGGTGGCAAGCTGAGGTGGCAAGCTGCTTCTGTGGATCCTCTCAAAGCTGATGTGGACATAAAGTGGCATGTATATATAGGATTTGTGCCTACCCAAGCCTCACAGATGGAATGATATCTAGGCTTTGAAGTTTACCAAGCCTAGATTTCCAAACCTAACTAGGATTGGTTTTAGACTTGAAAAGGGGAGAGTGGACACAATATGGGAATTTTCACTTGGGAGGATTGAAAATGGATCTTCCCATACTCAAATTAAGCCAAATGTTTTTTAATAAATTCATGGCAACAAGCATATTGATCCCTAGAGTGGACACAATATGGGAATTTTCACTTGGGAGGATTGAAAATGGACCTTCCCATACTCAAATTAAGCCAAATGTTTTTTAATAAATTCATGGCAACAAGCATATTGATCCCTAGAGTTTTTAGATTTAAAGATTCAATATTTGATTTTCTAGAATTAAATTACAATTGATTTAATGGGCCTCTAACAGAGTCATAACAAATTTTCCAAAGTAAATCTACAAAAATCCAACCGTTGGATTTGTAATTTTACCTTATACCCACATTCTACTAATCTTTCCCAATCTAATCATCACTAGATCCATACAATTTGAGCATTTTAAATAGTAGATGTGGTGGGAGGACAAAATAGTATGTTTTTTAGATTTGTAATTTTACCTTATACCCACATTCTACTAATACCCACATTCTACTAATTTTACCTTATACCCACATTATACTAATCTTCCCCAATCTAATCATCACTAGATCCATACAATTTGAGCATTTTAAATAGTAGATGTGGTGGGAGGACAGAATAGTATGTTTTTTAACAATTCTAATGCCTTTTAAATAATATAGAAAATAGTAGAACACATCAAAAATTACTCGATAAATCAAGTTAAGCTCTATGTTATTTGTATCTATGATATGCAAAGTGGGAACATCATATAAGTAATAATGTAAAAGTTATAGGCAATTTACTCACATTCAGCAGTGTACCTGTCTAAACCTCCGACAGGGCCTGTATAAAAATTTGGTTCCCAAAGAAAAGGGGATTTGCAATTATTGGATATTCGATCAGATTATAGTTTTAGGTGCCCAACTTTGCATATAATATTTCATTAGAAGACCTTGAAGTGAAACCCCTTGGCTAACTAGAAGAGAATTGCTATTCTTCTTTAAAAAATGCATGTTTTCAGGCTAAAGCCAAGGGCGCCCACTATACGAAACTAGATAACCTCATCTTGCAACCACCCCCACGAGTGTTTTGGGGTATGTGTCCCTTCCCCTCTCTATGTTTCACATGTTTGCATGATTTGGTGTTTAAAAAATGCATGTTTTTAGGCTAAAGCCAAGGGCGCCCACTATACGAAACTAGATAACCTCATCTTGCAACCACCCACGAGTGTTTTGGGGTATGAGTCCCTTCCCCTCTCTATGTTTCACATGTTTGCATGATTTGGTGTTTAAAGTGGATGCTACATAAATGTCTTTTGTCTTTCTCCTTTACTATCCATTGTGTTATATCATATAGATTATTGAAGGATAAAATTCTACCAGAAGACAATGAGATTCCTTTGAACCATGCATGAGAAAAATCAATGTTTCACTTCATAGGAATGGACTTCAATATACACCATGCTTGTCCAAAGAATTGCATTCTCTTTTAGTGAGAGTGTGCAACTCTTCATGTGTGTCAAGTGTGTGATTCATCAAGATATAGGCAAGATGTCCAAGGACAAAAGGTCCTTGATAAAGTCTTACGCGACGACACTTCTCCATAATTCCCGTGTGCCCCGTTGATTCTCTAGCATGGAGGCATATCAAAGAGAAGTGGGTGGACTTTGGGGAATAGCCTCATCATATTTATCCGGACTAGCAATGGATAGAATCAATCCATTTGGCTTACGAAGTTCATCACATGGAGTACATGGCCCATTTACCTAGTCAACTATAACCTACCACCATGGTTATAGTGCGATAAAGAAGGTGAAACTTTTACTTGATAGTTCTAGGAAAGTACAAGGTAAAGAATTTGGATGTTTACTTGGCTCCATTAGTTGATGAGCTATGCACGTCATGGGACGGTATCCAAGTTCATGATGCATCCAAGCAGTTTGGAGAAAGGGCTACGATAGTGCGAGGGCTACTTATGTGGACTATGCATGATTGGATAGGCTATTAAGAGCTCTCTAGTAAGCTAATTAATCTATGATTTCTTGATCAAATATGATTTCAGGGTTTCTGTATTGTATATCTAACATTATTTGCATATCTCATCACAATTATTAGAATGTTTAGCAAGGCTTTCTATAACTATTTATAATTCATTCTCTATATGTGGGCCTGGATTAGAGGCCTAGTACTCAAAATCTTTGAGGAAGGTTGTTTATGAGGGCCACAAAATGTATCCCCCCCGACAACCATGAGTTGTGAGAGAGGTTTCTTTTGGGAGGCCTCGTGTGCCAAAGCCAAGTAATTGGAGAAGGGCATGGGAAGTGGATCCAAGTTGTTCAACCCCAGGAATATAGCGGCTTTCCATCTTCCATCTACTCCCATACTAGAGTGATCTTCTAATCAATCATCTTCTTGACCCTATGCAAATACTCAAGAACATACCCGATATGCTAAAGAGAGCACGGCACAAAGGGATAATCTACAAGAGGTGGATCGTATGCAATACTTATGGCCATAGAGAAGACTTGATGGGAAGGTGATTCTCAACCAAAGAAGAGCAACGACATGTAAAGAATTACATTAGTGAGTTCCATACTCCCACTGGTTTCTTACATTGCTTGAAGAGAGTATTTACAAAGGATGAAGAGCTTAGTGGCTTGAAGTCTCACGACAAACACAAAATCTTACGGTTTGTGCTACCAATAGCCATTAAGAATCGCCTCACCGAGGACATAAGAGCAATAACATACAAGATTGGTGCAGTGGTACGGTGGATTTCAAAGAAGGACATCAAAAGAAACACATTGGAAGCAACTCGTCTAAACTCCATTGAAGCACTTATAATGGCGGAGAAATTCTTCCAGTAAATTTTTTGACCATTATATCCTATTGGTTCATGTAGTTGACGAGGTTGCTATAGCCAGGGTTGTCCACAGCCTATGGATGTTTTTCCTCGAGAGATTTATGAAAACACTAAAAGGTTTTATTTGTGTCAAAGAGCTTGCCCTAAGGGAAATATGGCAATGGGATGGCTTATTCAAGAATCTCTTGTATATATAATATAATTTATTAATGCGTCAAACTGAGATATGCTATGACTGTGGACATGAGAAGAGGATGATCAACTCATTGGGGAATAGCCTTAATGGGATGGCTTATTCAAGAATCTGTTGTATATATAACATAATTTATTAGTACGTCAGATCCAAATATGCCACGACTGTGAACACAAGAAGAGGATGATCGACTCGTTAGGGAAGAGCCTCAAGGACAAGGCCTTCAGAGAATAATGGATATGGCATTATGAAAGAATAATAAATTTTGCATCTTGAACTCACATGCTATGGAGAAATGGATTGAGAGATATAACCTAGCAAAGAGTGAAAGAGAGCGAGATCATTTGAATTTTAGAAAGAGTCAAACAACTCGAGCATTGCCATACCCAGGTTTGTTTGCTCAACTTCAAGAATTTCCTTCTAGTAGATGGCTTTAGCAAACCATACGACAAGAAAAACACTATGGCAAGCTTATAAGCAATGCGGAGGAGCTTGCATATGGTTGTGACTACCATGTAAGTGAGTTTTCATATGTACACAAAAATCATAAAACATAGTCTTGTATAAGTTTTCATTTTTCATACAATTTCATTATCTTCTTTTGCTTGCAATATCGCAAATTTGGTGCACTCTTGTCATGCCATCGTCACTTTCAAGGAGTGAAGCAAATAGATACACTACAAGGGATCGTGCTTATACCCGCGCTCCTAGCCGCTAAAAATGACTTGTAAAAAAAAGTAGCGGGCCCGTGTATCAGCGCGTATAATCGCGGCTAGAGACATGCGTGTAAAAGCGCGTGTATAGGACTGTTCAAACACGCTGATACACGCGTGTATACACGCGTTCTGTTAGTTCAGCTGCATTTAGACGCGCTGATACAAGCGTCTATACACACGTTTTGTGACTTTAGATGCGCTTATATACGCGTATTTCTCAGATTTGACGCGTTTATACACGCGTGTTTTACAGATTATTCACGTATATACACGCGACTTTTTGCAGTTCTGATGCGTTTATACATGCGAACAGAGAGCAAAAAAAAAATCCAGAGAGTGCTATTTGGTACCTGAATGCTGTTCCAGCATTCCAACACCCAATAACACTCTCTGGATTTTTTTTTTTGGGTGCATTGGACCATCCACGAAGAACATATCCATGAGGAAGATTAAAACAAGAACGACATGAATGCATACATTGTCAATACACGATTCAAGATAGACATAAATGCAATACTATCGATTCACGATTCAATATTACTATCAAAATTTCACACATATATACAAGGGAGTCCATATGTCGAAGTAGCCCATGGCTTCAGTTTACAAAAGAATATATATAACCACATCCTCAATATGGAATGTGATACTATAAGTCTGAGTACTACTCAGACCCAGATGATGACTCGGTGCTCCCTCCATGCACAGATGAGCTCACATCGGTCGGAATGTCCGATGAGTAGTGCTCACGTCCACCCTCTGCAGTGGCGGCGGGTGGATCATCAGCAGCTTGTGCCTGTTCAAGTAATATAAAGTATATAAGTATATATATATGTAATTCAATAAACCAAAATCATTCGTTTAGAGTTTTCAAGTTCCTGTCGACCGTATGGTCTCATGGCCATCTCAAACTGTGCGTCCGTAATACGTCCCTCGGCTCTGAAGATGGCCCACGTGTCACGTCTGCTATGCCGGCAAGCATACCCAGTATCGTGGGCTGTGGGCTTCCTCCCCGTAACCCGTCGCTGTATCATAATCAACACAATTTGTAAGATTAAAACAATCATAGAAATAATGAATTAAGTAAACAATCAAATAAAGTGGCAAGATACTTACGAACTCTGCCTCCCATGACTCGACGCCTCCAGATCCGAAATGCGAAGATCCAATGGTCTCCATCTGGATCCGTCGTGCCTCCACATGCTGCCTGCTCTTCACACCACCCTCTGCTCGTTTCTTTGCCTCCTTCCACTCGCGTTTGTGTGCAGTAGGCAGGTTTCTCGGTAGGATAGCCACCCGTAGCTACATTTAGCCCATCACCGTACGCGAGTTTTTTAAGGTGAGATCTTTTATTACTTAAGATCTCCCTTATTCGCATCCTTCCCCATACATCCGAGAATGTAGCATGTGGGGGATTGGGGTACCGACTATGTACAGCCTCTATCACCTCCCCAACTAATCGGCTATTTTGATCTTTAAATTTAATAAAACAATTTCTATACAAGTTTGATACTACCCCATGCATGTACTCCATTACCTCTTTTCCCCTCGCATCCATCACTATCCTGTCCCTATCCGTCACATCATAGCAGATCACTCCCTCCACCTCTCTCATCTCCTCCTCTTCCGAACTGTCTCCTCTAACTCTTCTCCCTCTATCTCCTCTCTCACCGCGTGCCCTACTACCTCCCCCACCAAAGCACCCACCGCATCCTCCACTCCCACTCTTCCTACTACTGTGGGTGGAGTCACAACTGGGGGGTTGTCTACGTGACGGTGGCTGTGAGCCTTGACGTGAGTGACGGTGCTTGGGAGGGTGTGCGTGAGTGTGTCTGGGACGAGGTATGTCTCCTCGGTGGGCGTGGAAGAGGAGAAGCTGCATGCGGTCTCGTCGGACTCGTAGGCATAGACGACAGTGGAGTGCCCTGGATACTCGCGGTAGGGGTATAGACACCAGGCATGGAAGGAGGGGGATGGGCATACATGTACTCTGTAAGCTCAACTGGACCAGGATGGTGCCCAAAATGATTTAGCATCTCCATCAGCCAATTACTGTACGCAAATGGATCGGATGAAGAACCTAGAATATCCATAAAGAATCTGCAAAAATGATCCTCATGTACATCATGGGCTGTCTCTTGACTCACACAAATATCATCATCTAAGCCACCTATCAACCTGTAAACCATAGAAACAGGAAACACAGTCGCGTGTATACACCCATCCAGAAACATGTGTATACACCCATCCAGAAACGCGTGTATACACCCGTCCAAAAACGCGTGTATATGCGCGTGAACAGTCTGTGCAGACAGGATACACGCAGACATACACGCGTTTTTACACGCGACCTGCGTAAATTTTTTTTGAAAGCGACCGACCTCCGACAATGTGTCCTTATAAAAGGCCCACTGTCGCCCCTGTCAGAATTGTTCACCAAATGGCAACCAGTGAAGGAGAAGGATGGAGACAAACCCAAAAAGCAAAGAGAAAATAGCATAAACAACTCTGAGGACAAATCTGAGGAAAGAGACAAGGCAAAGGACAAACTGACTCACCTCTGAAGAAAAAGTGAGTCTTCTTTTTTGGTCGATTTCTTTCACCCGTGTGTGCTCCTTCTCTGCCCCTTGCACTTAGGTTTAGTGTCTGTTAGAAGAGGCGAAAACGAAAGAGAGCAGATATGTTAGTTCAAAATGTTTATTTGGGGAAGGCGGATTATTTTTAATTTAAACAGGTCGTCGTGTGTAGAAACGCGTGTAGAGCAGATATGTTAGTTCAAAATGTTTATTTGGGGAAGGCGGGTTATTTTTAGTTTAAACAGGTCGTCGCGTGTAGAAACGCGTATATTTTCGCGTGTATGATAAATTAGCCGCGTTTATACATGCAATTTTAAGGATCTAGCCGCGTTTATACACGCGATTTTCAGGAAGTAGCCGCATTAATACACGTAATTTTTAGGAAATAGCCACGTTAATACACGTAATTTTTAGGAAATAGCCACGTTAATACACGTAATTTTTATACTTTCATTAAAAACATATTATAATTTTGTGTTTTCTGGTTTGTACATAGGATGTCATCAGCCTCCTCAAGCAGTTCTGGTGAAGATGAGACAATGCGTCATCGTAATCGCGATGTGTGGTTGGGACAAAGGATCAAGTGTATGTGTAATCGATGTCAAGGATGCATTGTACGAGCACGTCGAATTACCTTGAATCCATTCTCCATGTACGGAGAATGGAATCAAACAGGTTTAGAGGTGAGTAGATGTAAATTGATGGTATTCAAATGACTCATGGTATCCAAATTAAATTAATGGAGTTGTAATATATAAACTCTAATTGAAGCAGGATGCAGTACCACACCCTAACATGGTGCCCTACGCGAGGCGAGAGCATGCAAAGCATCGACGAGATGATGCTGGAGCTTCGGGATCTATTGTCAGAGATGAGTGGGAAAGGGATGACAATAGCCCTGCACCCCACGAAGTTGTGAAAGAGGAAGTGTTTGATGATATGGTGCGGAATCTTTTTAAGGATGATCCCAAAGGTATGGACGACGATGATATGGAACAAGAGCATCTTTACAAGGCTTCATCGACACCGGTTTTTGAAGGGTGCACATTCTCTATTTTACGTGCTTCACTTGAACTACTCAATATACAAACAGTTTATGGATGGAGCAATGCAAGTCTTGACACATTATTGAAGTAAGCATTCTAACTTGCAAATTTGAATTAGTGGTTTAAGGCTTAGGATTTAGGACTAATTGATGATATTGGATGCAGGCTATTATCAAACATGCTTCCAAAGGAAAATAGACTACCCACCTCAAGAGACATAGCGAGGCGCTATGTGACATCTCTTGGAGGATTGGATTATGATCGCATACATGCATGCGTCAATGATTGCATTCTCTTTCGTGGGACACATAAGGAGGCTCGACATTGTCCCACTTGTGTGGTGAAGCAAGGTATAGAATAGATGTGAAGAGTTTTGATGTACCTCGTAAAGTCTTGCGACACTTTCCTATAATTCCTCACATCAAACACATGTTCAAGTGCAAATCCATAGCAGAGCTCATGTCATGGCACTCCTCACATCGATCGGATGATGGCATGTGGAGAATTCCCGCAGACACTCCTGCTTGGAAGCATTTGAAGATGAGTGGCCCAGCTTTAAAACAGAGCCCAGAAACTTGAGACTTGGCCTAGGTATGGATGGAGTGAATCCATTTGGTTTCAAAAGCATCGCATACAGCGTGTGGCCAGTTGTGTTGGTGAATTACAACCTTCCACCATCAATGGCGATCAAGAAGGAATATCTTATGTTATCCCTTCTAATTCTAGGGAAAAATAAAGTCAAGCATATGGATGTTTATCTCGAACCATTGATTGATGAGTTGGAGGAACTATGGAGAGGTGTTGCGGTGGTGGACATTAGTAGGCCTCCCTCCTCTCGACACTTCGACTTAAAAGCAATGTTGATGTGGACAATGCATGACTTTCCAGGATACAGCGATTGTTCTGGTAAGAATTCTAATTACCTCCCTACTCTAATACTATTGGCTATATTAATTATAAATATTGACTTTATTATTCTAACTTTTATTTATATTTTAACAGATTTGAAAACATCGGGTAAACATGCATGTCCTGTTTGTGGCCCTTCGTTAGTACATGAGTATGCTGACGGTTTGTGTAAGACCATATTCGATAATCATCATCGATTTCTCCCCTCAGATCATCCTAAATATGTTGCTAGTAAGAGTAACATTCCTCCACAAACACTTCGTGCAAAAGATTGGAAGCGTATTTGGGAGTCTACAAATATTCTTCCTCTAGATGGCATGAACAGGTATAGTAATGTTTTTCAATCTTGTTTTGTGTAGTCTCTAATTGGATTAAAGGTCACATAGAGCAATCCCTTGTGTAGGTACTCCATTTTTTTTTGCTACCATATTGGACCCATCTTAGGATCAACCATCTTCTTGATCCCATGCACATCTTCAAGAATGTGGGATCTGGTATTTGGGAACATGTTATTGGTAAACGAGACAATGTTAGTGTACGTGAGGACTTGCGAGTCGCAGGACGTATGCATCAAGCTTGGCCACGAGAGGAGGGTGGGCACGTTCTCGTCTTCCGCCTACACCATGGATTATATCAAAGAAAGAGGAGAAGCAGGTAAAGCAGGCCATCACCACTTTGCGTACTCCCACTGGATGCATGAGATCATTGAAGGGAGCCTTTACAACCACTAAGAAAAGAGGCGTTGAGCAACTATATGGATTGAAGTCCCATGATTGGCACAAGATGCTCCAAGTAAGTGTTTTCCAAGTCTTGTACATTGAAATTAAATTTTGTAATGCCATAAACCATACATACATGTGCTCTTATGTGCGCAGTTCATACTACCTACTAGCATTGACCATTGTGCAAATAAGAGTTTGAAAAAATGTATTTATAAGATGGGCGAGCTTGTGAGGTATGTAAAACCCATGTCAGATCACCCTTCATTATACCTTGCAAAATGAACGTGCATGAGGTATAACGTACTATTTATTTATTTTTCAGATATATTAGTTTCAAAGCAATTGATCCAGCCACGTTGGATGATGCGCGTGTTATGGCAGTGGAGGTGGTTTGTTTGGTAGAGGAGACTTTTCCGCGAACCATTCTCACAAGTCAACTACATCTCATTGTGCATTTAGTGGACGAAATCGCTTTATGTGGCACTGTGCATGCACGTTGGATGTTCTTCCTAGAGCGCTTCATGAAGACCTTAAAAGACTTTGTGAGGCAAAGTGCAAGGCCTGAAGGAAGCAGGGCCGAGGGTTGGTTGATACAAGAGTCTCTTGTATATATTTCAGAATTTCTTGGTCAGGTGGACAACTCTTTGCCACCACGACTATGGAGCAATGAAGAGGACTTGAGGATGACCTCTATTGTGCCTCAAGGAAAAGGACAGAGTAAAGTAATTGACAGAACATTGATTGATGATCTCAATTTCACTTGCATCCTTAATAGTGATGTGATGAGCAGATGGGTTACAAGATATGAGGATGCAAAGACAAAAAGGCAAGCAGAAAGAGCTCTCTTTCGGAGGCAACATGGCTCTCGTAAGGCGTACCCTAAGCATCTAGCAACACTTCCGAATGATATCCATGTTGATTGGTTGCATGAGAAAATGGAGAGAGCAGAGAGCGACAAGGGGCTGCATATCACGACGAAAGAATGGGAGTATATACGAGGATGCATATTAAAGGTACATAGAACGAATGTTTTGCATTAGTTGTAAGTGATTTGCTTTTAATATTTATTCACATTGCTTACACAAATATTGCTTCTATTTTGGTCCAGTGCACTATGTTCAATGCTATATGGTGTGAAGGCAAGCATTTTCGAACACAAAGAATTGATGAAAAGAGGAATGCACAAGATTGCGGTGTCATTAGTAGCTTTGAGGGAGCTAATGGAAAAATGGATGATTATTGTGGCACAATCTAAGACATATTTAGGCTTGACTTTCGTCGCTTCTTTGTGTATGTTTTGGATGTCAAATGGCAAATGAACGTGGTGGAAAAAGGGCCTAATGCAGATACACGATCAAACCACCGAGTAAATGGAGCATGTAGACAAGATGGGTTGTGAGAGCCATGCAACAACCTAAGGATCCCAGGGGGCAGTACATAAAAACTACACGAATTAGACTTTCTTGAAATACATGAGAACATGCGATAAGCCGTGCACGTTGTTCGTTATAGAAGCGGACAAGCAGAGACAGGCCGGGTTAAGAAACCCTAATCAATGAGCAGATGTGAGAGAGAGGAAGCATATTAAGGAGCCCGCACAGGCCTTCAGGATCACAACTATAATTTGATAGCATGTAGTGATTTGGAGGAGGCAGTGATTACAATTAATTAACACATCAATAATCAAGTGATAACATTATAGCAAAGTCACAGTTACTCAAAGATGGTGATCGCCATAGCTGCACACAAAGAAGCAGGGCGTAGTGATTACAATTAATTAACACATCAATAAGCAACTGATAACATTATAGCAAAGTCACAGTTACTCAAAGATGGTGATCGCCATAACTGCACACAAAGAGGCAGGGCGTAGTGATTACAATTAATTAACACATCAATAATCAAGTGATAACATTATAGCAAAGTCACAGTTACTCAAAGATGGTGATCGCCATAGCTGCACACAAAGAAGCAGGGCGTGATCGTTGATTGAATCGATATGTTTTATTAAACTAACGTATTCTTTTTATAAAGGGTTATGCACCCTTTCATTTGCATCGCTTGGTGGTGGGCATGCGGACACAAGTGATAATTGGAGCATGGAGATTCTGGTTATACATTGAGTGTGTGGCATGGGATGAGAGTGTATGCATTACTTGGCCACCATTGGAGTTGGCGGTATGCATGTGAGTATTCGGGTGATCATTGAGTTATCAGGTTATGTCACGTTTGTAGTGTGCATTTAGATGCAGCTTTTCTTGAATTGATCATAGAGTAGCTCCCCAAAGTAATCACCACAAGTTTCTCCTAAGTGGAAGTCCACATGGTATCGCTCTTCCAAGGATGAGAGTTCTTTGCCAACCTAGGAGGTTGCTCAAATGTGGATAGCTCAAAGTTAGCACGGACGATGTGTGATACTGAAGTACATTAATACTCACATGGTTTTAATATTCCTTCTTCTACAAGAGTCAAAAGTATATTTGATCGAAAATTCTAGTGACGAATGAGAGTGTGTGTTGATCGAGGTATCAGAAGGTCAAACTTGAGGAGGACATGGAGTGTGTCTCATTCACATTTTTACATTGGGTTTTATATCTAGATACGTGCATGGTGGGATCCTCTAGAGTTTCTAGAGCAATCTCAAGGAGCATCAACTTCACATTCCTAGAGATAAAGAGGGAGTGTTGGATTTAGTGTGGTTCAATGTGTAACATACATCTCCATGTTTTGAGCTCCTTTAGAAAACACACTAGAGATAGTCTGAGGTCTTTTGTGTTTGCCTAACTAGGGGGTGTGGTCCTTTATACATTGACAAAGATTAGAACATATGAATACAAGCTTGTATCATGTGTGTGGAACCAACTCCAGTGGACTTGGATAGTTCAATGGACACTCATGTGGGCATGAGCCTTACTTCATCGAGTTGTTTAATAGGCTAGGATTAGCCACTTCAAAAAGCTATATATTTGGTCCATGGGTCGTGTATTCACAATTCACTCATGAGAGTCATTTAAGGATCACTACCCAGGACCATGTCCACCAAGTGAACGAGCGAGAGAGAGAGAGAGAGAGAGAGAGAGAGAGAGAGAGAGAGAGAGAGAGGACCTTTGTAATCACTTGTCTTTCAATGGGATCATTGATTCAAAAGGTGGGGAAGACAAGGGAGGTGGAAAAGAGATTTGTGTAGTAGCAACTAAGGTTGAGAGAAGTTTCAAATCTTAGGAGAGGAAAGAGGAGGAATGGAGGTAGGTGTTTGTTAACGGAACATGACAAAATTGTAGCACCTAGGAGAAATAGTTCAAATTTAGAGATGTGAAATAGAGCTAAGGTTGAGGGAAGTGCAAAAGTTGAGAGAACCTTGAAAGAGGAGGCAAGGATAAAACGAGAGTAGAGGAAAATAGAAATGGAAGGAAGAGAAGAGAAAAAAGAGAGAGAGAGAGAGAGAGATCAGGAGAAGGTCATAGAGGCTCGAGGAGCTAAAATAGAGTAGGCTAGAGCTTTTGGAAGGAGATTAAGGTAAATTTGCGGTGATGGAGATAAAAAAAGTTTGTTCAATTCAGAGGTAGATATATGGGAGACTCGGCTTTTAGAGGTTTTCTAATGACTATATGGGAAAAAGGAAAATGTTTATAATTTTAGATCACTTTTTTGCCAAATCTGAGTTGTGGAAACCCCACAAGGATAAAGTAAGTAGATTAAGTAAAAATATGATTTTTTTTGACAGGGGGATAGAGGGGAGAATCCCAGTGGGATAAAGATATGAAAAAGTAAGTAGAAGGGAGAACCTAGTGGAGGAAGGTAGGACGATATATTATAAGAGACAAACCTAGATTATAGAGGATAAACCTAAAATTTCAATGAGCTTTGAAGCGTTTTTAGTACTTCTCTATATTATACAAAGGAAGAGTTTAATGGGGTTGCTACATGGTGCAATATGGTAAGAACTTGGAGGTTCAGGAAGTAGTTTGGAGATTCGAAGAGAGGTAGGCTCCTACTCTTCGAAGTCGGGTGAGGTTACTCATATATATAAAATGTTCAATTTATACCCCCTCCCATTAGTCTACCTCCAAAATGGATTAAGAAATTAGTAAAGTATCCTTTTTCATTGCAAAATGGATTTAGCAAAGTAGTACCTTTTTAGTTCAAGTAGTGTAATACGCATACAACTAAAGAACTGAAGATGGAAATAACTCTAGCGCATATAACATTTTGAGACATCCAAATAATTAATTAAGTGGTATCATCTCTCAACTAAATGATTGATTAATGTAATGCATGAAACACTTTGAGACATCCAAATAATTAACGTAGTGGTATATCATATCTAAGGTAAATGATTGTTTAATGTCATGCATAAAATATTTTAGGTGCCCCCTTGTTTTAGGTCAATTTCGAGTCTTGGATACAATCACCCACCTCTCTCACACAGTAAATCCAATCTTGTAATATCAAAGATCAAAGATTTGGGTGATGTTAAGTTTAATCAGCCCTGCAATTTTTGAAACCATACTTGAGCAACAGGTAAGCTTCAAAAATGAATCGATTTGAATATCCATCACAATCAATTGGTTGAAGTTTTGTCTACGTACTACTTTCATAGATTTCAAGAATGGAGTTGATTGTGCCAACAATTCCTGCACCGACACCGGTTATGGTGAGGAGGAGGAGGAGTGCAATCTCCCAAGTCCTGATGCTACTCGAAAATAATTTCCAGTAGAGCCAGCAAGGTAAGATCAGGCAAAGGCTAACTGTGAGGGATGATCCCACTAAAGAAACCACGAGGGCAAAAAAAGGCACACTTAATGACACCAGAATCAATAGAATTAGCAGCATGGAGCGCATTGCCATGGAAACTAGCACGTGGGTCTGGGACTGTGCATGCCATGGTAGCATGGACTCTATCTCCACTGCGACTGGCCTTAACAAGAGGCTAAACTTCATTAATGCCGTGATTATGTTGGCCCATATCGCTAACTTGGACGCAATTAGTCCTAATGGCATGTTAAGCGTGATCTGCGATTCTGTTTCTGAACCAAACATGGACGCCCCAAGCAATCCTAAGCCCCCATTGAAAATCGCCGCAGTAGCAAAGCTCAAGGCAAGCACCTGCAAAAAGCACGTTTTGAAGACTCTAATTAGCCCCTTCAGATAACCCATCAACCTAAGCTTTATAATTATTAGCAACTGGAAGGTTTTTGGCACAATTGACAGGTTTTTTTAGCTCTAAATTAAGCTCATAGAGTCATATTATAATACCTTTGGGAAGTTTCTTCTGTCAATCATGGAGGTTCGGATGCTGGGGAGGAGGATGTTGGCACCGTAGGTGAAGAGGTAGATGCCGGAGGCGACAGGCAAGCCATCCAAGCACAGCAAAGGGATGTTCTCGCGAATACCAACGTTATCAAGCGAAGCCGCCCACAGCAAGGCAAGCGAGACCATGATGGAGCTAACTATGGAGGAAGCCGAGACCCAAGCCAAGGATCTCAAGTTGCGTATCCACACGGTGGGCAGCAGCACCAGGGTGGCCAAGAACGTGAGAAAATAACGCCCCGTCAAGCCCATGATCCCCAGCTCGCTCGCATTTGGAACTGCCGACACCAAATTGTCGCTCAATGAGATCCCATAGCCCACCAGTGCACTCAGTAATTCCGCAAACAGAAGAGTTACGACTAGCCCATACCCCCTCCTCCCAAAGGCCTTCCTGCTCACATCTTGGTAATCTGCCAGCTCCGGATCGGCTTCCAAACAGCGTACCAACAGCAATGCTGTGTAGAAGTATGCCATCGCTACCACCCCATTCAGAATGAAGCTTGCCCACCCACCTCTTGCTATTCCATATGGCGTTGAGAGCACTCCAAGGCCTACACATCCCAATGTGTTTTGTCATGATCACCTTCACATATCAAAACATCCCCACATGACACACGCAGTCATCCAGCAGCACATACATACATCCACCTGCAGATAGAGCTCTTGCGTTATGTTATCCATCCCAAGATAGTCTAAAGCTCTTGTGCATGTAAGAAAACATCTCCACATACATCCATCCCACGGCACATACATTCATCATACATCTTTCTAGCAATAATACACAAGGAAAAATATATTCAAATACATTTACATTTACATTTGTTCTAGCCACAATATGTGGAGTGGATAGCCCTCAAAGGCCTACACATCTCAATTTGATAGACGAGTGATTTGTTCTGGCATATCCACATGGCACACGCATTCATCCAGCAGCACATCCATACATCCACCCACCCATCCGCAGATATAGCTCTTGTGTTATGCTCACACATAAAATAAACATCCGCACATACATCCATCCCATGGCACATACATACATCCCTCCGACACATACATACAGCTCTTTAAATTACTAGTGCATACACAAAACAAAGCGTCCACATGCGTCCACATGCGCTTACATTTGCTCTAGGCACACCATGTTAAGAGGATGCATACACTTAGCTCAACATTCCCATACGCTTAGCAAAACACAAGATCAGAGATCCTGGCGTGCATACATGCAAAATAGCATCCCAAAGTAGATTCATCTAACCATTGCACACGCACACACACACAGACATCTGTCTTTTGACACAAACCCCTCGAAAATGCATTAACATGCATGCAAACATACATCCAAACATAAATTCATTGATTATAGCACAACATCCACACATGTGGGTACATACAAAGAGAGAGATTCGAACTGAACACGCACACATCCCCTCACTCGTCAAGTTCATAACGCATGGGCCAATTAATGTAAGAACAGATGCAAGAGCCATCAATTTGAACGCGACAGTCATGAACTTATGCTTGAAAGTGAAGGAAGCAGGCAAAGTATCTTACCTATGAGCAGGGCTAAACAGTTAGCGACGGCGTGAAGAGTACCGCAGTCTCCCTTGGCTGCAACCTTTGTATTGCGATGCTCCAGCAAAGGGCAGGTAATTTGATGATTATCATCAACAACCTCCATCATGACAACTCACAATACAAATAATTACAGTGCAGGCTAGCCAAATACTCTACAGTGCATGCGAATAATACGTTGCCACCGATACCACCTTTTAAAAAAAATAATAATAATCTTAACTATATTGTAACTTCGCTGCTTTAGAGATGCCAAATATTATCGTTTGTTGGTAGTGTTGTACGCATGTGTAGACCGTGACTTTTTAAAAAGAGGTAGAAAACTAAACTTTTTTGCTCGAATCTTTGAAAGATGCCAAATATTATCGTTTGTTGGTAGTGTTGTACGCATGTGTCGACCACTTTTTAAAAAGAGGTAAAAAAAACTAAACTTTTTTGCTAGAATCTTTGAAAGATGCCAAATATTTCTCGTTTTCAGGGAATATTACCTATTTTATCCACAAAAGTGTTGTATGCAAAGCTAGGTTTATTTTTGCTATTTTAGATTTCTTCTTCTCTCTCATTTTTTTTTTTGCATGAAGGAGATTTCACAGAGCTAGGTAGATTGCACATAGAGGCTTGAGAGAGGTGAAAAGCATATTTGTGTAGTACAGCTAAGGTTGAGAGAAGTGTCAAAGCTTAGGAGAGGAAAGGAGGGAGGTGTTTGGAAAGGGAAGATGACAAAATTGTAGCACCTAACAAAAGTAGCTCAAAAGATGGGATGAGTGAAAATGAGACATGTCAATAGCTAAGGCTCACAGAAGTGCAAAAGTTGAGAGGACCGAAGAGGAGGGACGGATAAAACGAGAGAAAAAAAAAGGAGAGAGAGAGAGAGAGAGAGAGAGAGAGAGAGAGATGGGAAATTAGGAGAAGGTTATAGAGGCCTAAAGAGCTAAAATTTTAGAGCTTTTGGAAGGCGATTATGGTTAATTTGTGGTGATGGAGATGAAAAAGGTTTGTTTAATTCATAGGTAGATATAGGAGAGCTTTTAGAGGGTTTCAAATAACTATATGGAAGAAAGGAAAATGTTTATAATTTTGGGTCACTTTTTCGCTGAATCTAAGTTCTACAAACTAATTAAGGGAAGTAAAAATGTGCTTTTTTTTGAAAGGGGAATAGAGGGAAATCTAGTGGGATAAAGATATGAAAAATTAAGTAGAGAGGAGAACCTGGTGGAGGAAGGTAGGAAGATATATAAGAGACAAACCAGATTGTAGAGGATTGAACCTAAAATTTCAATGAGCTTTGAGACGTTTTTAGTACATCTATACATTATATAAAGGAAGAGTTTTATGTGGTTGCTACATGGCAGCATGGTAAGAATTTGGAGGTTGAAGACGCAGTTTGGAGGTTCAAGGAGGGGTAGGCTCCTACTCATCAAAGACGGGTGACGTCACTTGTATATATAAAATGTGCGAATTTTCAGTCCTCCCATTAGTCTACCTCCAAAATGGATTAGAAAATAAGCAAAGCATCCAAAATGGATTAAGAAATTAGCAAAGAAGTATCTTTTTCATTACAAAATGGATAAAGAAATTAGCAAAGAAGTACCCTTGTAGTTACATTCTCCCATAATATTGCATTGAAATAGGCAAACAACTAAAGAAGTTGAACATAAAAATAACTCTAGTGCAGATAACATTTTGAGACATCCAAATAATTAATTTAGTGGTATCATCTCTCAAGTAGATGATTGTTCAATGTAATGCATAAAACTTTGGAAACATCCAAATAATTAATGTAGTGTTATAACTTATCATCTCTCAAGTATATGATTGTTTAATGAAATGCATAAAACATTTTAGGTGCCCCTTGTTTTAGGTCAATTTAGAGTACCCCACCTTGGATACAATCACCCACCTGTCCCACAGTAAATCCAAACTTGTAATATCAAAGATTTGGGTGATGATAAGTTTAATCAGCCCTGCAAATTTTGAAACAACACTCGAGCAACACAGGTAAGCTTCAAAAAAGAATTGATTTGAATATCCATCACAATCAATTGGTTGAAGTTTTGTCTATGTACTACTTTCATAAGTGAGCTGTTGCAGACTGTGTTTACATACTTTCGAGTGGATGAGGATGAGGAGAAGAGCGATGTGAAGTGCATGGGAGGCTTGAAGAAAGGGCACTCCTTCCTACTCTTTCCACACGACTCGACCTCTCTGACAACAACCTCTCCGCACTACTAGAGCTTGAGGGCATACCGACGTTAAAATACCGATGCAAATGCCGAACGTCGGTATGCCCGTCGTAATCTTGGAGGAGACAAGTCGGGCGGGCTAATTTGAAATTTTCGTATACCGACGCGTATACCGAAGCATATACCGTTGCTGATACCGACGCACATACCGAATTATATACCGACGCTTATACCGAAGGACATACCGACACTCGTAAGTTTTTTACAGCCGAGAGCGTATTGTTCTCTGTTTTTTGCAGTGTTGCAGAGAAGGTATGTGTTTCCTCTTTTCTCCTTCTTTCCTCTTTTCTCCTCTTCTCCTTCTCCACTTTTACTAATATGCTCTTGCTTTTGCTTTTTAATTTAGGATATAGGACGTTTAGGGTTTTGTGTTTTTTTTTGGCTCTATATGCATGTTGAGAGCTCTCTATGTATGCATAGATCTCCTAATGCATGCATAGAGATTTTAGGGTTTTGTATTACTTTATATTAGTTCTTATTCTTATGTTTAATTTACTAATTACTTTGTTTAATATTTTGTTTTGCAGCTCTTTCACCAATCTTTCACCAATCCTCTCCTTCAGCTTCGCAAAAAAGAGGTAGACCCTCTTTCGATTTTCCTTGTTTATGCTTTTTTCTACATATTATTGCATCCATATTTTATGGTTTAGGGTTAGTTTAGGGTTCTTGCAAGCTTATACATAGGATTAATTCAAGATCTATGCATAAAACCTATCATAAGCTTGCAATCTCTATGCATAGCCTTCTTGCAAGCTTTATGCATAAGCTCTATTCATAGAGCTTGCGAGCTTGTGAAATCTCTATGCATAAGCTCTATGCATAGGCTTTATGCATATAGTTTGCAAGCTTATAAAATCTCTATGCATAGGTTTCTTGAAAGCTTGCATGGGCATTGTACATAGAGCTTGCATAGCCTTCTTGTTGAAAGCTCTATGCATAGCCTTCTTGTAAAAGCTTAATGCATATGCTCTATGTATAGGCTTTATACATAGAGGTTGTAAGATTATGAAAGATCTATACATAGGGCTTGTAAGCTTATGCAAGCTCTATACATAGAGTTTATGCATAGAGCTATATGAATCTAGCTGAATGCATGAATTAAGATCTATGCATAAAGCTTAATACATAATGTTTTATGTATAAAGCTTATGGATGAGCTTTATGCATAAGGCTTCACATGCGTTATGTTTTTATGCATAAAGCTTTTTTTGATGTAGAGTGCCTTGCATGGATGGAGAGCATAAGCTTTTTGAATGTTTATACTCTCTTATACATATAACATATATTTCTTATGCTCTGTTTTTCTATGCATAAGGTATTCTCTTTATTCATAGAGTTTATATATGTTATCAAGGTAAGATCTCTTATCCATGTAAGACAAGATCATGTTTATTACACCATTGGGTGATAGGATTAAGGGTTAGCATAGTGCATAAGGCTTATAGCATAGAGCTTATGCATAAGACTTATGCATATGGCTTATGCATAGAGCTTATGCATGTCTTGCAGCCTTATTATGCAAGCTTATACTTAAGGCTTGCAAGCCTTACTATGCATACGATTGCATAAACCTTATTCATAAAGCTTGCATAAGACTTACGTATAGAGCATTACACATAAGCTTATGTATAGATCATTATGCATAGGCTTTATGCATAAGGCTCTATGCGTTCAGCTTTAGGTGTAGGCTTCTATGCATAGAGCTCAATGTGTAGGCTCTATTTACAGAATCTATGCATATAGATTTTTGCATAAGGCCTTTATAAATAGCTATTTATGAATAGAGATAGCTTCTCTCTCCATCCTTGTTCTAATTACCTTCATAATTTTGTATGGAGAGAAGATAAGCTAATGTATAAGTTATTTTTAAAATCTCCCTCAACAACGGCTGGGGAAAAGAAGCCCGTTTGACGCTTTTTTTAATATTTTTAAAGTCTCCCTCAACGGCTGGGGAAAAGAAACCCGTTTGACGCTTTAAATGTTATTTTTAAAATCTCCCTCACGGCGCTGGGGAAAAGAAGCCCTGTTTTATGGTTTACATAATGCTTTGTGTAATGCATAATGATTTGTATTTAATGAGCTACATATACATGTTATCCTGCTAGATGGAGCCTCTCAATCTTGAAGAGAGAATAGCATGTCCATGCATGCGATGTAAGTACCAAATCTTTCGAAAACGAAGGATTTGCAACCAGCATGTTCATGACGCTGGCATATTTCCAATGGAGCGCTTGCAAAATTTACGGTTTCAATCGTACAACCAAGCAAGTGTGCAACCGCATCTTGATAACATTGCGCCTGTGAATTCTCGTCCCCAGCAAAGGATGAGGATATCGCAGGAGGGAGTGACAGATGGAGCTCAATTAACAGCACCCGAGGGAATGGAAGAAGGTCAGGAAATGGAAGAAGGTCCAATGGAAGAAATGTTGGATGCCTTCATCGAGCAACAAGAAGCTCTCTTCGAGGAGCATGAACATGAAGATCATCAACCACGACATTCTCAACGGTCAAATTATGAACCAGAGGAAGAGGCCATGCGTAAACTTGCACGCCTTCCATTATACAATGGCGCCAACATATCTGTATTGCGTGCATCTCTTACGATGCTAAATTTGCAGTCAATTTTTGGATGGTCTAATACAAGTGTCACTGAACTATTCAAGTAAGGACTTCTTTTGGAGATTACACCTACTGTTGAAATGATAAATTTTCAACTTGTATTTGACTAAATCTTAATAGTAACGATCAGATATTGCCATACTTGCAGGCTTTTGAAAGACCAGATATTGCCCCCTGGCAACGAGATGCCCCATCTCGTGCAGATGCCAAGAAGTTATTGAAATCCATCTCGGGGGGGTCACTCACAAAAAAATGTGAATATCACGTGCGTTCAACAGAAGCATAATTTTAATTTATGAAACTTACAGAAATATATTTACATAAGGGTATGATTTAAAATTTTTTCAAAAAAATTTACAGATTCATAAAGAAAAGGGGATATTATATAGATTTAAAAATTCACAAATAAGGGATTTAAAATATAGGCCTTGAACGCACGCGATAGGGATATTTTACATATAGTGACCCCCCCGAGAAATCCATAGGCATGGATTACAATAATATTCATGCTTGTCGCAATGATTGTTGCCTCTTCCGCCATGAATATGAGCATTTGCAAGAATGTCCCCATTGTGGCTCTAATAGATATAGAGAAGATGTTCAGGGGGAAGCTGTCCCGATAAAGGTTCTTAGGCACTTTCCAATCATCCCAAGAATAAAAAGCATGTTCAGGTGCAAATCTATAGCAAGCTTGATGACATGGCATGCCACAACTCGATCCACAGATGAAGTGATGCGTGTGCCTGCTGATTCACCCGCATGGAGACACATTGAAAAGAAATGGCCGGCTTTTAAGGAAGAACATCGAAACCTCCGTCTTGGCCTAGCAATGGATGGTGTAAACCCTTTTGGTTTAAGGAGCTCTTCATGGAGCACATGGCCTGTTTGCCTTGTGAATTATAATCTTCCGCCATGGTTAGCAATAAAGAAAGGTCATTTGTTGCTCTCATTAATAGTTCCAAGAAAGTACAAGGTGAAGAACATGGATGTATATTTGGCACCACTTATTGATGAGTTACGCACCTTGTGGAACGGAATTGAAGTGAAGGACATGTCAAAGCAGCAGAGTGGCCAAAGACTTACAACTGTGCAAGGTATTCTCATGTGGACAATGCATGATTGGCCTGGCTATGGAGAATGCTCAGGTTTGTCTATATCGAGTTACAATGCATGTCCTGTATGTGGTCCTCGACTTGATTCAAGATACTCAAAAGCATTACGAAAGAATGTCTACCAAGGACATGTTAGGTATCTTCCAGAAAATCATGAATTGCGGAATGGTAATCTAGGAAGACCTCCTCCAAGTGCATTGAAGGCAAGCGATTAGAAGATCAAATGGGAGGAATGTGGCAAGTTGGCATGTCCTGGGATGAAGAGGCTCTCTCCTATTGGGGTGATCTCCTTATAAACCATTTGCTTGACCCGATGCATATTTTCAAGAATGTAGCTGACATTCTGTGGAAGACCATGACAGGAAAAAAGGAGACTAAAGGCTAAAGGGATGACTTGGAAGAGATTGGTTGCATGCAAGAGTTGTGGGCTCGCACTAGACCCAATGGAAAGGTGCTACTTCCAAGAGGCCCATGGGTTTTTAGTAAGATGGAAGAACAACAAGTCAAGAGGACAATTTCAGAGTTTCGGACTCCTACAGGTTGTATGCATTGCTTGAAAAGTGCATTTACAAAGGATGATGATCTTAGTGGCCTCAAGAGTCATGATTGGCACAAGTTTCTACAATTTGTGCTACCCATAGCAATAAAAGATTGCCTCACTAAAGACATTAGAGCTACTATCTATAAGATTGGCACATTGGTGCGCTGGATTTCTTCAAAAGAGATAAAGAGAGACACTTTGGAGACAGCGCGTTTAAACTCCATAGAGGCAGTCTGCATGGTAGAGAAGTTTTTCCCTACAAGTTTATTAACAATCCAGATGCATCTGCTAGTTCATGTTGTAGATGAGGTTGCAGTTGCTGGAACAGTCCATTCAAGATGGATGTTCTTTTTGGAGAGGTTTATGAAGACATTAAAGGGATTTGTTCGCCAAATGGCTCACCCAGAGGGTAGTATGTCAGAAGGGTGGCTGATACAAGAGTCCCTTGTTTACATCACTGAATATTTAAGTTCCTCAGATCCAGAGATACCTCGACTATGGTCTCAAGAGTCTAACAGGCGAGTCATTGGTGAGGAACCTCAAGGCCAAGGCATTATTAAGAGAAAGATGGATAACAATTTGAGGAAAAAAATCAACAAATTTTGCATCTTGAACTCTCATGTAATGGAGAAGTGGATTGAGACATATGAAGCTCTCAAGCGACAGCGAGTACAAGATTGTTTAAGTTTCAGAAGGAATCGCACTACAAGAAATCTCCCATATCCAGAAGGTATGCAAGCTCTTCCGGACTTTCCCACAGGTAGATGGCTAGAAGCTACAATTTTAGAAGCCAAACGTGCTGGTTTAACTATAATAGAGGAGGAGGAGGAGCTTACAAAAGGATGCGATTGGCATGTAAGTGTTTAGTTCTACATGTCTCTCTTTTTTTTCTCTACATGTCTCAGTGTTTATTTCACCATCAACAATCTTTATGTGCTATTTGTAGTATCACAAATATGGGGCGTTTTGGTCACATGGACGTCATTTTCGAGTAGAACAAATAGACCAAAGAAGAGCAACCTTTGATTGTGGTGTCACAGCACAGTTTGTTCAAGAAAGTCGTGCAAGTGCAAGTGATGACAACACAATTACTAGAATGCTTGATTACTTTGGAACCATTCAAGATATATTAAAGGTTGGCTTCAGAAGTTTTGAGTTGTTTATCTTTGATGTGAAGTGGTTCAAGGTAATCACGAATGGGCCACATGCAACTGTACGTAGAGACAAGAGTGGCCTCATCCAAGTGGACTCCACAAAGGTATGGACCGATCAGCAAGATACTTTTGTGCGCCCAGAGCATTGTGAGCAGGTTGTCTTTAAAGCGGATCCAAAAGATCCACGCTGGCTATTTGTGGTTCAAGTCGCCCCCCGTAGTAAGCAAATTTTTGAAGAATTTGAGCTACAACAGGGTGATGTGGATGCACAGGGTGGTGGAGAGCAGCAAGAACAAGCCGATATCAACAATGAAGAGGAGCAAGCAAATGAAGAGGAGCAACTAGAGCAAGATCCAAATGAAGAGGTGCAAACCAAGGAAGCTGAAAAACATGTTGAGGAAGAAGACATAGATGATGAGGACATCCTTCATCAAGGGACTTTTAATGATGAGGATGCTGAAATGTACATAGACATAGATCTCTTTGGGGCTACTGATCTTAATGAGGATGATAGAATAGATAATGATTTTTAAAATGATGTATCTTAATGATTATGCAAATAGTTATGACATATTTGTAATGATTTTATGACATTGAAGGTCCTTTCATTGTTTACCATTGTTAATGTTTACCATCATAATCACTACTGTAGGTGCAAGTTGATATAGTTTACCATTGTTGTTTATCATTGTTAATGTTTGTCATATGGTTCTTTCATTGTTTACCGTGTAATTTTCATTTCGCACAAGTTTGTCATATGGTTTTTTGTCCAACAGGCCATGGGTGACTCACCGCCCTACGACTACAGTCCTGATTTCTCATTTAATCCTACACCGCAGGGCATGAGTCCCCAGCAGTTATATGGTTTTCTTTCGTCCATGACTCCAGAGCAGAGACCCATGGCTCAGAGTTATTGGGGTTCTGGAGCAGGGACATCTGCCTCACCATCTGGCTTCCCGACGCCAGTTCCCACACCCGTGGGTACGACAGCAGCTCCCACACCTCATACCACACAGCCTTCCACTCCTCTTACAGCTCGATCTACCACCTCTTCACATAGACGTCACTCACGTAGTAGGTCTTCAGGGGGAGGTTGTTGTGGTGGTAGTGCCACAGATGCTGTGACACCATCACCACGTGAGCGTCGTCCTTCGCTCTCATCTGTTGATAGCACACCCATAGGGCCACCTTCCACTCCCTGGGGTGCACATGACCATGACAACAGCAAGATATACACAATTAGGGATGGGGCACCAATAATGAATAGTGCAGGGAAGGCAATGAAGACACGCATTCGACAATTGTGCACTATACAGTTTCACGACTCTGTCATGACTAAATGGGATCAGCAAGATAAGGGGAAGAAAAATTATATAAATACAAAGATAAAGCAAGAGTTTCAGCCATCTGACCCTTTGAATGTCGTCTCTAATTGGATACAGTATACAGCTCGCATTTTGATGGGGCATCGTAGGTCAGAAGCGAGGGATGCATTTAGAGAGGGGAAAGAGAAACCTGTTTGGCTAGATGACAGGGAGTGGGCAGCCATTGCTCAGGAGCTCACAGAGACACCAGAGAGGTTTCAACAACAAAGAGAGGCGGCAAGGGCAAGACTCCAAACAGTAGGGGCTTCTCATCTTGGGAGTGGTGGTTACGAAACCATGCGCCATGAATTCATAAGTATTTGTAGCAATTTTATTTATGTAAATGTATGTATGTGGGCTAAATGTTGATTTCTAAAAGTTATAATTGTTAATCGTTTGTGTAGGAGTTGGCCATGAATCGCCCACCAAGTAGGCGAGAGGAGTAGTACGCTCACAAACATGGCCTTGTGGCCTTATTTGAGATGCTTGAAGAAGAAGGAGAGACCGTCAATTGGGAGGCATTACCATGATGTAAGATGACCTTCAAACTAATGGTATATGATCAAAAGATTCTTGAGTATTAATGTTTAATTTAATTTCTTGCTTATCGATCTCAAAAATAAAAAAACAAGCACGGTTGTTTTTGTGCTCTATTTTAGACAGAATGGTGCTGTCTGTTTGCTGTTGTTGATCGTGTTCATTGCAGGCAGCCAGGCAACACTATTCTGTCCAAAAAAAAAAATTTGGTACAGCGTCGGTATATTCCCCAGTATATGCACCGGTATATTCACCGGTATAGTATAGGGACAGGTATACACCCCGATATAAGTGCTGGTATAGTAGCCGGTATAAACGCCGGTATAGCCGTCGGTATTAGCGCCGGTGAAACGTTGGTATAGACACCGGTATAGGCGCCGATATTGTTCCCCGACGCTTATACCGACATCGTCGTTCTGGCGCATATACCGGCGTTTATACCGATGTGACGGGGCTTTTTTAGACCCCATTCAATGACGTCGGTATAAGCGCCGGTATTAGGCTACCATGTAGTAGTGCCGCCGGCAGTCTACCCACCAGTGGCCTCTTCCTCCCCCACAGTGCCCTTCAACACCTCAACCTCTCCTTCAACCTACTCAACGGCAAATTGAGAAATCTTTCCGCTCTCCTCACTCTTGACTTGAGAAACAATGTGTTTGCGTGGGTGGAATACCGCCATCACTGGGTCAATGCAAGCAGTTACAAATGCTTGTCTTAGAAGCAACTGGCTTGAAGGGAAGCAAGCAAAGAAGGTGTATTTTTTAATTCCTTAAAAGCAAGAATTTAATGTAACATGGGGAGTGTTGGTGAGACGAGTCTGCGTAGTCAGAGGAATGGCGGTTTGCAGCCTGCAGATGATGGGTCCGCGTGAGGGCTAGCTGAGGTGGTTGCGTGCTGAGTTGGTGTGGTGTGAAAAGTCTGAGTTGTACTAGCGTGCTGAGTTGGCAAAGGAGGCCGACAGCTGGCAGCTATAGGGACAGTGTTTCATGCACTTCCCCGCTACACGACAAGGGGAAGCGCATGAAATATATCCCCAGCCTGCAACTAAGGGAGACTGCGGTACTCTCCACGCCATCGCTAACTGTTTAGCCCTACTCATAGGTAAGATACTCTGACTCCTTCCTTCATTTATGGCTCTGCATCTGTGCTTGCATTGGCCCATACGGTATGAACTTGACGACTGAGGGGATGTGTGTGTATTCAGATGGATTTAGGTGTGGATATCTCTCTTTGTGTATACCCGCATGTGTGGATGCTGTGCTATGATCCATGGCGGAGTGAGTGAGTGAATCAATGAATATATGTTTGGATGTATGTTCGCATGCATGTTCATGCATTTTTGAGGGGTTTGTGTCAAAAGATAGATGTGTGTGCGCAATAGGGATGTATGTATGTGTCATGGGATGGATGTATGTGCGGATGTTTTGTTATGTGTGAGCATAACACGAAGTAATGTGGTGTCCAACATTGAGCGACAATTTGGTGTCGGCAGTTCCAAATGCGAGCAAGCTGGGATCATGGGCTTGAGGGGGCGTTATTTTCTCACGTTCTTGGCCACCCTGGTGCTGCTGCCCACCGTGTTGATAAGCAACTTGAGATCCTTGGCTTGGGTCTCGGCTTCCTCCATAGTTAGCTCTATCATGGTCTTGCTTGCCTTGCTGTGGGCGGCTTCGCTTGATAACGTTGGTATTCGCGAGAACATCCCTTTGCTGTGCTTGGATGGCTTGCCTGTCGCCTCCGGCATCTACCTCTTCACCTACGGCGCCAACATCCTCCTCCCCAGCATCCGAACCTCCATGATTGACAGAAGAAACTTCCCAAAGGTATTATAATATGACTCTATGAGCTTAATTTAGAGCTAAAAAAACCTGTCAATTGTGCCAAAAACCTTTCAGTTGCTAATAATTATAAAGCTTAGGTTGATGGGTTGTCTGAAGGGGCTAATTAGAGTCTTCAAAACGTGCTTTTTGCAGGTGCTTGCCTTGAGCTTTGCTACTGCGGCGATTTTCTATGGGGGCTTAGGATTGCTTGGATGTTTGGTTCAGAAACAGAATCGCAGATCACGCTTAACATGCCATTAGGACTAATTGCGTCCAAGTTAGCGATATGGGCCAACATAATCACGGCGTTAATGAAGTTTAGCCTCTTGTTAAGGCCAGTCGCAGTGGAGATAGATTCCATGCTACCGTGGCCAAAAAGTAACCCTCAGTGCATGCCAGAATGCACTTGTAGCTGCATACCCGTGGTCGAATCACGTGGTATTGCTGTTGCTAACAGCTCACCATTCCCTATAATATATGCGCTGCGCATAAAACGTTGCGACTTTCAGAAAACAATAATAACAATCTTTTACTCTATCGACACTAGAGATGCCAAGTTCCATGTCTGTATTGCTAAACCAGCAACCTAAAGACTCTAATTATGTACACAGAGAAACAAACAAGGTGATTAATTAATCAAAGCTCAAAATGCACGGAGTACGACCCTTTTAAACAAGTTTTTTTTTTCTTAGCAGTGCTCCGTGATTTGTTGCAGTATGCAGGCGGCTAGCAGGTCTCCAAAACTAGAGATGACAAAAGAGGTTGTGGGTTGTGGGTAGTTTCAAGTTTTTTTTTTGAGCCTAGGTCCAGTAGAACTTTTTTCATATAGAAATACATTATATATAGACAGGTCTATATATTAAGAAATACATTATATATAGACCACTCATTGTTGGATCGAATTTTTTAGCAATATAGACCACTCATTGTTGGAATATTTGTGCGGGTCTCCAAATCACAAATCAATTACAAATCTTTCTTTACCATTGAGTGAATTCTTGAAGACCCTAATTTTTTTTGGAAGTGTAAAAAATATATAAAAAATCAAGCATGGCTCTCTCTATACATACATGTGTGTATGTACATGACATCTCTCTCTCTTTTCTCTCTCTCTCTCTCTCTCTCTCTCTCTCTCTATATATATATATATATATATATATATATATATATACATACATATATATATATATACATATGTGTATGTACATGGCATCTCTCCCTCTCTCTCTTTCTATATATATATATATATATATATATATATATATATATGTATGTATGTATGTATGTATGTATGTATGTATGTATATATATGTATGTATGTATGTATGTATGTATGTGTATATACATACATACATACATACATATATATACATACATACATACATACATACATACATACATACATATATATATATATATATATATATATATATATATATATATAGAAAGAGAGAGAGGGAGAGCTGCCATGTACATACACACATGTATATATAGAGAGGGCCATGCTTGATTTTTTATTTATTTTTTACACTAAAAAAAATTTAGTGTCTTCAAAAATTCACTCAATGGTAAAGAAAGATTTGTAATTTGGAGACTTGCACAAATATTCCAACAATGAGTGGTCTATATTGCTCAAAAATTCGATGCCTCATAACGTGTTGTGTATCAAGAAAGTGTCTTCAAGATGGTGAAAAACTTTATGGCAAAAAGCACCCTAGCCTTCAAATACAAACCCTCAAGGGAACAATATTTTGACCCTCTAAAAAACCAAAACAAAAACCTTCTATTCATGCCAAAATTACATGCAATTTTTTCACGTGATAGCATTTTCACATTTTTCACGTGAGCATTTTTTCACGTGATAGCATTTTCACATTTTTTCTCATGATAGCATTTTCACCCTCCCTCAGATTGTACAATCTAATCTCAAGAAAAGGATGGGTTTATACTATTGGTGGATTTGATTCTGCAAGGGTTTCAAATTGAGTACATGTTAGAGGCCAAAAAGCATCTAGGTGAAGACCTTGAAAACTCATCCAATTGAAATGCACCATGCTAGTTTCTCCTTTCAAAAATGGTATCTTCACTTGCAATACTCTTGGTTGTTTCTTGTTAACTATGAAGACACTACAATGAAAGCAAGCAATAGTGGCGCTTATTTGCGACGTTTAACGATGTTTTACATTACGCCACTTTAAGCAATGCTATAAGCGTCGTTGGGGTATCGTTTATATATAACCACCGTTCTATAAATGACACTTATAGCAATGCTAGAAAAATAAATCTTATAGAGTACCAAAGTCAACTTACCAAAGTCAACTGTACTCTGATATAAAGAACAAAGCAAATTTGTTGGAAACGTTAAAGTGTTAGAACGTTTTTGACATTACAAAGTATGTACATTGTACACAAGTGCAAAACAATGGCCAAATTATATTGTAAGATGTGAAATTTACATATCAAAGACCATATTACAAGCTCTGATGAGATGAGCCGACAAAAGACTATAGTATGGTATGGAAAGTCAAAATGGTTTTTATACTCGATGACCAAAATTATATAAAGTAGTTGCATACAAGCTATACAAGCTCAAACAAAGATGTGAGCTGACCAAAATATGTATGTACAAGAGGAAAGACATGGGCAAGACAACTGTATGTGGAGCCCTCACTCAAGGTCAGGTATTAGTTCCTGCAAAAACCATACAAGATGCTTTTTTTTATACAAAATAAAGATCTAACATGCAATGGCAAAGCAGGTATACAAATCATAAGGTTAAGGCTTGCCGCATTTACCATATCTACAACATTCCCCCAATTGAGGTTGACGCCTTCTCGCTCAAGCTTCTCCAAAAGAAAGTACATGTTATGGTGGCGAGCAATGTCATCCTCTTCTCCCGTTGTTGCCGGCCGACCAACCACTTGATTCTAAAAGTACCATAACATAAAAACAATAAACATAACATAAAAACAATAAACATAACATACAGTTTCTTGTAGCGTTGGGGATTTCTTGCATACTTTTGCTTCTCCTCATTCCAATCCTCAGTGCTGATGTACCAAGGCTTCTGCAACCGGACCTTTAATTTTCTTGAAGAGAATAATCAAAAGACTCATAAAAATTATATCAAATATCAAAACAACTACTTGAATTAATTTGAAAATTAAAAGCATATAACAAAACATAAGACAAGAGAAAGAAATACATCACCATCAACACCATGCTAGGTGCAATCTTCCCCCCCAACGTGAGTGGCTTCTTCTCGCATGGGTATTTGTGATATATTCCAAAAGTAGGCTTTCAGCCAAAAATAAAGTACACATCCATATTTGGACTTTGCCATTTAATTAGCCTTTGTTCTCAATTAACCTTTGTCCTCAAACCTTCTAAGGTTTGCACTATTTTTCTAATACAATAATCTAACTTGTGCACATATGCACATTACAAAATAAATCAACTAATGCTCGTACGCACACTGTACAATAAATTGACGCGTGCACACACACACCACACTGATGTCAAAATAATATCAAATGCCATAGTACAGTCACAAAATATTGTGAGATCGGTCCACACGCCATGACTCAATCCACCATCCGTGCGACACCTAAATCGGTACCCTCGCACTGTGCAACACCTAAATCGGTACCCTTGCACACCTCATCACCTAAACTCATAAACATAAACCACGTCAGTAGTAACAAAATTGACATCACATCAATCAATCCTAACGTGTTCATGAGAAATAGGCATCATAAAAAATATAAATCAAATATTAAATGACCATGATTATCATTCGTCAAATAACATGGGTCATAACAGTCCCCCCTGTTGGGAATCAACTGTCCTCAATTGCGCAATCAATGAGTGGTGGATGGCTTCATGGCACAAGTGGAGGACAAGATCATCACATCAAACAATTTCTGAAAATAAAACCAAACAAGTGAACGCATGTAAAAGGGATCTAAGTGTCCCATACCACAGAGGTACCTTCCACATACAAACACTCGTCTCGCTGGTGAAAGATAGAAGACATAGATACGTTTGGGGTAGGCATGTAAAACCAATCTAATGTCCCATACCATAGATTAATTCCACACGACACTACCTTAAGAATAAAAGTTTGAGACGGAGTAGCTAATTCCCTCTGAAACTTTCATTCCGACATAACTTTTCTCTATCCTCAAAATTAGACTACAAGTCTTATTCCAAAAATGAATTAGGTCGAAATGGAAATTCTTATCAACTTAAGATTGAAGAATAATCACTTACATTACTGTCAATAACTTGATGAATTTCTGGGGATTTGTTCTTGATCTTAATCTTGTAATTGTCTACCTAAAATTCGAAAATTATAATCTTTGAATAGGTTTATAATTCTTGAATTTGTGAATCTTTACTTGTAAACAATGAAATCTAAAGGGGATCTTGATCTTAAGCTTAATCTTAAACTTGAAATCAGAACTTGAATAAAAAATAGACATCTTGTGCCCTAGTTGATAACAAGAGCTTGATATACTAGTAATGAATCTTGGCTTAGATTAAAAATACTTGAATGGACGAAAATTGAGAGATCATAATTGCAATTCTTGAATAAATCTTGTTCTTAAGGGGTTTAAATCTTGTGGTTGAATATATCTTTGACTTAGAGCAATTCTTGGTCTAGAAAGAATCTTGTACTTGGATAGATCTTAAACTAGAACACTTGAAAATTTAGACAAAACTTTACTTGAAAGAATCTTGTACTCAGATAGATCTTAAACTAGAACACTTGAAAATTTAGATAAAACTTTACTTGAATTGGTATAAACTTCGTAATTGTGATTGGTATACAACTTAAGCTTGGTTTCTAGTCACTTGAGAGCTATTTCTTTACTTTTCTCATCATCACTAAATTCAATGGTGAAGCAATTGATAACTTGAATCAAAGACTAGAGAAACTTGCTTGGTTCTTGAATCTTCAAATTGGTCTTAATCTTGTATGAAATGTCTAGCAATCATTTTTAGAAGGGGTTTTGGCAGCTCTTTGTGGGGTTTCTATTGGTGAACTAGGGTTACTGGTGGTGGTGCGCCGGATGGTGCGACCGAAGTGCTCGCCCCTCCCCCAAAATATTGTTGTGCCATCGCTCTTTGCTCGGGCATGGCTTGTGCTAAAAAATCCATAAATTGGTCAAGCGACATGGCATATGGAGAGAGGGATGGAGAGTAAGCCGGTGTCTCATCTAGAGTGCAGGACAGTCTCTACACACACATAACAAAGCCCACATGGGCACTTGAATAAGATCATACACATGAATAAGAGCACACATCTCACAACACACAACAACGCACATGCAACCAAGAGGAGAGGGGAGGGAGGGCAAAGAAGGAGGCGAACCTGCTTGAGTGGTAAGAAAGTGGAGAAGAGCTTGGGAGAGAGAGAGAGAGAGAGAGAGAGAGAGAGAGAGAGAGAGAACCTACAAAACAAAGAACAAAGCAAAAAACATAAACATTCATTATCCTTAAACACACACACACACACACACACACACACACACACACACACACACATATCACAACCAAGAGGAGAGGGGAGGGAGGGAAAAGAAGGAGGCAAACTTGCTTGAGTGGTAAGGAAGTGGAGAACAGCTTGTGAGAGAGAGAGAACTTGCAAAACAAAGAACAAAGCAAAAAATAGAAACATTCATTATCCCTAATCACACACACACACATCTCACAACCAAGAGGAGAGGGGAGGGAGGGCAAAGAAGGAGGCAAACCTGCTTGAGTGTGGTAAGGAAGTGGAGAAGAGCTTGGGAGAGAGAGAGAGAACCTGCAAAACAAAGAACAAAGCAAAAAACAAGAAAATTATCCCTAATCACACACACACACATTTTACAACACATGCACATGCAACCAAGAGGAGAGAGAAGTGAGGGCAAAGGAGGCAAACATGATGCTTCAGGGAGGAAAAAGCATGCGTGCACACAAAAACGCAGAAAAAGTGAGGCTTTGTTTTACTATAAAAACCTACACCATCGAAACAAGCGTCGAAAAAACCCTCGAAATCAGGGTTGGAAAAAGCGTCGAAAATATCGTCGAAAAATAAAGTGGAAACAAGTGTCAAAAAAAACATTTCCCACGCTGATTTCGACCACGGTTTCGGCATCTTTTTCGACAGCATTTTTACGATGACATTTTTCATGATTGTTTCCACGACCTTTTCAACGCTTATTTCAACGATCGCTCCTTTTCATTCAAATTCAAAATCTTTCCAGATCTTGCGCGCCCCCGACATTTCAAATTCCATATCACCGACTTCCACCCTCCACAAATACTTAAGGGACGATCCCCCTCCAAAAATAAGCATTCGTTCCCATTGCAAATCAATATGGAAACCATGGACGATGCCACACTCTCAAATTTTGTTGATTTAGAGGAGAAGACACTTTGCCCATGTACTCGTTGCTGTGCAAATACCAAGTGGCTCGACGTCGACGAATTTGCAATGATCATACAAAAAAATGGAGAATATTTTTAGTGGAGCAATTGGAACATCTAATTAGTGGCAATGCACACTTCAACAATGACGAACCAATGGATATCCGGCCTGAATGATGGAGACCAACAAGCGTAGCCACAAACGAGGTGATCTAACAACCCAAGAAACTTGAGGTGGATTCGGAGCAAATACTAGAACATGACATGGATGACATGATAAAAGAAGAAACAGAAGATTGTGGTTTGGAACATGAACGGGTAGAAGAAATCACACGACGTGTGGAATACGCTGAGAATACGCTTCCCAAGAAGAGAAAGAGCTATGGAGGCTTGCTCATCTTCCACTATATCGTGGAGCACATGTGTCTGTTTTACGTGCTTGCCTATCCATATTGAACTTGCAAAATCGATTTTTGGATGAGAGGAATTCTTATGTGGACTATGCATGATTGGCCTAGCTATGGAGAGTGCTCTGGTAATACTGTAGCTTGTTAACATATTATGTTAAGTCGTTCAAGTGCAAGTGATGACAATACTGAAGTAGACATGCTAGATTATTGTGGAACAATCCAAGATATTATCAAGGTTGGATTCAGAAAGTTTGATATGTTCATTTTTATGTGAAATGGTTCAAGTTGGTAACTCAAGGGGCGCAAGTAACTGTACAAAGACAAGTGTGGATTTCTTCAAGTAGACTGCCCAAAGATATGGACCGATCAAAGGGACACATTTGTGCTACCAGAGCACTGTGAGCAAGTCATATTTGTGGAAGACCTAACAGATCATAAATGGTTGTTTTTTATCCAAATAAATCCACGTGGTAAACAAATATTTGAAGAGGTGAAAATAGCAATTGATGAATTGCTAGATGCTGAGGAACTCCCCCCAGATCATGTGATGGCTGAGCATACACCACTAGCACCTATTGAACAACAAGAAGAAGACATAATAGTTGAGGAAGTAGGTGAGGCTCACACTCGATTAGTATCGGATGAAGGTGTACTCACATTGAGCAAATACATCTTGAACGAGAAACAGACACTAGAGATAATCTAGAAGAAGAAGAGATTCAAGTTGAGTATGATCATGATGCATCGACAGCTCTCATGCTAGAGCTAGAAGAGGATGACGACATGGATGAATTACCTTCTACTACTACAAGACAACCGGTTCCACCAATTGACAACAATGATGGAGTATTTCTAGAAATAGATTTATTTGGAGCCATGGATCTCACTGAGGATGAGCAAGTTGATGATGAACTTTAATTTCATTGTAAAACAAAGCACTTTCTTAATTGCACCTTAGTGATGAGGAGAAGGAGCTAGCATTTATCCTCCTTCTTCAAAGAGCGTGATGGAAGTTCTACCCTCCTCTCTCCCTCGCCCCCCCTCTCTCTCTCTCTCTCTCTATCTATCTCTCTTTCTCTCTGATCTCCCTCTCTCTCTCTCTCTCTCTCTCTCTCTCTCTCTCTCTCTCTCTCTCTCATACACATATATGCTTGCAAAGAGGTAGAAAGACAAAGGAGCTGCCATTCTTCCCTTCAAGGTGATGAGAGGACTTGAGAATGGTAGCCACTACAATTCTTCCCTGAAAGTAAGGGGTAATTGTAGTAGTGCCATTCTACCCCTCAAGATGATGGGATGTGAGGCCTTGACAATGGCACCACTACCATTCCTTGAATATAAGGGAGAATGGCACTGGTGCCATTCTCCCCATCCACCTTATCATCATCATCTACTGAAACGCCAATAGTTGTAAGGGATTCCACAATACCCTTGATCTTCAATGCATAGTCATTCACAGACATACTCTTTTCCTCCACAGTATGAAGTTCATTCTTCAACTGTATCTTTCGTGCCTTGGTATTCATTTCATAGAGTTTTACCAAGGTGTCCCATGCCTCCTTGGGGGACTTGGCATCCTATATGTGCCCAATCATGGTGTCTTGTATACTGATAGAGAGCCAATACATAAATTTTCTAGCTCCTTGGTTCCAATATTTGAACTCTTTCACATCTGTAGCAGTCGGATTGATCTCCGGTATCTCCGGTGCCTCTTCATGCTCACCTTCTATGTAGTCCCAGTAACCCTTTCCCATCAGGAAATTTGTCAATCTGAACCTCCAAGCATGGATGTTATTCTTGTCAAGCTTCTCAGCAACAATCTAGTTTATGCCATCATTTGACATCTTGCCAGACACACAAATTTACCAGAAATAGCACTCTGGTTTGTCCTGCACTACAAACTGCTGTATTTTCTACAGCGGTATTACACTCAAATGTCACAACTAGTGACCTCAATGTGCATACATACACCCAATGGCAACTGTTGACCTCCTTGCAGCACACACAATGTCTGCACAACCAATCTGTCTTCCTGCAGTTCTTAAAACAGAGTTCTGCATAGAATCGATGACTTACCCGCAGTGCTCAAAATCGCCTGCTTTCTGAAAAACGGAGGTCCTAACGTGCCCAAAACGCGTTTTTGGCCCAAAAAACTCCGTCCAATAGGATAGAATAGTTTTCCTATAGCTTTACTCCCGCGAAGAAAGCTCCTCAATCAGAGATCATTTGTCGATGCCTCCCGTAGAGCTCCCGACAAGGGTGTAGTTGCCAACACAAATAGGGAAGAGTAGATGAAGCTCTTACCCTCGTACCACTTCCTGTGCTTCTCTTGCTTGCAGTTCAGCCCTTAGCATGAACCAAGCTGTGATACCATGAAAAGATGCAGGGGAGAAGAGAGCTTGAGTTCTTACAAGCACACACACACTCACAAAACCCTAAAAGAGAACACACAAGGTGAGAGGCTGAAAATCTTCTTCTTCTTCACACAACACTCAACACTCAACACACCATATACAAAGATAAGAGTACGCACAATATGAAATGGTACTCAACCAAATACATACTAGGGTTCTCTATAGTGTGAACCCAACTAAATGAGCTGAACCCAACTAAATGAGCTGGCACTATAACTATGCCAGTCTCTAGAATGGCTGTTACCATTAGGGGAAGGTTGAGGTCTATAGGGGCCCTTTAAGTTGCCATATTATGATTTTAATGACTTTTTGTTAAAATGTTGTGTTTCTTTGACTTTAGATACCTTCTTATTCTTCAAATGGCTAGAAGTTTGAATTTCAAAGTTTTCCGCCAAAATCGAATTTAAAATTGAGTGGGCTAAACCATATCATGTGACATATCTATGGAAAGAGCTCAGTGACGAGTAGATTCTGGATCTCTAATCTCCGACAAATTTTGAGCTCATATGTAGAAGTTATGGATGTCCAAAATTTCAAAAACTTTCCCCCCCACTTTTTGGGAATGAAAAGTATAAAAAGGCATCTTCTAGAGAATCTTTTGACCACCTTTAATCACCCAACATTTTTGTATACATGGCATCACATGATTGGCCCTTTTCCTTAATAACCTTTTAATCACATGGCATCTTAAAGGGCCCCTATAGACCTCAACCTTCCCCTAATGATAGCCTGTCATCCCACTGGCCGCATATCACCCATGATCTCACCAACCATGCCAGTGGTGTAAGTGTGGGGTCTATCTCCCAGGCGGGTCATCAGTGTCCACCGCCTCACTAGATGAGCTCGATATCTCAACAAGTTGGTGGTGCTCTCTCTTTTGGAATCCTATTTATGAAAGTGTAGGTCCTTTTCTTTAATGTTGGGGCATCATTAACCACCATTGGAAACTCATTAGTGGTCTATTCTCCATCAACTTGCATGGTATTAATGGCTACATAACATTGTAATGGACTATTGTCTAGCATTCTAGTTTGTTTAATGGGTCACTTAACTAAGCTGATGCTATCCACATCGGGTATAGTTTTGCTTGATGTACTCTCATGTGTCCTTTCAATAGCCACACCCACACATACAAGATGAACCCCTTGTACATCATGTGATTCTTGCTCTCATCCCATAAAAGAATCTTTTTGTTCTTCCAAGATTCCCAAATTTTTAGATCATTCTCTAAAGATGTTACTGGAATTGCATCTACAATTGGAGGTTCCATAAGATCCGTTTGTTCATCTTCACTTTCAATAGGCCCTCCAAAACTCATAAAGTCACCAAAAGGCCTTAAAAACATCTTAGGCCACCGGAGGGTACTCCAGATTACACTTCTCTTAGATCACGTGTATCCATTGTAGGAAAGGGAAAATGTGTATCCTTCACACACTTCCCCAAAAACACAAAAACATTCCCTTGCCCAATCTCTCTACCGCCGCCGCAAAAACAACTTGGATCTACTCTAGACATGTAACCAATACCAACACATTCATTTGCTAGCATCATATAGAACTTGACTCCAAGTTGAACATCCATTCCCATAAGAGTGTCATAAAACAGAAGCAAGCGGTCAAGCCTCTCTATGACTACAAGTCTCAATCTTGTAACCTAATTGTGCTTGAGTCTTAAGCTTAGTTAGCATAATCTTTTCATTATCATTATGTTGTCAATTAGGTTGAATCCACCATAAGCTTAGTCTTTCTTAATCATGATAATTAGGGTTAAGCTAGCCACATATGGTGAGGGTTCATGTTTCTTGACATGGTATCATAGTCACCCCTCTCCATTAGCTTAGCCTTAGCTTATACTAGTCTAATTACTTCACTAATCACCTAATTATCCACTAAGCTCAACTTTATCCATATCTCCCACAAGTGTCACCAAAATTTCCCTAGCTTGATTCTCCACACCCACCACTTCACTATTCACAAATTCCTCTTAGATATATCTTGTTGGTCTCACTACTATTCTACATGTCCAAGGGTTCAGCTCAATTGATTATAAAACTCCTGTTTTTTGCTAATCTTTGCTGGCTATTGAATCGCTCCATTATGTTTTGAATTAGGTTGCACCCACCATAAGCCTTGTTGGTCTCACTACTATTCTACATGTCCAAGGGTTCAGCTCAATTGATTATAAAACTCCTGTTTTTGCTAATCTTTGCTAGCTGTTGAATCGCTTCATTATGTTTTGAATTAGGTTGCACCCACCATAAGCTTAGTGTTTAAGGTAGCCATGCATGGTGAGGGTTCATGTTTCTTGACATGGTATTAAAGCCACCCCTCTCCATTAGCTTAGCCTTAGCTTATACTAGTCTAATTATGTCACTAATTATCTAATTATCCACTAAGCTCAACTTTATCCATATCTCCCACAAGTGTGGCCAAAATTACTTCACTAATCACCTAATTATCCACCACTAAGCTCAACCTTATCCATATCTCCCACAAGTGTGGCCAAAATTACTTCACTAATCACCTAATTATCCACTAAGCGCAACCTTATCCATATCTCCCACAAGTGTGGCCAAAATTTTCCTAGCTTGATTGTCCACACCCACTTCACTATTCACAAATTCCTCTTACATATATCTTGTTGCTCTCACTGCTGCTCTACATGTCCAAGGGCTTAGTTCAATTGATCATAAAACTCTCGTTTTTTGCTAATATTCGTTGACTGTTGACTTGCTCCATTTGCCGTGTGTAGTTAATATTGGTCCAAGATCTTGCAGGTCTAGTTAGCCACTATTTCAAGGGCTACATAGCCCAAATATTAGGCTTGTTGGTGCACATGTCCGAGGAGCGATTGTTTTGCAAGCGCTAGAAATAGGCATAAATCTACCGTTTTGGGTACTTTTGAGCTAAAATTTTCACTTAAGACTTTGATCCTCATCAAGGGTTCTAACCTTATCACAAAATCCCCCTCAAATCTTTATCTCATTAGCTCAATTTTGGACTCCAAAATCTAGCATCTCTAATCACCTTAATTAAGCATTAAATACCATAATTAGTGTAGCATTTATAGAAATTGGATCAATTAAAGCGCAAATTTGAAACATTATGGTGTAAATTCATTGTGGGAAGTTCTCTTTTACATCAAAATTCATTGCATTACTTAATTGATAAGAAATTTTCATTGCCATTCTGGTACTGGGATTAGACACTGGTCGTGAATCATTATCACATGTAAAGATCTTCGTGACCTTCTCACTACAAATTTGTATGTGATTAGACACTACTAATAACAAAGCAAAATGAAAGCTTGTTTTAGTAAGACCTTCTGAGTATGGAGCATGTTGAAGTTGTTTCAAGATTTAATGGTGGTGATGGTTTTTTCACATGACAAAGCAAGACCATGTACTTGCTTATGAATAAGGGGCTTTGGCACCTTATTGAGGATGAACAAGTGGAGGTTGAGCCACTTCAAAACAATAAAGAATTGGGCCTTATCACTCAAAATCTTGATGATGATATGATTAGTCACATTGTTGGCATCAAGGATGCCAAGTTGTCATGGGTGGCAAGAACTCAATAAGATTTTTGACATCGACTCAAAGAGCTCAAAGATCAACCTTCTCATGTAGTTTTACAAGCTAGATAAGAAGGAGGCCGAGACCATGGCACAACACATCCATAAATTCAAAGGTATCAAACAACAACTTAGTGCATTAAAGAAAGTCATTAAGGAAGATAGATCTATTGTCGTATAGTTAAAAAGTGTTGACACAAGAACCTTATGAATCACTTGTTGCTACACTTAGAAATGTGCCTAACACTGAATTTCAAGATGTAGAATTATCTCTACTTGAACAAGAATCAAAATTCAAGGATAAAGAACCATTTAAATCACATTGGCAAGTGGGCAAGCACTGTTTACAAAGGATGGGAGATTTCAAAGAACAAATCAATCAATATCTTAAAGATGTAATCATTGTGGCAAGTTTGGTCATATCTTTGCAAATTGTCATTTAAAAAACAAACCTAAAAGAATTTGTAGTTCTTGTGGAAAAAAATGGGTACTTGGAAGAACATTGCTACTCCAAACAGAATCAAGAAAACAACTATGTGGAAGATGGTCACTTTGTGGCAGAAAATGATGCCTCTAGCTCCAATCATGTTTTCTAAAAACCTTCTATGTCCTACCCTCTAGTACCGATGATGTAGACAAGGTAGAAGAAATAGCTAAAGTTTGTAACCCTACTCTTAGACGAGACCTCTAGACCTCAAAGATAGATCGTCTCTATCAAGGGGAGGACCTAACTCTTAGAGATAACCTCTAGGCCTCAAATATAGGTCAATTCACCATCAAGGGGGTGTGTTGTGTGATGAGATTTGAGGTGACATGTGAGCTAGAGAGAAGAGTAGAGATTTATCCCACATTGATGTACAAGCCCAAGAGTGTACCTCATCATATAAAAGGGGACCATTTCAAGGAATGAAAAATGAAGCAAGCTCTCAAGCCTCTCTATGAGTACAAGTTTCAATCTTGTAAGCTGATTGTGCTTGAGTCTTAAGCTTAGTTAGCATAATCTTTTCATTATCATTATGTTGTTAATTAGGTTGCACCCACCATAAGCTTAGTGTTTCTTAATCACAGTAATTAGAGTTAAGCTAGCCATGCATGGTGAGGGTTCATGTTTCTTGACAGTAGGGCTAAGTTACCAAGAACAAATCAGCGTCCTGTTTTCTAGTAGCTTGGCCATATGGCCAATGCCATCAACAAAGAAACACCATCTTTGATGGTAGATTGGCCATAGACCCAAGCTGCTAGCAAAGATCATGTAGATTTGTTCATGGTAGCTTGGCAAGATTTACCCTTGTAAGAGAATCTTGCTTGGCCCTATGGCCAAGCTACCATTAACAAATCTACATCATCATTGCTAGATTGGTTATAGGGCCAAGCTATCATCAACAAAGCAACAGCATCTTTGGTGATATAGATTGGCCTTAGGGCCAAGCTAAAAAATTCAAATTTCTCCCCAAGAATGGCCATAGGGCCATTCTACCATGAATCTAGCTTGGCCCTAGGGCGAAGCTACCAACAAGAACAAATTAATATCCTCTTTACTTGTAGCTGGGCCTAGCTACCACATCACCAGAGCAACACCATCTTTGCTGGTAGATTGGACCTAGGGTTGCCAGCAAAGATGATGTAGATTTGTTCATGATAGCATGGCCCTAGGGTTAAACTAGATTCTCTTGTGTGTGGTAGCTAGATTCCCACAAAATTCAAAATTTCCTCCAAAATTTTGAGTTTCCAACAAAATTCAAATTTCCCCCCAAAGTTCTAAAATTTAAATTTCCTCTCAAAATTTGAATTTATCATTCTATTGTGTCAACAACGGGTGAATTCTAGAATGGTCCTATGGCCAATCTCTGCATGTGCAGTTTAAGAATGGCCATAAGGCCATTATACCATGCAAAATGTGTGTTAGAATGGCCCTAGGGCCATTCTACCATGCACAATTTGCTTGAAACATTGGACCTAGATCCATTCTAGCATCCATGATAGTAAACTTTAGGATGGCCCTAGGGCCAAGCTCTTCATGTGCATGCAAAAAATATCAGGATTGTGCATGGTAGAATGGACCTTGGGCCATTATTAAAATCACAATGTACTTTAGAATGGCCCTAAGGCCATTTTACCAACACAATGGTCTTAAGAATGGCCCTAGGGCCATTCTCCACTCCCTTGTGTCAACTCTCTAGGGTTATTCTCCACTCCCTTGTGTCAACTCTCTAGGGTTATTCTCAATTCCCTTGTGTACTTTAGAATGGCCCTAGGGCCATTCTCTACTCCCTTGTGTCAACTTCCTATGGCCAATCTCTACATATGCATGCGAAATACATCAAAATTGTCCATGGCAGAATGGCCATAGGGCCAATATCTACACATGTATGCATGATACAGTGTTCTTAAAAGATTGGATCATTCTACCATCCATGATGAGTGAATTTTAGGAAGGCCCCTGGGCCAATCTCTCCATTCTACCTGCCTAAAATGTCAAGATTGTGCATGGTAGAATGGCCCATGGGCCATTCTTGCACAGGAACAATGTGCTTTAGAGAGGTCTTGGGGCCACTCTACCTACACATTGTGCTTGATATTAGCCATGGGGCCATTCCACCTTATGTGTCAACACAATGGGTGAAATTTAGAATGGCCCTATGGTCCTATGGCCATCTAGCTTGGCCCTCGGGCCATTCTACCATGCACAATGTCCTTTAGAATGGCCCTAGGGCCATTCTACCATGCATAATTTGCTTGAAAGATTGGACCTAGGTACATTCTAGCATACATGATGGGGAATTTTAGGATGGCCCTAGGGCCAATCTTTACATATGCATGCATAAAATATCACGCTTGTGCATGGTAGAATGGCCCTTAGGCCATTATTAAAATCACAATGTACTTTAGCATGGCCCTAGGGCCATTCTATCTTCTACACAATGTGCTTGAGAATGGCCCTAGGGCCATTCTCTACTCCCTTGTATCAACTGTTGGTAAATTTTAGAATGGTCCTTGGGCCAATCTCTTGAGAGAAAGGCCCTAGGTCCATTCTACCATCCATTATGTTCTCTATAATTTCCTTAGGGTCATTCTTTCAAGCACATTGTGCATGGTGGAATGGCCCTAGGACCATTCTACCTCTTGTGTCAACAACGGGTGAATTTAAGAATGGTCCTATGGCCAATCTCTCCATGTGCATGGCAAGAATGGCGGCAATAGGGCCATTCTACCATGAATCTAGCTTGGCCCTAGGGCCAAGCTACCAAGAACAAATCAACATCCTCTTGCTAGTAGCTTGGCCCTAGGACCAAGCTACCATCACAAGAGCAACACCATCTTTACTGGTAGATTGGCCCTAGGGCCAAGCTGCCAACAAAGATGATGTAGATTTGTTCACGCTATCTTGGCCCTAGGGCCAAGCTTCCAAGAAAAAATCAATATCCTCATTGCTGGTAGCTTGGCCCTAGGGTAGGGCTACCATCACCAAAGCAACATCATCTTTACTGATAGATTAGCCCTAGGGCCAAGCTGCTAGCAAAAGATGATGTATATTTGTTCATGGTAGGTTGGTCATAGGGTCAAGCTATATTCTCTTGTGTGTGTGGTAGGTTAGCCGTAGGGTCAAGCTATATTCTCTTGTGTGTGGTAGCTTCTTGTGTTCCTTAGGCTATTCTCTTAAGATTGCATGGTAGTAAGGCCCTTGGGTCCATCTCTGCATGTGCATGGCAAGACTAACCCTTGAAAGAGAATCTAGCTTGGCCCTAGGGCCAAGCTACCATGAACAAATCTACATCCTCTTTGCTAGTAGATTGGCCCTAGTGCCAAGCTACCATCAATAAAGCAACACCATTTTCGTTAGTAGATTTGCTGGCCCTAGTGCCAAGCTACACCATCAATAAAGCAACACCATTTTCGTTAGTAGATTTGCCCTAGGGACATGTTGCCAGCAAAGATGATGTAGATTTGTTCATGGTATCTTGGCCCTAGGCCAAGCTAGATTGTCTTGTGTGTGGTAGTTAGATTAGCTTGTGTTTCCTAGAGTTATTCTCTTAAGATTACATGGTACAAGGGCCCTTTGGCCCATCTATGCATGTGCATGGAAAGAGTGACCCTTGCAAGAGAATCTAGCTTGGCCTAGGGCCAAAAGCTACCTTGTAAGAGAATATATCTTGGCCCTAGGGCCAAGCTACCTTGCAAGAGAATTTAGCTTGGCCCTAGGGCCAACAAAGATGATGTAGATTTGTTCATGGTAGCTTGGCCCTAGGGCCAAGCTAGATTTTATTGTGTTTGGTATAGCTAGATTTTGTTGTGTTCCCTATAGCCATTCTCTCAAGACTACATGGTAGAATTTCCCTTGGGCCCATCTATGCATGCACATGGCAAGAGTGACCCTTGCGCCTAAATCTAGCTTGGCCCTAGGGCAAAGTTATCTAGGGCCAAGTTTCGATAAACAAATCTACATCCTCGTTAGCTGGCAGCTTGGCCCTAGGGCCAAGCTCCCATCAACAAAGAAACCCCATCTTTTCTGGTAAAAAGGCTATAGGGCCAAGCTGATGTAGATTTTTTCATGTTAGCTTTGGTCCTAGGGCCAAGCTAGATTCTCTTGGGTGTCGTAGCTAGATTATCCTATGTTCCCTAGAGACATTCTCTCAAGATTTCATGGTAGAATGGCCCTTGGGCCCATCTATGCATGTGCATGGCAAGAGTGACCCTTGCAAGAGAATCTAGCTTGGCCCTAAGGCCAAGCTACCAAGAACAAATCAACATCCTCTTTGCTGGTAGCTTGGCTATTAGATTACTGTAACACCATTACGGGTGTTACCACAAGAGGGGACGGCCTCTGGCTCACGTGCGGCTCTGAGCATATCTTTCATATCTTCAAGGAAATCCTTGACAAATTGAATCTTCTCCTTTTCTAGGCCTACATCCATCGGAGATCTCGGCTGGAATCCATACATTAACATGAATGGTGTAAATCCAGTCTCGCTAAGTGTTTGGAGCTGTTATAGGGAAACTCCAATAAGGGCAAGTACTCTTCCCAATTAGATTGCTTCTTACTAACATAAGAACGCAACCATCAGACTCCGGATGATATGCCGTACTCATACTCAGAGTAGTATCCAACTTTTTGAAGACTTCCCTCCAAAAATGACTGTTGAACTTTCTATCTCTATCTGACACTATATCTGCAGGCAGGCCATATAGCTTGTAGAGGTGTTCAATAAAGAGTTTTGCCAACTCTGGTGTTTTAACAGTTTTCTTCGTGGCGATAAACTTTGCCATTTTACTTAACTACCACCCACACTGAGTCATTCCCTCGACTCGTCTTGGGTAAACCGGTAATGAAATCCATGGAAATGCTTTCCCATTTCCCTTGAGGAATCTCCAACGGATGGAGTAGTCCTCCAACCTTAAGACATTCATGTTTATTGACCTGGCACTTACTGCATTTCAGCACATAAGTCTGGACGTCCTTAAACAGACTAGGCCAATAAAACTGTCTTTTTACTAGTGCATAGGTCTTCTGAATCCCGGGATGACCTGCACTTGGACTATCATGACTTTCTTTAAGAATTTGGGCCCGAAAGTCACCAACAATTAGTACACATACTCTACCCTTATAGAGTAAGTACCCGTCGTCAATGGAGTAATTAGCATATTTCTCCCCCTGACGAAGTTTATCACTCCCCTTTGAAGCCGTGGCAGTCAAAGGTGATGAAGGGCCTACGTTAGAGCTCTACGGCTCCAAACTATACCCAGAAGACAGGCTAGTCTCTCCGGACTAACTCTCGCTTTCCTTCCCGCCGGCTGCACCTTCGGTGAGTCTCTCCGAACTAGCAATCCGTGCCAACGAGGGAGGTGGTCGCATCTGTGAAGAAGTGCGTACGCATACAGCATGCCAGACCTCTGTAAAAGATGGATCGTGCTCACATAAACCACGTAGTGACTCCAAGAAATCATTCTTGAAGATTGTGAAACTAAGTTTATTAATCTATGGCATGCGACTAAGTGCATCTGCCACCACGTTATACTTACCTTTCTGGTAACGTATCTGAAGGTCAACAAACTCCTGTAGAATCTCTACCCACCGAGCTTTTCTACCCTTCAGTTCATTTTGACTTGAAAGCTATTTCAGACTTTCATGGTCCGTCCGGACCTCAAAAGAAGCACCATATAAATAGTGTCTCCACTTTTTCAGTGCTCGCGCTAGTAACTCTCGCTCATAAGCCAAGTAGTTACGCTACGCACGATCTAACTTTTTACTCTCAAATGCAATTGGGCATCCCCTTTGCATAAGTACGGCCCCAATGGCCTCATTACTAGCGTTTGTTTCCAAGACAAACGGCTCATTTGGATTGACAATAGTCAAAACAGGTGCAGCTGCTCTACGGCCACCTTGAGCTTATCAAAGCTCTTCTGTTGGGCTTCCCCCCAACTAATGTTTTTAGTTTTTGACCGTAACTGGTCAGTCAACGGGACTGCGATCTTCACGTAGTCCTTCACATACTGTCGGTAGAACCCCGACATGCTAAGAAAAATCTGCAGTTCCTTGAGATTCTTCGGCGCTAGCCATTTAAGAATAGCCTCTACTTTTTCTGGCTCCATCCGCGTACCATCGGCGGATATAATATGGCCAAGGTAGTGAATTTCTATTTCAAAAAATTCAGATTTGCTCTTCTTTGCAAATAGTTTGTGGTCTCGCAACAACTCGAACACTAGACGCAAATGCTCTTTGTGTTCTTTCTGTGTCTTACTGTACACAAGAATATCATCTAGGAAAACTACTACGAATTTTCCCAGATATGGACGTAAACTGCTGTCCATCAGCGTCATAAACGTCATTGGAGCATTGGTTAGCCCAAATGGCATAACCAAAAACTCAAAATGCCCGAAACGGGTCCTAAATGCTGTCTTCGCAACATCTTCTGCTTTAATTCTAACCTGATGATATCCTGATCTCAGGTCTACCCTTGTAAAGTATCTCGATCCATAGAGTTGATCAAACAACTCATCCATGCGTGGCATCGGATACTTGTTCTTAATCGTTATTTGATTAAGAGCCCTATAGTCTATGCACATCCACATAGATCCGTCTTTCTTCTTTACCAGAAGAATAGGCAATGCCCACGGACTTGAACTAGGCTGAATGAAGCCTTTGTTCAAATATTCCGTCAATTGTTTTCCCACCTCTTGTGTCTCGGAGTGGCTTAATCTATAAGCAGGTTTGCTTATAGGTTTTGATCCTGGCATAACTTCAATGCCATGGTCTACTTCTCTAGATGGTGGTAAACCATCTGGCAAATCATCAAGAAAAACATTCTGAAATTCCTCTAATAAATTCATTAAATTATCTACGCACTTTTTCTTTAATGTCTCTTTCACCTTGGATTTTTTCTTGTTTGAATCGCATGCATGCCAAACAAGGTTTTCAAACAGTGGGTCTCGTCCAAGGATATTTTGTTTTCCTTGTTTGTCTACGCAAACATCATTTACAGTTTCATTTACGAAAACAGAATTTAAAAGAGGGTAACAAGCATATATCTCTGCTATCTGGTCCTTGCGGACCGCTGTGCACAGCTCCATGGAGGAAATAAGTGGTATGGCGGGGACAGTACGGTCGCCCTGCAGGGTAATGATTCTACCTCCATGCTCAAAACATAGCGTATTATGTAGGTAATTCCGAGCTAGACTAGGGCCCAAGCCATACAGCCACTCCCTGCCTAGATATACGTCTGCTCTGGCTAAGTGCATGACCTGAAAGTCAAGCGGAGCCTCGTAGTCTTGCATAGATAATGGGACCCCCAATACTACGGTATTCCATACCATTTTGTCATACCCATTGGCTAGGCCAACAGTATACTCACGATCGCTCCGGGTCTCAGTCAACCCCAACTTCTTGACTAACGAGTAGTTCAAGAAGTTCTGGCTAGCTCCATCAGCGATAAAAACTGTGACTCTACGGCCACCTATGGTGCCATACATGCGCACCATGTCATGCGGACCTACAGTAGGCTGCCACATCGCTGGTGTCCCTGAACAAGCGTGATGCTCATCACAATGACACACTGTCACCTCTCTGAACTCTGCGGAACTGAGAGGGAGTTTCTGCACTGTATGCAACTGCCTAGAGGATTTACCATCTTTTTTGGGCTCGTTGCCACTCGTGCTGGCTTTAGGCTTTGGACACTCAGCCTTTGTGTGCCCTACATCATTGCAATTAAAGCAGCGATTTTCCTTTCATGCTTTAATATACTGCTCTTTCTTTTCGATTTCACTGTCTCTTTTCTTCTTGGATGGTCGTGGTTTTTTAGACCAATGACCACCCTGCCCTTCCTGGTCCATCCTATCCCCCTGCTTATCATTGCGGAACCCTTTTCTTTTAAGTCCTGACCTCCTCTTCTCACTACCCTCGACCCTGCTAGAACCACCATGCGCACTACGGCACTTGATGTCATCAAATATCTACGCATACTTAATTGCCTCTGCTAAGTCTTTAGACTGTAAGGGCTCTACGTACTCAAAGTAATCATCTTTGAGGCCTCTTTTAAAGCCTCGCAATGTTTGGAATGCATCGATCCCCTTTAGCTTGAGTACTATCTCCCTATAGTCTGAGATGTACTGAGTCAGGGATTTGTTCTCCATCGAGCACTTGTCCCATAACTCCCAGCTTCTCTCCGCCTCATTAACAGGCAAAAACTCTTTTCGAAACATTGTTTCAAACTCTGTCCAAGTGGCAGGACGAGTGAAACTCATCCACCACTTGTACGCTTTGCCGATTAATGAGAGGCTAGCCTCTACGGGCTGTATCTGGCTAGGCTGCTGTCGTAGCGCATGCAAGTCTGACCACTTCGCTAGAAACATGTTGACCGAGTCCTTGTTTCTCTCCTTCTCCTCGCCACCAAAACTAGGCGGCTTCAAGTCTTTCAATAACGACGAAGCTGTCTCTACGGACGGCCTCGCAGGCGCATCGGCCTGTACTCCTGCAACAACTGGCGAGGCTATGCTCACCCGTGCCGCAGGAGCTCGGCTACCACCACGAGGAGTCGGAGTACTAGCCGAGGCGGCTGTCAGTGCATCTAACCGTGTAGAGATGCTCTGTAGTATCGTGACTAAGTCAGCTTGGACTTTACCCATATTATTGAGTTTTGCATTAAGATATTTAAAAAGTCCACTAGAGATCTCCGTCTCTGTTAGGACGTCGGCAGGGTCCAATAGGTCATAATCATCGTTGTCATATTCCAAGAGGTCCTCCTCGGTCCCCTCGGCAACGTGGGTGTTCATGTCATCTGGCTCATCGACCAGAAAGGGGACATCTGATTGCGACCGCTGTGGGCTCGCTGGGTCCTAAGGTGGGGTCAACAGATGAGGAGGGCACTGGCGGATCACGCATGATCGATGAGCGCACTCCGGACTAGACAACGGTCGGGCGTATACGGCCTGACAATTCAGTCGGGTTCAAACCCGTGACCGAGGACAAGAGACCTGAAAACCCTAGAGAAGTAGAAGGCGGTGGGGACACACTATGCCTAGCAGACATCTTTAATTCTTGCACAAAAGACAATGCGAGAACTCGGAAATTATAAAAAAAATGCTAATAAAATGAGCAGTGGTGGAGAGAGAATAGTCACCCCCCTTACGGTCGCCTGCGAGCGACTGTCGTCGACTGTTGATTTGTGTTGCGCTACAAGCCTCTACAAGTGTCGCTACTCCGGGATGCTCCGATCCGAGAGAAAGGTGCCTGCAACTCATAAAAAAATTAATCTCCTCGGGATCCTGTGCCTGAATCACCTAGGCTTATCCCTTTACCTCCGGGATTATCCCTCCGCTGACTGCCGGGAGAGAGGTGTTCGTTTGTTTTTTTTTATATAATAAAATAAAAATGAAAAATATAAAAAAAATGGCTGGCCTCCGGGGCTGCTAGCTTTTGGTGGCCGCCTGCTGCGCTGGCCTGGCTGGCCGCCGCCGCGCTGGCCTGGCTGGCCGGATATGGTTTGGCCGCCGCCGCCGGCGCACTTCACAGCCCCACAGAGATCTTTAACTCCATAGCTCCAGACAACGACCTTACTACTAGCACCGAGGCCACACAATTTGACAAGCTCCAGCCGACTCTCTCTTCACAGCCGTTCTCTCACTCAAAGTCGACACCACTCTCTACATTAGACGAAAAGCTTCTGTTTCGCAGACAAGCTCTAAAGCAAAAACAACGACATTGCTTACGTGCAATGGAGCAATTTGGTGTGTGCAACGGAGAGAGAGAGAGAGAGAGAGAGAGAGAGAGAGAGAGAGAGAGAGAGAGAGAGAGAGAGAGAGAGAGAATTTTTCCTTCCAGCTATGGTCGCCTCCCTCTATAGAATCGATTGTGGAGATTAGGATAAGATTTTTTTTTGAATGGTTGAAAACCATTGAGTGGGCTCCGGTCCCTGGTCACACACGGACCTTGATCCAATCGAAACTGACGCTCTGATACCAGTGTTAGATTACTGTAACACCACTACGGGCATTACCACAAGAGGGGACGACCTCTGGCTCACCACCCAGCCATAGAGAAAGAATGAGGATTGCCCCTCATCCCCCAGGCTATATAGTGTGTGGCCTGCCGTCCACACTAGCCTGGCCGCCCATGACTCCGCATGGGCGTCCTCTCCCGCTGAACCTCGGATGGCCACGTCCTTGGTGCTCCGGCCGAGGCGTTGATGCTAAAGCCCTGTCTGGCCATCCGATCTGCTGTTAGTCATAGGCGTTACAGCCTACGTGACATTGGCCTTAGGTCCAAGCTACCATCAACAAAGAAACACAATCTTTCTTGTAGAGATTGGTGTTAGCTATAAGCTGCCAGCAACGATGATGTAGATTTGCTCATGGTAGCTTGGCAAGATTTACCCTTGCAAGAGAATCTAGCTTGGCCTTAGGGCCAAGCTACGATGAACAAATCTACATCATCTTTGCTGGTAGATTTGTCATAGGGCCACACTATCATTCAACAAAGCAACACCATCTTTGCTGGTAGATTCCAAGCTCTGCTAGCAAAGATGATGTAGAGCTTGGCCTTAGGGCCAAGATAGATTGTCTTGTCTGTGTTAGCTATATTCTCTTGGGTTCCTTAGGACCATTCTCTCAAGAGTGCATGGGAGAATGGACCTTGGGCCCATCTTTGCATGTGCATGTGCATGGCAAGAGTGACCCTTGGGCCCATATGTGTATGTGCATGGCAAGAGTGACCCTTGCAAGAGAATCTAGCTTGTCTCTAGGGCTAATCTACCATCAACAAAGCAATACCATCTATGCTGGTAGATTTGTTCATGGTAGCTTAGAACTAGGACCAAGCTAGCCTATTCTCTTGTGTTCCCTAGATCCATTCTCTCAAGATTACATGGTAGAATGGCCCTTGGTTCCATCTATGCATGTGCATGGCAAGAGTTACCCTTGCAATAGATTCTAGCTTGGCCCTAGGGCCAAGCTTCCATGACAAAGGGTCAAGATTCCAAAGGCCAAGCTTCCATGAACAAATTTGTAACATCCTCTTTGTTGGCAGAGCTACCAGCAACAAAGAAACATCATCTTTATCGGCAAACTGGTAGAGATACCATCAATAAAGTAACACCATCTTTGCTGGTAGATTCACCCTAGGTCCAAGTTTTCAGCAAAGATGATGTAGATTTGCTCATGGTAGCTTGGCCCTAGGGCCAAGATAGATTATCTTATGTTCCCTAGGGCCATTTTCTTAGTCTCTCTTGTATCTTGATGTACTTTAAAATGGTCCTAGGGAACTAAAGATAATCTAGAGTGACCCTTGCAAGAGAATCTAGCTTGGACCTAGGGCAAAGCTACCAAGAATAAATCAACATCCTCACCATCTTTGCCAGTAGATTGGCCCTAGGGCCAAGCTGCGAGCGAAGATGATGTAGATTTATTCATGGTAGCTTTTCCCTAGGGCCAAGCTAAATTCTCTTGTATGTGGTATATTCTTGTGTTTTCTACAGCCATTCTCTCAAGATTGCATCGTATAATGGCCCTTGGGCCCATCTCTACATGTGCATGGCAAGAGTGACCCTTGTAAGAGAATCTAGGTTTGCCCTAGAGCCAAGCTACCATGAACAAATCTACATTCTCTTTGGTGGTATATTGGCCCCAGGGCCAAGCTACCATCAAAAAAGCAACACCATCTCTGCTAGTAGATTGGCCTTAGGGCTAAGCTGCCAGCAAAGATGATGTAGATTTCTTCATGATAGCTTGGCCCTAGGGCCAAGCTAGATTCTCTTCTGTGTGGTATCTAGATTCTCTCGTGTTTTCTAGAGACATTCTCTCAAGATTGCATGGTAGAATGGCCCTTGGGCCCATCTATGCATGTGCATGGCAAGATTGATCCTTGCAAGAGAATCTAGCTTGGCCCTAGGGCCAAGCTACCAACAATAAATCTACATTGTCTTGCTCATATCTTGGCCTACCTTCTTATAAGAGAATCTAGCTTGGCCCTATGGCTAGCAAAGATGACGTATATTTGTTTATGGTAGCGTGTCCCCCCTAGGTCCAAGCTAGATTCTCTTGTGTGTGGTATCTAGATTCTCCTGTGTTCCCTAGATCCATTCTCTCAAGATTGCATGGTAGAATGGGCCTTGAGCCCATCTATGCATGTGCATGGAAAGAGTGACCCTTGCAAGGGAATCTAGCTTGTCCCTTGCAAGAGAATCTAGCTTGGCCCTAGGGCCAGGATAACAAGAACAAATCTATATCCTCTTTGCTTATAGCTTGGCCCTAGGGCTAACCTAGATTCTCTTGTGTGTGGTAGCTAGATTATCTTAAGTTACCTAGAGCCATTCTCTCAAGATTGCATCATAGAATGGCCCTTGGTCCCATCTATGCATGTGCATGGTAAGAGTTACCCTTGCACGAGAATCTAGCTTGGCACTGGGGCCAAGCTTCCATCAACAAATCTACATCCTGTTTTGTTGCTGGTAGAGCTACCATCAACAAAGCAACACCATCTTTGCTACTAGTAGTAGATTGGCCCTAGGGCCAAGTTGCCAGCAAAGATGATGTAGATTTTCTCATGGTATCTTGGCCCTAGGGCCAAGCTAGACTATCTTTTGTTCCCTAGGGGCATTCTCTAATCCCTTGTATCTTGACATACTTTAGAATCTCCCTAGGGAACACAAGATAATCTAGAGTTACCCTTTCAAAAGCTTGGCCCTAGGGCAAGCTACCAAGAACAAATCAACATCCTCTTTATTGGTACCTTGGCCCTAGTGCCAATGGTAGATTGACCCTAGGGCCAAGTTGCCAACAAAGATGATGTTGCTAGGGCCAATCTACCCACAAAGATGATGTTGATTTGTTCATGGGAGATTGGCCCTAGGGCCAAGCTAGATTCTCTTGAAAGGGTAACTCTAGATTATATTGCATTCCCTAGGGCCATTCTCTCTCAAGATTGCATGATAGGATGGCTCTTGGGCCCATCTTTGCATGTGCACGGCAAGAGTGACCCCCTTGCAAGAGAATCTAGCTTGGACCTAGGGCCAAGCTACCATGAACAAATCTACATCCTCTTTTGCTCTGGTAGATTGGCCCTATGGCTATGCTACCACATCAAGAAAGCAACACCATCATTGCTGGTATATTGGCATGTGCAAAGCTACCAGCAGAGCAAAGATGATGTAGATTTGTTCATTGTAGCTTGGTCCTAGGGCCAAGCCAAGCTAGATTCCCTTGTGTGTGGTAGCTAGATTTGTTCTTGGCAGCTTAGTCCTACGACTAATCTATATTCCCGCATGTGTGTAGTAGCTTGGTCAAAGTGTCATTCTAGATTATCGTGTTCTCTTAAGATTGCATGGTAGAATGGCTCTTGGGCCATTCTTGTAAGCACAATGTACTTTAGAATGGTCCTAGGGCCCTTCTCAAGCACCTCGTGTAGGTAGAATGGCCCTACACAAGGTGATTGAGAAGGGCCATTCTACCTACATAAGATGCTTAAGAATGACCCTAGGCATGTTGGTCAATTCTAGTATGGTCTTTTAGATAATCTCTATATGTTCTTACATAAAATAATAAAATATAATAGAATTATGAAGCATGCTATGGATGGTTTTAAAGCACGTCATGGAAGGTTTTCATTTGGATGTAAGTACGATTGTTTTTTATATGATTGACTTATTTTTATTTTAACTTGTTTAAGGTACACAGATGGCTCAAAAGAGGAAAATTTCTTTTCCATCAAATGTTGACACGAGCCAAAGAAGTGGTACATGGACTTTTACAATCTCCATGGTCAAAAAATTCACAAGATGAATCTTTTCAATGAGTCTTTCAAAGATAAAGGGCAAATAATGGTTGTTTCTATGTCAGTTATTGTCTTGCATCCGAAAATTGAATGTATTGATGTTGAGGTACTGGGTGTATTATCTCATCAACTTTCTCCTCGAGCATATGAGTCAAAGATCACATGGTAGCAAACCAAGAGGACTTTATTTTCTATAGAGGATGGAACTTAGATGTTGATAGTACCTTTGATATCACTGCTTACAAGCTACAAGATGTTATTATACAAGTCTTGGGAAAGAAAGTGCCAAAGCTTGTGAAGTTGCATCAAGTTCAAAGAAGACAAGATCTTCTCCACAAAGAGAGGGAAACATCTTTGATGTGGATGAAGTAAAGTCTCCTACATCAGGAGTTAGAGGTTCTCAACATGTACCTTCAGATTTGAACATTATGGATTCCAATAATTTGACAAGGAAGGCTAAAAAGGTAAAGAATTCAGATCTAGGGGGTATGGACAAGTATGAAAAATACTTTTCACTTGGTTTATACACAGAGTATGAAATTCTAGTAATTAAATGTGTGCAAGCACCCGAACATTATTTATGTCATCCATTGGAAAAGAACAAAGTCAAACTATGTGTGGAGTGGTATGTTGAGCCTGCAAATAACCCTAGGTCTTGTGCATATTTGATGTCGATAAAGAAGATTGGAAAAAAGGGAGGGAATTCAATGGCCAAAGAAGAGGTGGTAATTAAAAGCTCTAGAATTATGATTATTGGATCATAGATGGGCAACATTTCATCTATGCTGCCAAGGTCATATTAAGGACTCAATTGTCTGAAAACATGATTTATTTAAGGAGTATTTATGCTATTCGGAAAGCTCGGATTGTCATCAATGTACCCCCAAAAGTAAGGATGGAAAATTTGGAGGCCCAAGTAGTGTTTAAACAACAAGCTTACAATGATATACTCAAGCACTTGAGGGCCTAGTGTAATTGTTTATCACAAACCCTTAAGGCCGGTACCTGGACTTGTAAAGAAGCATGCATCTCGCTCAGATTGGGATGCAAGTAATTATTTCTTATGTTTTCTAGCTTATTTGAATTTTATACATAAGTTAGAATTTGGATATTCTTATTGATTACTTTTTGTTTGTTCATTTATATTTGTAGAGATTCATTGTGAGTGGAGAAACATCGATGGGTGCCTACTTTGCATAGAAGTAGTCACACATGGTTGCTTGTTTAGATGAGATCTTTACTACCTAGCTAGAAATTATAGAAGGTGCTGAAAAGGGATCAATTGAAGGAAGAAAGCCCAACCCTCCTCAATTTAGATGCTTGTGTGGGCTAGAAGACAAGGAGGTGAAGTTCATCTAGTCCGAACTAAAATCAGGAACGATCTTGATTTCCAAGGGTACTTCTAAGGACAAGATTGACACAGCAGACCGTGTAATACTAATGAAGCAGGATAAAGTCATCCAAGAGCAACTAGTCATCGAATTTAGTAAATTGGATGGTGTAAAGTTAGTGATGTAAAATTGATAAGTCTTAAAGTTTTTGTTTGGTTGATTATAAAATTGTAGAACGATCCTTGGGCCAATCTCTACATGTTCTTGCATAAATATTAAAATATTAAGACTTGCAAGATTGGTATTGGCTTTGTTCTCCACTCCCATTCTGTCAACAACCACTCGTAAATTTTAGAATTGTCATTAAACCAATCTCTTGCGAGAATGGCCCGAGGGACATTCTCTCAAGAGATTGGCCCTAGGGCCATTCTGTTATGTAATCTTGAGAGAATGGCCCTAGGGAACACAAGATAATCTAGAGTGACCCTTACAAGAGAATCTAGCTTGGCCATATGGCCAAGCTACCATGAACAATTCTCGTGTTCCCTAGGGCCATTCTCTCAAGATTGCATGGTAGAATGGCCCTTGGGTCATTCTTGTGAGCACAATGTACTTTAGAATGCCCCTAGGGCCAAGCAACCATCAACAAAGCAACACCATCTTTGATGGTAGATTGGCCCTAGGGCCAAGCTACTAGCAAAATTAATGTAGATTTGTTGATGGTAGCTTGGCCGTAGGGCCAAGCTAGATTCTCTTGTGTGTGTGGTAGCTTGTTCCACGTGTCACTCTAGATTCTCTTGTGTTCCCTTGGGCCATTCTCTCAAGATTGTAGGGTAGAATGGCCCTAGGGACATTCATGAAATCACAATGTACTTTAGAATGGCCCTAGGGCCATTCTACCAACACAATGTGCTTGAGAATGGCCCTAGGGCCACCACTCCCTTGTATGAACTATTGGTAGATTATTAAATGGTCCTTGGGACAATCTCTACATATACTTGCATAAACTTTAGAATTGTCCTTGTGCCAATCTCTTAAAAGAATGGCCCTATGGCCATTTTATCAAGAAATCTTGAGAGAACGGCCCTAGGGAACACAAGAGAATCTAGAGTGACCCTTGTAAGAGAATCTAGCTTGGCCCTAGGGCCAAGCTACCATGAACAAATCTACATCATCTTTGCTAGTATATTGGTCATAGGGCTAAGCTACCATCAACTAAGCAACACCATCTTTTTTGGTAGATTGTCCCTACTAGGGCCAAGCTACCCTTGAAATTGATGTAGATTTGTTGACAGTAGCTTGGCCCTAGGGCCAAGCCAGATTCTTGCATGTGTGTGGTAGCTTGGTCCAAGGGTCACTCTAAATTATCTTGTGTTCCCTTGGGCCATTCTCTCAAGATTTAATGGATGAACAAATCTACATCATCGTTTTTGGTAGATTGGACATAGGGCCAAGCTACCATCAACAAAGAAACCGATCTAGAGTGACCCTTGCAAAAGAATCTAGCTTGGCCTTAGGGCAAAGCTACCATGAACAAATCTATATCATCTTTGCTGGTAGATTTGTTATAGGGCCAAGCTATCATCTTGTGCATTGTAGAATGAACGGGCGCCCATAATGGTATGACAAAGTATTTATGGTGATTTCCACTTCAAGAGCACGTGGTAGCAAGTTAGGATGAAGTCCTAAGTGATGTAATTCATGGATATATTATGAGAGTAGTCATTGTAATAGCATTAGGTCTCTTATGAGCCTAAAGTGCCCAGCTGGCCACAGTTTAAGTGAGTGTGAACACTTATGGCCATGCATATAATTGAATATCTCTCATAATACAAGATACTCTCCCATTGTGCAATTGAGTCTTACTCTTGCTAATCCTCTTGCTAATCTCTCTCTCTCCCTAATGCATGCTAGTGAGTGTGTGTGAGTGAAGTGAGATGAGATGAGGGACGAGTACCCATAGTGCAACGCGGCGGTGTGACAACGCTTGTAGGAGGCACGGTGCAATTGCTTCTCAAGGAGTTGTAGAGCTTGAAGACCTCAAGGGTTACGAGCTTGGCCATTGGAAAGATAATCTAGCTTGGCCCTAGGGCCAAGCTACCATGAACACAAATCTACAGCATCTTTCCTGTGGTAGATTAGGCATAGGGCCAAGCTACCATCAATTAAAAAACCTATCTAGAGTGCCCTTGCAAGAGAATATAGCTTGGCCTTAGGGTCATGCTACCATGAACAAATATACATCATCTTTGCTGGTAAATTGGTCATAGGGCCAAGCTACCATCTTGTGCATTGTAGAATGGCCCTAGGGACCCTAGGGGCATACTCTCGAATGGCATGTTGGGGATAGAGAATGACACTGAGACTTTTTTGTACCATGTACCTATAGTTGATTTCCGGTGTTATAGAATGGCCCTGGGGCCTTTCTACCGAGCACATTCTTTATATATTATTCTTGCATGGCCCTAGGACCATTGTATAAGATGGCGGCGCCAAGGAAAGTTTTACATTCACATTTTGGCATTGAAAGGCCTTTGGACCATTCTAACATGCTCTAGGGGGGTTATAGAATGGCCCAAGGGCCATTCTTGTATGCACAGTGAGCTTTAGCATTGACCCAATGGACCATTCTAACTTGCACCAATAGTCGAAATAAGGTTACATAATAGTCTTAGGGCCATTTTTCAATGCACAATGTGCTAAAGAATGGCATTAGGGGCATTCTTTCTAACATATTGTGCATGGTAGAATAGCCCTAGAATGGTTCCAAGGCCATTCTACTATGCATAATCGTGATATTCCATGCATGCAGGGCATAGAGAAGGGGTTATAGAATGGCCCTAGGGAATTTCTAACATGACCATGGTTCCTTCAGGCGTAATGAGCTTTGGGTTAGCTTACCATCCGTAATGTGCTTTAGAATGGCCCTGTGGGTGGCCATTCTTTATTGCACTTTGTACATGGTAGAATGGCCCTAGGGCCATGCTAAATCACATTGTGCTTGCAAGAATATCCCTGCCATGCATAATCTTGACAATTTATGCATGAATGAGTATAGTATAGCCCTAAGAAAATTCTAACATTAACCTATTGGCACAAGAGGTATCAAATGGTCATAGGGCCATTCCGCGAAATGTGTACCTTTTAATATGTTCTGATTATGATTTGATAGCATTAGCAGGGATATGGTGTAGCATCAATTACATGACATTCGTCGTTGTATATCTCTAACAACACTTGGACTGCTTGTTTTTACAGCCCCAGACAATTAAATAGGTCTATTAAATGCATGTGTTGCACAATATGTGAGAAAAGATGATCCTCTTGGTAACCCCATCTTCCCTATTCCAATGGGTGAGATGTTTGAGATAAATAGTGTAGAATTTATGGTCCATGCATCAACTATACAAGGAGTTGGTCTTGGGCTATTTGTGCACACTCCTCCCACAAGGGGTGTTCTCCACTACTACGGAGGCGATAAGTATTGTCACGATGATTGGAAAGACTTGTGCAAGGTGTATCCTAGGGCTTTCAAGTACTCATTTCAAGAGGATTCCTCCAAGGTAGATATTCCAGAGGATATGGTGTATATTGTTGGTGATGTAGAGTATGGAAATGTGGTAGGATATATAGACAACACTCATGACACGAAGATGATACCAAATGTATGTTTCAGTCTTGTCCGAGAATTACCACCTTGGTGTATAGCAGACATGAATTTCAATTTAGCTCAGTATGACTACATATGTGTTGAAACCTTAGGTGACATTTATGTCGAGCAAGAGCTATTTACTGACTACGATTTTCTCTAACACTATGTACATTTTACATTGATAATTAAAAGAATAAATTATTTTCATCTGTTTTCATATTTGTCTCTTTTATATGGTGTGTTTTATTATGGTTTTAAATGTTAATTTTTTTATTTCAAAGATATTGCTTTGAAAAAAAGTAGAGGTGTGAGAAAAATGTTTGTTGATTATTTCTACATGCACATGTCCTAGGACCATTCTAGAATTAACTAGAAATTTTGTATTTTTTTATATTTGTACTCTGACCTGGATGTATAATTTTTTTGCAGACCCTTTTTGACTTGGATCAAGTACTTGGAAGTTTAAAACTGCAAGCAAGAAATAGACGTGAACCCCCCCTCACTAACAGTGTTTGTAAGGCATTTTCCAAAAAGGAGGGAAATCCTTGTTACATTACTCCTAATATCTCAAAACATTTTCCAATGTATTTAACTTCTCTCTTAATAAAGCGTTAAAGTTTATGTTCATGATAGTATTGAACCCTTATGGCAAGATTTCTCTTAAACTTTAGTGTCTATTTTGTTGGAATGGATCATAAGTTGGAGTGCATCCTACTCTAAGGGGGCATCTTTGATTTGAATAGAAGAAGAAAGTTTTATTGAATTTTATGTTCTCAACAATTTTAAATATTTATGGTAAGAGTTGTCTTAAACTATATCATACTTTTTGTGGTATTTTGAAGGAGTGGATCTTAAGTTGGAGTCCATCCTAGTCTAAGGGGGCTCGTTTGATTTGAATATAGGAAGATTATGAAAGTCTCTTAATGAGTTTAATAAAGTAATTTAGGTTCACCACAGCAACCTTAAACCTTTGTGGAAAGAGTTTTCTTAAACTTTGGTACACTTTCTGTGTATTTCATTGGACTGGATTCTAATTCGGGGTGCATTCTACTCTAAGGGGACTCCTTTGATTTCAATACAAGAGCTGTTTACAAAACTTTAAGATTCAATGTAACCATGATATTATAGCTTTTTATATCAAGTCATGTAACACCATTTTAAGCACCATTAATGATTGAGAGACAAAGTATGCAATGGATGTTTACTTGAAAGATGCTTGATGGAGATTTGTACATATACATAAGGACCATATGTTCGTCATGATTCTCTATAATTGTGTACTCATTTGAGGCCATGTAAAACTTTGAACACATTCTAACATGTTCTAGGTGTCTTGTTTGCTTGCAATAGAGAATGGCCCTATGGCACTTGGACAAACCTTGTGCTTCACTAGAACACAATGCCCATGGTAGAATGGCCCTATGTCCATTGTCAAACCCCTTACACTTTACAAGAAAAACAATGCGCATGGTAGAGTGGCCCTAGGGCCATTCCATATCCTTTAAATGCTACATTCAAGAAAGAGTGTGCATGGTATAATGGACCTAGGGTAATTCAATAATCTAGCATGCATGGTAGATGTAGAGTGGCCCTAGTTGTTTGAGACATTCTTAACATCGTATTATTAATATACTTATCTCATCTTTGATTTTTCAAGTGCTTATCTCAAACCAAATCTTGTTTGTAATGCTCTCGTTACTAGATTAAGAGACAAGTTCTATAAAAACATTCTTGATTTTTGAACATTTTTTAACACAAGATTTCATAGATTGAGCAGCCTTATTTCCAATTTCTTATAAGAAAGAAGAAAAACCTTAAAAACTCAAAAATGGGCCAATCTAGGAATCAGTTTTCTCCCATTTTATCTAATACGGAGTTTATTTATAAAACACTATCAATATAACTAGTTAAGCATTCAAAAGAGCATACAAGCAAGCATACAAGAGAAGCATACAAAAGAGCATACAAGCAAGCATACAAGCACTACAAGAGAATCATTATTTTTTGACGCTTAGTTTCCACGCCTGGTTGCCTCACCGATATATGCATTGAAATGAGCATCGAAATACTCGTCGAAACACACGTGGAAATAAGCCTTGAAAGAACAGTGGAAATTTTATTTTTTTTAAATTTGAATTTATATATAATATTTGGTGTCTATTTTGATTATAGAAGAGAAGAGCTTGGGTGAAGACCAACAGTCTTCACAAAACAAAAACGGCTCAGAGCAACAAGCCTTCTACACAAGTTCAGGAAGAGGATGAGGTAGAGGAGGCCGTGGACGCGACCAAGGAGGTGGCTGAACAGGTAATCAAAATTATGGTCAGCAGGCAGCAACAACAACAGTCCCAAAATTCACAACAACAACAACACGCAGGTGGAAGAGGCCAATTTAGAGGCAGGGGGAGTCAAAGATGTCGTGGAAATTAGCAAAGGTAGTATAATGATACACGTGGATGCTTTTATTGTGGTAAGCCTAGACATGTGCATGCAGATTGTTATAAGAAGCAAGATGACATGCAAAATGGGAAATTACAAATTTGCAGCAAAACAACTATGCATCCTTGAGCAGAAACAATGACGATAATGAAAGGTTATTTGTTATGCAACATGTCGTTAATGCCATGTCTGAAAATGTTGAAGCAACACATAAAGATGATGTATGGTACGTTGATTTCAGGTGCTTCGAACCACATGACAAGTCATGGGGAGTGGTTCAAGGAGATGAAAAACCTTGAAAGACCAGGTTTTGTGGAAACAGGGGATGACACTGCTTATCCAATTGCCCATGTTGGAGATGTGCCATTGTCTATGCAGGATGGCAAAGTGAAGTACCTTGCAGATGTACTTCATGTTCCGAACATAACAAAGAATCTGGTTTCAGTTGGCCAGATGATTGAGCAGGGTTTGCAGGTTCGGTTTAACCCTGATGGTTGTTATGTTGAAGACTTTAAAGACAAGTGCAGGTTGGTTGCAAAAGGCAACAGAGTGGGCTAAATGTTCACATTGAATGTAAACATGCCTGAAGTGAGTGCTGCGATGTTTGCAAATGGTTCAAGAATTGTTGCAGACACAGACATTTGGCATAAAAGAATTGGACATGTGAATGTGCAGAGAATGATATCCAGACTAAAGGAATTGTGACAAGGATGCCAAAGTTTATAGTTGAAGGTTTGCAAAAAATATGTGAAGCATGCCAATTTGGAAAGCAAACAAAGCATGTATTTCCACGTGACAGAAATGTGAGGAGAAATGCACTAGATGTTGTGCATTCAGATGTATGGGGTCCTACGAAGACCATGTCTATGGGAGGCTGCAGGTATTATGTGACATTTATTGATGAGACCACACAAGGAAAGTGTGGGTATACTTCATGAAGGAGAAGGGTGAGGTGTTCACTCATTTTCAGAATTTCAGAGTTATGGTTGAAAAGCAAACAGGGAAATATGTAAAGTACCTAAGGTCAGATGGAGGGGGAGAGTACTTCTCCAATGAGTTCTCTCAATTTTTGAAGAAGAATGGTATTTAGAGATAGTTTACATGCAGATAAACTTTGCAACAAAATGGAGTTGCTGAACAGAAAAACAGGCACATTGCTGAGATTGTGCGAGCATTGATGGGAGAGAAGAATATGCCGCATAGCTATTGGGCTGAGGCTGTTTCTACAGCAATTTACATCATGAGAAGGACTCCAACCGCAGCCATACATGATGTAACTCTAGAGGAGAGGTTTACTGGCAGAAAACCTGATTTGTCTCATCTGAAAGTGCCTAAGGTCAGATGGAGGGGGAGAGTACTTCTCCAATGAGTTCTCTGAATTTTTGAAGAAGAATGGTATTCAGAGACAGTTTACATGATGTAGATACACTCCGCAACAAAATGGAGTTGCTAAGCAAAAAAACAGGCACATTGCTGAGATTGTGCGAGCATTGATGTGGGCGAGAAGAATATGCCGCATAGCTATTGGGCTGAGGCTGTTTCTACAGCAATTTACATCATGAACAGGACTCCAACTATAGCCATACATGATGTAGCTCCAAAGGAGAGGTTTACATGATTTGTCTCATCTGAAAGTCTTTGGATGCATTGCATATGTGCATGTGCCAGATGAGCTGAGAACTAAGTTAGATCCAAAAGCTAAAAAATTTGTGTTTATTGGGTATTCCCTTGAGCAAAAGGGATACAGGTGTTATAACCCTGCTACACGTGTTATGAGAATATATTTTAAGTTCTTTAAGAATATTATTTTTTTCCTCTTGAGTAATTTGGGGACGCCTAGGTTACTCTTGCGTCATGCCGGCTAGGTTAATATCGTGGGTGACACCACTATAAATATTAATACGTGCAGTATATGACGTATGCTTGGGGCCGTCTATGATTATTTCAGTTAGGTTTGTATTGGCAAGGTGATTCTTGGAAGTACTTACGTCTGGTAGTCATGAGTTGGTTATGGTTTGTGCTTGTTTAATATTTGTGGGATTAATTTAATTATTAATTGGACTTATATTTTCAGGTAATGAAGATTACGAGGATTGATAAATAATGTCGAGAAGAATGTTTCTTATGTTCATCACATTTAATTTTTGGCAAGCATAGTAGCTTGCAACCTTAGCAAATGATTTTTTCATTTTGAACTTTAGAAAAGATACATTTATAATGTGGAATTTATTAAAGCCTATGGCTTTACCCTAGTCCCAATATTTGACACTCTATTTTTGTAAAAGAAGAGTGCCATGCTCTCTAAAAAGCACATTTTGTATATTTTGGGGCTATGGCCTATTTTTGGTGGAATGAAAGCTAATAAAGAAATACTCTTGTGTGGGGGAAGGCCACGCACAAGGGGGGGGGGGAAGATTGCACCCAGCATTGTGTTGATGGTGATGTTTTTCTTTCTCTTGTCTTATGTTTAGTTTTATGCCTTAATGTTCAATTTAATTCAAGTAGTTGTTTGATATTTAATATAATTTATGAGTTTTTGATTATTCTCTTTAAGAAAATTAAAGGTCCCGTTTCAGTGTTTAGTTTTATGCCTTAATGTTCAATTTAATTCAAGTAGTTGTTTGATATTTAATATAAATTATGAGTTTTTGATTATTCTCTTCAAGAAAATTAAAGGTCCCTACCTTTAATTTTCTTGAAGAGAATAATCAAAAACTCATAATTTATATTAAATATCAAACAACTACTTGAATTAAATTGAACATTAAGGCATAAAACTAAACATAAGACAAGAGAAAGAAAAACATCACCATCAACACAATGCTGGGTGCAATCTTCCCCCCCTTGTGCGTGGCCTTCCCCCACACAAGAGTATTTCTTTATTAGCTTTCTTTCCACCAAAAATAGGCCATAGCCTCAAAATATACAAAATGTGCTTTTTAGAGAGCACGGCACTCTTCTTTTACAAAAATAGAGTGTCAAATATTGGGACTAGGCCATAGGCTTTAATAAATTCCACATTATAAATGTATCTTTCCTAAAGTTCAAAATGGAAAAATCATTTGCTAAGGTTGCAAGCTACTATGCTTGCCAAAAATTAAATGTGATGAACATAAGAAACATTCTCCTCGATATTATTTATCAATCCTCGTAATCTTCATTACCTGAAAATATAAGCCTAATTAATAATTAAATTAATCCCACAAATATTAAACAGGCACAAACCATAACCAACTCATGACTACCGGGCGTAAGTACTTCCAAGAATCACCCTGCCAATACAAACCTAACTGAAATAATCATAGACGACCCCAAGCATACGTCATATACTGCACGTATTAATATTTATAGTGGTGTCACCCACGATATTAACCTAGCCGGTATACTAGTAATGAATCTTGGCTTAGATTAAAAATACTTGAATGGACGAAAATTGAGAGATTAGTCGTTAATTAAATCATAATTATAATTGAGAGAAAATTGAGAGATTAGTCTTTAATTAAATCATGATTACAATTCTTGAATAAATCTTGTTCTTAAGGGGTTTAAATCTTGTGGTTGAATAGTGGTTGAATATATCTTTGACTTAGAGCAATTCTTGGTCTAGAAAGAATCTTGTACTTGGATAGATCTTTAAACTAGAACACTTGAAAATTTAGATAAAACTTTACTTGAATTGGTATAAACTTTGTAATTGTGATTGGTATACAACTTAAGCTTGGTTTCTAGTCACTTGAGAGCTATTTCTTTACTTTTCTTATCATCACTAAATTCGTTGGTGAAGCAATTGTTGATAACTTGAATCAAAGACTGGAGAAACTAGCTTGGTTCTTGAATCTTCAAATTGGTCTTAATCTTCTATGAAATGTCTAGCAATCATTTTTTACTTGAATTTGGGCAACTAGATCTTGAAGATAACTTTTGCTAACCTTGTCTCGATCTTTCTAGTTAGGTCATGGTATCTAAAATTCTTTCCAGGAGCTAAAGTTTTTCTAACTAGATCTAGAAAGAAAGAATATTCAGAAAACAGATACAAAAGCAAACAAGAAATTGTAAACAATAAATATTTTTTTTTTACACATACCTCCACCTTTGGTTAATGTGTCGAGTGCGTTAATCTCTTCGGTGTCAAGCTCGTCCTTTGGTGCAATTTGGTTCTTCTTTTTAGTTGGGCAAGATTTAGCATAATGTCCCAACATCTTACACTTGAAACACTTGACAATAGACATCTTGGATACGATGTCATTGGTCGGGCTATGCATGTCAGATGCTTCCACATTTTTAACTTTCTTCTTAATATATTTGTTTATTCTAGATAGATGTCGTTCAATCTTTCTTTGAAAGTTGTCCCGATGCTCTCGTTCTTGATTCAAAAGAATATAGAGAGAATCAAGTTGTTCCTGAATAGTACGATGGTGTTGCGGATATTCACCCATTTCCTAACAATTAAAAAGAATAAGAAAAATTTAAAACAAGAGAAAAGATAGGGTTTCTTATCTCATATGGAATGTCGAACTAGATGTGTCCTGCCAAGTTAGCTCAATACACAAATGCATAATTTTTCAAGAAATAATCCATGTACTCTTTTAAAATTAGAAAACTAGCCGTAGGTTAAAGCAACATTTTAATGATATCTTTACTAACAAGCTATTTATATTATTCGTACTTCATGAAGATTTAGAAAATAACATTATTCACAAGAATTTGACAACTCTCAAAATTTCTCTTGAGGTAAATTCTAAAAATCTGTAGAAGAAATCCAAACTAACTATATGTACATGAGATTCTTTTCGATAAAATATGATGGGAATAGTCAAAAAAATATTTTCTTTGTAAAACATTTTATTGATCTCATTTGTAAAGCTTTAAGCTTATTGGGAAAGCTTATTTGAAAACTTTTAAAGCTTAGTCAAAAGCCTAAAAATTATATATATATAGTAAAATAATTTTCCTTCTACTAGGGTATGCTCAACGCATGAATAGAGACGCATGAATAGAGAAGAGAAATGAAAATAATAATAGTAATAATATGAAGCTTTTTTTTTAAATTATTATAAAGCTTTATTTCTATAAAGCTTTGTTAAAGCTATATTACAGTAACAAATATATATATATATATATATATATTATTCTGGTTCTTTATAAATTTAAGCTATCAAACCTCTCTTCTTGAGACTACCCGCAGTAAAAAATTAAAGCAAGAGTAAAATTCAGCGCATCTAATATAAAAATAAAAATAAACATTTGAAGCTTATAAAGATTTTAGCTAATATAAGCTTTGTAATATAATCAAAGCTTTAAGCATCATTAAGCGCAATTAGCTAAATAGGCTTCCGAAAATTCCTCCCCCCTGAATTCGCACGCTGGCCACGCCGCCGATCGGATGGACAGAGGTTGGAAGGAGAGAGGTCGCGCTGCCGCCCGGGTATGAAGGAGGGAGAGAGAGAAAAAGAAATCAATTGGAAATTGTATATATATATATATATATATATATATATATATATATTACTCTAAGCTTGCACCCAGCGCAGAGGAGGAGAAAGTAAATTAAAATTAAAAGTAATTTTTTTTTTAAAACAACTTGAACAATTCTCATCCCTCTATTATAGAAACTGAGCAAAGGGAAGGTTTAGCAATTCTGATTATGGCTCTCCATGCTCCTCTGCTTGCTCTTTCAATCCGTACGGACAGATTAAGAAGAGGATTAGTGAAGAGGAAGGTGGTTTTATGGTTTTGGAAAACCCACTAATGGTTTTCCACCTAGTTTTACCCTTTGGGCAATAGATTGATGGCGATTGATTACCCAATGGTTAAAAAACAAGCTTTATTTCATCCATACATAAACAAAGATCCCTAAACGTGTTCTTCTTTCATTTAAATTCAAAAAAATTACCAAAATCACCTCTGTTTTTGTCTCTTTCACCTCTTTTGACCGCCTTCAAGAAAATTAAATTACACCAAAGCTATGATACCACTGAAACGGGACCTTGAATATTCTTAAAGAGAACTTAAAATATATTCTCATAACATCCCTCTTGCTTGAGTTTGCAATTGTCCTCAATTGCAGGTTTGCTGAGCTTGAAAAGAACGAAGGATCTCAGGATAAGCTCGAAAAAATTTCTCGGTATCCATTTTGCATCTTCTTGAGGATGGTTTTTGAATGTCAAAAGGTATTTAATTAACATGGATCATGACAACACGTGAGTTGAGAGTAAGCAGGGATGTTGTTTTTTATGAGATGAGCAGCTGGTATGATGCTAAAAAAGAAGCTGTTGTTGGGGCTAATGTGAGTGGAAATGTGGTTGCATAGAATGCAAGTCAGCAAATCACAGTCTTTGAGTGGACAAGGAGAGTCCTCATCTAGGGGTTCAGTTGATAGACCATGGAGTGGCAGGCTGCATCATAATACTAGTCCTACAAATGTGATTAGTACGTCACATAAAGGCAAAGAGAAAGTGATTGAGCCCCTTGGTGTGCCTGACATTTCTGCAGGGCATTCTCATGTTGATGGTGGAGAGTCTAGTGGCTCAGACATGAGCCTTGATGAGGATCTTGGGATACCAGCTATGAGAACACCTGGTGTAAAGAAGGCTATGGAAGCGGTGCAATCTGGAGTACCCTCCGGTGTGGCCTAAGATGTTTTTAAGGCCTTTTGGTGACTTTATGAGTTTTGGAGGGCCTATTGAAAGTGAAGATAAACAAACAGATCTTATGGAACCTCCAATTGTAGATACAATGCCAGTAACATCTTTAGAGAATGATCTAAAAATTTGGGAATCTTGGAAGAACAAAAAGGTCCTTTTATGGGATGAGAGCAAGAATCAGATGATGTACAAGGGGTTGATCTTGTATGTGTGGGTGTGGCTATTAAAAGGGCACATGAGAGTACATCAAGCAAAACTATACCGGATGTGGATAGCATCAGCTTAGTTAAGTGGCCCATTAAACAAAATACAATGCTACACAACAGTTCATTACAACACTATGTAGCCATTAATACCATGAAGGTTGATGGAGAATAGACCAATAATGAGTTTCCAATGGTGGTTAATGATGCCCCAACATTTTAAAAAAAAGGACCTACGGTTTCATAAATAGAATTCCAAAAGAGAGAGCACCACCAACTTGTAGTTTTTTATGTGTCTGTTCAATCAGTATAGGGTCTCCATTATTGATTGCTATTAGAGTAAATGTTGTCATTTTGCGGACCGTGACATGGTACTGAAAATACACCAAGAGTTTTGGGGGAAGTCTCAAGAAACCCGTAAAAACTATGTATATAATGTGCTCTCCATATCTTGGCTTCAAGACTCAAAAATTGAGAAGATTAAATATGAATTTAAGCTCAATGGGATGATTGTCTATTGTAAAGTATGGTATGAAGTGCATGGAATCCCAACGATATGCTTCTACCAATACAAAGAAAATTTTGAGGCTGGTGTGTGTGTCAACGTGTGCATGGAAACACAAGAATAATGAGAAGAAGCCTAGAGCATACTAGTGTGGCTAGAGCACTAGTTCAAGACTTTGTGGACATGAACTCAGAGCAGGTGCCTAACAAGAGTAGAACTATGTTGGATGGTTCACGGGAGACTAAGTTAAAGATACCAGAAACATATAAGCAAGTGGATATATTAGATGAGATCAACACAACACTTGATCAATTGGGATATGACAAAAAACTATCCAAGTCTTGTTTTGGGAGAATTTGGAATAAAGAGTTTCCACACTTGGCCTTGACAAAGACATGTGAGTTCTCCAAGCACTCAAGGCTAGAATTAGAGCCAAGCCAAGTGTACGAGAAAGAGCAAGGATCAGGGAGAAAAGGAACATTCACATGAATCAACAACAAATTTGCAAAAGCTTATATTACAGATGTCGTACATTTCAAAAACACAACCAAAAAAATATTTGTGCATCATCCACAACAAGCTGGATCAAAAAGAGACAGCCATTCCTAGACTACGGATGGTACCAAAGGATATAGATTCGACATGGCAACTACAGGTGGCATTGATCGGTATACCCATGGGCATTGGGAGCATCATTATCGGCATTTTGCACTAAATGGTTTATGGGCGTCTGACCCCAATCTCATAGTTGGCTCCATTGCATTCTATATACATAACTTAGAGAGGATGGATAAGCACCCTCTTGGTGATCTAGCACAACAAATGGGCTTCCGAGAAGAAATGTTTCACTTCTTGGTGCTTTGAACTCAAGGGAAGCTTTAGACTACCACAATATCAGCGATGGTAAAGCGCCTATTATTAAAAAGGTGTTAAGAGATAATGCGCATGCCACTTCCACAACTAGGTATCCCACACCACCTTTTGAAGAGCGGCTCATGTAAGTTGTTCTACTTCCAATGCAGGGCCCATTGTATCAAGAGAACCAACCACACCAATTCCTATTCCAGCGGACCAACCATCTGTAAATGAGGGTGCCATTGGGGCTTCCTCATTCTGTAAGTTGTCAGAGAACTTGCTCCTATAGCTAGATAATTGTGCAAGTGAAAACAAAAATCAGTACTTGTTTGCATATTTGTCTCTTCTTGGGGTGTTTTTAAGGTTGTCCAATTGGGATTTTTTAATGGTTGGGCACACACATGAGAACATAGATGTAATGTTTAGTAGGTTTTTTGAAAAATTTAGAGTTGGCCAAACCTTAACTTCACCACATTTGATGGATACGTTAAGGACTAGCTCAATTTCATCTCCATCTCCCTTCTTGCTTATAGAAGTCCCTTCTTGCTTATAGAAGTCCCCAACTTCAAGTGATATTGTGATGGCTACCTTTGGGATGGCCAAGAATCACTTATAAGCAACTTAAAACCACTTCACTTATTATAAGTAAATCCACATGATCCGCTCGTAAGAATCAGCAGACCTTTTAAGACATGATGGAGACAACCTTATGGAACATGATCCACTCGTAATAGCCAAAAATCCACTCATAAATTTTTGGCTATCAACGAGCGAATCATGTGGATTTTAAGTAAGAATCACTTATAAGTAAATCCACATGATCCGCTCATAATAGCCAAAAATCTACTGGAGGGTTGGGCCTTTATTGGTGTCGAAGGCCAAACCCTTTGTGCCTTCATGGTAGTGGTCCCAATCCAAAAATGACTCCAGCAACGTGATGATCAAGTGGAAAAATCTGATCGTTTTGCCGTCATGGCCGGGTTTGGGACTTGATCATAGCGGCAGATAAATTTGTTGAAGAACCGGATCATTGTATCTTTGGTACATGGATGTTGCATCGTCAAAGGAGAGAACCACGGAAAGTTAAACTCCAGCTTCAAGTTCTTCTTCTGGTCCTCGTGGTATGGAAAACATTCCATGCCCACCATCTTCGTACAGGAATGTAGTCTGGGCTAATGCAGAGTGCGCGGGGCGCGTTGCAATAGGTGTCCCAGATGAATGGTTTGAGGAGGAATGGGCGCCTCCAAGCCGGCTACTCGCCCATGAGTTCGAACGTGATGGGGCGAGTAGTGGTGGGTGGCCGATGGTATCCTCCACACTCCCTTGCTGGGTGTTTTCGCCACCACTAGTGATGCTTAGCCTCAAGGTAAGGGCGCAAAACATGGATGTCCATGTGGCCCGTTAGGCAGGTGATGGGTGCTTCCTAGTGCTATCCCTCAATCAGGATGGTGATCGCTTGCTCCAACTCCGTGCAATCAAGGGGGTCCTACCAATTAAGAGGGTTTAGCGGAAGGTCGACCTCCTCACGCTCCAGTGGTGGTGGCGGCAAAATTTGGCACTCTTCAAGGTGTGGTTTAGAGGGCTATGGTGTCGAGAGAGATGGGGGTGGAGGGGTAGTGGAGGTTGAGGCTCCCGTGGTGGTGAGGTTTGCGTCAAAGAGGGGTGGGGGTTTTGTTAAAGTGGTGGGATGTCGGGGAAGGCGGTGTGCATGCCCAACTATAATGATAAAAAGGGTGGTGAGGGTGAGGTTTGGTGAGGGAGGTGGTGTGGAAAATGAATGGGGGGAGAAGAAGTTTGGGGATGGAAGAGTGGAAGGGTGGATGTGCCAGAGGAGGGTGGGGATGGTGGGGGTTAGTTGTGGTATTTGGGGGAGAGGAACCGAGTGGTGGAGAGGGAGGTGGGGGAGATGGGAATTGTGTGGGTGGTGATGGGAGGCTTCCGTGTGCCTTCGTCTTGGTCGTCAGGGGTAGGAGGTCCTTCTCTTGCATCTATGGGCCATGGGATCTAAAAAAAGCTTCAACTTCCTCAAAGGAGAATTCCACAGGAAAAGCGACATGTAAATTATCGAACTGGCAAATGCCAGTGTGACCATCACTTGCATTTTCTCATAGCACCTGTGGTATCAGATGAGGAGGCCTTCGGCGGAATAAGGGGGAAGAAAATTAGTGTGGAGGGAGACGTAAGCACTGTTTACCACATGCCATCCCATATCCTATAGATAAAGCGAAGCCTCGATCATCCTAGGAGGGGTATTGAGAGGGTGTTGAGGGAGTTCGTAGAAGTCGTGTTGGTGTGTGAAGAAGATGAGTCCCTAAAAATAGAAGTGGGGAATAAGGGTGATGCTGGTGATGGGGAGCTTGGTGAAGAGGTATGAGTAAATCTGGCGGGAGAGGGGCTCATCTAAATATGCATTGTGTTGGAGGAGGTTCATCCAGATTCTCCTATAATGGAGGTCAAGGAGCTGAAATGGGCTTTGTGGGGGGAGGGCAAGGACAGGGAGCTTCGTGGGCAGTATCCCATCAATGCATCCACATTCTGATCCATGGCATTGGAGGAGGGAGCAGAGGAGGTGGAAGGTGGCTGTGTTGCTCAGGCTTTGTCTTTGCCTAGTTGCTTCTTCATCTCACTTCACTTTGTGTTTTGGAGGAGGGAGCAGAGGGGGTGGAAGGTGGCTGTGTTGCTCGAGCTTTGTCTTTGCCTAGTTGCTCCTTCATCTCACTTCACTTTGTGTTTTGGAACGGCCATAGAAAACTTGGAACAAACGTGGCAAATCTAAACTTCTAAACAGTGCAGCCATGACGAAAGCAAGTTGGTACGACCGTGGCAATTGTGGAATTTATTTTTATTTTTATTTTTATTTTTTTACTTTTAAAAAATTTTTGGGCACCCTGAATAATCAAGTTTTGTACCCATGGGCTATGCTACCAACACCGCATTGTGGGTTTTGTATTGACTGTGTGCCCAATTCGCCAAGGTGAGAAGTCGATTCCAATTTGGCGACGGCGAGGTGAGGGGAGATACTTTCTTGAGGAATTCAAAAGCTGTTGGCAAGGGAGTACCTGAGACTGAAGGAGTTGGTAATGGAATTGTAGTACTCTGTTTGCAGCCTCACAATGACAAGTGGAGGAGTTGTTGACGTAGAGGGTATATCATTAGTCAGCTCTGTGGTGGGTGGAAGAATGTAGTGTCACTGTGAAGCTTCTACTTCCCTTTTTCCTGGGTAGGCTTTGTGGTGGAGGCCACATTGAATCACTATATTCGTGAGTTTGGGAATTTCCCAACTCCCATTTTTTGAATACCAAAAAGGTGGGACCTGGATAACATGCCTATAAGTTTCTCAAAACCATATCATGTGACCTATTGTTGGAAAGCGCTTGGAAAATGGAATCTAGTGAGCTATAGAGCGCTTGGAAAATGGAATCTAGTGAGCTGTTGTTGGAAAGCGCTTGGAAAATGGAATCTAGTGAGCTATAGAGCGCTCAATTTGGAGTAACGGTGTTCAAGTTATGATTAATCCAAAGATTTGACCACGTGTCCCAAACTACTGGGAAATTCCCATATTCCCCAATATGGTGTTATTGGGTTTCCATTGAAAGATAGGGGACTGCTGAGTGACACGAGGTGGACGTTGGGGTTGGGGAGATTTGGGGATCCAAATATGATGATTGCCCTCATAGAAGTGTTGGGCTTGTAGGAGTGGTTTGGGGATCCACCAGGGGGGTTAGTTTTGGGAACGATTGAGGCTTTGATTAAGGGTTGGGGTGCCATGGAGAATGTTTAGGCCTATGTTTGTCATGTACCCTATAGGCTTGTCGTTGGTGAATTTATTACCTTCGTGGGGGACAAGGAGCTTTGGGTGCCTGTGGCCTTATGCCATGAGAAGCTTTTTAGGTACCCAATGGGGAGATGGCATACCCAGTGGAGTTTTTTTAGTATTGTTAGAAATGCTAGTTTGGTTGGTGGGCAAGCAGCTTGTGGGACGGCGATGTGAGAGTGGGTTGTTGCCGAGCGTGGGGGTAGGGAGGTTGAGAGAGGCATTGATTTGGTGGTTGGAATGATGAGCAGCCTCTTTCGTAGTGGGATGTATTTGTGGGGGTGTGGTGGACGAAATGATGGTGGGTAGTGAAGGGGGAATTTCTTGGCATGGGGGAGCAGCAGGTATATGGGCTCTTTGTCCATCATGAGGATAGTAACTTCCTAATAGGGCCATATTGACCATGATGGCTTCACCTCCCATTCTTCTTCTTCAAGGTCAACCACTAGGGCCATATTGACCATGATGTGTCTCTACCAAATCTTGGTTTGCCTTGCTTTGGCCTCTTATTGTGCAGCTTCTTTCATACCCTCATGGTCTTTTTTGCATTGTTTGTGGATGGCTCTTAAGGTAGCCTCGGTGAGAGGGCCATAGTAGCATTTTAGTTTGCTACCATTGAAATAACTAGCCATTTCTACACCATCCACCATCAAGTATTTTGATGCGCATTGCACCTTGTGGTGTTATTGATTTAGGAAAGGTCCTAAGCCTGTGAGCTTGAACTTTTTTTTGTGTGTCTTTGTACTGAATAAGAGGACCATGTCTCCCTTGTTCATTTTTTTGTCCTTAAAAGCTGGTCGTCAAACCATTGTTTGTGCCTTAGCTTCTCAACAATCATGCTGTATACTATTAAAAGGCATGTTTCATCGAGCTTTTTAGGCTCAAATAGGCAAAAACCTAAGACATTTCTATCTCACCACAATGAATGCATACCAGGGAACCACACTCTCTATATCAATTGGACCCATTGTACATGTTTTTCTCAATTTTCCTTTCCATTGTGTTTCATTGCATAGTTTTTTTCGATCGATATAAGGATAATGTAAATTGCAACACCTCAAGTAGCCCACGCACCTACTTATTCGAACCATTCCATTGAAAGAATCTTGCAAGCTTGTAGCGGGTGTATGGGCTCTTTGTCCATCAATAGGGCCATATTGACCATGATGGCTTCACCTCCCATTCTTCTTCTTCAAGGTCAACCACTGGGGCCATATTGACCATGATGTGTCTCTGCCATTTCCTTGCTTTGGCCTCTTATTGTGCAGCTTCTTTCATATCCTCATGGTCTTTTTTGCATTGTTTTTTATTGTGGATGGCTCTTAAGGTAGCCTCGGTGAGAGGGCCATAGTAGCATTTTAGTTTGCTACCATTGAAATAACTAGCCATTTCTACACCATCCATCAAGTGTTTTGATGTGCATTGCACCTTGTGGTGTTATCTCAGTGATTTAGGAAAGGTCCTAAGCCTATGAGCTTAAACTTCTTTTTGTGTGTCTTTGTACTGAATAAGAGGACCATGTCTTCCTTGTTCATTTTTTTGTCCTTAAAAGCTGGTCGTCAAACCATTGTTTGTGCCTTAGCTTCTCAACAATCATGCTGTATACTACTAAAAGGCGTGTTTCATCGAGCTTTTTAGGCTCAAATAGGCAAAAACCTAAGACATTTCTATCTCACCACAATGAATGCATACCAAGGAACCACACTCTCTGTATCAATTGGACCCATTGTACATGTTTTTCTCAATTTTCCTTTCCATTGTGTTTCATTGCATAGTTTTTTTCGATCGATATAAGGATACTGTAAATTGCAACACCTCAAGTAGCCCACGCACCTACTTACTCGAGCCATTCCATTGAAAGAATCTTGCAAGCTTGTAGAGTATAGCATCCAGACATGACCATCAGACTTTTGATCCATCCTAAATTGCATGATGCCCCCCTTAACTGGTATAAATTGAATACCCAAATAGGAATGCAAAAGCCCCATGTCTATAATATCAAGTGCATGCTATAATTCAGCTATGAAAGCTGAAATTTCTCTCTCATCAGGGCCAATCATGGGTAAATCATCCACATAAAGGTTAGGATTATGAAATCATCCCCTTGTTTGCTGTGAACATAGAGAGTACTCTTAGTAGAACTATTTTGAAAAACATGAGAGATCAAGTATGCACGAATCTTTTGATACCAAGCATGAGGAGTTTGTTTAAGGCCATAAAGTGCTTTACGCAATCTACATACTTTATGCTCTACACCTTTCTGAAACAAAGCCAAGAGACTCTGATACATAAACCTCCTCTTGCAAATCACCATTCAGAAAAGTAATTTTAACATCCAACTGATGCACATTCCAACCTTTATGTGAAGCTAATGCAACAATATAGTCATACATGAAGTAGGAACAAAAGCCCCCTCATAGTCAATGCCTCCTCATAGTCAATGCCCTCTTGTTGGACATATCCTTTGGCGACTAAACGAGCCTTATAACAATCAATCGAGCCATCAAGCTTGCGTTTCAACTTATACACTTACTTTGTGCCTATGGCATGCTTGCCTACGAGAGCAAGTCACATAACTCACGAATTGTTGCATTCTCTTCAACCAATGCATCACCCATAGCATCTTGATAAAAGTTTTACAAAACTAGAGAAATATGGAGAATGTTTGGCTGTTGATTTTCAGCAGCACAACAAGGGGTTGATTTGGAGCCAAAGTAGACTAAACAGGTTTAGCACGTATACCAAATAATGCTAGCAATGTATCAAAGACATATGGGACATCAATGGATGGCTGTGACATCCTACATGAAAGCATGAACACTGAGATGCATATTCATTAAAGATTACATCAAGGTGGAAGGTACGTAAAGCCTATATCCTTTTCTCTCACTGCTATACCCCACAAAAAAATATTTCAATGCTTTTACTTCAAGTTTGTGTTTGTTGTGCTGGTACATGCATGTAAGCAAGACACCCAAAAACACGCATATGAGTAATTATACGAATTTTGCAATTCCAAGCCTTATAAGCTATCATAGACTTCAATCTTATGGGCATCATAAGAACGGGGTTTTGAGAACGATTAGATCGATTCGGTTTAATGTGAGCGCGTGACTGAGCTCCCCCCCTTCATGCAATTTAGCCCCCTCTCTCTGCACGTTTCTGTGCCCCCCCCCCCCTTTCGTGTATCTACACTCCCCTCTCTGCATTTTTATGCACCACCCCCCACCCCCCCTCTATCACCTCTCTTCTACCCTTCACGCGCCTGTCGCCCTTCCTTGCCCGCCTCCCCCCTCCCCTTCACGTCTCTTGAACCTTCCGCCCTTGTCTTCTCTCTCCTTCACCCCCTTGCCCGCCCCACCTCCTTCTCTCCTCCTGAACTTGTATAGAAGGTCTTTTGCTCTGAACTGTTTTTGTTTTGTGGGTGAAGACTGTTGGTCTCCACCCACCCAAGCTCTTCTCTTCTATAATCAACATAGACACCAAATCTGTGAAATTGGGAATGTTTTTCCGAGTCTGAATAGACGTCTTGGACGCCTTGTATTGTAGCCCAAGACCACGTAGACAGACTTCCACCTTATCATCATCATCTATTGAAACACCAATAGATGCAAGGGATTCCACAATACCCTTGATCTTCAATGCATAGTCATTCACAGACATACTCTTTTTCTCCACAATATGAAGTTCATTCTTCAACTGTATCTTTCGTGCCTTGGTATTCGTTTCATAGAGTTTTACCAAGGTGTCCTACGCCTCCTTGGGAGACTTGGCATCCTGTATGTGCCCAATCATGGTGTCTTGTATACTGATATAGAGAGCTAATACATAACTTTTCTGGCTCCTTGGTTCCAATCCTTCAACTCTTTCACATCTGCAACAACAGCAGTCGGATTGATCTCCGGTATCTCCACCCAGTGCCTCTTCATGCTCACCTTCTATGTAGTCCCAATAACCCTTTCCCATCAGAAAATTTATCAACCTGAATCTCCAAGCATGGAAGTTGTTCTTGTTAAGCTTCTTAGTAGCAACAATCTGGTTTATGCCATCATTTGACATCTTTCTAGACACACAAATTTTTTCAGATATACAAATTTACCAGAAAGCACTCTGGTTTGTCCTGCACAAACTGCTGTATTTTCTGCAGCGGTTCTATATTACACTCAAATGTCACAACCAGCGATCTCAATGTGCATACATACACCCAATGGCAACTGTTGACCTCCTTGCAGCACACACAATGTCTGCACAACCAATCTGTCTTCCTGCAGTTTTTAAATCAGACTTCTGCATAGAATCGATGACTTACTCACAGTGCTCGAAATCGCCTGCTTTCTGAAAAACAAAGGTCCTAACACGCCCAAAATGTATTTTCGGTTGAAAAATGTTGTCCAATAAGACAGTATGGTTACCCTATAATAGCTTTACTCCTGCGTAGAAAGCTCCTCAATCAGAGATCATTTACCGGTGCCTCCCGTAGAGCTCCCGACAAGGGTGTAGTCGCCAACACAAATAGAAAAGAGTAGATCTTCGCTCTTACCCTCGTACCGCTTCCTGTGCTTCTCTTGCTTGCAGCTCAGCTCTTAGCATGGACCAGGCTCTAATACTATGAAAAGATGCAGGGGAGAAGAGAGCTTGAGCTCTTGCAAGCACACACACTCACAAAACCCTAAAAGAGAACACACAAGGTGAGAGGCTGAAAATCTTCTTTCCCTTCACACAACACTCAACACACCATATACAAAGATAAGAGTACACACGATATGAAAAGGTACTCAACCAAATACATACTAGGGTTCTCCATAGTGTGAACCCAACTAAATGAGCTGGCGCTATAACTATGCCAGTCTCTAGAATGGCTATCACACAGCCTGGCATCCCACTAGCCGCATATCACCCATGATCTCACCAACCATGCCAGTGGTGTAAGTGTGGGACCTATCCCCCAGGCGGGTCATCAGTGCCCACCGCCTCACTAGATGAGCTCGATATGTCAACATCAATGTGCTTTGTCCGCACATGAAATACCGGATCCCGCACCACTGTTAATGTACTCTCGTTGCCAATGAAAACGGTGGTAGAAGACTGTTGTATAATACCAGGATCTACCAATAGACGGTAGCCATACACACTCCACAATAGGTGTGAATGATACCTTGTACTCAGCATCACAACTAAAAGTGGCCACTATCGACTGCTTCTTGCTTAGGCATAAAAAATTTACCTTGTAGTCCACCTCACAACTAGAAGTGGCCACTGTTGGACTGCTGAACCCCCAAGAAGGAAACAGTTACCACTAGTTGACACCCTAGTTTTCTAGCACACCCTCTGCTTGCTCTTTATGTTCTCTGGGTGTATGTGTGTGCAGGGCTTCCTACCCAACATGTGCAATGACCTTACCCATTCTTATTCCTATCAAAGAGAAGCCATCCATATTACACAACCCCAAAGAGAGCTATGCACACACTTTCATGGCAACATCGCGTAACCACAAGGCTCAAAAAGATCACCATGAACCTACAACACTCGTTTGCACCACATTGTAACACCAACTTACTAGCTAAAACCTCAATCAAGCGCATGACCAAAGCCATTGATAATGACATCAAGGCTTTTGTCATAGATAGGCAAACTACTCTTTGCCTTTGCTCAATGAGACCACACGATAAGTGAAAACCTTAAAACCCCGTTGTACATATGTAAACATAGCACTTTTTTTATTAATTATACATACATATATACTCGATAATGATTAAAAACTTGAAACTCAACTAAACTAAACGAAAAAAATAAAAACTGCATGCACATAGCGCTTCCACACATCCACGCACGTACGTGCACACTCTTTACACATGGTAACCATACAAACACAACATGGGCATATACACATTTTTAAAAAATCTTTAAAAAAATAAAGAATCAATAAGAATAAAAGAAGTTTAGGATTGCATGTGTTACATGACAATGTAGACCCACATTTCCATGTAGTAGCACCATTGCAAATACACATTTATAAGATTTGAAGCTTCCAATATATGCAAGATGCAAATACCCCTTTACAAGAAAGGGTGCCTTGTCACTATGCCAAACAATAAATGCCAATCAAAACATATCTACACTAAATCCAAAACAAAATTGCAAAAACAAACCTCCACCCTTGGATCTCTTGATTGGCTTTTATTATAAACAATGACTACATATAAATGCTAATCAAAACACACATGAACCAAAATTCAAAAACAAAATCCTAAATAAAAATTGCAAAATAAAACTCCACCCTTGGATTACTTGATGGTTGACCCTCGAATTAATGTCTCCCGGGAAGACCAATAAGCTCAAACCTTGTATGACAGAGGTTAGTTTCAATGCATGTAATATGGCATATAAACTTTTTTCTGTAAATTATCTCTTGTTTTAAAGCAACCAAGAGGAAATTCTGAGTGTGAAATATAAAGAAATGAAACGAAAATTAAAAAGAGAATTTCTCCTTTAAATTGAGAACACTTTTTTTCTTTGCAACACGGGAGAAAAAGGTATATTTATTTAAGTATGATTTTTAGTTTTTTTCTCAAAATTACAGCTGGGGTGCAGGAAGGGCCAGGGCCAGGGCCTGTGCTTGATTAGGAAGAGAAACCTTAGTGCATGGTGGGGTTAGAGCCCTTAAGTTTATTTGGAGAAGGGTTAAAAATATCTATTTAGAAAAAAAGGACTACGTACTCGAAAACACCCAGGACAAATTTTGCTGAGAATCACGAGCATGCAAACAAAAAAGCATCTTCTTACATCTCGAAACACGGGAGAGCAAAAGCCAATTCTTCAAACCCACATTTTTGCATGGGGAAAAAAATATATTAAACAAAACAAAGGCTTTTCTTGAAATAATAAAAATGATAGCGGCGCCTCCCAAGCGCCCTCGGGATTGCCAGCAACAACTCATGCGCAGCCCCTTTGAAACGTGTAGCAAATTGCTTTACTCCATGTAGAATTGAATATATATTTATTTATTTATTTATTTATTTATATATATAGATGGCCCATTCCTCTTCTATATACTCCATGAGAATTGAATATATATATTAAAAAATGGCCCATCTCTGTGCTTGCCAACAAGATGGCAATATACCACTCTACAGTGCATTTAGTAGAAGATTATGTCTGCTGATTTTGGATGGATTAGTGGCTTGCTTTTTGTGATATAATGTAGAATTACATTATACCTAACCCACTCTAAATATCTTAACCACACTCTTAGCATAACTGCATGATTTTCGACCCCTTTTCTCCTGGTATCACCCTGTTGAGATTAAGGCATTGTATGTGGGTTTGGAATAGGAATTCACCCTGTTGAGATACAGGCATTAGGAAAAGGATAAAATTCTTACTTTGCCTTAATGATTTGGTTTGCTGCAGTAGTAGCTGCTTTCATAATGAATACAAAATTATATTAGCACCAAACTAAGCTCTCTTTAGATCAATGGTGTGGTGGCTGTGTAGGCAGCTTCTCAGCATCTATTAGCTTGCTTGGTATCTCATTGCTTATTGGATTAGGACCAGAGGGAACCTCATGCAGCATAAGATGGAGCCCTCTCATCCTTCCACTGCTGCTTCGTATGGGTCCGTTTGATGGCTCATGTTCTCTCAACTTCCTTGCCATGTGTACCTGCCATTTTAATTTTTCACAAAGCCAAATCAATCACTTAGCTGCATCCCTCTAATATCCTGAAACATCAAGACATATAAGATAAGCTTGCACAACAAGACTAAGGTTGTGTTGCTATATTAATCCACACGAACACGACTAAGGTTGAGCTAATAAATTATGAGCTTACTTGGGTGTTATCAGCTGGTTGAGCCTTGTTCAGAAAGTTATGATTCTGTACAAGAAATTGTTCATTCTCCATTATATAAGTAGAGCCTTGCACTGTGGGCGACTTGGATATACCTGTAAAATCCAATTGGCCTAGCTTTAAGACCTAAGCTAAGGTAGTATTTCATGTGATCAAACTAATTAAATGCCACCTGATCAAGAAAAGGGATATACCTGATGGTCCCCCAGCTACACTTGCAAAAACCAAGCACATTGTGAGGAGGGCAACTTCCTGGTGTAGACGGTGTGCCTTCTGCATGCTGAACTCATCTGCGGTTGAGCTTGAAGAACTTGAAGATCAAGCCAGGGGTTGGAAGGCTGGCCTTGCAAGGCTAAACATTCTCACATCACACAATTATCCCACATGCTTTTGGCTATCTCTGTGTGTGTGTGTGTGTGTGTGTGTGCACGCGTGTTCATCTGGGGCTCTTGTAGAGAGCTCACAGCAAGGGCTTCCTAAGGCTCAGCAATCGCACAATATCTTTAGCATCAGAGGCTCATGAAGAGCTCAAAGCAGAAGAGGCCTGAAGGGGTTTTGAATATAAACAATTCCATCATCACAATATTACCCCATGTTTAACTAAATATACCAGCTGAAGGGGCTCACTTAGAGCTCAAAAACAAAGGGTAGATGGCTTTTTAATGTTTCACACAAGATGCAGCTTGTCATTTCTGAGAACAATAAAGCTCAAAGAGGAGGATGTTTCAGGAATTAGGATTTAGTAGGCTTTTCAAACGAGAACATTCTTCACAAGAGATGTCCCATACAAGTAATAAGGGCCTGAGGTCTATAGAGTTCAAAGCAGAAAAGGTTGGATGAATTACAGGGGTAAATATTCTCAGAGAAGGAGAATGATATCGCACATGCAGCTTGCTGAATAAGGCTTATGGTAGAAGGGTACGACATTACAGCGGTGGTTACATTTGGTGGAAAGGTTAACCTTATACTAGTTGTGGGCAGTGTAGTACAAGCATGGGGACAGGATAATAAGCTAACGAAACACCCGAGGATGTTGCAGAGAAAAAGAAAGAGAGAGAGAGAGAAGACCGAAGGAGTCAGGAGAGTGTAGAGAGAGAGCAGCAGCTTGAAGGACGAGGGAGAGGGAGAGAGAAAGAGAGAGAGCCTGAAGGAGTCAGGAGAGTGTAGAGAGTGAGCAGCTTTAAGGACTCGGTAGAGAGAGAGAGAGAGAGAGAGAGGGGGGAGAGAGAAAGAGAAGCCTGAAGGAGTCAGGAGAATGTAGAGAGAGGTAAGCTTGAAGGACTCATGAGAGAGAGAGAGAGAGAGAGAGAGAGAGAGAGAGAAATAAGCTTGAAGGACTCAGGAGAGTAGAGAGAGAAGGACTCATGAGAGAGAGCTCTCAGGCCTCATGAGAGAGAGCTCTCAGGACTCAGGAGACTAGAGAGAGAAGCCTGGAGGTCTTTAGAGAGAGAGAGAGAGAGAGAGAGAGAGAATTTGAGAGAGACACCTCTCTCTCCTTCAAAAACATATCAAAGACAAGATCATTTGTCAGTGACTTAATTACAGATATATATATTTAAAATCTCCCCTGCAATATATATATTCATATTCATATATGCAATAAATTAATAATGTATATATATATATATAATATCCCTCTTTCCAAGACTCCCCCCTCCCCTTTCAAGTTTCAACATTACTAATTTAATAATAGTATCCGGCCTGACTAGAGCCCCCTTTGGCCATGCCAACATCCAACACGGTGACAAGATTTCTTCTGCATGGGCACAAGTTCCCACGTGCTTGCAGGTCCCTTTCCCCATGCAAAATTGGTCCAAAGATTCAACTTATTAAGTCTGAAATGTATGACTAAGTTGGCTTTTTTTAATACCATTACCATACACACACGCATACATCCACTCTGTCCTCCTTACATACATGCTACCACCTCCATGGGCTCCAATGAATCATCATCACACGTATTTAGCCCACTTATCCATGCTAAGTACGCATGTGTACTAGTACATGAGTACACACGTATGCATTTTCTCACATGCACCAGTGCCATGGTCTAGACTCTAAGCATATTCATACAATTAATAACATTCACCACCAATTCCATGAATCAATACTACTATACGTACGCAGTACATCCCCACTCATCTATCTTTAGCGCACGCTTTCACATACATACATAAATATATAATATACATATGTAAATGAATATATTATGTATATAATATCCGTATGTGTGTGAATATATATAATATATGTAAGTATATGAATATATAATATTAAATATATAATAGGTATATAAATACATTATATATATATAATATTACGTAAATTATATATATATATATATATTATATATATATACATATATACACATCCACCAACTCTAGCATTTGTGGTACATTTATATAGGTGTTGTATGTACCTCCATGTATGCATTCATGCACTCAAATTATGTAGTATCAGCATATCATTTATATACTCATAACCATTCACACATGCATCATCTAGCAAAGTATGTATAAAGATTTAAGTCTAGGATTCTAGTACGTATCATTCCTCAAAAAAAACATATATATAAACTAAAGACCGAAACACAAGGAATGGAGAATAAATAGTTTTCACATTCCCAACAGTCGTCCGGACGGAATTAACTTTTACGAATTTAAGAAAACAGGAAAACAATTAAGTAGTGACTGCGAAAATCTTAGGTATGAAAAATAGATGGGGCAAAAAATGTGAGCGCTTTGAATTATTATTTTTTTCCCACCTTAAAAAAATCTTTTAATCATAAGAACGGCCTAGTACAAAGCTTTGAAAGTACCCAAGACAAAACCTCACATGAAGAAAAGGCATGCGTTGCATGAACAATTAACTGCCCACAAAGGAACCTTGGGTTCGAACCAGGAACGGATTGATCTCATTGCATCATGCTGCATCATGCATGTGCTTTGATTTTCCCCAAATTTGGTTATTTTTTTAAAATAAAAAAAAGGAGCTTGATTATAAATTTATTAATTTATTGATCAATGATGGGATAGCTTAAGGGCACTCAAGCTACTTAACACCGTAAAGCTTTCCAATCACACCAAAGCAATGACATGACTAACTGCTTTACTTAAGATTTTTCCTCTAAGCTTTTGTAAATTTGTAGTAAGATTTAATAGAATTTCTTCTACGTACAAACATGTTGAGGGTGTTGGCATAGAACCCGTGGGCCGTATACATATACCGAATGATGCAAATCATGCTCTTTTAAGACCTTTGAGGTAGTATATTTAAAAAGTATATATTAAAGGTCTTGCAAAGTTGGATTTGTACCATGCCTAGTCACAATTATTTATGTAATACCTGGTGCACAATTACTTAAAAAGTGGTGAGTGTCTAGAGTGGTTACATCATCTCCTAAAGAGCTTTAAGCTTAGAGCAATATCTGTCATACACATTGATTTGACATAAGAGCTATGTAGCCAGAAAAACCAAGATTATTACTATTATTTTTACTTAAACCTTGTCCCATTCTTCTCTCTAAAATTAAAATACAAGCAAGTTCCCATTCAAGTTAGGTTGAATGCATGTGGGATAGTAGTGACAACAAGGTCATTCATATTCCATACACCTAGGTGCTTGGCACTAGTCTTCTAAAAAGGAAAAAAAAGTCATTTTTGACTTTTACTGACTTTTTTTAAAACACTTGTTTCTCTTTAACTTTGCTGTTTCAAAGAAACTCTTTCTAGGAAAATACTCATTACACAAGATATTAGTTGAAAAATCAAGTACTAAAAAGCTCATCATCTAGGCCCTTATTGTAAAAAGCTTTTAATGCTTGATTTTTTTCTTTGAAAATTGCTTATTTATATAAGTTCTCAATAGGGTACAAATTCAAATACATTTTTTTTCTATATGTAATTAAGCCATTGTAATGTACTTATCATCAATTGAAGACATACTTTTTTACACCCTTTTCTTCAAAGGCAAGGAAACTACGACAATCTTATGTTATGTTTATGATTTTTAAAACTTGCAAATTTGATAGATACATGATTTTTTTAAAAACTAAAACAATGTGTAGATGCATGCATAGTAAGCATACTCAAGTGGTTTAATATAATTTTGAGTTTAAATATATGTCAATTTCATTATAATTTATAACATTGAGGTATTTTTTAAAACTGAATCTAGTATTAAAGATTAATTACAAGACTGTTGCAATGAAATGAAGTGGAGATTAGGAGGGAGATGTGGAGGAAAAGAGAAAGAGAGAAAGAAAGCAAGTAATATTAACGTCTAAAGAAGGACAAAATGACCTATGGGATCAATATATAACTGAAAGACCAAGTCGGTCTCAAGGTCAATTTATGATCCAGAAAAGAAAATACACATGATAACATCCTATTACTTATCTCATAATTCTACAATGTCAAACATCAAATATAAAACTCACTAAAAATAACCTATTATTTTTTGGGGGGGTTTTAGCTTGGGTTTGTATTTAGGTCATAAATGCTCAATGAGTGCTCAACCTTCACGGTATACTGTAGTTTTGACCTTGGGTAATTTTGTGTTCTTATGCTTAAGTTGCACAGGGGGGGAGAGACAGAGAGAGAGAGAGAGAGAGAGAGAGAGAGACAGAGACAGAGAGAGAGAGAGAGAGAGAGAGAGAGAGAGAGAGAGAGAGAGAGAGAGAGAGAGAGAGAGAGAGAGAGAGAGAGAGCTGCTTAACGTCGACTTATTGATCTAGAGAGACCAATCGACGGAGAGACTTGAACCCAGAGAGAGAGATGAAGATGAAAGTAAAAACATTTTAAAAGATTGTGGTGGTGGTGGTATGTTAACTTTGAGGAAGGGGATCTAGAAGCATGCATGCCAATTAAGAAGTTACATAAGGTAGATGAAGTGGGTAGAAGGTATGCCACCTATCTTACCAATCTATGTACAATTAAAAAGAATTTATTTTTGTAAAACACTGGTGTGAAATTGGGCTACTCCTTACTCATATTTGATACCTTATTCATATCTAAAATCGTGTTAACCCTTACTTATATTTGATACCTTATTCATACATGAAATTGTGTTAACCCTTACTTATATTTGATACCCAATTAATACACATTTTAAAATAATCTTTAGGAAAATCAGAAACTTGAGTCAAGCTTAATTAGTTTTGCTCTTCATCATTATGTGTACACTTAGGTTGCACCCACCATAGGATTAGGGTTTTGTATTCATGATAATTAGGGTTTAGGTCCTGCACACCATAGCTATGCTTGAGGCGTCATGCTCAATTCTTGACATGGTATCAGAGCCTCCCTCTCCTCTTTGAGCTTCTCCAAATCATTATCTCATCTCACATTAGCTTAATCACTTCATAAGACTCAAGTTCAGTTAACTTAATTGAACTTGAGTCTAATCTTAATTAGCACACACTCATAATGAGTCTAATCTAAGGCAGATAAAAATAATGAGTCTAATCTAAGGCAGATAGAAATAAAGGAGACTCATTATGAGTGTGTGCTAATTAAGATTAGACTCAAGTTCAGTTAGGTTACAAGATGGAAACTTGTACTCATAATGAGTCTAATCTAAGGCAGATAGAAATAAAGGAGACTCATTATGAGTGTGTGCTAATTAAGATTAGACTCAAGTTCAGTTAGGTTACAAGATGGAAACTTGTACTCATAAAAAGACTTGAGATGGAAACTTGTACTCATAAAAAGACTTGAGATGTTGTGCTTGTATTCCATTGCTTGAAATGTCTCCCTTTTATATGCGAAGAGTACAACTTAAATTTTCTCTTGCATGTGGGATAATTCTCAACTCTTATCACATTCTCTCCAACTCTCATGTCACCTCAAATCTCAACACTCCCCCGTGATGGTGACTTGGACCTATCTTTGAGGCCTAGAGGTCGTCTCTAAGAGTGAGGTTCCCCCCTTGATAGATACTTGACCTATCTTTGAGGTCTAGAGGTATCTTCTAAGAGTAGGGCTACAAATTTTGGCTATTTCTTCTACCTTGGCTACATCATCAGTGCTAGAGGGTGGGACATACAATGTTTTTAGAGGATAGTTTTGGAGATAGAGAGATCTTGAATTGTATTTTCTGCCACAAAGTGATCTTCTTCCATTTAGTTGTTTTCTTGATTCTATTTAGAGTAGAAATGTTCTTCCAAGTGTCCAATCTTTCCACAAGCATTAAAAAATCTTTTTGTCTTGTTTTTTAAATGATAATTTCAAAGAGGTGACCAAGCTTGCCATAGTGATTACATCTAACAGTTTTTCCTTTTCCAACATACAAAGCATCTTGATTGATTCCTTGAGTGACATTTGATGTGCTTTTGAGTTTAGACTCGTGCTCAAGTAGTGAAGACTCAACTTTAGTTAGATTTTTGTTGACATTTTTGTGGACACAAGAACATCATAGGGGATTGTGTCGACACCTGAGGAGAACTGCCAACTGCTTGACCACCTTAAGTAGCATGTTGCACTAAGGGGGAGTGATGGATCTTTTGTAACTCACATCCAACCACCTTATAGTAGCCTATATACATCATGGCACCAAGGGGGGGTGTTGAGAGGTGTGGTGCCATTAAGGGTAAGGCATGAGTAGAAAACCAGGATTAGAAGCATGCAACCACATCACAGTTGGACATTATCTCACATGAGCACATTTATAAGAGGTGCACTCTCAAGGGGGGGTGTTGAGAGTTGTGGTGCCATTGAGAGCAAGGCATGAGTAGAGGACCATGATTAAAAGCATGTAGCCACATCACACTTGGACATTATCTCACATGAGCACTTTTGTAAGAGGTGTAACCTCCTTATATAAAAGGGGTCATTTTCAAAGAAATGAACACAAGTTGATCTCAAGCCTCTCTATGAGTACAAGTCTCAACCTTGTAACCTAATTGTGCTTGAGTGAAGCTTACTTAGTTTAGCTCTTTTGCATTATATGTTTGACTTAGGTTACACCCACCAAGGATTAGGGTTTTTAATCATAGTAATTAGGGTTTAGGTCTGCACACCATAGCCATGCTTGAGGTGCCATGCTCAATTATTGACATTTATTGGCATTGAGGCATGCCCTATCTTACTCTAACACAAGATAGTACACATACATCACATGGTGATTTTTAGAGGTAACTATGGCATCCACTTGTGCATCTTTCACAGTGGAGCAAGATAGGTGGGATAGTATGGATACACATGCCATGAATTGGTGGAAATTTCTATGAAAAGAAGAATTAGTCCTCATATTCACTCATGTAAAACTACTAAGTAGGCTTGGCATGCATTTGTTACGCTTTACCATGTGTGTAAACGAGGAATGGCCTACTTACGCTGTGCTACAATTTAAGTGCAAACGAGACACATGTGTTGTGTAAGAAGTTACAACGCGATCATATGAATGAGGGAGACTCAATGGATGAGTTTCCCATAAGGATCAAATATCTCTGAGAGCAGTATGTATTGATGAGGCTTATCATGTAGTGCATTGGTGTCATTTGTTTTCTCAGCTTTACCAAATTTATACTAGGATTTTGCATCCATATTGTGGCTTATGTTGGAGGCTAACCCCAATGCACTTATGTTTAATGAGTTGGCTGTAGTGCTCTTGTAAAAAAAAGCAATCCTGACAAAACTAAACTCTTATGCATAGGAGATCAGGCATTCAGCTACCAATCAAAAAGGGAAAGCAAAGCCTTCTCTTAAGGGGGCTATAAGCCAAAGGAAGAATTAACTCATTATTCTTGAAAGGATGCCAAGAAGGGAGGTGATAAGCCTAGGAAGAAATGTAAATGCAACTAGCCAAGTCATTATATCAATGAATGTAGAAAAAGGTTGTATAAGAAAGGTAAATGTAAGTATTGTTAAAGCTAGGCCATTATACCAATGAATATAGAAAAAGGTTGTAGAAGAAAGGTAAATGCAACTATTGTCATTTACCCATGCCATTATATCAATGAGCATAGAAAAATAATGCAGAAAGAGAAGAAGACACAGTTAGACATAGATATGGCTGATGCATCAGCACAACGTGTTGAAAAGAAGGAGCTAATGAACTACACACAAGATGATTGGGAATTCATTGTACATTGTAGTTTTGACTCTTCTATCCATGATGTATGTATGTCAAGGATATATTAACATGTTTGGTATTTCAATAGTGGTGTTAGAAAGCACATTACTTCTCATTGTGGTTTGTTTTTCTCATTTAAGCTCCTCAAGGAGACATAACCACATGTGCAAATAACTCATGATATCCAGTGGTGAAAGGAGTTGGTAAGGTTGTGCTTACTACTAAAAATGGTGGGACAATCACTCTCTCAAAATACTTGTTTGTGCAAAACATTAAAAAGAACTCGATGTTAGTCTCTACCATTGCTAGGTAGAGGTCAGGTTTATTGATGATAGGTGTACAGTTCATGGCCGGAGTAAGGAAGACATAACTATAGCGTCCAATATTCTAAGCCATGGGATTTACAAGTTAGATAGGCATGAGAGATTGGTATATAATGCTTGTTCAATTACTACCACACGTGTGCGATGAGTGATGAAGAGCTATGGCATGCCTCATTTGGTTGAATAAGTATGAGACATATAATGCTTGTTCAATTACTACCACATGTGTGCTATGAGTGATGAGGAGCTATAGTATGCCTCATTTGGTCACTTGAATTTTGGAAGTTTGTTGCACCTTAAAAGGCAAGATATTGTGTAAGAGTTGAGGTCCCTATGAAACATGTATGTGAGGGGTGAATTTTAGGCAAGATACAAGGGCATCCGATTCCCAAAATATGGATTAAAAACTACTTTTTGTTCAAAAGGAACATGAATCTAAGGTATGCAGGTTAAGAAAAGATTTACATGGGCTTAAGTAGGCTCCTAGAGCATGGTAAAAGAAGATAAATGCATACTTGGTTGCAAATATTTTTTGCAACAATTCAGCTAAGAGTAAGAATTGTTTACTAGTCATTATTTTATACATTGATGACATGTTGCTCATAGGCCATAATGATGAGACTAGTAAGGACTATGCAAATATTACTTTTGTTCAAAAGGGAGTCTAAAGTATGTAGGTTAAGAAAATATTTATATGGCTTGGTTTTTGCAGTAGTTCAGCTAAGAGTACCCTCTATGTAAAGAGGAGTAAGAATTGTTTATTGGGAATTATTTATACTTTGATGACATGTTGCTCACATGCCCTAATGAGGAGAAGATTCAGCCTTCAAGGCTGAATTACATATGTCATTTGACTTGACAAATTTTTTCTCGTTGTATTATTATTTGAGCATATAATTTATGCAACATAACGATGATATAGCAATGTTATAGTCACAGTATAAACAACATACACTGCTCACACGGTTTGGTCTTGAAGATTGCAATCCTATTGCTACACTAGTAGAGATAAGTGCTATGCTCAGTCTCTCTAAGATGTAGGTGAACCATTCAATGCATCACTTTATCAACACGATGCTAGGTGCTGCCTCATCTATTTATGCAATACGAGGCCATGCATTCAATTTAGGGTCTTCCAATTTGAACAAGTTTATGCACAGTCCTGAATGTAAGCATTGGCAGGTTGCCAACAGGGCACTCAATCCCTTGGGCAATTTTGTTTAAAGGGGAGTGATACTCAGATGCATGATACTTCTAGTGACTTCAATTAGGATGGATGTTATGACACATGAACTCGTGTCAACTAGTGTCTTTTGCTTTCATCTTGGTGATTCATGTATATTATAGCTTAGTAAGAAACAATCGATGGGGGGGCTACTTTATGCTATATGAAGCAGTACATGGTATTTTTTACAGTGACCGTGGAGTGTGTATGTCTCAGATATTTTTTTGGAAGATCTTGGTACAGTCCCCTACTCCCATCTTCATTAGTGTATTGGTTGTTTTGCAAGAAACCTAGTGTTTTAAGTTACACAAAGCACATTGAGGTGTATCATGATTATGTTAGGGAGAGGTTCATTGTAGGAGAGATTTAGCTTGGCTTGTGTCTCTACACACGATATATGTTCACAAAGAAAGGCTCTTTCATGAGAGAAGTTGGAAGCTTTTCGCAAAGCTTTGGGATTATTTTCATTTGGGGATTGAAGGCCTTGAGAAATTTTTTTTGCAAGCTTTTCACATGAGCTTTTTAGAGCATCTAGTGAGCTGTTGAGAAGGGACTCATGTTTTTTCGCAAGCTTTTCACGTGAGCTGTTGAGAAAGGACTCATGTTTTTCTTCCAAATATTTTAGTAGGATACCTCAATCCAAGAAAAAATATTTCACACCATGGCACCTTTGAAGCAAATATTGTTTTGCATATTGAAAAAATATGGCAATGGAAAATGGATATCTAGATCTACACAACCTAATAACAAGGCTTATGTTATCCAAAAAATTATTAATACCATGGCACATTTGAAGCAAATATATTATTTTTTAATTGAAAAAACATGGCAATGGCAAGTGGATAGATTTACATATTCAAAAACATAATAACAAGGCTTATGTTATCCAAAAAACTATTCAACTATAAGTATCACAATATCAACTCTACATTATCCAAAAAATTATGCAATCATAAGTGCCACAAATTTATCTAAGAATAAGCATAAGTGTCATAAGAGTAGATATTCTCTTTTCCACCAAATCAGGGATAGGCCCCTGGGTCTCTTGTACTACGATGTCAACTCACGTGAGTGTACAAGAGGGGTTTTTTTTTGAAATGAAGCATAAGCTTATAAGGTAGGGGTAATGCCATGTATTTAGGTAAATACTAAATCTTAAATTTTTCGCGGGCCGTGGGGGGGGAGATGGGGAGGGATATAGCAATATTAAGGATATGTCATATGTTCGCTCAATAAGGTTCAAAGTAACATACTTTAATCTAAGGAGAGGGGGTGTGTAAATACTAGAGAAAAACATGAAAAACATAGATGTAAGGGAGGGGGTGATATAGTCATTTTTAAAGGTATCCTTATAAGCTTAAATAGGGGGTGTTATCATCTTATGAGCATCGTATATATAGGTGGGTTTTCTTGAGGTTCATGCACATAGGAGAGTGAATCCCCCAGGCTCCTTATATCCTATTCGATGACAAATCCAATGCCTGGTGGCGATCTTGTATGGTGCTCATGAGGTTACTTTCCTACTATTTTCCATTCTTAAGCATGGATTATTATAATGATGATCTTTGTTTACGTTTTTACTGCTTTCCTTATATCCCTACGTGATGGCAATGCTTGGTGGCGATCCTGAATGGCACTCGTGAGGTAACTTCCCTACCGTTTCTTGTTCTTAAGCATGGATTATTATACAATAATCTTTGTTTTCTTTTTTACCGCTTTTCTACCAAACAGTTAGATGAGAAATTTTCCCATTCTTAAGCATGGATTATTATATGATAATCTCCCACTCATTATAGGGAGTAGCACCTAGACATGGAGAGAATACTATGAATTAGTCATGAAAGCTTGGGCATAGGCTCCAAGAAATGACATAATAGTCAAAAGTCATAAAAGGTATCAAAAGGTCAAAATGTATAATAGCTTAGACCATGGTCACTTATGTAGTGCCTAGCCATTTCACACAATCTAACAATATGCCCATGTCCCAAATCTATGCCCAAGGGACCCAAGGTCCATGTGCCTAGGCCTAAACCTATACATGTGCATGTACATATATAATCACTTCATTATAAATATCCCCTCCTACAATGATTTCATCCTCAAAATTGAAGGGTGGTTGTGCACAAAAGACACATACAAAAGCTATATACAAAAGCCAAAAATCACACCTAAAACTGAATGTCAATGTCGTGGAAGACCAACACATGAGTCGTATGACCCCTAGGGTCAAATGGAAAGGATAAGGGAATCCCATTGACAATGAAGCTAATGGATTAAATGGAAGTCGAAGTCATGTGAAATCCAAGAAAATAGCTCTCCAACTACCTGGGTCAAATAAATAATGTAGAGAACCAATGTCGATTAATGAAGCTAGCTATCCACTCACTTGGATTAAAAGGACATCCACTCGCTTGGATTAAAAGGACATCCAAATCATGCAAACTCCAAGACAATGTAGAGAACCAATGTCGATTAATGAAGCTAGCTATCCACTCGCTTGGATTAAAAGGACATCCACTCGCTTGGATTAAAAGGACATCCAAATCATGCAAACTCCAAGACAATGTAGAGAACCAATGTCGATTAATGAAGCTAGCTATCCACTCACTTGGATTAAAAGGACATCCACTCGCTTGGATTAAAAGGACATCCAAATCATGCAAACTCCAAGACAATGTTGTCGATGAGTGATGAAGCTAGCTATGCCCTCATCTAGATTAAAAGGACATCCAAAGCATACAAACTCCGTGTGGCGATCTCTATTAAATAGAAATAATAAGGAACCACCATCGACCAAGCTAGCCGTGTATCCTCTAGGATCAAATGGATGTGCATGGTACACATCTCAAGCCTTTGAAGCCAATGTAGAAGTAGCTCCTAGGTCAAAAGGAAAGATCAAATACAAGAGAAAGCTATTGAGCCCATCCCTGCAATTTGAAATGTGAATCCGACACTGAATAAATCCACCAAATAAGCTCAAAAATCTTGGTCGGAATGTAAAACGGTCTTGGCATAAAAGAAACATCATGTAGACCACATAATTATCCGCCAGACATCTTAAGTGGCATAGAATGCACCCAAAGAGAAATTTCTTGGCCCCAAAGAACATTGGATCATGTCGACACCCATGGAGGCCGAATGAACACAACTCGAGGTTAGCATCATGCAAGATCAAATGTGAACCAATGCCCTTGTCCCATGTAGCACCACTTGAATAATGAACGACATGATCCACTACATCGATGAGTGTATGAACATGATCCAAACTATGAAACATGTTAAATTCTCATTAATGTGATGAGCTACGGTGGATCAAATGCTAGAATCAACATTATTAGAAAAGAGATTAGATAATAATTAGTGATTAGTGAGCAATTAATTGATAGCTTAATGTAGGTATGGATAATTAAAAACCAACAAATTCTCATTAGGCCAATGCCTCAATCAACATCATTAGAAAAGAGATTAGATAATAATTAAGACGTGATTAGTGAGCAATTAATTGATAGCTTAATGTAGGTATGGATAATTAAAAACCAACAAATTCTCATTAGGCCAATGCCTCAATTTATAGAGTTTACATCCAAGCATCTTATCCCACTGATCTCTTCTTGATTCACTCCACCTCTTTTGCTTGATTCTCTCCACCTCTTCCCAAAATATCTCCATACCTCCTAAATCTTCTCATGCTACCCTTTATTCTCTCCCAATAGATACTTCTCACCTTTTCACAGCTTTTTACTCATTTACAGATTCTCTTTTACAGCCTCTTGCTAAGGGCTTGTTCCCGCACACACCCTATTCACTTGTATATTTCAACACCTCCTCGCAAGTGAATACTCCTAGCACTCCTGGACCCTATACCAAGTTTCCCTCTTACTCGTCTCGATAGTCCGTGACCAATACCTTAAGTCCCTAAACTCATAGTCCTTGACACACACACTCTCTCTCTCTCTATGTGTCCAAGGCTACTACAAGTGCCCGTGACCTTGACTAAAGTGCTCACACATACATCTACCACATGGCCTACATCATCGATGGCTCAGAGGTGGTTTTACTCTGTTGGGGCAGGTTACATTGGGTTGTGGGGTTTCTCTCTCTCTCTCTCTCTCTCTCTCACAGAAAAGATGATCTGACTTCACTTCCTTAGGAGCCTCCATGAAGTTTGCTGATATTGTTCCTTCTCCACTAGGTTTGCTATAGCAGTCTCTTGCCATGTGTCCTGGCTTTCCACAGTTGTGGCAAGTGAAGGTCCTTCCTCCTACTCTGCCTCTTCCTCGTCCTCGTCCTCGAGAGAATCCTCCTTGGGTGAAGAATGCTTTTTCTTCTCCAGCTGTTGAGTCTAGCCATTTCTTCTCTTTGACCCTGGTCTCTTGCTCTAGTAGAGCTCCTTCTATCTCATGCAGCTTCAATTCAGGTACATTCTTTAATGTTGCTACAATGTTTTCATATTCACCTTTGTCCACACTCTTCAGAAGCACTGCTAGTGCCTCATCATCTTCTACCTTTTTGCCAATGGCTACCAGTTGTTGCTTAATGCTTTTATACTTGTTCAAGTGTGTGATTAAAGGTTCACTTTCCTTCATATCCAGTTTGTAGAATTGCATTAACAGATTTATCTTTGAATTTTTTGCTTGAGTGCTAAATAATTTATTAACTTCATCCCATTCATCTTTTGCCCATTGTATCCCTGTGTGATGTGATGAATGATTTCATCATTTAAGCTGAGTGTGATAAGTCCTAATGCTTTCTCATTCCTGCTCTTCCACTCATTTTTCCCACTCACCTCTGGGCATTCGCAGTCCACTACTATTGGGCCGTTTTTGTGAATATGTTGGAGCTGTTATGAAGGCTATCTTGCTCTTCATTGCCAGAGGTGTTTCTTTGCTTTGTCGCCAGCAGAGCTGGTAGAGCAAGGAGAGTGAGTATATAGTGACGGAGAGATGTAGGGCTCATGTGTGGGTGGTTTTGTTGGGTTACTGCCTCCTAGTATCTCAGGGCAAGGGTGTGTGTTTTGTTGGTTTGCTGCGGCTGGTGTCTGAGGGCTGCTGGAAGGCTAAAGGCACATACATATTCGCATTCATTAATCCACATACACATCTACATTCGTACATCCACATCGATATCCACATCCATACATCCACATCCACATCCGCATCCATACCTCAGTATTAATGTAGAAGATGTGGGACTCATTGCACAATATAATGGCCTCACGAAAAACCTATCCAACCAAGGTCCTTCCCTTGTCTACACTCTCACAAAACTCCTTAGTCAACTGGGCTTTCCACTTAACAATCTTGCCATCCTTGTATTTTAGACAAAAATCACTTGGAATGTTTATTGCATTTGCATTGGCTTGAGCTTTTTGCAGAGGTGATCCTCCACTTTGAAGCACAAATCCATTTTCTAGGAGCATTTGCACCTCCACGGCCTTGCAGACATGTCCCCTCATCCACTGGCCATACTCCAGGAGCCGGATTAGGTGTGCCAATCACATGGCTTTCATCAACATCCCAAGAGTGAGTGGGAGCCAAGTTACAGAACCATACAAACCCTCTCACACACCAGGGTATTTTCAGCGACCCTAGAAGCATGGTGTAGGCACTCCATCATTTTTGTCTCCATCTCCCTCATTGATTTACATTACACATCTTCCACTATGTCCTAGAAAACACCCAAAGCAAGTCATTTTCTTCCTTGGCTTTGTCCTTCTTCAAACAGCCCACATTGTTTTTGGCACTTTTGTTTTGATATGTCCATGTGTTTCCCCCTCCTTGTGCACCTTTTGGTGCACCTTGCAGAAAAGGGTTTTTAATACCCTTTGAATGCACGTTGTATGTAGGTCTTCCTAAAAGTATACCCCCCAAGCTTTGTTCTTGCCTCTTGCTTACCTCCTTAGCTCTCACACAAGCTGAAGCTCTATTACCATAAAGAGAATGTGGGGGAGAGGGAGAGCTTGAGTTTCATTGAAGAACACACACACACACACACACACATAACACACACAAGAGAGAGAGAGAGAGAGAGAGAGAGAGAGAGAGAGAATAGAGAGATGAACATCTGAATTTTCTTCTATCTTGTTCTCTTCTCTATCACCATAAATTAAAGAGATAAGAGTATATACTATAAGGGAAAATACTCTCCTAACTATAATATATAATGGTTGGTCCATAGTGTGAACTTGGGCTATTTGAGCTGGCACTATAACTATTCCATAGTGCTAGTACTCTAAAGTGGTAGTGGTCATACAATGTGTCATCCCATTGGTAACATATCAACCATAATCTCACCAATTGTGCCAGGGACATACGTGCGGATGCTATCACCCAAGTGGGTGATAGCATAATCTCACCAATTGTGCCAGGGACATACGTGCGGATGTTATCAACCAAGTGGGTCATCAATGTCCACGACATTAGTTGAGCTTGATATCTCAACAACTAGTGATGGTGCCCATGGGTCCCTTAGGTCACTTATTCTTAAGTGGCCTAATGAGAGACGACTTATAGGATAAAGTTAACTTTAACTTAAACTTCTCATTTTTGTAAAGAAGTATTTATGCAACAGAGGTAGAGGTATTCTCTTATCTCTTTGCAACTTTCTCATCGTGAGCCAAGATTACTAAAGTGAGTGAGATTGAAGGATGCAACCCATTTAATTTGGAGCTATAATAATACAGTGACAATGTATAAAGGAGAAAGTGCCAAGAAATATTTCTACACAAGGGTTGAGCTCTTAAGCACAGATTGAGCTAACTAGGCTAGACTTGAAAAATCCCAACAATAAATACAAGGGCAAGGCAAGATAAATCACAAAACCCATATAGCTTAATCAACACCAAAATTAGAGCTTGATTTTGAACTTGATCTAGGGTTAGAGTATACGATTAACTTTGAGATTAATTTAAGCCTTAATTACAAGCTTAATATAAGCCTTAACTTTTGTTGAAATTAGGGTTGCAGGAAAGCACTCAAAGCTTGGAGAAGAAGAAGCAAGAATGCACATAACACACAATGTATTTTGTGCCAATGTACAAAAGATAAGTTAGCCCTAGAATGATGGGTGTATATACAAGCCGGGGGAAAAAACCTCCTAAAGAGGAAAAAAGTACCCCGGCAGTCCTAAGTGTGTTCACACACATCACTGCCTATATATATGGCAACAAATCTGTTGGAATTAGGGTTGCAGGAATGCACACACAACTTCAAGAAGATGAGGAAGCTTGAGCACAACACAGTAGTGTATTATGAGTGCCAAAATGAAAGATAACAAGCCCTAGAAGATAATGGGCGTATATACAATGCACGGGGGAAAAAACCTCCTAGTGAGGGAAAAAGTGCCCCGGCGGTCCTAAGTGTGTTCACACACATCACTACTATAATATGGTAACAAATCCCCCCTGGAGTGATGCGGTGAACAAGAGCTAGCACTCATGTATAGGGAAGTGTCTAGCTATGTGGACGAATCCACAAAAGGGAGTAAGCCCAAAGCTTTGCGAAAAGCTTCGAACTTCTCACGAGACAGAGCCTTTGTGAAAAGGTCTGCAAGGTTATCCTGTGTTGGCACATAAGCCAAACTGATCTCTCCTGCAGAGAGTCTCTCCCTGACATAATGGTAGTGCACCTCAATGTGCTTCGTACGAGCATGGAACACTGGGTTCCGCGCAACTGCCAATGCGCTCTGACTGTCAGTGAAGATGGTGGTGGCAGATGGCTGCCCAACACCCAAATCAGCCATAAGGCGTCTGAGCCACACACCCTCAACCGTAGCTGTGAAAGCTGCCCTGTACTCAGCTTCACAACTAGAAGTGGCCACAGTAGGCTGCTTCTTGCTCAACCATGATATGCATGAGCTTCCAAGCATGAAGCAAAAACCACTCGTGGACACGCGTGTGTCATAACAACCAGCCCAGTCAGAATCTGAAAAAGCATGTAAATCTGGCGGCAATGATCCCCCCTTGGGATAAAACAACCCAAGATGCCGAGTACCACTCAAATAGCGAAAGATACGCTTCACTGCCTGCCAATGCTTAATGCCTGGACTATGCATAAATCTGCTCACCTGTGAGACTGCAAACTGAATGTCTGGCCTCGTAATGCATACATAAATGAGGCAACCAACAGCTGTCTGATAGAGTGTGACATCAAAGTGATCTCCAGCATCATGAAGACTCAACTTCAAACCTGTCTCCATTGGAGTAGCAATAGGCTTGCAGTCTTCAAGGCCAAATCTCCGCAACAATGTTTCAATATACTTTGTCTGACACAAAGCAATACCTCCATCACACTGCTTAAATTGTATCCCCAAATAATGATGCAAATGCCCCAAATCTGACATCTCAAAAGAGGCATTCAAATCAGCCTTAAAATCAGCAATATGACTCTCATTTGGTCCTGTGAGCAGCATGTCATCGACATAGAGAGCAATGATTAGATGTACACCATCCACACGTTTAGCATACAAAGTGCTTTCTGTTGGACTATTCTGAAACCCATGTGCAGTCAAATATGCATGTATTTTTTCATACCAAGCTCGTGGAGCTTGCTTTAAACCATATAAAGCCTTTTTTAACCTGCACACTTTGTTTTCCTGCCCTCTTTGAACAAAACCACGAGGCTGCGATACATACACCTCCTCATGCAAATCTCCATTTAAGAACGCAGTCTTTATGTCCAGCTGATGTACATTCCAACCATTATGAGCTGCTAATGCACAGATGCTACGAACAGTGGTCATACGACATGTGGGAGCAAAAGTCTCATCAAAATCAATGCCCTTCTCTTGAGCATAACCTTTTGCAACAAGCCTAGCCTTATGGCGATCCACTGTGCCATCAGGCTTACGCTTCAATTTGTATACCCACTTAGTGCCAATGGCCTTCTTGCCAGGGGGCAAGTCACATAAAGACCATGTACCATTCTTCATAATAGCATCGTATTCTGCTTGCATAGCAGCCATCCAATTTTCTGAACTTTGTGCCTCATCAAATGAAACAGGCTCACTTTCATCGCACATACTAGAAACAGCCAATGCATAACAATCTGACGCATAAGAGGCACCATGAGAGCCAGAACGAGTGCGACTAGACAAAGGGGCATCCAACTTGCTGTCACGCAAAGTCTGCACCAGCCATCTAGGCATATTCCTAGAGCCCTCAATCTCTTGTCTCTCATCCTCAAGTGCATCATGCACATCTGCATCAGATATAGGCTGATCTGTGCCATCATTTAAAACCTGCATAGGCTGAAAAACTGCCTCATGAGGTATTGCACTTGACTGTGCACCACTGAAAAGAGGCAACAATGTATCATAGACATCACGTGAGCTGATATCTGTCTCCTTAGTACATGAAACCAAGGGCTGAACTGCATCTTCCACAAATACAACATCACGGCTAACCAAAATGCGCTTTGTCTGTGGATGATACAAACGATAGCCTTTGCTCTCAGCACTATATCCAACAAAAATACATTTGACAGCTTTGTCATCCAATTTTCTGCGATGTTGCACAGGCACTAATGCATATGCCAGGCAACCAAAAACACGTAAATGGCCAACAGATGGCTTGCGGCCATGCCAAGCCTCATATGGAGTGACAACCTGTAATGCTTTGGTGGGACACCTGTTTAGTACATAAGTGGCACACATGACAGCCTCAAGCCAAAAACCATGTGGTAGACTTTGACTCTTAACCATACATCTTGCCATTTCCATGAGAGACCTGTTTTTTCTCTCAGCCACACCATTTTGCTGTGGTGTATACGGCACTGTACATTGGTGTTTTATCCCACGCTCAGCCAGAAATGTATTAAATTCTGAAGACATATACTCCCCCCCTCGATCTGAACGGAGGGTGCCCATCTTACTTTCTGACACATTTTCAGCCATAACCAAAAACTGTTTGAAGCACAAAAACACTTCGGACTTTGCCTTCAAAGGATATACCCATGCATGCCTGGTAAAATCATCAATGAAAGTCACGAAGTAAAGGTAGTTTCCAAATGATGGAGTTTGCATGGGACCACAAACATCACTGTGAACAAGCTGCAATCTGCGTTCAGCTCTCACTGATCCATCTTTGGGAAAGGAAGCACGCTGCATTTTACCCAATATGCAGCCCTCACAAACATGCTTGACAGGTGCCTCAAGCTTAGGCAAAGAAGACACCATTTCAGATTTCTGCAGGCGCAGCAAACTTGCAAAATTCAGATGACCAAAACGTGCATGCCACAGTTTTGCATTTGAAATAGCCTGCGTATCCATAATAGCACATGCTGAATCCTCTACACATTTGCCATCCATATTGAGCTTATACAGCCCTCGACATAGTGAACCAGATGCTACAATGATGTCACCACAAGAGAGATCATGAACAGTACATCTGTCATCCACAAATTTTACAACCAAACCTGTTTTGGCAAATGCGGAGACTGACAGCAGATTCTTTTTGATCCCTGGCACATACAATGCATCAAAAAGTGTAAAGGTGTTGCCATTTGCAACATTCAGCACAATCTGTCCAACTCCTTTAACGGGATAAGAGGAGTTATTGGCACAAGTGACAGTATTCCCTGTGGGAGCAGACTCAAGGAAAGTGAATAAACTGCGCTGCGAGGTGATATGCTTAGTGGCACCACTGTCAAAGTACCATACATCTGAATCTACTGCAGACATACATGTGTCATGCAAAGATGGGTCATAACTGCACTGCGCATTGAATGCCCATTCTGTATCTAGCACAACATTAGCAGATTCATTGTTAGAAGGAGAGGCATCTGCAACAGCCATACCAGCCTCTTTCTTCTTAGCCTCTTTCGCAGCCAGCTTAGGACACGCTTTGATGACATGATCATTTCCCTTACAGTACTTGCAAAATGTCTTCTGTTTGTCACCCTTCTTCTCATCTTTGTCTTCCTTCTTTGGTTGCGCAGCATTTGCAGATTTCTGCTTACTAGAAGAAAAGCCAGCTTTACCTTTCCCGCTTCTCTGACTAGCAACGAAAGCTTGATCTGCGACACGCATATTATTCCTGTTTTGCCTTGACTGGTCTTCTTGCAGCAAAACAGAAACTAACTCCTCAAATGATAAGGCATTGGGATTGCCTTTCATCATCAAGCGAAGAGTGGAAGCAAAACCCTGATAAGAATCTGGTAGACCATTCAAAACAGTCTGCACAAGTGAACTGTCTGACAGGATTTCATCTGCAGAAATGAGCTGCTCTTTGAAATCCTTGATCTTTGTCAAAAAGCTATCCATAGAATCACCTTCGTTCATATGCTCATTCTCCAACTGTTTTCGGAGGTAAGCAACACGAGCCTCATTTCTTGCCTGATACAATGTGGCAAGTACATCCCAAGCATCCTTAGAAGTCCTGCAGGAGCGAATATGTGGGATAATGGTACGTTTGACAGACAGCGCAATCAAGGCATGAGCCTGCGCATCTCTACCATCCCAACGAATCTGCTCTGCTGAAAGTGGTGGTTCTCGAACAGCTGCTACAGCACTTGTGCCTGCACCATCATCAACAGTACCTGTTTCTGATGTGTTTGCAGCATTCGCAGCCACAATAGGACGTGCATCAATACCCTGCACAATGTTCCATAACCCCTTTGCTACCAATACATGTCGCATCATATATGCCCACAATGGATAGTTGGTGCCATCCAACTTATCCTCAGCAGCCAACATGCGGAATACATCATTGTTGTCAGCCATGGCCAATGACTGTACTACTAGATGTAAATGCTGTCTGCAAGAGGTAAACCTGTATAAAATCGACCTGTGCTATATAGCACAGCCCAAAACAGACGAATGGGCACCTGTCCTGCAGATTTTAATCTTGACAGAAAATCTGCACAGTAGGACGATTTTGCCTGCGCAGTACTTGGAATGCAAAAACGGAGGGCGAAATGACTTTAGATCAAAATTCTGAAACGACCGAGCCCTACGGGCTCACCCACGGCATATACTAACCTGCAGACGCTCGTGAAACCTCGTTGCAATCGGAGGAGATGAAGCGGCAGGTGCCGGTGATGCTGCCCGGGAGGAGGAAGCCGGCTCTGATACCAATTGTTGGAATTAGGGTTGCAGGAATGCACACACAACTTCAAGAAGATGAGGAAGCTTGAGCACAACACAGTAGTGTATTATGAGTGCCAAAATGAAAGATAACAAGCCCTAGAAGATAATGGGCGTATATACAATGCACGGGGGAAAAAACCTCCTAGTGAGGGAAAAAGTGCCCCGGCGGTCCTAAGTGTGTTCACACACATCACTACTATAATATGGTAACAAAATCCCTCTTGGGAGGGAGTGATGGTGGGAAACGAGAGCTAGCACTCATGTATAGGGAAGTGCCATGCCCGAAGTAGATCAATCCACAAAGGGGAGCAAGCCCAAAGCTTTGCGGAAAGCTTCGAACTTCTCACGTGTGAAAAGATCGACGAGGTTGTCCTGTGTTGGAACATAGGCCAAGCTGATCTCTCCTGCTGAGAGTCTCTCTCTGACATAGTGATAATGCACCTCAATGTGTTCTGTGCGAGCATGAAAAACTGGGTTTCTCGCGCAATTGCCAATGCACTTTGACTGTCAGTGTAGATAGAGGTGACAGACTCCTGTCCAACACCCAAAACAGCCACATAAGCCGTCTGAGCCACACACACTCAACCGTAGCTGTGAAAGCTGCCCTGTACTCAGCTTCACAACTAGAAGTGGCCACAGTAGGTTGCTTCTTGCTCAACCAAGATATGCATGAGCTACTGAGCATGAAACAAAAACCACTTGTGGACACTCTTGTGTCATAGCAACCAACCCAATCTGAGTCTGAAAAAGCATGTAAATCTGGCGACAACGATCTCCCCTTGGGATAAAACAACCCAAGATGTATGGTGTATCTGTGACACTCAAGCCGGGGTGCCCTAGTTGGGCTACCTGGTGCACTCTGGTCCCATGGTTCTGGGTCTCTCTCGTCGTCTCGCTGAAGCTCGCCATAGCAGGAAAATGCAATTCCTTTCCGGAATGCAATCTGACCATCCACTGTCTATGTGGGAGACTTCCAGAGACTTTCGGCGCGGCTAAAAACCAATCGTCCTTCGAGGGACAGGAGTCACTCCAAAAGGAGTAGTCTATCGGCGTCTAAGAACCAACCACATGAGCGAGAAAATTTTTTAGGTTTTCTTTGCCGAATCTTTGTCCTTGAAGTAAGCTCTGATACCACTGTAATATGCGAAAGCTTCGGAGAAAGATCGATAACTTCAAAACTCAAAATTCAGCACTCTTTTCGCGACAGAAATTAACGCACAACACTTGAAAGGAGAAGTGCAGAAAAATAGAGAGAGAGAGAGAGAGAGAGAGAGAGAGAGAGAGAGAGAGAGAGAGAGAGAGAGAGAGAGAGAGAGAGAGAGAGAGAGAGAGAGAGAGAGAGAGAGAGAGAGAGAGAGAGAGAGAGAGAGAGAGAGAGAGATGGAGAGGACACAGTATTGGGTCCCAATTACCCTCTGTAGGGTCCCCACCACGGATGGTGCATTTGCTTTATTAGAATGATGTGAAAAAACTGAAAGAAAATACAGCAATCTTGGACCTTTTCTTGGCTGGGAATACCCTGCCCTTGACCTGAATCTTGGACCTTTTCTTGGCTTGGAATACCCTACCCTTGACCTGAATCCTTCACCCCTTGCTTGCGTTAGCAAGCCCTTGGCTGTCTTGGCCCCTTAGATTGCTTGAGCACTTGGTGAAAAATGAGATAATGAATGGGATTGTGGCCTCTACTTTTTATACTTCCCCTCAGTGGCAGTCGGCTGGTTCCCTTTTTCCTCCACGACCTGTTTTAATGCTGAAAAACCCATGCTTTCACATTGGACTGTCCGGGCTGCCTCTGTGGGCTGCTGCTGTCCAGTCCAGCGTGCAGGGCAGCGCCTGGGCACTGGCCGCCTACAGTCCTAGGCTGCCCTATGGCTAGCCAACTGGCTGGGGCTGGCCCAAGAGCTAGTCGGCTGCTTGGCCCAGCCCTCTTGGGCTGGCCGACAGCCTGCCCAGCCCTTCCTTGGGCTGGTGGGCATGTCCTGGGGCTGCTTGCCCCATTTTCGGGTGGCCCATAGCTTTCCCTATGTCCACAATTGCTGCATACCTACATCTACACAGTTGTCTGATATCTGGTGGCAGACCAAACATATAGAACAACTGACATCATTCCAGAGGGAGACTCACAACATGGATTGGCATTGATTCATGTGCAGGACAGTGCACACCTGACCTCGGATGACTGAGATGGATCCCTGGCTGACTCATCCCGGCGGACTGGGCTCACATGGGACCAGTTCACCATCCTAGGTCCTGCACCTTCTGTATAGAAATGTCTACGTGGCATCCAAGTGCGGTATGCATGTGACATTAGCCCCTCTCTCTGCACATTTCTGTGCCCCCCCTTTCACGTATCTACACTCCCCTCTCTGCATTTTTATGTGCCCCCACCCCTCTATCACCCCTCTTCTACCCTTCATGCCTGTCACCCTTCCTTGCCCGCCTCCCCACTCCCCTTCACGTCTCTTGAACCTCATGCCCTCGTCTTCTCTCTCCTTCACCCCCTTGCCTGCCCCACCTCCTTCTCTCCTCCCTTTCTTTTTAGCGCAACCCGCCTCCTCCTCCTATCAATGCCACCCCCCCACCTTTCGTCATCCATGTTAGTTTTCAACCTTCCTTCATTTTTCCCCTCCAGCGCAAGTTGACCTTTCAATTTCTTCGATTTTTACGCTCATTTCAACAAGTTTCAACCTATTCTGGTCTTCACCATCATGAGAACTCCATTGTAGCCACTCCATCATCCCTGAGACTAAGGCTGCCTATTGCTTGCATTTCCTTTTTCGAAGTGGATCTTTAGATTCTTGCCACGACTATACTACCAGGTGGAGTTCGACTCGCCCAACGATGTCAGACCGAGTCATGTGCAGCGCTGAGCCGCCTTGCATTACGTACGGCACATGCCTTCTTTACGCGATGATAGCACGGCTTTGATCATACATCTAACCCTCTGGCTGGCATGTCAGGCTTCCCTATGATAGTTTGTTTCCCGAGCCTTAGGACAGAATACCTTTCATTTTCTCCCAGTGATTAGTGGTGCAATTAGGGGAGTGATGGAGTCCCCCCCACTGTTACCTCGACCCTCGCACGACTAGCTACTGCTGGGATTCCATCCCTCCACATTTTTCTAGCCTCGTCGAATTCTGTAGCATAATATATGTATGTTTCTAGATTTCGAGGAGGAAACCCCATCCAACAGCGCGTGGAGTATTCAGGCCTTCCACGTCAATGCTTCATTTGTAAGCATAGATGGGTAATTCAGCTAGAGCTTTCCCTTGGCACGACAGTTCAGGAGACCACCTTACGATGGTTCCTCCCCCCATTCCTCGTTTGGATCCTCAATAGGGGGTAGAGAGAGGGGAAGGTTCTCAAGTAGTGTAGCATCATATCCCAACTACAAACAACCCAGTTGTGTCGGCGTGAGTGGCGGCAATAGTTGGCCTGTGCCCAGGCCGCTAGGCCGACCACTAGAGCTGAGAGTCCCTCGCGGCACGAGCTAGGCTAGCATAGCTCACGAGTATTTGGTTCTATTAGAGAACCATTTTGAGCATTTATCTCAGCACCTTCCCGTTGGCGATACGCCCCCTTCGGCCCCACTGGTTTGGCGGCGACGGCGGCTGATGCCTTGTCAAGATACCCCCTGGCCCTTAGTGCCTTGTTAAGCCAACTGACCTCTCTAAGCCTCCACCGGGCCCCCTCCTAGAAGCCTACCTCTCTGATGGATCTCTCACAGCAGCACCCCTCTCCACCCCTCCGCACTCCCTTGTTGCCTCCCCCACCTCCTCCATCCTTGACACCATAAGGAAGTTTTAGGACTGGAGATGAGGTAATGATGGCTTTGAGTTGATCAAAGCTAACTTGATGGATTGGCAACCACACTATTGTAGAGATATCAAGCTCAACTAGTGCTACGGCAGACATTGATGACCCGCCTGGGTGATAGCTTTTGCATCTACACCACTAGCATGGTTGGTGAGATTATGGGTGATATGCGGCTAGTGGGATGATAGGTTGTGTGTGACAGTCATTTTGGATTACTAGAGACTGGCATAGTTATAGCACCAACTCATTTAGTCGGGTTCACATCATGGACCAACCCTTGTATGTTGTAGTAGTTAAGTACTAACCCATATAGTGTGTACTCTTATCTTTATGTTATGTTGGTTGAGTAGAGAAGAAGAAGATAGAAGAAAATTCAGCTATCCATCTCTCTCTTGTGTCTTGCTCTCTCTTGTGTGTGTGTGTGTTTGCTTGCTAGGGTTTGAAGCTTTCCCTCTCCCCCCACATTCTCTTTAACTATTTTGGAATCCTTCTTAAGAAGATCCGTCAAAAGATCCGTCAAGGGTGCAACTACAACAGCATAATCTTTAATGAAAATCTTGTACCATCCTGTGATTCCCAAAAATCCACGAACTAATTTAGGGGGTGACCATTCTAGTATATCCTTGACTTTGGAGGGATCTACTGAGATACCATCTTGGGAGACAATGAATCCAAGATACTCAATCTGATGAGTAAAGAAGGTACATTTTCTCTTCTTAGCATAGAGTTTATGTTTGCGCGCAATCGCAGAACTCTGTGCACATGCTTCTCATGCTCTTCCACCAACTTGGAGTAGACTAAGATGTCATCAAAGAAGACAAGCACAAATTCATCCAATTAGGGACGGAATATATCTTGCATTAGGTGGTTGAAAGTTGCAGGAGCATTGGTTAACCCGAATGACATTACAGTATACTCATAGTGATCATAAAAACGAGTATTGAAAGTTGTCTTGGGTATATCTGTTTCTTTGACTTTGATCTGGTAGTAGCCAGACCTCAAGTCTATCTTTGAGAAAACCTTGGCCCCATGAAGCCTGTCAAAGAAGCTCGTTGATGTGAGGGATAGAATCCTTGTTCTTGATAGTGACTTGATTTAGCCCCCAATAATCTATGTAGAGACGAAGATTGCTGTCCTTCTTCTTTTGCAAAAGAATGGGTGCTCCCCAAGGAGATCTACTGGGGCGTACAAATCCTTTCTCAATAAGTTGGGAAAGTTGCTCCTTGAGTTCAATAGCTTTAGGAGAGACATCTTATAGGGTGTTTTTGAGATAGGTTGGGCACCAAGGATTAGCTCGATGTCATGATCGACTTCTTAAGGAGGAGGTAGCCCGTGAGAGGAAAGATGTTAGAGAATACTCTGATTCCGAGAAACAATGCTTTTTTCCTCATCTATGCAAGGCACAACTATTGGCCTAGTTCTCTAGAGTAGAGTTGCCTAGGAACCTACTTACCTAATGTAGAACTTCAGAATCTAATTAATCTATTGGAAAGCTACCCGACTACTCAGGTCCACTTGTCCATAGGATGGTGCCGTCACGGCATTCCATCCTCCCACTTTCCACCCAACTCATGTATCAATTTTGTTTTCTAATTAGTCCTACCACGTTGTGTGACATATATAGACAAGTTCCTTAATCAATAACCTTACACATTATTCATTTAAACGGCTTTTAACAATGATACAACAATGCTTATAAAAAAGGATTTAATAAAAGAAATAGATACAATGTTCAAAATTATCCATAGCCAAATCCATCAACCTTGCCTAATCATAGTAATGATTTTGCAGTGGATATCAAGGACAAGCCAAACTATAGTGGTTTGACACCTAAGGAGAAAGGCAAGGCAGCTGTGTAAGTTCAATAACAAGTGGAAGAGCTGATAATAGATCAAGAGCTTGATGTTATGCCCATGAAAAGAACTCAAGAGAAAGAGTCTAAAGGTGATCAAGTAAAGGCCAAGAAGGGGAAACATCATGAAGGAGCATCAACAAGCAAAAAGAAAGCCAATCCAAGAAGACACTAGCAAGCAATAGAATTGCCTCTTGGAGCTGGTCAAATAAATTATGTGCTAAAGGAAGATCTTCTCAACAACAAGATGGATATATCATATGGCCAAATCATGGAGCTTTGTCCAAGACTAAGAAGAGAGTGGAAAATTTTGATGAATCCAAAAGACAAACAACCAAGGAAAGGCACTATCAAGGTGCACTTAGTAGTAGAGGAGCTTCCTGATATATTCCCATTTATTAATGCTTCTCAAATACTAAGAAGAGAGTGGAAAAGGTTGGTGAATCCAAAAGGCAAAGAACCAAGGAAAGGCATTGTCAAGGTGCACTCAGTAGAAGAGCTTCCCGATATATTCCCATTTATTGATGCTTGACACAAAGGGCAAGGTATGGGATAAGCTTACATTGATGGGGGTGCACAAATATGTGTGATCACACAATCTTGTGTAGAGAGGCTAGGATTCGAGACAAGTGGGGTTTCTAGGTTTTGAATTTGGCTTGCAAATCATGCTATAAAGTAAGGTGTTTAGGTATCTTCAAGGATCTTGATGTAAAGGTTTTTGGTGTAAATGTTAAAGTGAATTGTCACATTATGCCTACTAGGATGGGTGCTTTTCCTTTGATCTTAGGAAGGCCATGTCTTAGGTTAGTGGGTGGAATTTAAGACTGGGAAAAGGTACCATTATATTTTATGATAAAAAAGGATGAGGAGGAAGTTTAGCATGACTGATAAAAAGTTGTTAGGGGAAGATGAAGAAGAGGAAAAGGAAAATACTAAGACTGAGGTTGAGAGTGAAAGGGATAGTGATGGGGGAGCATAGGTTCATACTCAAGTGATGTTAATGTATCCATACTTACTTTTAGAACCCCTGAGTGAAGGGGATGTAGGACAAGTGATGGTGGGTAGTGAGAGGAGATCTTCTAAAGAGATAGAGGAATTTCTTGAACCAAAAAAGAATGTAAAGAAAGATTTTGGTGACAAAATGTAAAGTTCTAATCTTACTTTGGTGGAACAACATCAATACAAAACCATGTTGTATGATTTCCTAATCTCTTTATCACATCATATGAAGAGATCAAGGCTTTAAAGGAGAAAGTTTTCATATAGAACTCAAGGAAGGTGCCAAGCTAGTGTGCCAAAGGCTAAGGCCTTTGAGAAAAGGTCAACAAGATGCATTAAAGGACAAAGTGGAAAAGTTGTTAAAGTCCAAGTTCATCTACCCAGTTACAACTTCTAAATGGGTGAGTCCAATGGTCATTCGACCAAAGAAAAATTGAAGATGAAGAATTTGTGTAGACTACAAGCCACTTAATGTAGCTACAAAAAGGGACCACTATATCCTCTTCCTTACATAGATGAAGTTTTAGATCTAGTAGGTCATGAAAGGTATAGTATCTGTGATGGTTATTCAGGGTATTTTGAACTTCAAATTGCTTCTGAGGATCAAAACAAAACCATCTTCATAACCTCTTGGGGGTGTTTCTGCTACAAAGTGTTACCTTTTGGTTTTATCAATGGACCTTTATCTTTTCAAAGGAGGATTAGGGTTGTGTTTGCATCTTATCTTGGGAGGTTCATCAAAGTTTTCATTGTTGACATTTGCATATATAGTAGTAGAATTTTGCATTGTGAAGAGTTGTGTCTTGCATTTAAAAAGTTAGATAGGAGTGGTGGTCAACTCAACCCAAAAAAATGTTTTCTTGCTCAACGCAAATGGTATTGAAGCAGATGATGACAAGGCAAAGGCTTTAGAGCTTCTACCTCCTCCTAAAGACACCAAGAAATTATTGGTTTTTATTCACAAGGTCAAGTATATGGGAAGATTTATTCCTTTGGCCTCTCAAGTCTTGTATCCTCTCCAACAAGTTATCAAATATGACCCTCTAAAGTGGACTTATGAATTGAAGAGGTTTTCAACAAGGTTAAAGAGGTGCTTTGTAGCCTTTCATCTGTGCAAGCTCCTAATTAGGACAAAGTATTTTATGCGAGTCCTTCAAATAGGTGATGATGCTGTGGGACAAGTATTACTCCAACAAGGAAAGGAAAGTATTTACATGAAACCTATTTACTATGCAAGTAGGGTGAAAGTTGTAGTGGAAAGAGGCTATAATGAAGCAAAGCAGGTGATGATCAGTGTGATCTTTTCTTGTAGGAGATTTTGACATTATCTCCTTCCAAATCCTTTTGTGTTCTTAACTAGCTATACTTTACTTCCAAATCCTTTTGTGTTCTTAACTAGCTATACTTTACTTCCTCAACTTATAAACAAGCTATACTTTACTTCCTCAACTTATAAACAATGTGATTTTTTCCAAAAGAATGATAAAGTGGGTTGTGGAGTTGCAAGAGTTTCAATACTCTTTCCTAGTAGAGGAGTCAACTAGAGCTCCTTTTATTGATATACTCACTTACAAGTGGAACCAAGGATGGAAGAAGCTGAGGATGCAAAGATGGAATATGCTTTCACCATATTTTTTGATGGTTCTTATAGGAAGGCTCATCATGAATCTTTGGGAGGGATTGTTTTATATGATCTTGGAGGAATCAAAGTGAAGCAGTGGACTATGAAGTTGTAGGTAACAAGTCACAATGAAGATAAATATGAAATTTTGGAAAAAGGTTTGCTCTTTGCACTTGAAATGGGTATTAAAAGACTGCAAATCAAAGGTGATGCCTTACTTGTTGTAAAGTATTAGGTGTGTGGCAAAGCAAAAATATGGTTTTAAAAAAGATGTGTCAACAAATTAAAAGGTTGTTAAACAAGTTTGAAGCATGGTCTCTAAGACATGTGGAGAGGAAAAAGAATGAAGAAGCTCATGTAGCAGCTCAACAAAGCATTTCAGAGGTGTTTATTGTAAAGGGTAATTCTCCTTTATATCTATGAAGGGAAAGCTTAGAGCATGTGGAGAATTTTTATTGACAGGTCCAAGAAATATGCTTTTGTCACTCAAGAGAGCAACAAAGTACATTTTGATCAATGATGTCTTATATATGAAGGGTGCAAACTCGGTACTAATAAGGAGGGTACCATGGAGAGAGGAAATTTACAGGATCTTTGAAGCCAATCATGAAGGAGCATGTGGTGGTTATTATGCTATGAAGATAACTTTGCATACAATGTCAACATATGGGGGTAAGAGGGTGTTAACGTATGAGCTCAGACACACTTTTGTGTCTTTTGATGTTTTTTAAAGATGGGATATTGATGTAGTGGGGCCTTTGCCCATGACATCCAGAGGGAAGTGTTGCATTCTTACTACTATGGATTATCTCTCAAATTGGGTGGAAGCTCGAGCTGTGAAGCAGGTTGAAGCCAAAGAAGTAGCCAGGTTTGTATCTAAAGACATCTACTGTAAGTTTGATGTATCTTTGGAGCTTCTCTTAGGTAATGGACTAGGATTTAGAGGGGATCTCATGACTCACTTGTGTGCTTTAGAGGGGATCTCATGACTCACTTGTGTGCTAAGTTGAGAATTCAACATAAGTACACTAGTCCTTATTATCCTTAGTGTAATGTAATGGGATGAATGAAAGATTCAATGGTGAACTTATGAAGATGTTGACCAAAATGATGAAAGCTTAGGATAAAACTTGGGATTTAGAGTTGCCTAGAGCTTTGTGGGCTTACAGGGTTGCAATCAAAGAAGGAACCAAGTTTTCTCCTTTTCATTTGGCATTTGGAAAGGAGGCTTTGATACCTATAAAAGTGGAGATACCAGCAGTAAAGGTACTGATGAAGCATGAAGAAGTAGGTAGTAATGCCTTACAACAAAGATTTTTATATTTGCAAGAAAAACAACTTGACAAAGTTTGAGCTTTTGAGCATTATTCTCAAGTGTTGTTGAGGAACCAAGAAAGGTTCAATCAAGAAGTCAAAGACAAAGGCATTAGTAGAGGGGGTCTTGTCTTCAGATATAACAACAAGCTGGATAGTAATTTTCAAAAAAAATTCTAGATCAAGTGGGAAGGACCATTTTTTGTAATAGAAAAATTAAAAAACGGAACCTATCAACTTGCAAATCTAGATGGGAAGTGGCATAAGAAGAGAGTAAATGGGTTTAGGTTGAAGAAGTACATAGTGCATCTAATGACCATAATGAAAGATAAGTTGTTTTGGGGCCAGGTTGCAGATGAAGTTTTTTTATCAACAAGAAGAAGAAGGAGATTTTGGCATGTGTACTCTATTCTCTTCTGCTGAGCATGAGTGCTCTAGCAGTTTGGAGGGAGGGCAAAATATGTGAGGCTAAAAAAATAAACCAAAAAAGCATGTACATATGTATAAAAATTTGGTGTTTGTATGTTAGACAATGATGGTTGGAATCTGAACACCCTGTTTTGAAATTATAAAGCCCAAAAACTTTAATTTTGTGCGGGCCCACTTACATTTTTTGAACTGCAAATGAAGGTTAAATTTTTGCATCCTCTGCAAAACCTCTAAAATGACTTCCACATGTTCCACCCATGTCTTTGTATGGACAAGGACATCATCCAAATAAATCACCAGGACTCTCCTTTGAATCAAATCTATAAAAAAAAAATTGACCAATCGTTAAAATGTGCTAGTAGGTGCATCTGAAAGACCAAACGGCATCACAATAAATTGAAATAATCCCTTGGCTATTCTGAAAGCTATTTTTGGAGCATCTTGTGGATCCAGAGGAATCTGCCATACCCGGATGCTAAATCCAAAGAGGTGAAATATCTGGACTGTCCCAGCTCATCGAGAAAGTCATCTAATCTTGGCATCCGATAAACGTCATGAACAGTAATTTTGTTTAGTGGTCTGAAATCAATGCAAAATCTATAGTCACCATTTGGCTTTTTGACTAAATGAGGTTCAGATGCCCATGGACTTCGGGAGGGCTAAACCACACCTCTGCTTAACATGTCAATGACTACATCTTCTATAATCTAATTTTCCTTTTGGTGGTGACCTTCGTCTTTGAGCCATTTTGATTGGGTTATGTGATCCCGTCCTAATAATATGTTGTACAGCTGCAGTGGTTATTGTGGCCTGCTTGGTGCCTGAGATTAGAGATGTAAAATTGCTAAGGATTTTCTGAATCTGCTGCATCCTCAACTCTTCACTAACCACATCTTGTACCACTTGAGCACACATGTAGTGATCAATAGTGGTCATCTGCAGAAATGGCATCGGTAAGCAGTTGGGTAACACTAATTTTGCCGACCAAAATCCAAATGTGCACAAGTCTTTGGAACCAATCATAGCCCAAAGTAACTCTAAACAACTGTCCAGGTAGCACATAACATTTGTGAAGAAAGTGGTGTACCCCAATTGAAAAGCAACATCTACTACCTTGTGAGACTGGTATAGCTCTTTATGGTCTCCAAAGAAAACAAAAATTGCTGGGGCTATCTGAACTGGTAAGCCTAGCTGCTAAACCAGCTGTGTGTGTATGATGGAAGAGAACAAACTACCTATATCCAAAAGGACCTCAACATCCACCTGATTAACAAGGGCCAGAACTGTGCAAGTACTTGGGAGAGTTGGTATTGCGGGCGAGTATCTCCCAAAACCCACTCGCTTAATCGTTTTTCGGAACAACGGACGCCAATTCTACAGCACTGGAAGTGACAATTTGGACATTCTAAACCTGTTGTTGGTGAGGCCTCTTGGGAGCTCTGTAGTATTTAGTCACATGCCCATACTTAATACAATTAAAACACCTTGGCCTTCCCTATGTATCTTTAGCAGGTATTTTGTGTCCCTGGAAAATTTGGACATCAATATCCATTGGAACCACCCCATCTGATGGAAACTTATATTTATTAAGCTCGTTTGGCTGCTAACCTGATTTCCCTTCCAATGTATAACTGTCACTATGAAGCCTTGTTTCTACCCTTAGTGCAATTTCCATGGCTTCTTTGAAAGTTTTAGGACCCTGATCCCGCACCCGGGCCGCGACGTGTTATGTCATGTTGAATTTTGGGACACAAAAAGAACTATAGGGGCTGACAGACCTTTGAGGAACAAAATGGATAATTTTCAATGTTTTAACTATGGGGAAAGGGGACACATTGCTCCACAATGTACCCAGCCAAGGAGGGAACCTGGGCCTGTTTACCCCATAATTCAGAGGCCTAAAGGGACATGGGAGTTGGAAAGAGAGAGATGAAAAATAGAATCCAAGGACTAGTTCAAGGGCAGGTACCACCACAATGACCTCTACGAAATTGTAAGGTTCCTCCCCATCCCCTCAAGATGTCCAATATCTTCCCCTGTAATCAATCCCCTTTTCAGAATAATAAAAGATCTTGTTTCTACCTGTTTTGTCCTAGAGAGAGAAAATGTTTTAGAGAGAGATAACTCAGTTTTTAGATATCTTTGGATGGAAAAATATCATTTCTTATTAGAATAAATTTCTCCAAAATAGAAGTTTAAAAAGAATTTCCTAAGGTGCATTAGAAATAAATTATAATCTGCTAAAAAGACCTTAGCTAAGGGTCGAGATTTTCTAAAAATTTTAGATTAAGGTTCTGAGGGGCCAATCAGATTAATCCAAATGTAGGGAGGAGATAAATGGAAGAAATAAAGAAAAAACCCCCAAAAATAAGTAAATAATCACATAAGATGAAGAGTGGACTAACGACCAAAGAAAATAAAAAAAATGAAATTTTGACACCTCAGAGTGGGGATTCCCCCTCATGAAGGAGGCGCCTATTTCACATCTATGCAGGAGTTTTAAAATCTCAAATAATGAGATATTTCATCTCTCCTCTCTCCTAATTCAAGTCTAGTTCCAAAAAGTAAGCTGAACTGACCCAAAAATGGTCAAAAATTGACCAAACTGATCTGGAAAATTCTAGAATCAGTTTTCTTGGTTAGAGGCTCACTTTTTCCTATAAATAGAAGCCTCCCCCTTTGTAAAAGCTTAATAGTGTTTATGCACTATTACTCAACTCCTCCCTAGAGCCAAAAACATTGAATTCACTTGATAATTCACTTGTTTTTGACTAATTCCTCTACAAAGAATTGGTGGCCACTCTTGATCCAAACAAGAGTAGAACCCTCAATCCCTCGAGCCAAAGGAAAGCTCACAAAACTCCATGTAAGTTAATAATTCTACTTTTTTTTAAAATTCTAATCTATGGTTTTTTTTGAATTCTTTGCTTTTTAATGTGAATATGATTGTTAAGCCTTGATGAAAAGGCTTCCCCCTTCTCTTCATTAAGAATTTTAGCCTTTCTTTATCCTAAAATGAGAAACAAATAAATTAAGTTAAACTTTTCCTATTGATTACTCTTTAGAAGTGAAAATTGATTAGATTAGAGTGCTTTATTTCATCTTGGGATAAATTTTAAAGTAAATTTACAATGTAAAAATTGAGAAATGGTCATCCATACAAAGGAGGTTATGGCAAAATTTTCTTAAATTTTGTGAAAATAAGTTTTATCTTTATGTTATTCAAAAAGAATAATCCCCACCATTTGTGCATTCTAAAAGAAATTCTTTTATTTTTGTTATTACTATTTTATGCATAAATAGACGCATAAAAGGATTTTCTTTTATATAAAAGTGTTATTTTCATTAGATTCAATTTCTATGCATAGAAAGATGCATATTGGATATTTTTTTATTATAAAAGTGTTACTTTCATTAGATTTAAATTCTATGCATAGAAAGATGCATATTGGATATTTTTTTATTATAACAGTGTTATTTTCATTAGATTTAAATTCTATGCATAGAAAGATGCATATTGGATATTTTTTTATTATAAAAGTGTTACTTTCATTAGATTTAAATTCTATGCATGGAAAGATGCATAAAAGAGTGTTTTTTATAAAAGTGTTACTTTCATTAGATTTAAATTCGCATAGAAAGATGCATATTGGATTTTTTTAAATTATAAAAGTGTTATTTTCATTAGATTTAAATTCTATGCATAGAAAGATGCATATTGGATATTTTTTATTATTAAATTGTTACTTTCATTAGATTTAAATTCTATGCATGGAAAGATGCATAAAAGAATTTTTTTAATAAAAGTGTTACTTTCATTAGATTTAAATTCTATGCATGGAAAGATGCATAAAAGAAAGCTTTTTTTATAAAAGTGTTAATTTCATTAGATTTAAATTCTATGCATAGAAAGATGCATATTGGATATTTTTTTAATTATAAAAGGTTATTTTCATTAGATTTCATTTCTATGCATGGAAAGATGCATAAATGAATTTTTTTTATAAAAGTGTTATTTTCATTGAATTCAATTTCTATGCATGGAAGGATGCATAACAAAATTTTTTTTTATTTTAAAAGTGTTATTCCTATTAAATTGACTTTATGCATAAATAGATGTATAAAAGAATTTTCTTTTATATAAAAGTGTTATTTCCATTGAAGTTGGATTTTATGCATAAATAGATGCATAATGAATTTTTATATCAAAATTAGAGTTCTTTTTAATTCTATGTTTAATTTCTACGAGTATTTGATAAATAAATAAGTAAATACTCTAAGAGAGAAATTTCTATCATTTTTTATTCACTCGGATTGTAATGAGAAAATTCAAAAAATCTATCGAAGTCAAAATTTCAGATAAATGATTAATGTACTTCTCATTAGAATTTGTGATTAGTTTAGAAATTAGTTAGGTGAATATTCAATAAATAAAATTTAGTGAAATAGTAATTGAAATATCACTCTCTTTTTTGAGAATGATAGTTCAGGAAGAACCTTATCAAACTCGAAACCTGAATCAGACTATGACCAAAGACCAAACTCTTTCGTCAATTTTAAGGAAAGATGATGTGACCAGTTCAGGAAAATTCACTCAAATCTCCCACCAAATCTGAAACTAAGTTGAGACTCTTTGAATTGATCTGAGAATCAAGGTTACAGAATTCGAGGAATCCTGTTTTGGAATTTAGACCTACGATCAAGAAGTTTTGGGAACGCGGATTTAAGATATACTCATTGTATTCAAAAGAAAATCAAAACTAAAAACTTGCATAAAAACCCTGTTTTCTTAAAGGACTATCTTACGCCAGAATGCTGGAGGGAGCATTTGGTATATGTGTTTTTCTAAGGGAAGTTCAGTTGCAAATAACAGTTGGCGGCGGGGAGTGTTCAAAGGACCGCTCATGCGGCAAAGCCTGCCCAGGTCTTGACTAGCCTTGGTATGGTTAAAATGGTGCGTTTCCGGTACGATGGACGAGGGCCGATGAAGCGGTCCCTGAGTGAAGTTCCAGGACACCTAAGGAGGATCATGGAGGGTTCTGACTAGGTGATGCACGGGCTCGCGATGCTGAGGACACCCATGCATATGTCGAGGAAGATATTGTATGATGGACCAATGTTTATTGTAATCTATTACTAGATCTCATTGTTGCTGACTAGCTGGTCTCAACGGAGAGTCTAGAGTGATACTGTTTTTGTTGAGAAACAAGGATTGGAAGGAAATTTTGAGTTATGACATCTGTAACCAATAATTGTTTGTCAATGGATTGTTTTATAAGTTAAAGTTTTAAAGAGGAGTGTGTGCGTATCTGTATTCTAAAGCAAAAGTTAAGAAAGGCATTCAATTATGGGTGGGTGAGTGCTTGTCTGGTTCTACCAATTCCAGTGGTTGGGCAGTGGCTAACCCATGGGCCGGATGGGGTTAGGCTAGAATCAGTAGAGTTTTAATAATAAAATTGATTAATAAGAATACGCTTAAAACTCGAGTAGTTAAATAAAAGCTTGAAGACTTCTCAAATGAATAGATCAATGGCTGTGCTTGATTCAATTAGGAAAAAAGCGTTGATTTCTTCAAGTTAAGTCTGTAATGGTTTTCCTTCTATCTTGTTTAATCAGATGAAGGTTAGTTTAGTCTCTTGACCCCGTTAGAAAATTCGTTAAGAAATTCAAAAAGGTGGAATCGCCCCATTTTCTGGGCAAGGGAAATTTTTCCAGTTTCGATTTTGGAATGACCACCAGTTTAGTCTCGCGCCCGGACATTTGAGGGCAAGGTCCCGAGTGGGAAACCCTATCCCGCGCAAGAGGAAGCTACTTCCGTTGCTACCAACCGGGAATCCACCGGTGCACAGAGGGGGCAGTGGGATCTCACAGAAATGTTCATATACTTGAAAGTGTTGATGAGGAGGAAGAAGATGAGGCAGATATGGTAGCAAACAAGAGGACCAGGCTGCAAAGATTTAAATGAGAGGTAGGTGGTAAGGATACTAGGGCAAAGAAGAAAAGGGGAAAAGAGAAGGAGCCCATGGAGAAGCCTAAATCCTGTAAGATTCCTCCTCATCCTAAATAATGAATAAGTTTTTACCTCAATCCCCTGTAATCATTCCCTATGCAAGAAAATATTGTTTTCCTTGTTTTTGTCTAGAGAGAGGTAATTCAAAATTGAGATATTTTTAGATTTAAAAAATCTCCTAATATCTAAAATATATTTCCCTAAAACATAAGTTCAAAATAAATTATCCAATGTGCATTAGGAATTAAAAATGGTATAAGGGACCTTAGCCTAAGGGTCTACATTTTCAGAATTTTTTAGATTATGGTCCAATTAAGGTTCCCATGGGCCAATAGGATTAATCCAAGTGTTGGGATGAGATAAATCCAAAGAATAAAAGAAAATACCCAAAAATGAGTGAATGCTCATAAGATGAAGAGTTGACTGAGTACAAGGTTTATTAGTTAAAAATTAAGAGATATTAGTTTAAAAAATGAGATATTTAGAGGAAATGATGCATTTTTGACACCTCAATAAGGAGAGAATGCCACATCAAGGAAGCGACTTTTTCTTCATGAAAATGAAATTTTAAACCAAAAAATGGGATATTTTTCTCTCTCCTCTCTCCTCTCTCCTCTCTTCTCTCCTCTCTCCTAGATCAAACTGGATCAAAAAGGGAGCCAAATTGGTCCAAATCTTGTCCAAATTGAGTCAAATTGAAGCTAGAAAGCTCTAGAACCCAGTTGGACTTGGTTAGAGGCCTCCCTCAACAATAAATAGACCCTCATTCCTTTTTATTCTCATCTTTGAGCTATACCCATGCCAGTATTACATTAAAATAATCATATTTTCTATTATCCCTTAAATTTTCTCTTTTTTGGGGAGCTTGGAGCTTCTCTCTCTCTTCAACAACTCTTGGAGTTCTCTTCTCCTCTTGCTAACCAATTGATTGGTTGGGGGCTTCACTACTAAGGAAAGAATCAAGCCAATCTTAGAGGTAAGAATGATTTTTATGGTTTTTTTCAATTTCTCTCAATGACTTTCTTCTTCTCAACCCCTCTCAAGCTTGAGAAGCTTTCTAAATGATTGTTTTAATTCAAATCAAGCTTTTCCTAAGAGTCTTAATGTTTAATAAAGAGAAAGTTAATCTTTATACTTATTTGTAATGCTTTCTTTAAACAAATCTCTCTCTTAAAAGAATAGTCATCTCTATGGCTAATTCTTTAACAAAAGAATGTTTCTCAAGGATAATCTCTTATTTCAAAACTAAACTCTAGGCTTGATGAGCTAGAGATTAAGAAAATGATATTTTCATGATTTTGTGCTATTAAAATAATGGTGGTTAATTCTTTTAGATTGTTTATGAGTAGTTAAAAAACTAATTTAACTCATTCTAAATGAGAAATGGATTATCCTTACAAATTGGGAAAAGAGGAATGTTGAAATTAGCTTAATCTAGTGGAATAATCATAATTATGTTCATAATTATGATTAAAATTATGATTTAAATTCATAGTTTAAATTTAAGCTTAAAAGTAGAACTTCTATCATATTTTCATTATAAGCTTTTATTCTTTTAGAAAATTTAAAAATTATTGGTAATAGCAGCGAAGCTATAGCATATTTTTTTAAAAAAAATACATATCTTATTTTTATGCATAATACTAAAAGAGGAACTCCTACCATATTGTAGGTTTAGAAATTTTAAGTAAAAAGAATGATTTTGACCATATTCATGAAAGAATACTTTTGTATTTATGTAGAATTATTTAATTAAGAAAAAAGAGAAATTTGTGATAAATTTATTTTATGCATAAGAATTTTTAAATGATAAAAAAGGATTTCCCATGACATTCAAAATTCAATCATTTAAATGCAAAAAGAGGAATTTTTGGCATATTCAAAATAATGGATATTTTTATTAAATTAAAAAAGAGAAATTTTTGATAAATTTATTTTATGCATAGAATTTTTAAATGATAAAAGAGCAATTCCCATGGCATTCGAAATTCAATCATTTAAATAAAAAAAGAGAAAATTCCTCTTAGCCCGGGGGTTTTCAAGGGTGCTCTGCACGCCTATGATCTTAGATTTTAGAAATTCATCAAGGAGAAGTGGCATCAAGCTCTGGATCAAATCTGCAAGTGACCTTGGTAAAACAGAGATTAAGCATTCAATATTTGGTCAATTCTTTTGTTTTTGGCTTGATCCTCTACTAGACTAATTGCTATTGATGCCTTTGAAAGGATTTGAGCTCATTTGAACTCTAAGGCACCAGATTTGGCCTTCCCGTACACTCTATTTTTTGTACACAAAATAGGAAATTAATCTCATTAATTAGTACTAATCACTACATTTTGGTGTAATTGATAGTTCAAACTTTCCATTGGGTATCTAATACAGATCTCTATCACTTTAGATTGTAATTTGAAGTTGGTTTGATGTCCTAACCATCCAGTACAAACCAACTATCCTTGGCTTTATGTAATTTTTGGAGTATTCATGCTTGTAAACCTGTTGTAATTTGAAGTTGGTTTGATGTCCTAACCATCCAGTACAAACTAACTATCCTTGGCTTTGTGCAATTTTTGGTGTATTCATGCTTGTAAACCTATTGTAATTATCATTTAACACCAAATTGGAGTTTTAAAAGGGTAGACACTGCCCTTGAATCTTAAATTGGATCAAGAGGTAAGACCCCCTTCACATTATCAATGAGCATTTTACAAGAAGTAGCTAAATTCAATGGGGAGCAATTCCATACATGGCAAATAAAAACCATGTATTTGCTCATGAGGAAGAATCTATGGGGACTAGTTGAGAGAAGAGATGAATGTCTAGTGGAGAATGGGGAGAATGAGTGGAAGAACAGAAATGAGAAAGCAGTAGGACTCATTGCACTTAGCTTAAATGATGAAATCATTCACCACATTGCAAGGATACAACAAGCTAAAGATGCATGGGATGAACTTAACAAATTATTTGGCACTTAAGCAAAGAATTCAAAGATAAATCTGCTAATGCAATTCTACAAACTTGACATGAAGGAAAGTGAACCTCTAACCACACACTTGAACAAATACAAAAGCATCAAACAACAACAACTTGCAGCCACCACCATTGGCAAGAAAGTAGAAGATGACAAGGCATTAGTAGTGCTTCTAAAGAGTGTGGACAAGGGAGAGTATGAGAACATTGTGGCAACCTTAAAGAATGTACCATATTTGAAGCTACATGAGATAGAAGGAGCTCTACTAGAGAAAGAGAACAAGGTCAAAGAGAAAAAAGGATTGGACCCAACAATTAGAGAGGAGAAAGCATTCAATACCCAAGGAGGCCTCACACAAGCACGAGGACGAGGAAGAGGCAAGGGAGGAGGAAGGACCTTCACTTGCCACAACTGTAGGAAGCCCAAGGGAGGAGGAAGGACCTTCACTTGCCACAACTGTAGGAAGCCCAGGACACATGGCTAGAGACTGTTTACAGCACACCAAATGAAGAAGGACCGGCATCAACAAACTTCATGGAGACTCCTAAGGTAGAGGAGTCAAGACATCTTTTCTGAGAAAGAAAGAGAGAGAAACCCCACAACCAAATGTAACTTGCCCCAATAAAGTAAAACCACCTCTGAGCCATTGATGATGTAGGCCATGTGGTAAATGTATGTGTGAGCATTTTAGTCAAAGTTACGAGCACTTGTAGTAGCCTTGGACACATAGAGAGAGAGTGTCACTGGTCTCGGGCTACCAAGTAAGAGGGAAACTTGGTATAGGGTCAAGGTGTGCTAGAATTATTCACTTGAGGGGAGGTGTTGAAATCTGCAAGTGAATGGGTGTGTGCGGGAACAAGCTCTTAGCTAGAGACTATAAAAGGGAGTCTGTAATTGAGTGGGTAGCTGTGAAAAGGTGAGAAGAATATACTGAATGAGAGAATCAAGGGTAGCATGAGTGAATATACGGGTGTGGACAGATTCTAGGAAAAGGTGCCCCCAGATGTAGGGGAGGTGGCACAAATCAAGGAGAAATCAGTGGGATTATATGCTTGGCATCTTGTGTATGTAAAAGCTATAAATTGAGGCATAGGCCTAATGAGAATTTGTTGGTTTTTAAGTATCCATGCCTACATTAAGCTATTAGATTAATTGTGCACTAATTTCATCTTAATCACCTCTTAATTACTTGCTAATCATGTTGATCCTTGCATTTGATCCACCAAAGCTCATCACATTGCTGCAAAATTAACTTCTCTCAGATCTATGATGATTCTCATTTAATGGTTTACTTTGCTACAACTCTTAAGGCCCTATTTTGCTGATTGGTACTATCGACCAACCACCGAACTTAATTGTTGACTTTGCTAACTTTGAACGAAAATTCTTGGTTGAGTTTAGACCACTAGTTACTAGCACTCAAATGGTGCATGAATTATCTGAAGCAATATGGCTGGCAATTGAAAGATCTTGTTTGACAATATGCCAATGTTGCCAACTTAGATCCTAGACTTGTGCTTGAAACTTTCATGAAGGGGTTACAACCTAATATCTAAATCTTAGTTAGATCCCAACAACTTGCAGATTTAGAAGCCACTATCACCACAAGGATTGAAGTTGAAAATTCTTTTAAATACACTTTTGATTTTGCTCAACCATTGATGGGAAGGATTCATCAACTAGTAAGTTATTATACCTCCATATATACATCATGGGTAGCATCACTTAATTTTTTCCCACCACCATAATCCACTTTCTCATCTCTAGAGATCTCTCAAACTTTAATGTAAGGTCCCTCCCAAGCCATGTATGTGTGTCTTTTAATATAGATTTCAAGAAGGAAAGAGAGTGCACTTAGAGAAGAGTGAGACGATAAGGTTAGAAATATTAGGAAAGTGATAGAGTAGAAATATTAGCTCCAAAAATCTTAAAAGAATAAGAAGACAAGAATAGTTCTATTAAGAGATAAGTATCTCCAAAAATATAATAGTTCTATTAAGAGATAAGTATCTCCAAAAATAGAATTTCAAATTTAGGTGATAGGAGGTCATATTTAGAGTACTTTTACATATTTAGAGTCCATACATACTAAAAATATGGAAAAGCAACACGTTTTTAAAGATGGCACGTTTGCAACTATATACATACGTTTTTGCCTATTCAACTCTGCACCAGCTTGTAGACCAAATGCATTCCGGTTCTTTTGAGTGGCTACATAACCATATTTTGAGTTTTTATCAGAGTTATGGCCGAACCAATTCACTGGTTCTGTCAAGGTCTCTACACAGTGAAACTATAAGAATGCAACTAGTAGCCACAAGGTGATACTAGACCTTGAGATGCATATATCCCTTCATTCTTATCTAATCTCTTGGTGGAAAAGAAAGCTAGCTTGTTATGACCTTTATGAGGAAGAGACTACTACTCCATAGCTTTTCTTTTAAAGAAAGAATAATATGGCATAGCCCTACAAGAGAAGGCTACTTTGCCATAGACCTTCGAAAGAGAGAAAAGTCAAAGTACGAGTAAGAGGAGATAAAGCTTGGGGATGATCGGATGATTTCAATCATAAGAGAAGGTATTAGAAGACTCTCTATTCTCATATATCAAGTTCTGAAACTCTTATTAACGAGCAAAGACAACGATAAACGATAAATTTCTATAAGGTATATATATATATATTATTTTTCAATTATATATCATTCTTAGGTTGAGATATGGCCCCAGATTCTCTATTAATTGTTAATAGTGATCTATTTGAATGATTTACTAGTTAAAGTTTTTATTCTTTTAAACAACATATGCCTTAATAAAGAATGTCTTATTACAATCTCAAGTTGAAATGCTAAAATCTTTGTGAAAGGGTTGTTTTCTTAAGAAGGTAACGTGGATTCTAGTCCTATGGTTTAGTTGAGTAAATGGATTGTTATCTTGGTTAAATTAAGGTATAGGTACAACTTCTCCTTGCCTTGACGCTGCCCCGTCCTTGTGCTTATGTAGCCAGACGGCGAAGACGTTAGTAAGGCCTGGAGAGTCGGCCCATGGTATCCCTCATACCATTGGGAGAATGAGGTTTGCCGATTGAGGCAAGTAATTGTGATGTTGTCTAGTTCTGAGGGCCCAAGCTAGTGTGGTGAATAAGCCCACCCTAGTGCGTAGACATCCCTCTGAGGGGCGGGAGGATCGAGTGACGGAGCCTGAGGGGGTGATAGGCCAGCTTGAGTCCTCGCTAGTGGGGTCGATGTGACGAGGCATATGGTCTCGTAGGGTTTTGTCCACCATGTAGAGGCTGGAAGGCTGAACGATAGTACAAAGGAAAAAAATAAGAGAGCTGGTTTGGCTTGTATGGAATTGATTCTTGTATAAACTTTTTTTCTATAAATCTTATCTTTGGCATTATTGTACTATGAAAAGAGGCTGTTTTAAAAGGGCCCTAATTAAGGAATATGCTTATTTATGTCAAGCAGTGTGGTAAGATTAATTGAAAAATAAATTGACGCGTGAGTAGAATGGATAGAATGCCCCGATGGCACCATCCTACGGATGGGTGGACCCGTAGTCGAGTAGCTTTCTAACAGATTAAATAAAAGCCCTATGCTAGATAAATAGGTTCTCGCGAAACTCTATTCTAGAAGACTAGGCCAACGGCTATGCCTTGCATGGATGAGGAAAAAAGCATTGTCTCTAGGAATCAAGATTAGTAGTTTCCTAAATTATGATCAATTACCCTATGGGTGATTTGATTTTTAAAAGACCACGCTCCCCCTACGAGATCGGACTAGCTCTTACCTACAAATCGTATCCTTGAATCTTTGCATGGTCAAGGTGTCGATGAGAGTAGGAAATTTTCTCCAAGTTAAGACTTAGTAGACTATCTTAAGTGTTTCCCCTATTTTGGAAGGAGGAAACCTTACAATTGGGATCAGAGCAAAGGCTAACTATCAAGGGATTAAAACAAGTGATTGTTTGTCATATGAGGATGAATCAATCATCTCTACTGGCCATAGAAGTGGTTTGAATATCCTCACATGTTGAGACGATCATCATATGGAATTGTGTTTGTATCTTGGGGGTGCACACACAAGATATTTGTATAATAAATTTGAGAAATAAGATTAGGGAGGAAACGTTTTGAGGAAAAACATAGGGTAATCACATTAAGAAACCAGTGAGAGACTGAATGACTAGAAGAATAGAACAAAACTTTGTTTAGAGAAATTTTTAGGATATATCTCATTAATTTGCATATTATAAATTATTAAGATTATAACTCCATTAAGGTTTGAATAGTTGACGTGTGAATGCCATCCATTGGATGCTTTACACTGGGACGATCATCAAGATCTTGAACCAATCTCAGACAAACATGGGTCTAACTTTGGATGTGTAATTCCCAAAGGATCATGCTCTTAGATGTGTTAATCCCAAGATACTAGATGTGTAATTTTTAAAAAAGTAATCATCTCAGATGTGTTAATCCTGATAATCTTTGGATGTGCCAATCCCAAGGCACCAGATGTGTAATTCTCAAAAAATAAAGATCTCATATGTATTAATCCTAAGTGCCTTCAGATGTGGTGCTATGATAAGTATTTGATAGTTTTGAACTTTTCATGGATACAATGAAAGAAGCAAGTTAACCCTTGCTCGTCTAAAAATTGTAAGAAATACTGAATTAGTTGGAAGCACTGTTGTCAATCCAACCATTGGAACCAAAATCAGTTATGGGATGCCATGAAAGTACACCTTCGTGAAAGGTTTTATCCTCGAAGATTTTGAGAGGATAAAATGAATGAATTTTTGGAGCTAGCCTAAGAAGGGAAGACCCTGGAAGAACACCACCAAAATCTTGCTAAACTTATTTGATTAGCTCCAGAGATGGATGAGGTAACTCTTCTCCATTGATTCATTTGGAAGCTTAATCTACCTTTGAATAACCTCATCAAGAATGCAAAACCATCCTCTATTTTAGAAGCTATAATTATAGCCAGAGACTATGATAAAGTTTTTTTATATGTGGAAAGTGTCGAGAATGACATGAGTCTTATGTTAATCAAGAAGAGGTCCCTAATTCAAGAGGAACGTCAAGCCCACCCTTGGCTACAAGGAATCATGAGCTAGAGTAAAATTAGGTCAAGAAATAGGGATAGCAAGGTTAAAGATAACCGAATTCAAAAAGTATTTCTATGAGTAAATAGAAGAGGATTGGTGTAAGATTCATGTGACTTAATGTACATGATGAATAGAGGTATTCTAGAAGATGATACTAAGATTATGCAATTGCTATCATAGGTTAGATTGCATAAAGGATTGATTCCCTTACGTTTCTCCATGAAAAATTGTTAAGTACAACATTACATGGAGGTATAGAATAAGAAATTCGTAAGGAAGGATTATGATTTTTTTAAATAAAAAGGTTCATATCGTATGAGAGGTATATGGATGCATGAACTTAGGATAATAAGGCCAATTAACTTTAGAATAATAAAGACCTTTTGGGGGACACAACAAAACGAGCCAAACACATGAAATAAGAGACTCTTTATTAGGAACAATGTTTAGATAAAAGAAGATTTCTACCTAGTGGGGACACCACTTTGGAAGAGATAGGAGGATTTACTTAGATACTACCCCAGCTCGTGAGATGAGGACATCTCGAATCTTTTAAGTGGGGGAGGATGTAAGGTCTCTCCCAAGCCCTGTATGTGTCTCTTTTAATATCGAATCTTTTAAGTGGGGGAGGATGTAAGGTCCCTCCCAAGCCATGTATGTGTCTCGAATCTTTTAAGTGGGGGAGGATGTAAGGTCCCTCCCAAGCCATGTATGTGTCTCTTTTAATATCGATTTCAAGAAGGAAAGAGAGTGCACTTGATAAGTGTGAGACAATAAGGCTAGAAATATTAGGAAAGTGATAGAGTAGAAATATTAGCTCCAAAAATCCTAAAAGAAATAAGAAGATAAGAAACGTTCTATTAAGAGATAAGTATCTCCAAAAATAGAAATTCTAATTCAGGTAATAGGAGGCCATATTTAGAGTACTTTTACAATCTAGAGTTCATGCACACTAAAAATATGGAAAAGTAATGCATTTATAAAGATGGTGCGTTTGTGACTACATACAAACGTTTTTGCCTATTTTACCCAGACTGGCTTGTAGACCAGATACATTCCGGTTCTTTTGAGTGGCTACATGATAATATTCTGAGTTTTTATCAGAGAGTTATGGCCAAAACAATTCACTGGTTCTGTCAAGGTCTCTACATAGGGAAACTGTAAGAATGCAGCTAGTAGCCACAAGGTGATTCTAGACCTTGAGATGCATATATCCCTTCATTCTTATCTAATCTCTTGGAAAAGAAAGCTAGCTTGCTATGACATTTATGAGGAAGAGACTACTACTCCATACCTTTTCTTTTAAAGAGAGAATAGTATGTCGTAGCCCTGCAAGAGAAGGCTACTTTGCCATAGACCTTCGAAAGAGAGAAAAGTCAGAGTATGAGTAAGAGGAGATAAAGCTTGTGGATGATCGGATGATTTCAATCATAAGAGAAGGTATTAGAAGACTCTCTATTCTCATATATCAAGTTCTAAAACTCTTATTAACGAGCAAAGACAACGATAAACAACAAATTTCTATAAGGTATATATATGTATTATTTTTCAATTATATATCATTCTTATGGCCCCGGCTTCTCTATTAATTGTTAATAGTGATCTATTTGAATGATTTACTAGTTAAAGTTTTTATTCTTTTATAAACAACAGCATATGCCTTAATAAAGAATGTCTTATCACAATCTCAAGTTGAAATTCTAAAATCTTTGTGAAAGGGTTGTTTTCTTAAGAAGGCAACATGGATTCTAGTCCTATGGTTTAGTTGAATAAATGGATTGTTATCTTGGTTAAATTAAGATACAGGTAAAACTTCTCTCGACCTTGACGCTGCCCTGTTCTTGTGCTTGTGTAGCTGGACGGCGGAGATGTTAGTAAGGGTTAGAGTCGGCCCATGGTATCTCTCATACTATTGGGAGAATGAGGTTCACTGATTGAGGCGAGTAATTGTGATGCTGTCTAGTTCTGAGGGCCTAGGCTAGTGCGGTGAATAAGCCCACCCGAGTGCATAGACATCCCTCTGAGGGGCGGGAGGATCGAACGACAGAGCCTAAGGGGGCGACAGGGCGGCTTGAGTCCTCGCCCCACCAGTGGGCCGATGACGAGGTGTATAGCCCCGCAAGGGTTTTGCCCAGCATGTAGAGGCTAGAAGGCTGAATTCCACCTCTATTACACAAATGGGAGAATGAGTCACAAACAAGAGAAATTGGCTTTTATAGTTCCAAGCCTTTTCCCACTAGGCCGCTCGAGAGTAAGTGACTCGGGGTGCCCAAAACATAGTTACAAGGTGTTTCTGTATGGTTTGGCTAACTAACCAAGATCCTCTTGTCTGTCCATCGAAGATAAATACTTGGGAGCATCTTTAGGGTGTTTTCCTCATTAAATGACGAGATTTACAATATAGCACAGGTGCCTATTACATAAGTGTGCGGACATAGTTGTCGTAGGAATGTGTTAACTAATATGTGGTTAACTGAGATCACTATGAGTCCCTTCTTTGGACTCTTCTAGAATTGGAGTGTGCGGACATAGTTGTCGTAGGAATGTGTTAACTAATATGTGGTTAACTGAGATCACTATGAGTCCCTTCTTTGGACTCTTCCAGAATTGGAGTAGGCACATCCAACTTACTTTCTTCTTTAAATACCTCATTTTGTGGATACCTAGAATTGTTAGCCCTTAATTTGGCTTCATGGCTGCATTGACATTCCTCAACAAGGGCATTAGCTTCCTCAAGCTTCCTTATTTCTTCTTCAGCATTAGGATATTCTCCAATGCCTTTGGGGGTTGTTGGTCTCTCTTTTGGCTTCTCATCTAGTTTTGGCACTTGGTCATCTCCTTCCTTTGATTGGGTGGATCAATGTCAATGGTATCTTCCTCGGATCATCCTGAATTATGACCATGGTATCACCCTTGCCCAGCTTTTTCACTCTTCTTCTTCTCCCAGTCTTTGTGGTTGCAATACCTCCAGGGTTTTTCTCTTTGTCTACTTGTTTCCCTTGGGTGGCGTGTGTCAGGACATTTAGTGGCGTGATGTTTCTAGGCTGCACACTTATAGTCCTGATGGTGGCATGGTTAGAAGTAGAAGCACAGTGCGATACGAGCAGTCCTTGATCAAATGATCAAGGATCAAATGATCAACACCACACTTAACACATGAAAGTGTTGGCATGGCGTTGGTTTGCACTATGATAGTGGCTAGAATTGGACACATTTTTTAGACTTCGCTACTCAATGAAGTTCATTACAATGAAAACACTATATGGGTCCCTTTCTCATAGTTGAGTTTATGTCTTTTCTTTTCCATTGTAACCATGGTTTGAAACACTGGTACTAGTGTGCTATTTTGTAAGACATAGTACTCCTGTGTGATCTCCGTGGGTTCCTTATAGTAGTTGGTATTGACTTCTACCTCACGTATGACTTCTCGCTCTTCCAAGGGTTCCTCAATTAGCACTTGGTTGATCTTGGCCTGTGAAGGCTATGGTAGGACAGGTGGGGGGGCAATGGTAACATGTGCTGCCACCCTATAGCCACATTGGTTTGCATTGGAGGGGCTGGTAAGGTTAGAGGCACTCTAGGTGTTGGTAGTTGTGCTAGAGGTTTGATCCTCGCATATCTGCATTGTCATGGTTCCCTAGTCTTTGATAGTGAGAGCACAATAAAGTGATTGCCTTGGTATTAGGTGAGGGACTTCAGTGCTCATGTGATTTTGTCTATAGATAGAGTGCCAAATCAACTCTCTCTGGGGATAGATATGGGCATTCCTTGATGCTTCTCTCCCATCCCTGACCTTTAACTTCTCCAAGATGGCATTACTAAGTTCCTCGACTATCATGTTGCCAACTTGCTTGTTCTTGGATCCTATGTTCTGATGACTAGATACTTGTGATTCTACCACTACCAAAGCTTCTTTGTCATCTTTTGGTTGCGGCAAAAACTCAAGAATGTTATCCTCATATTCAATCTCCAACTTAGAGCAAGTATCTAGAGTGGTCGGTCAATCTAACACCAGATAATCATGCATCTTATGATCTCAGACTCTGCTTCGAAAGTAGGGCAATAACTGATTCATTAGTTAGCCTTTCCCTCACTTTGCAACTTGAGCTCAAGTTTTTGAGCCGAGAAAAATAATCTTGCATGGATTCATTGCCTTTTTACTTGATGTTGTGGAGCTATGCCACATGACTCCATCTATCACCACTTCGAGCGAAGCTAGGTATGAACACATTCTTGAGCCAAGTGAGATTGAGTTTATCCTCAGGTTTTAGGGCTCGATACCATTGGTGGGCTTTCCCTTCTAGGTTTAGATGTATCATGGTTACATCACTCACCGGCCCACATGTTTAACAGGTTGACTCAAAGATCTCTTTGTGTTGGATCCCCATCACCTGAGAGTTTTTGCACCAGCTTCAAAATGATGTGTGGCTTCATCTGAGATTGTCTGGATTCAAGGGTAGCGCTTAATTCCCTAACCATGCCTCTGTCCATTTTTGCACCCATATTTAATAGATCCGCCCTTTTGACCATAATTAGATCTGTGTAGGGTCCACAATTAGCCTTTGAGGAGCTATCCCTCCTACCTAGACCTCATCCTCTTCCCGCATTGGGTCTTCTACTCAATTTGGGTCTATGGTTGGTGGGTTTGGGTAAATCCTTATCACTTGGCTCATTGTTAGTAGCCTCAACAGTAAAAGTTCCACGCTCTACAAGAATGTGGAATCATTGATCATTTCTTGTATATCCTCTCTTGTGTAGAGTGGATCCTCTCCTCCTGCAAATGCCCTAGATAGATTTTCCACCTCTTCTAAAGAGAATGTGGGGGAGAGAGAGAGAGAGAGCTTGAGTTCCTTGCAATCAAACACACACACACACACACACACACAAGAGAGTGCAAGACACAAGAGAGATATGGATGGCTGAATTTTCTTCCATCTTCTTCTCTTCTCTACTATAATCATATAACTAAAAGAGAAGAGTACACACATAAAGGGAAAGTACTCTCCTAACTCTCCAGGTCCACTAAGCACTTGTGATTGTTGCTCTACATGTGATGCAGCATCATCACTTCTTACATCTACATCTTTTGTTGCCTTCTCACTGTTGGTGCATACCAGCTACTCATCTCATCAATCAAAGAAAACATATGTTGAAGAGTCTAAATTAAGAGTGTGAAATTGAAATTATCTCTAAACTTTGGGAGAGATGGGATAAATAGAATGGGAGTATAGATTGGTCCTAGGGCTTACATTGGCCATAGGGAACACAAGAGAATTTAGAGTGACCCTTGGACCAAGCCATCACACACAAGAGAATCTAGCTTGGCCCTAGGGCCAAGCTACCATCAACAAGGCAACACCATCTTCACTGGTAGATTGGACCTTGGGCCAAGGTAGATTCTCTCAAGATTACATAGTAGCTTGGCCCTAGGGCCAAGCTACCATCAACAACACCAACAAAGCAACCCCATGTTTGCTGGTAGATTGGCCATAGGGCCAAGCTGACAACAAATATGATGTAGATTTGTTCATGGTAGCTTGGCCCTAGGGCCAGGCTACATTCTCTTGTGTGTGGTAGCTTGGCCCTTGCAAGAGAATCAAGAGTGACCCTTGCAAGAGAATCTAGCTTGGCCCTAGAGCCAAGCTACCAACAAAGATGGTGTTGCCCGACCAAGAACAAGTCTACATCATCTTTGCTGGTAGATTGGTCATAGGGCCAAGTTTCCATCAACAAAGAAGCACCATCTTTGTTTTGGTAGATTGGTCCTAGGGCCAATCTACCAACAAAGATGGTGTTGCCTGACCAAGAACAAGTCTACATCATCTTTGCTAGTAGATTGGTTGTAGGGCCAAGTTTCCATCAACAAAGAAACACCATCTTTGTTGGTAGATTGGTCCTAGGGCCAAGCTACCATGCACAATTTGAATTTCGAATTTATCAACATTTGAGATTTTGAATTTCCCATCAAATTTTAAAAAAAATTGAGTTTCCCACAAAATTTAAATTTTCCCTCAAGAATGGCCATAGGACTTTTCTACCATGAATCTAGCTTGGATCTATTGACCAAGCTACCAAAAACAAATCAACATCCTCTTTGCTGGTAGCTTGGCCCTAGGGTCAAGCTACCATCGCTAGGGCAATGTAAGGTTCCTCCCTTTAAAAATGGGAGAAACACTTAAGATAGTCCGCTAAGTCTTATCTGGGGAAAAATTTCCTATTCATCGACACCTTGACCCTGTAGAGATTCAAGGATACGATTCATAGGTATGACCTAGCTCTATCCCGCAGGGGGAGCGTGATTTTCTAAACATCAAATCACCTATAGGGCAATTGATCAAAAATTGGGCAACTACTAGACTTGATTTCTAGAGACAACGCTTTTTTCCTCATCTTATGCAAGGCACAGCCCGCTGACCTAGTCTTCTAGAATAGAGTTGCCCAAGAACCTAACTATCTAGCGTAAGGCTTTCACTTAATCTGTTGGAAAGCTACCCGACTAATCGGGTCCACCCGTCCGTAGGATGGTGCCGTCAGGGCATTCCATCCTCCCACTTTCCACCCTACTCACGCATCAATTTGTTTTCTAATTAATACTACCACACTGTTTGACATAAATAAACATATTCCTTAATTAGGGCCCTTCTTCACAAGGTTCATTAAAATAGCCTTCTTACACAATACAATCATACCAAAGACAAGATGCAATTATATAAAAAGTTTATACATGAATCCATTTCCATACAAGCCAATCCGGCTCTCTTATTCTTATTCTGCCGATGATCTAGAATTCGGCCTTCCAGCCTCTACATGCTGGGCAAAACCCTACGGGACCATACACCTCATCGTCGGCCGCTGGCGAGGACTCAAGCCGGCCTGTCGCCCTCTCAGGCTCCATCGCTCGATCCTCCCGCCCCTCAGAGGGATGTCTGCACACTAGGGTGGGCTTATTTACCGCACTAGCCTGGGCCCTCAGAACTAGGCAGCCTCATAATCTCTCGCCTCAATCAGCGATCCTTATTCTCCCAAAAGTATGAGGGATACCTTGGGCCATTCCCGGGCTTTGCTAATGACGCCGCCCGGCTACACAAGCACGGAACGGAGTTAGCGTTGAAGCCAAAAAAAATCTTGAATTCCAAAGATAACTTCAATGCAATTTTCTAAGTATAGCATTCACAATTCATGAAGATAGCAATTTCAATGCAATTTATCGAATACAACATCACATAATTCGTAATTTCATATAATTTTTATGTCCTCATTTTAAAAGAAAAAGACACCATTCATTAATACTAATTTAAGGAAAAATCTCTTCTTTTGAAAATTAACCAAGCTAACCTGGCCACCGTTTCCTTGAGGGGCTTGAAAAGGGAGGACTGGAGCCGCATTGGGCGCATCTCCCTCCATCTCGTTGTTACGTGCCCCTCTTGAGGTGATATTTTGTCGTCTCCGAGATGAGGCCATCTTAGGTGCCGCCTTGTAGAGCTCGCTGCTGCAATCGAAACGCTTCAGTCGGATCTGAATTCCGAGCTCGTTTGCTTACCGTACGAGCAAAAGAATATGGTGCACGAACCCTCGCTTGAGTCAAAAAACCCTTACTAAAGTGTACGCAAATGGGGGGGGGGATTGTGAGATGTCCTTAAGGGCAAAGGCAAAAACGTGGAGAGGGCTGGGAGGGGTGGCTGCAAGCCTCTCTGTAAGTCTATTCACACGGGACGGGGGGGGGAGGGGGGGGGGAGAAGAGTTAAGGACACTGGCCTCTAGCAAGAGGGGGATGGAGGAAAATTGGCTTATCTGAAAAGAGCCAAATGAGGGGGGTGAGAGGGGTGGCTACAAGGGCGGCTCTACTTGCAGCAAGTACGCTACACAGGGACGGACGGCGGTACGGACGGCGACACAACAGGGCATACGCTACACAGAAATGCGTGCCGTCTGTGGAGCACCCCGGGGGTTTATATAGCTGAGAGGTGAGGGTACGGGCGCTGCGCAAAGCAAGGACGAAAGGATGGTGTACCTTCAAAGGCTATGGATCAGTGGTTTGCATGGGTCTAGGGGAAAGGTACGGTGTCGGTTGTCTGGGAAAGGAGTGGTACGCATGTACCTTATCTGGTCTCACCTAAGGGTACGCGTGGACCATACAGTGGGCGGCCGTCCTTTGGTTCTTGGGCGGCCATTGTACGGGCGCCCTAGTAAGTGTGTACGCACCAAATTTTGGGACGGGGTACCCAAATTTGGGACGTCCCCCTCGATTTGTGTGTCGAACCGCCCCGGGGGGCGAAATTTTTTTTTGTCCGGGAGGTTCTCCTGGTCGCAGGGGTTCAGACCGTTCGTCAATCGGACGTGCGGTCGTGCATTTATTAAGGTTTAAAGGTCGCCGTTTTTTAACTAAAATGATTAAAATTAGCGTATAGGCTTGATCCGGTGTCCGTTTTGGATGCTGTAAAATCCTATATTAGGGTAAAATCGCGCGCAGATTTCAAATTTGGGCTCAGAATTTGAAGATTCTAAGTAAAAATGACTCAAATAATAAAATCATTGATATTTATACCATAAAAACTCATAATTACATGGACATTTCTTTATTAGTGAAGATGGGTACGTTACATCCTTCCCCCCTTAAAGAAATCGAGATGTCCTCATCTCGTCATGAATTGGGGATAATCCTTTAAGAGTGTAGCTTCATCTTCCCAAGTTGCATCCTCTTCAGGGTAATCTTTCCACTGAACTAGATGTTCTACAAGAGTTCTATTTCGGAGTTGCCTTTCCCTAGAATCTATGATGCTACTGGGCTGTAATTCAAGGACTCCTTGAGTAGGGATTACAACTTGTTCATCATCAAGAATATGATTGAGACTGGGGACATATGGTTTTAATAAACTTACATGAAATACATTATGGACTTTGATATGGGCTGGGAGTTGGAGTTTATAGACACTTTTACCTAGACACTTGATAACTGTATAAGGACCACAATACCTAGGGCTGAGCTTCTTATATTTCCCAAGTGATAGAGAACTTCGTTTGGGTCGCACTCGTAGAAGAACTTTGTCTCCTTCCTTGAAGATCCTTTCAGACCTCTTGTTGTCAGCATAATGCTTTTGTCGATCTTGGGCAGCTTTAATATCCTTTTGGATAGCCTTGGTTTGTTCCTCCATTTCTTCGAGCATTTTCCTGGATGCCTCAACTCTTATGGTTGGATCAGAGAAATTTAGAGGAGACAGGCATTCTTGCCCATAGAGTGCCTTGAATGGTGACATTCCTATGCTTTGATGATAAGACGCATTGTAGGCGAATTCTACCAGAGGAAGGTATTGAATCCACCTTCTGGGTTCCCGTCCACAGTATGCTCTGAGAATGTCTTCAATTACTTGATTGACTCTCTCAGTCTGGCCATCGGTCTCTGGATGATAAGCTGTGCTAAAGCAAAGTTGAGTCCTCAGAGCTTGAAATAGAGACTGCCAGAATTTTGAGGTGAAGTCAGAATCCCGATCACTTACTATCCTTTTTGGGAGACCATGAAGTTTGAGGACTTCCTTGATGAATATTCGAGCAACATCAGAAGCTTTGAAGGTCTTCTTTGCTGGTATAAGGTGAGCTACTTTGGTAAGTAAGTCCACTACTACTAGAATGGAGTCATATCCTCCTTGAACAGTGGGGAGACTTGTGACAAAATCCATACTAATGCACTCCCACTTCATTTGGGGAATATCTAAGGGTTGAAGCTTTCTAGGCATCTCGACCCTTTCAGCCTTGATCCTTTGGCATGAGAGACATTGTTTCAAGTACCGAAGCACATCATTTTTCAAGCCTGCCCAATGAAAGCTCCTTCTTACCACATTTAATGTTTTTGCATAACCTGGGTGTCCTGCAGCAGGGCTATCATGAGCTTCATGGAGGATTAGTTTCTTTAAAGCAGGATCCTTAGGGATACATAGCCTGTGATTGAAGTAGAGGCTTCCTTCATGAGTGGAGTATCCCTTGATTAGATTCTTCTCTTTCTCTGAATGTCTCCCTTCTTCTACTAACTTTATCATCCTTTGATAATCTGGGTCATGAGATGAGACTTCTTCCACCTTGACCAGTATGGGATTATTTGGCATTGAAATTGCATTCAAGAAAGATTTGCGGCTAAGTGCATCAGCTACCACATTATCTTTCCCAGGGCAGAATTTGATGTCAAAATCATATTCTTGTAGAACATCAATCCATCTCCTTTGCCGCATGTTGAGGTTAGGCTGGGTGAAGATCCACTTTAGACTTTTGTGGTCAGTTACAAGTTGGAATTTGCCTCCCAAGAGATAATGTCTCCATAATTTGAGGCAATGAACAACTGCTAAGAGTTCCAAATCATGGGTGGCATAGTTTGCTTCATATTGCTTCAGCTTGCGGGAAGTATAAGCGACTGGTCTGCCTTCTTGGCCTAAGACACCACCAAGTGCTAGACTACTAGCATCGGTAACCACTTCAAATTCCTTGGAGAAATCAGGAAGCTTTAAGACTGGGGCAGAAGTAATAATGACTTTCAGCTGATCAAAGCTATTTTGATGGATTGGCAGCCACACTATTTTGCAATCCTTCTTAAGAAGATCTGTTCAAGGGTGCAGCTACCAAGGCATAATCTTTGATAAAAATCCTATACCAACCCGTGATTCCCAAGAATCCATGAACTTCACGAACTGATTTAGGGGGTGGCCATTCTAGAATATCCTTGACCTTGGCGAGGTCTACTGAGATGCCATCTTTGGAGACGATGAATCCAAGATACTCAATTTGATGAGTAAAGAAGGTGCATTTGCTCTTCTTGGCATAGAGTTTGTGTCTGCGCAGCAATTGCAAAACTCTATGCACATGTTCCTCATGCTCTTCCATTGATTTGGAGTAGATTAGGATGTCATCAAAGAAAACAAGCACAAACTCATCCAAGTACGGGCGGAATATATCTTGCATTAGGCGGTTGAAGGTTGCAGGAGCATTGGTTAACCCGAATGACATTACAGTAAACTCATAGTGGCCATAACGGGTATTGAAGGCTGTTTTGGGTATATCTGCTTCCTTGACTTTGATCTGATAGTAACCAGACCTCAAATCTATTTTTGAGAAGACTTTGGCCCCATTAAGCCTGTCAAGAAGTTCATCGATGCGAGGGATAGGATACTTATTCTTGACAGTGACTTGATTTAGCCCTCGATAATCTATGCAGAAGCGGAGAGTCCCGTCCTTCTTTTTTTGGAAAAGAACAGGTGCTCCCCAAGGAGAGCTACTGGGGCGTACAAATCCTTGTTCAATGAGTTGGGAAAGTTGCTCCTTAAGTTCAATGGCTTCAGGAAGGGACATTTTATAGGGAGTTTTTGAGACGGGTTGAGCTCCAGGGATCACCTCGATTTCATGGTCGACTTCTCGAGGAGGCGGTAACCCTGTAAGCTCGTCAGGGAAGATGTCAGAGAATTCTTGGAGCCAAGAGGGTTCTGTCTCCATACTAGGTTCAATGACTTTGTTGAGTTTGACTAAGAAAACTTGCTGACCCTTACGTGTCCCCTTGAGAAGATGTTTTGCCTTGACTACCCTAGATTTAGGTTTCCCTGTGATCCCCTGAACAGATATTACTTGGCCATGCTCATTTTCAAAAGTGATACTCCCCTGGTTACAATGAATGCTAGCTTTGTTTGCAATTAACCAATCCATCCCAAGGATTCCATCATAAATTCCTAGTGGCAAGACTCTAAAGTGACCATGAGTTTGCTCATTACCCAACTCAAAATCAAGGTTTCCTATAGAGTGGCGAGATACTACTTCTTTGGATACGATTCATAGGTATGACCTAGCTCTATCCCGCAGGGGGAGCGTGATTTTCTAAACATCAAATCACCTATAGGGCAATTGATCAAAAATTGGGCAACTACTAGACTTGATTTCTAGAGACAACGCTTTTTTCCTCATCTTATGCAAGGCACAGCCGCTGACCTAGTCTTCTAGAATAGAGTTACCCAAGAACCTAACTATCTAGCGTAAGGCTTTCACTTAATCTGTTGGGAAGCTACCCGACTAATCGGGTCCACCCGTCCGTAGGATGGTGCCGTCAGGGCATTTCATCCTCCCACTTTCCACCCTACTCATGCATCAATTTGTTTTCTAATTAATACTACCACACTGTTTGACATAAATAAATATATTCCTTAATTAGGGCCCTTCTTCACAAGGTTCGTTAAAACAGCCTTCTTACACAATACAATCATACCAAAGACAAGATGCAATTATATAAAAAGTTTATACATGAATCCATTTCCATACAAGCCAATCCGGCTCTCTTATTCTTATTCTGCCGATGATCTAGAATTCGGCCTTCCAGCCTCTACATGCTGGGCAAAACCCTACGGGACCATACACCTCATCGTCGGCCGCTGGCGAGGACTCAAGCCGGCCTGTCGCCCTCTCAGGCTCCATCGCTCGATCCTCCCGCCCCTCAGAGGGATGTCTGCACACTAGGGTGGGCTTATTTACCGCACTAGCCTAGGCCCTCAGAACTAGGCAGCCTCATAATCTCTCGCCTCAATCGGCGATCCTTATTCTCCCAAAAGTATGAGGGATACCTTGGGCCATTCTCGGGCTTTGCTAATGATGCCGCCCGGCTACACAAGCACGGAACGGAGTTAGCGTTGAAGCCAAAAAAAATCTTGAATTCCAAAGATAACAACTTCAATGCAATTTTCTAAGTATAGCATTCACAATTCATGAAGATAGCAATTTCAATGCAATTTATCGAATACAACATCACATAATTCGTAATTTCATATAATTTTTATGTCCTCATTTTAAAAGAAAAAGACACCATTCATTAATACTAATTTAAGGAAAAATCTCTTCTTTTGAAAATTAACCAAGCTAACCTGGCCACCGTTTCCTTGAGGGGCTTGAAAAGGGAGGACTGGAGCCGCATTGGGCGCATCTCCCTCCATCTCGTTGTTACGTGCCCCTCTTGAGGCGATATTTTGCCATCTCCGAGATGAGGCCATCTTAGGCGTCGCCTTGTAGAGCTCGCTGCTGCGATCGAAACGCTTCAGTCGGATCTGAATTCCGAGCTCATTTGCTCACCGTACGAGCAAAAGAATATGGCGCACGAACCCTCGCTTGAGTCAAAAAACCCTTACTAAAGTGTACGCAAATGGGGGGGGGGGGAATTGTGAGATGTCCTTAAGGGCAAAGGCAAAAACGTGGAGAGGGCTGGGAGGGGTGGTTGCAAGCCTCTCTGTAAGTCTATTCACACCGGGGGGGGGGGGGGGGGGAGGGGAGAAGAGTTAAGGACACTGGCCTCTAGCAAGAGGGGGATGGAGGAAAATTGGCTTATCTGAAAAGAGCCAAATGAGGGGGGTGAGAGGGGTGGCTGCAAGGGCGGCTGTACTTGCAGCAAGTACGCTACACAGGGACGGACGGCGACACAACAGGGCATACGCTACATAACAGGGCACACGCTACATAGAAATGCGTGCCGTCTGTGGAGCACCCCGGGGGTTTATATAGCTGAGGGGTGAGGGTACGGGTGCTGCGCAAAGCAAGGACGAAAGGACGGTGTACCTTCAAAGGCTATGGATCAGTGGCCTGCATGGGTCTAGGGGAAAGGTACGGTGTCGATTGTCTGGGAAAGGAGTGGTACGCATGTACCTTATCTGGTCTAGGTGTCCACCTAAGGGTACGCGTGGACCATACAGTGGGCGGCCGTCCTTTGGTTCTTGGGCGGCCATTGTACGGGCGCCCTAGTAAGTGTGTACGGACCAAATTTTGGGACAGGGTACCCAAATTTGGGTCGCCCGCCTCGATTTGCATGCCGGACCGCCCCGGGGGGCGAAAATTTTTTTTGTCCGGGAGGTTCTCCTGGTCGCAGGGGTTCAGACCGTTCGTCAATCGGACGTGCGGTCGTGCATTTATTAAGGTTTAAAGGTCGCCGTTTTTTAACTAAAATGATTAAAATTAGCGTATAGGCTTGATCCGGTGTCCGTTTTGGATGCTGTAAAATCCTATATTAGGGTAAAATCGCGCGCAGATTCCAAATTTGGGCTCAGAATTTGAAGATTCTAAGTAGAAATGACTCAAATAATAAAATCATTGATATTTATACCATAAAAACTCATAATTACATAGACATTTCTTTATTAGTGAAGATGGGTACGTTACAGGCAACACCATCTTTGGTGGTAGATTGGCCCCTGGGCCAATCTACCATCTTTGGTGGTAGCATCACCAGGGCAACACCATCTTTGGTGGTAGCGTGGCCCCTAGGCCCAAGCTATATTCTCTCAAGATTAAATGGTAAAATGGCCCTAGGGCCAAGCTACCATAAACAAAGCAACCCTATCTTTGTTGGTAAATTAGCCATAGTGCCAAGCTCACAACAAAGATGATGTAGATTTGTTCACGATAGCTTGGCCCTGGGGCCAAGCTAGATTCTCTTACACGTGGTAGCTAGATGCTCCTGTGTTCCCTAGAGCCATTCTCTCATGATTACATGGTAGAATGGCCCTTCACCCATCTATGCATGTGCATTGTCAAGAGTGACCCTTGCATGAGAATCTAGCTTGGCCCTAGGGCCAAGCTACCATCTACAATGCAACATGATCTTTGTGTGTAGATTGGCCATAGAGCCAAGCTGCCAACAAAGATGATGTAGATTTGTTCATGGTAGCTTGGAAACATTTACCCTTGCAAGAGAATATAGCTTAGCCCTAGGGCCAAGTTACAAAATTCAAATTTTTTCCCAACAATAGGCATAGGGCCATTCTACCATGAATCTAGCTTGGCCCTAGGGCTAAGCTACCAAGAACAAATCAACATCCTCTTTGCTGGTAGCTTCTCCCTAGGGCCAAGCTACCATCACGAGCATAATACCATCTTTGTTGGTAGATTGGCCCTAGGGTGTGTGGTAGCTAGATTCTCACAAAATTCAAAATTTTTCCTAAAATTTTGAGTTTCCCACAAAATTTAAAATTTTTCCCAAAATCGTGAAATTCGAATTTCCTCTCAAAATTTGAATTTGTCATTCCAAAAGGCCTTAAAAACATCTTAGGCCATTGGAGGGTACTCCATATTGCACCTCTCTTAGCTCACTTGTATCCATTGTAGGAAAGGGAAGATGTGTATCCTTCACACACTTCCCCACAAACACAGAAACATTCCCTTGCTCAATCTCTCTATTGTTGCAAAAACAAGTTGGATCTACTCTAGACATGCAACCAATACCAACACATTCATTTGCTAGCATCATATAAAACTTGACTATAGGTTGAAAATCCATCCCTATTATTTTAACATAAGATTGTCATAAAACATAATCATAAAACATTCTCTACATGTCCATGCGTAATATAACAAGAATATGCATGGTAGAATGGACCTATGGCTAGCCTTGCAAGCATAATGTGTTTTAGAATGGCTACACGATCATTCTATTATGCCCAATGTGACTAAAATAACAGCCTTAGAGCCAATCTAAAGCACATTATGGAAGGTAGATGGCCTACGTGCCATCCTATTATGCAATGTTGAGAGAATGGCCTTAGGGAACACAAGATAATTTAAAGAGACCCTTGCAAAAGAATCTAGCTTGACCCTAGGGCCAAGCTACCAAGAACAAATCTACATCCTCATTGTTGGCACCGTTTGGCCCTAGGGCCAAGATACCATTAATAAAGCAACACCATCTTTGCTGGTAGATTGGCCCTAGGGTCAAGCTGCCAGCAAAGATGATGTAGATTTGTTCATGGTAGCTTAGTCCTATGACCAAGCTAGAATCTCATGTGTGTGGCCATTATCTCCAGATTTCATGGTAGAATGGCCCTAGGGCAAGGCTTCTGTGAACAAATCTACATCCTCTTTGGTGGTATATTGTGCCTAGGGCCAAGCTACCATCAACAAAGCAACACCATCTCTCCTACTAGATTCACCCTAGGGCCAAGCTGCCAGCAAAGATGATGTAGATTTTTTCATGGCAGCTTGGCCCTAGGGCCAAGCTAGATTCTCTTGTGTGTGGTAGCTAGATTCTCATGTGTTCTCGAGAGTTATTCTCTCAAGATTGCATGGTAGAATGGCCCTTGGGCCCATCTATGCATGTGCATGGCAAGAGTGACCCTTGCAAGAGAATCTACATTCTACATTCTCTTATTGATAGCTTGGCCCTAGGCCCAAGCTACCTTGCAAGAGAATCTAGCTTGGCCCCAGGGCCAGCAAAGATGATGTAGATTTGTTCATGGTAGCTTGGCCCTAGCACCAAGCTAGATTCTCTTGTGTTCCCTAGAGCCATTCTCTCAAGATTACATGGTAGAATGGCCCTTGGGACCATCTATGCATGTGCATGAGAATCTAGCTTGGCCCCAGGGCCAAGGTTCCATGAACAAATCTACATTATCTTTGCTAGTAGCTTGTTGGCCCTAGGGCCAAGCTACCATCAACTAAGCAATCCTATCTTTGTTGGTAGATTGGCCATAGGGCCATCTGGCAGCAAAGATGATGTAGATTTGTTAATGGTAGCATATCCCTAGGGCCAAGCTAGATTTGCTTGTGTGTGGTACCTAGATTCTCTAGTGTTCCCTAGAGCCATTCTCTCAAGATTGCATGGTAGAATGGCCCTTTGGGACCATCTATGCATGTGCATGACAAGAGTGACCCTTGCAAGAGAATCTAGCTTGGCTCAAGGGCCAAGTTACCAAGAACAAATCAGCATCCTGTTTGCTGGCAGCTTTTTCGTAGGGCCAAGCTACCATCAACAAAGCAACACCATCTTTAATCGTAGATTAACCATAGGGCCAAGCTGCCAGTAGAGATGATGTAGATTTGTTCATGGTAGCTTGGAAAGATTTACCCTTGCAAGAGAATCTAGCTTGGAAAGATGATGTAGATTTATTCATGGTAGCTTGGAAAGATTTACCCTTGCAAGAGAATCTAGCTTTGCCCTAGGGCCAAGGTACCATGAAAAAATCTACATCATCTTTTGTTCTGGTATATTGGTCATAGGGCCAAGCTATCATCAACAAAGCAATACCATCTCCTAGAATTTAAATGGTCAAATATATAGAACACCCTACCTACCTACCTTCTATTCTCTTGTAGCACGTTATAAACTCTGTAAGCTAAATAATTCTGTAATATAAGACTCGTGAATCACCACATGTGTGCTTAGAGAAATATTAACCATGCATTAGTTGTTTATACATTGATAAATATTGTTTGAATTTAAATATGTAGACTAGTGAATCACACTTATGTGTGCTTAGAGAAATATTATCCATGCATAAGTTCTTTAGACATTGATTAATATTCTTTAAATAAGCTACACTATTCATAATGATGGATCCTCTCATTCAACTATAATATGTCTCTAAGTAAGGAGAGTAACTACTCTCTTGATTTGGTAATGTACAAAGCCAATTTATCCATTTTCACATGTGCCGCATGCACACATGCCAATATACAGAGACACAACAAATGCACACACATACACATAAACCAACACACTATACTAGTAACCATACTATTGTTAATTGAACTCTAATTGTACCGTTTATTACTTTTAGGCTAGTTGCAGGTTAGCGCATAAGTGAAGGTGGTGGGCGGCGACTATTGTGGAGGATGAAGAAGCGAAGGCGGTAAGTGTTGGGGAGGACGAACAAGTGAAGGCGGGAGGGATATGCTGGAGAGGAAAGATGGGTGTGCGTGATGAAGGGAGTGCAGGAGGGGAAGGCGACAAATAGCTCGCTCGCTCTCTCTCTCTCTCTCTCTCTCTCTCTCTCTAGCTACGTTCTCCGAGAGACTCTTAGGAACCAGAAATATCTCTCATGCACGTTATATACTTAGAATCATTCAAAACCTCAAGCTCTCTACACTCTCTCTCTCTCTCTCTCTCTCTCTCTCACACACACACACACACACACATCATTTCCCCCCTCTCTCATAGTATCTCTGTCTCTCTCTCTCTCTCTAACAGTTTTCCTCACCCCCCCCCTCTCTCTCTCTCTCTCTCAAATACCCACACACCCCCTTCTCGTTGTCTGAGGCAGTGAGAAGAGTGGAGATTTAACCCACATTTATGTACAAGACCATGAGTGTACCTCCTCATATAAAAGGGGACCATTCAAATGAAAAATGAAGCAAGCTCTTAAGCCTCTGTATGAGTAAAAGTCTCAATATTGTAACCTAGTTGTGATTGAGTCTTAAGCTTAGTTAGAATAATCTTTTCATTATCATTATGTTGTTAATTAGGTTGCACCCACCATAAGCTTAGTGTTTCTTAATCATGATAATTACGGTTAAGCTAGCCATGTATGGTGAGGGTTCATGTTTCTTGACATGGTATTAGAGCCACTTCTCTCCATTAGCTTAGCCTTAGCTTATACTAGTCTAATTACTTCACTAATCACCTAATTATCCACTAAGCTCAACCTTATCCATATCTCCCATAAGTGTGTCCAAAATTACTTCACTAATCACCTAATTATCCACTAAGCTCAACCTTATCCATATCTACCACAAGTGTGGCCAAAATTTCCCGACCTTGATTCTCCACACCCACTTCACTATTCACAAATTTCTTTTCGATATATCTTGTTAGTCTTACTACTATTCTACATGTTTAAGGGTTCAGCTCAATTGATCATAAATTTCCATTTTTTGATTAAATCTTCGTTAACTGTTAAATCGCTCCATTATGTTGTTAATTAGGTTGCACTCACCATAAGCTTAGTGTTTCTTAATCCGATAATTAGTGAAAGATTCTTGTCCCTCCGCGCAACGGATTCAAGGGTGCTAGCAGTGGAATTAGCACTCCTTGCGCAGTGCAGGGTCCCTCACTCGGGGCCTCGCCCACGGATATCTGGATCCCTCGGTTCTTCCAAAACCGAACCGGAAAAAACTTCCCTCGTCCGAAAAGCACGGGCGATTCCTCCAGGATATTTTTACTCCAACGTAGTCAAGGTCATTACTGACCAAACTGATCCGACCGAACCTGTGAGTCTCTTAGTTAGATCAAGGAAGAAACTTGCACTTGGATCATAGAAACCAACGCTTTTTTCTCCATCGAGAGGCACAACCGTTGATTCTTTTTCCATAGAACAATTACTATCCGGGATTTACTTCATCTATCGTACTATAACAGAATTGAGTCTCATTTTACGGATCCATCAGTCCAACCTAACCCCATCCAGTCCCATGGGTTAGCCAACCGCCCAACCACTGTAGTGATGGGATCCAATTAAGAAGTTGGTTAGGTTTTGTCCCGGTACCAGAGGGAAAAGAGTTCCCAAGCCCCCTGGCCGGATATTCATGATGTAAATTTAACGCCAGTCACACCACTTACACACCCAATATGAAATTGCCTTTTTCACAGATTCAGTTATCTTTAAAACAATCATTTAATGAAACCATAGTGTCACTGATCATAATCCTCAAAATCTCCGATTGAATCTTTATTTCTAATCATTCCTTCATCGGTGTATCTATGGCATCATTGGCAACGAGAACGCTCACCACTTGTCCACTAAGGGGCCTTTTTGATAGTTCCTAGCTCATAGTACCCAACAATATATTCACTTATAAAAATCAAGATGGAATCTCCGTTAAAGATGCAAGATGAACCAATAGATTCGTATAAAAGAGCCATGGACTCATCTGTTGAGGACCAGCAAGATCAATCAACTAGATCCATGCCCAGTTTCAGAAAACAACTCTTACTCCTTGTTCCAATATCTTCCACGATGCACGTGTAGGTATCTTCGGTGACCCAGAGCCCGAGCACTGTATGGTCAGCACCCTCTAAGATCCTTCGCGCAGGTCACCTAGCGCTTCACTCATAGGCCGCTTCCTTGGTCCCTAATCCACCGTACCGGAAGCTCACGATTTAAATCGAACCGAGGCTGGTTAAGACCTCGGCCAACCTTGCTACGCGAGACGTCCTCCGTTGACTCTCCGTCAGCTGTTGCAACTTTATCAGTTAGGTCTCCACGACCTTAATCACAAGACGGTCAAAATGCTTCCCCAACATTCTTGACATAAAACAGTCATTTAGAATATGTCATAAATACAGTTCCTATAACATCCAATCACATCATTTTTTATCTCATCACATCTTTCCTCATTTATTCTCATCACATCTCATCCACTCGCATCAACCCATATTCACATCGCATCACACCTCATTCATTTCACATCTATCTCAATTTACATCACATCTCATTCATTTCACATCTATCTCAATTTACATCACATCTCATTCATTCACATCACATTACATCTCATCCATTTACTCACATCGACATCACATCCTCTCACATGCACATCCACATCCATACATCCACATCCATTCTTTCACATGCACATCCACATCCACATCCATACATCCACATACACATCCACATCCATACTTCCACATCCATTCTATCATCGGTGTATCTATGGCATCATTGGCAACTAGAACGCTCACCACTTGTCCATTCAGGGGCCTTTTCGATAGTTCCTAGCTCATAGTACCCGATAATATATTCAAAAATCAAGATGGAATCTCCGTTGAAGTTCAGCAAGATCAACCAATAGATCCATATAAAAGAGCCATGGACTCATCCGTTGAGGACCAGCAAGGTCAATCAACCAGATCCATGCCCAATTTCTGAAAACAACTCTTACTCCTTGTTCCAATGTCTTCCACGACGCACGTGTGGGTATCTTCAGTGACCCAGAGCCCGAGCACCATATGGTCAGCACCCTCTATAATCCTTCGCATGTCACCTAACGCTTCACTCATAGACCGCTTCCTTGGTCCCTCATCCACCGTACCGGAAGCTCACCATTTAAATCAAATTGAGGCTGGTCAAGACCTTGGTCGACCTTGCTACGCGAGACGTCCTCTGTTGACTCTCCGTCAACTATTGCAACGTTATCAGTTAGGTCTCCTTGATCTTAATCACAAGACGGTCAAAATGCTTTCCCAACATTCTTGACATAAAACAATCATTTAGAAATATGTCATAAATACAGTTCCTATAATGAACTCTCATCTTTCACATTGTTCCACATCCGTCCACATTACTTAATCCATATCCAATTCATATGTATAGCCATTCTCATCCAATCACAACATTTTCCATCTCATCACATCTTTCCTCATTTATTCTCATCACATCTCATCCACTCGCATCAACCCATATTCACATCCCAGCACACCTCATTCATTTCACATCTATTTCAATTTACATCACATCTCATTCATTCACATCTCGATTCACATCACATTACATCTCATCCATTTACTCACATCGACATCACAGCCTCTCACATGCACATCCACATCCATTCTTCCATATGCACATGCACATCCACATCCATACATCCACATCCATTCGTCCACATACACATCCACATCCATTCTTCCACATACACATCCACATCCATTCTTCCACATACACATCCACATCCATTCTTCCACATACACATCCACATCCATACATCCGCATACACATTCACATCCATTCTTCTACATCCACATTCATTCTTCCACATACACATCCACATCCATTCTTCCACATACACATCCACATTCATACATCCACATACACATCCACATCCATTCTTCTATTAAAAGACTAAGGTTATGTAAAAGGGGAGGAGAAGGGTGTGTGTGTGAATGGACTTAAGGTCCTCTAGCTCACCTATTTAAAGGTGGAGCTAGAAGGCATTTTATGAGCATGAAGCTTAGTTGTATTTTGAGCAACTTAATAAGCAAGTTCTTTTCTTGTATTTTGGGTCTCTCTCTCCTCCACACATTTTGATCTAGCATAAGCACCATGAATTCTATCATGGTATCTAGAGCTAGGCAACTTGCAAGGTGTAGAATAGGTCAAAAAAGTGGTTTTTAGAGTGCATCTCATCTACCCTCAGCCGGTGGAGGCCTTCCAGCAGTTTGAGGAGGACGAATCTCAGCGTGCTTTCAACTAGGAAGTTGAAGAAGACTCCTGGGTGCTCAGCATTGTACCATCAATTGCTAGGTTTACTCTTAGGAGGCCACGGCATTGACAGGCCAGTGCCATTTCTTCTACGTTGCCTGCTGTCGTACACCAATACGCCGCCTGTGGGCACCATAGGCCTGAGGTAAGTTAGGGCTTTTGAAGCCCATGAACTAAGGGCTTAGGATCTCAAATCTCAGCCCTAATGGCGGGCTTAATCGATCATGGGAGTCGAGAAACCAAGCGTCTACTGGTTTTTCTCGAAAGCTTGCTCAAGAGTTTGTTAATAGTGTTCACATAAACACTAATAGTGTTGATTAACACTAATGAGGCTACTAATCCAGCCGCTCAAGAGTTTGTTAATAGTGTTCACATAAACACTAATAGTGTTGATTAACACTAATGAGGCTACTAATCCAGCAAAAGAGAGCCATTCCAAAGTGTTTCTAAACACTAAGTGTGTTCTTAAACACTAATGGTGAATCTAATCACCAATACAAGTGTAAATTGATGCCAAAAATATGCTCTTAAGTACTAATCATGTTTCTAAACACTAATGGTGATCTTAATCACCAAACAAAGTGTTCTTTGACACTAATAAAGCTAATATCCATCAGAATTAGTGGTTGAACACAAACCCTAAGTGCTAAACAATAAGCTTCACCATCTTAATCTCCTTTTTTTAATGCAAAATCCTTGGTTTGATTAAGGGTTGTTGCACTCTCATTAGCCTTTCTCTTTCTACTTAAGCCAAAACATCACAAATTTTTTGGTTTTCTTCTTCATAAATCAGCCCATTACTCTCTTGTAATCTCCCTTCAATACCCAATGTCAAAGGAAAATACCCAAATTAAGAAGTTCTCAGGAGAGGGCTTCCACACTTGGCAAGTTCTTGTCAAGTATAAGATGATGTCCAAAGGTTTTTGGCCATTTATCTCCCCGGCACTAAGGTTATTGATCAAACTAAGGCTGAAGATATTGAAGATAATGAGAGGGCACAAGCCATCATCATGCTCCATCTTGATGAGGCTCTTATTCACCATGTGGACCAGCTTCTGATTGCAAAGGAGAAATGGGTTGAGCTTGACAAGCTCTATGGAGCTCGTGGGGTAAGAATTCCAATATCTCACTTAAAATTGATTTTTTTAGCTTGGAGCTCAAAGAGGGAGACGGCATTGGAGCCTTTATCTCTCACTTGAAGGGCCTTATGGCTCAACTTGCATCATTGAATACGAGAATGGATGAAGATGATGCAGTGGTTGTTTTGCTAAAAGCAGTCAAGAAGGTGTACCCCACCTCACATACACATACACATCCACATCTATACAACCACATCCATTCTTCCACATGCACATCCACATCCACATCCATGTACTTCCCATCTCACCCTTTCACATACCCTCTCATCTCATTATTCGCATCCACATCCATTTCATTACATCACATCTTATCACATCCTATTTTCATCTTATCACATTCATTCACATCCTATCGTGTCCCATACACATCTTATCACATCCACGTGCTATTCCCATTTAATAGCTTTTTCTAGGTTGATCCCGATAATGGGACTTTTTCTAAATTTCTACCAATTGTTTGGCCTTAATCAATGGTTCTTTTTCTCGACGACTATTTCCATATTCCTTCTCAATTCCTCAATTGAATTATATTCAATATTCCTCTTTTGAATAAAAGAATTCATGGGATTTGTAGAAATCAATTCTACCCATATTTTCACTTTTTCGTAAATAATCATAAATTGAATTATACTAAAATTTCCTCTTCTTTCCATTTAATTTCTTGGATCTCAATTACCATGGGAATTCCTCTTTTTGTATTTGATTATTTACATTCCAATGTCATGGGAATTCTTCTTTTTTCGTCAATTATTTCTCATAAATAAAATTCATCTAAAATAAAATATCCATTATTTCAATATGCTAGGAATTTCTCTTTTCCCATCTAAATGATGTAATTCCAAATGTCATAGGAATTCCTCTTTTAACATTTAAATATTTCTCATAGATAAATAAATTTATCTAAAATTCATCTTTTGAATTTAAATGAACTATCCAATAATTTCAATATGCTAGGAATTTCTCTTTTTCCATCTAAATGATGGAATTTCAAATGTCATAGGAATTCTTCTTTTAACATTTAAATATTTCTCATAGATAAATAAATTTATCTAAAATTCATCTTTTGAATTTAAATGAATTATCCACCAATAATTTCAATATGCTAGGAATTTCTCTTTTCCCATCTAAATGATGGAATTCCAAATGTCATAGGAATTCCTCTTTTAACATTTAAGTATTTCTCATAGATAAAATAAATTTATCTAAAATTCATCTTTGGATTTATTAAAATACTCATTAATTTCAATAAGATAGGAATTTCTCTTTTCCCATCTCAATGATAGAATTCCAAATGTCATAGGAATTCCTCTTTTAACATTAAAATTGAATTACTAGAAATTTCTCTTTTTCTAATTACTATTTATGCATAAACATAAAAATTAATTTTTCCATGATTATAATGAGAATCATTCAATTGATCTAGGATGATTAATCCTAGAATATGGTAGGAAGTCAATGAAAATGATTTATGTGTTTTTTTTCAAAAATTTTGCCATAGCTTCGCTGCTATTACTGATAATTCTCCAATAATTTGAAAGCATGAAGTTTAGTAATATCCCTCTAGGATTAGAATAACCGCTAATTGGATCATTATCCAATTATGGATTGATAATGATCCAATAGCATAAATTTAATAGCATAAAAGTATTAAAAAGCCATTATTTTGGCCTCCAATCAGACAAGCATAGAAATTACTTTTAGATTAGAGAAATGCTTCATGAGAAGCTTCATTCGAATTGAGAATGGGTCATAGGAATGACCATTCTTTGGGGGAGAGAGAGAAATGCTTAAAAACCATTATAAATTAAGCATAAATGGAAATTTATGTATTTCTTCATTACAATACATTAAAGAACTTCAATAGTATTCAAAAGCCATTCTAATTAATGCTTCTCAAGCTTGAGAGGGGTTGAGAAGAGAAACATTTGGAGATTTAAGAAAAAGAAGAAAATAATCCACACTTTACCTCCTAAATTACTTGATTCTTTGATCACAGTAGAGGCCCCCAACCAATCAATTGGTTTGGTATGTTGATGAAGTCTCCAAGGAAGATTGAAGAGAGAGAGAGAGAGAAGCTCCAATCTCTTTAATTTGTAGAGGATTTTTAGAGGATAATAGAAAATATCATTATTTCAATATAATACTGGCATGGTTTAGTTCTCATATTTTTTTACAAAGGATTAAGGATCTATTTATAGGTGAGGGAGGCCTCTAACCAAGTCCAACTAGTTTCTAGAATTTTCCAGGTTTAGTTTGGCTGAATTTGGACAAGATTTGGACCTAGTTTGGCTCCCTTTTGATTTGGTTTGATCTAGGAGAGAGGAGAGATAAAAATATCACAATATTTTTGAGTTTAAAACTCCACCACACATGTGAAATAGGTGTCTCTTTGAAGAGCTCCCTTCTCCTTACCAAGGTGTCAAAATTGAATCATTATATCCAAAATATCTCATTTTTTTAGTAATACTCATAGCTTTTTACTAATAAACCTTGTCCTTAGTCAACTCTTCATCTTATGTGAGCATTTACTCATTTTTGGAGGTTTTTCTTTTATAAATTGGATTTATCTCCTCCCCACACTTTGATTGATCCAATTGGTCCTCCATAGGAACCTTAATTGGGCCATAATCCAAAATTTTCTAAAAATCTAGACCCTTAATTCCAATTGCACATTGGAAAGTTCTTTTTGAATTTTTGTTTCAGGGAAAACCATTTTAGACACTAGGAGGATTTTTATATCCAAAAATATCTCAATTTTGGATTATCTCTCTCTAGATATTTTCTCTCTCTAGGTCAAAACAGGATAAAACAGAATCTTTCTTTTATTTCAAAGAGGGAAATAACTACAAGATCAGAAGGGGAGGTTCTTACACCTGTACACCTCAAAAGCTGGAGGGAGTGTTTGGGACATCATAGCATAGCGGAGGCTACACTCCAACCCACACACTTTGTCAATCCGTGAATGCAACCCGGTTAGCGCATAGAGGCTATCCCGAATGGGAGAAGATTAGTTAACCACACACTAATGACTTCTAGTCCTACTCAATCCTTCTTCAACACTCAAGCAATCAATCTAACATAATCAAAGCATCAAGATTAGACTACACTTAAGCATAAAAATGCAACTTATGCAAAGAATCTAACATGCAAAGAGCTATCACACAAGCCTCAACTACACATCATTTCATGCACAAGCTTCATCACATGCACTCTACAATTCACAAATCAGATTTTAGCATCAAAACATCATTAAGAAATCTAGATTAGCAAGTGTGTAGACCATAACCTCATATCATTGAAAATGTAGAGAATAGAGAGTACAAGATTGAAGCAAGAATGGAGATGGAGAGCCTTGGGAGAGCACATGAGATGGAGCTATGGGGCAAGCTCTCTCTATGAGCCTCTTAACCAAATGACCAAAGAGTCCCCCTTAGCTCTCAAATGGGCCACTTTTTATACAAAAACTCTAGAACTCCCAAAAGTTCCCATGTGGGATTATTGTCAAGCCCACTCCCACATTCATCTACAACTTGGAACTCTTTACAAGAGCCCTAAGTGTCTTTTTTGTTGCATCCTTGCATTGATCTTCATTCGTCATGCAACACTCCCCCCTTCCTATTTTGCGCACGTCCTCGAGCGTGGTAGTAGCAAGAGCTGCAAAAAACAATGGATACAAGTAAAGTCTTTTATTGAAAAAAAGAAAAGAAAAGAAAAGAAAAAAACCAGCAATGATAATTTCACACGTGAGCATACAAGTGCAAGGCTGATTAAAGTTTTAAAGAGTACTAAAATAGGTGAGTAAAGACTAATCAAAGTGAGACTTAAGTGGTAGATAGTGCTATGCAAAGGCAAGTGTGCTTGTACACCGCTGGTTATGAGTAAAGAGTACTAAAATAGGTGAGTAAAGACTAGTCAAAGTGAGACTTAAGTGGTAGATAGTGCTATGCAAAGGCAAGTGTGCTTGTACACCGTTGGTTATGACCGCAATCTCAATGTCCTACAAGTATGTAAGTTATTCCTAAGTGGCAAACCTACTCCTAAATATGAGCAAAGGTGATTGGAACTCTTTTTATTATTATTATTTTTTTTGATGTGTGTGTAGAAGTTGATAAAGATTAAGGTTCCATCCCAATGAGACCCAAGCAATGGCCAAGAGACCTCCGCCAAGAGAATCTAAAAGTCGCTTAGTATCTCAAGGGCAACAGACCCTTTTTCTTTCTTTTATGACATAAGGAGTACCCCATGAAGATGAGGGCATCGGTCTCGAGGGCCCATAGTGTACCCCAGAGTCCTACCAACATCTATCAAGGCGATAGATTCCTTGAAGGTCTTTTTCTGAAGTTTTTAGACGTTAGTGTTCACCCCATGGAAACCAAAGCATCGGCCCCAAGGTGCTAAGACAACCCCAAGTCCTACCAAGCATTCCTCATGGCTGTAGACACGTCATGTCTCAATTCACTTTGTATATATATATATTTTTAGAGTAAATTTTTTTAAAAAAAAACTCCTAGCACCTAGCTCATACCTAAGAGGTAGCTATCACTAGGGATAACTAATATACCTTGAAAGCATAAGAACTTGGCATACTCCATTGGTATATATCCTACACTGTCTTTAGATAGAAATATCTTCTACTAAGTTTACTAAGAATCTAGAATTCACTCACCATATTTTAACAACTAATCAAAAACTTAAACCAGCCAACATTGTGTGAACATGCAAACCATATATCCAAAAGATAAAAGCACATAAAGAACAAAAGATTAAGATTTGAATACACCTGTTGTAGTGCCCGTTGATGTTGTTCGTTTGCATTGATGCATTGCTGATTTTGTGCAGATTGCTCTTCCTTGAACTTTGTAGGCGTAGCATGTCTCCCCCTTCCTAATTTGTGGGCACGGTAGGTGGACTATTGGGGCGTGTTTGATGCTCTTGTTTAGCTGAGATCTCTGCAAAATGGTTATTAACAAACAAGAAAAGAAAAAGAAAAGAATAAAATTTGCTATTGGTGCCAATCACCGAATATAGCCGAGGGGAAAAAACCCAGTGGGAGAAAAGTGCCATGGCTTGTCGATCTTATTGTGGAGTCGATGTGCTTACCCTTGCGCTGGTGGTGGATCCGTGTCCACGTCTGCTGGAAAGATGGTATCAATTTTCTCAGGATGCAGTGACAACCCCTCACAAAAACCGGCCTCTGGAGAAGGTGGTAGAGGAAGGAGTGCTTCCTCACTAAAATATGGCATTGGTTCTATGGGAAGGTTAAGCAGACAATTTCGATTTTGGAACTGCGCAATATAGGTACTCATATTGATCCAATATTGACATGTTGAGGCTTGGGGAAGGAGGGCTTGCAAGATAGGTAGTTGCAAGTCATTTAAGCTTGCATCCCTCCATTGTTGTGCTTGAACCTCCTCAGGTAATCTACGTTGATTTGGCCCTCTCTCTGGTATTCTCACATTAAGAAGATTATGGCGTTGGGGTGTAATTCCCACAATTTGTTTCATTAAGCCCGTGCCATATCGTCTAAAGTAAGAGCAGCATATCCAACAAATATGTGAAGCTTCTCCTAATACGAGCCGTGCACACTCTTGACAATGTGGAAATGGGTGATGCTGTTGATAGAATAACGTGACAAAGTGATGCCCACAGCAATTTTCACCTAAGGGAGCATAGAAGTACCTAGAATGTGTTTGAAAAGTTGGAGCACTATAACCCCCGCGATGATCAGGTCGAGTACTATCAGGGTCAATGCATGGTGGACATGTATCTCGCCAAATATCCATCAGGAATTATCTGGACGTAGAACAATGAAATTTAGAACACTCATATCCATCATTACAATTCCAATCAAAAACAAGATTATCTCAAAAAGAACACATCTTCTAAAGGCATAAGGAACGTGACATTATTCAAACATTGATCTACCAAAGAGCTTCAATTGTAGTGTTAATGCCTTATCTTTAGTTTTTGGTATGTCCTTCTTAGGTGGGGATTTTAGCAATTGTCTTGGAATTTGAGCAAGATAAGAGGATTTAGGCATTGAAATGCTAGAATCTATGCTCAAATGAGACTCATTTGGACTTGTCTTAGGTACACATGTTGATAGTGGAATTGTGTAACAAGGAGAAACTGGGACAATCGGTGTTTCAATACATGTTTTAGGAAGATCAACACAAGTAGATTTGTAGGTGCTATCACAGCCACCTATCCTATCTTGAAGAGTTTGTGTTGAGTTCTTTTGCACCCACTGATATGGAAAATCAAGGGTGGCTTTTGGAATCTTTTTGAAACTCTTTTACCCCTAGCAAAGCATGGCATTTTGGAAGCCAAATTGCTGTTGCACCCTCATAATAGCCTTGTGCTTTAAGAACATGTTTTTGGACCCATCGAGTAACAATCCGAGGTTTAGGCTTGGAAATGATGTGCTTTTTAGGAGACTTGGCAACTGGACTAGATGGTACAATTTTGTACGCATCTTTGGGTAGCCAAATTGATAATTCCTTCTTGCATTGCCTTCTTTGAGCAGCAACTAGAGTAGTTGGAACATGCCAGCCATGGCCCTCACTTGAGTACTCATCAATTATCCACATCATTTGTTTTGGAGCTTCAAGAGCAGATTTTGAGAGTGGGTTGTGTAAGGTAGAAACATTACCCTTTTGACACGATACAGCTCGTGGAGTAGCAGATCCCAAGATGCAATCAGAATCAATTTGCAACTTGTATTGTCTATTCTTCCAATCTAATGAGCAATTGGTAGTACTTAACCACGATCGATCGAGAACAGCCTCTACTACTGCCTTGGACTTACGTGCCACATAAAAGGGCACTGACATCTGGTGATCCTGAATGGTCATCATAATGATACATTTTCCCTCTATAGGGTTATCTTCACCTGAGAAGCTTCGTAAGTCAACAGGAATTTGCACAAGTGTTGGTTGACCCAAGGCTATCCATGTGTCAAACGAGAGAACATTATAATCTGCACCAGAGTCAATTAAGGCAGAGACAAAGTAGGTAGTCTCATGAAGATGGAGGCACACTTGAATATTGAATGGATCGACATATGGTTCATCAGTAGCCAACTGTATGGCCAACATAGAAGCTTTGCGACACTCCTTGGCTTTTGCAACTCTAGCTTTAGCCTCCTCTTGAGCCTGACGTTTAAGTAGGTCAAGTGCTTCTTTCCGTGTTTGTGCAGCATGCATCTGTTGAAGCATGGCTTCAGTTAATGGTTCATTGTATTTCTTGAGACGACTTCCATTAATGAAGTTAGGCATTTGCTCACCTTCTAGTGTCTCTAAACGCACTGCACCACTTGGAGTAAGCTCATTAATCACAAACGGTCCTAGGCCACGTTTCTTGAGCTTTCTCTTATGCTTCTTAAGTGTGTACAAGAGCACAAGGTCCCCTTTTTTGAATCGGCCAGTTGTTACATTTCTATCGTACCATTGCTTCTGTCTCCTCTTCTCGGCATACATCCCCATTACCGCCAATAAGCGGGTCTCATCAAGCGTTTCCAATTCGTCAACACGTTGTGAAAGCTCATGACCAGTCCAGTCCAATTGTTTAGCTACTCGTAGAGTAGGTACAAGAAATTCAATGGGAAGAATTGCATCTAATCCAAAAGCAAGCTCAAATGGGGTTGTGCCCACAGATGTTTTATAGGCTGTCCTATATGCCCAAAGAACTGAGTGCAACTTTTGCTCCCAATCAGTCCTATGTCCCTCAACAATCTTTGTGAGTGCTGTGCAGAGAATCTTGTTAGTACTCTCAGCTTGTCCATTGGTCTGGGGATGATAGGGTGCAGAACGCTTGTGAATTACCATAAATTCTTGAAGCGAAAATTCTATGACTTCATTTACAAAGTGCACACCTTGATCACTAACGATCTCAATAGGTAAGCCATAGCGTGTAAACACGTACTCATACAAGAACTTGGCTGTGGTTCTGGCATCATTTTTGACTGTTGCCTTTGCCTCTACCCATTTGGTCAAATAGTCAGTTGCGACTATAATATATTCAGCATGCGTGTGACGAGCTGGAGGTTTAATGGGACCGACAAAATCAATACCCCTTTTTGCAAAGCACGTGTGCTTAACATAGGCCGCAATGGCATATTGTCCTTTGTGATGGGAGGTTTGGTCCTTTGACAATCGTCACAACGTTTCACATATTCTTCGGCATCCATTTGTAAGGTTGGCCACCAAAGCCCAGACCACCTAATCAACTTAGCTGTGGTATTGCCAGAAAAGTGTCCACCCCCAACACCTGCATGTGCATGAGTTAAGATTTTCAAATAGTCAGCTTCACATACACACATGCGTAAGTTGCCATCCTTGCCCCTCTTGTAGAGTTGGCCCTCTATCAGCAGATAGTTTGCCGCTTCAACTTTAATAGCACGCTTTCGATGTTTAGGAATTTTTTGATCCGTATGACCATGCTGAAGATAGTCCACAATATACTTACTCGAACTTGGTGTAGTTGAAATTTGGAATAATGTGACATTATGAATTGGCTGTTGAATTTGACATGAAGCACAGTTACGAACAAATGTTTCAGCATCTGCATGCATGGTAGGCCACCATTGTCCATCCTGAGATATACGTCGCACACATGTAGTAGCTGATGCATGGATTCCACCGATACCCGCATGTGCCCATTCCAAGATCTCCTCGTATTGGTCGGGGTTAGGTATAAGCCTCAACACTCCATCATTACCCTGACAATATAATCTCCCTGAGATTAACTTGAATGGTCGCCATAGGTCCACATTAGGACCTGCTAGTTGTATCTGCCCACTTGTCAAAATTTCTAAAATGGATTCAAACCATCTAGGAGCTGTCTCTACAAGGAAAAGTGTTGAATCTAACATATCATCATCCACACCCACAGGAGCTTCGCCAGAGGTGATTCGAGACAAGTGATCTGCCCTAAGATGAGTTGTTCCTTTTCGAACTGCCACTTTAAAATCAAACTCAAGAAGGATGATAAACCACCTCACAATCCTTCCAGTTGCACAAGGCTTATTTACCAAATATAGCAATGCTTGATGGTCCACAAAAAATATGAATTTGTTTGCCAAAAGGTAATGGCGAAACTTTTTCACTGCATATATCATGGACAAACCTTCTCTTTCTGTTGTGGTGTAATTCTTCTCAGCATTGTTCAATTGTCGACTAGCATATGAGATTGGGAAATCCTTATTATGTTCTCCCGATTGAGCCAAAATACATCCAATTGCAAAGTTTGAAGCATCAATATGGACATGAAAGATTTGGTTCCAATCTGGTGCCCGTAAGATGGGTGCAGTCACTAATGCTTACATGGACAGCGTACATGTAGATGAATCTACGGTAATAGCCACAATGTCCCATGAATGTTTGTACCCCTTTAGGGTTGATAGGCCGAGGTAATGAGACAATGACATCAATTTTATCCATATCTGTTGAAATCCCATTGCGAGAAACAATATGGCCCAAAATTTTCCCTTGTCTTACCATGAATTTGCACTTGTCGGGATTCAAGCATATACGATAAAGTTGACACTTTTGAAACACAAGTCTGAGGTGTTCTATATGATCATCACGCTCTTGTGAGTGAACACATAAATCATCCATGAAGATCTCAAGAAATTGCCTAAGGCACTCCTTGAATACATGACTCATTAACCGCTGAAAGGTTGCTGGTGCATTTGTTAGACCAAATGGCATAACACGATAGGCAAAGATGCCATCTTCAGTAGCAAAGGCTGTCTTGTGTTGATCCTTTGGATCAATTGACACTTGATTGTAACCGGAGAATCCATCCAAGAAACTATATGCCTTTTTCCCTGCAACTCGTTCTAGAACATGATCCGTGATTGGTAGTGGGTAATGATCACGCACAGTAGCTGCATTTACCTTCTTGAGGTTTACACATACTCGAAGTTTTCCATTTTTCTTGGGCACCACTACAATAGGGGAGACCCATTCAGTGTGTTCAATCTCATAGATAAATTCTGCCTCTAAGAGCTTGTTTATTTCTTCCTTTATCTTCCGTGCGAAATTTTCATTGTAGGTATAAGGACGTTGGTTGGAGGGCTTTGCATCCTCTCGCAATGGAATTGTATGCTGACATATACTTGGATCAACTCCCTTGAGGTCTTTATAACTCCAAGCAAAAACATCGCGATACTCCTTTATTGTTTAAATTAATAACTTCTCCTCATCTAAGGACAAGTCTGTGGCAATCCACACATAGCGAGGCTCTTCTCCTGGCTTAGCAATATCAATCTTTTTTGCATCTTCTGGACCATCATATGAAACCCCTGGCATGCTTGGTTTTTGTCGCATGGGCTGTTGAAGAACAATCTTCCAATCTTGAAGAGTGTACTGTGTGAAATTGGGAGGAACATTGAGACCTTGTTCTTGTCCACTTGAGTCTTCACTCATTGAAGACCATGTGGTTTTGAGCTCTCCTTTGCCATCTTGCATCGGATTTTTTTGTTCAACCATTGTCTTTGCACTTCCGACACTCTCTTTTGAATTGGTTTTAGACTTGAGTTTTGGTTTTTGTTTCTTCGTTTTTTTTACGATTTTTGCTAACAGTTGTTAGCTTTTCTCCCGCTTGGAATCCATCTGATCGTTTTATTTGGTCTTTGATACTATCTTGTGCTTGGACATAGTATAGATATCTGTTCTTTCCTGAGAAGTGAGGTGGTGGTCGAGAGTTTTCACTCTTAGACTCCTCCTTTTCTTTTTGTAGTCTCTCACGTTGTTCCCGCTCATCTTGTTTACGGATTCTTTTATGGCTCTTACAGCATTTACGTTTAGGTCGGCTTCGAGGGATCTCTACTTGGACCTCCCTTCCTCTCAAGAGTAGGCATGCCTTTCCTAACTCATCCTCAGGGATTATCACATTATTATCAAAATCAGAGTCCCAGCCATCTTCCTTATCAGCATCATTAGCAGATTCGAGTGTTAAATCCTCCACTGAGACTTCCTCGACATGCATAGCTGTTGTGGATGTATCCCTATAGTACAAATCATCTAGAAGGGCACGTGTTTATACCATTCGTATAGGAATAATATCATATCTATCTGAGTCACAAAATTGAATTGGCTTCGGTAAAGCACATGTCGATAATGTTGCAAGGACATGACTCCATTCTAGTGGATCAATTAAATGCTTAGGGAAGGGTTGTGGAATGTATGCCTCATCTGATACACTTCGATTACCCTTAAGTCTCTCAGTGTTGATAGGAACTGGCATAACATGCTTTGTCTCAGGGTGTATAGTACACTCATGGTGACCCTTTTGTAGCAATACCTGCTCTGACAAACATGTGGTAATTTCATTCCACAACTCAGGTCGAATTTTTATCAAATCAAGCAATGGTAAGGTACAAGCCACTGGTGCTGACAAAATAGCTTGCACGGTATTCATATCCTTCTCCTTTGTCAACCTTTTATGCATGGAGGGTATCCTCAAGGTTTGAGAACAGTTCTCATATTCTCCCAGATATGATGGTAAGGTTTTCATTGTATGCTTACTTCTAGGAGAAACAATTGTTCGAACTTCCTCTCCTGGATGCTTGGGCGTCCAAAGTTGTTTTCCGTGCCCCTGGTAAAATCCACCTTAGAGAATGGAGGCAAACTAATAGAGGACATGTTCTCATTAACTTTCTCATGAATTGCGGCCCACATCTCATTTGCCATGTCCTCATTAGCATCAATAACTTCATCATTGCATGGGAAGACAAGGCTAGGTGGTGGCAGAATACCTCCTTTCAATTGGGTGTCAATTGGTGCAGACCTTTCACTATGAGCTTGTGAAATGAGCTCACTTTTCATTTCCCGACTTGATGACACTTCTGGTATGGTTTCTAATGTTGGCTTAAGAGAGGTTGGGCCCCGAGGAATAGGTGGTGGTGTCCCTCAAGTATTGACTGAGCTTCCCTAATGAGATGCTGATGTACAGCTAGATTGATCTTCTCCTCACGAGGGTTTGGGTATTCTTGAAGCTTCTTGGGTAGCTCAGATAAAGCTGCAATGCGACTTCTATGAGCATCAATGATGGCATCTAGAGTCTCATTCACTTTATCCACAAAAACAGAACCCCCAGAACTATCCTCAGTCGTACTAGCCTCATTTTGTTTAGCACTAGGCCCAGGTTGAGGTTGATGTTCCTCATGCACTTCTTGGGATATAAAAGTTTGATCCCTCATGTTTTGTTTAGAGGCATCTTGAGAACTAGTGGATGCACTTTTAGTTTGCTTGTTTTGGTTCTTCTTCCTCCTAGTGGTCTTTTTTCTATTGGACTGTAGGGTCTTGTCCACTAGATTTGTCTTTGCATCCCTAGTTCAAGGTGTCTCATCAGTCTGTATTTTAGCATTTTGTGTCTGTGATCTAGTCATGACTCTAAGTGGCACGACATCCTCATTCTCAGATGAAGGTGGAGATGGAACTGCCCCTACAAGGTTGAGTGAGACCTTTGGTTGAGAGGTGCCTTCCTCATGTGGTTTCAGCAGACAATCCTTTGGGAAGTGTTCTACACAACACCCTAGACAATATCTTTCAATTGGTGGAAACTGTTGTACTATTGTATTGGATCGAGATGCTTGCCTTGAGCGATGTGGACAATCCCGAGCCCAATGGGGTTCTCCGCACTCATAACAGGGGCCCATTGGTTTGGCCTCTACTTTCCTTGGCTGCCATTGACCTGAGGGGCCTGGAGTCTTAGGTTGGTAGCCGCCTAGCAACATCAAAGAGTTTTGTTCCCCTGGTTGAGTCTCCAGTGCTTGGCTTGGGTATGCGGGACTTTCAAAGAGATTGGATGAATATGATGCGTATTCCTCCTCCACATAGCCTGGGTTTACCAAGTGTCTACACATATTTGAATTGTCGTAGTCCACAACCCTTACAGGAGCAGTCCCAGGAGTAGGAGGTTGGGCACCAAGAACAGGTCGTGCTTGCTCTTGAGCCATCGGTGGCTTATGTTCAAAATTCGTATACTGTTGATACATTTGTGGAGCCACTCCACCCCTTGGCTGCTCACGCTCCTGTCTCATTCTTGCAATGCGAGTACATTCCTGTGTGGTATGGGTAAAGTTCCAAGCACAGGCTTGGCACCACTTTTTTGTGGGTTGGTTTGTGACTAGAGGAGAAAAGGTATTACATTCCTCTGTTTTATGGTTACCGCCACATGCTCCACAAAGATGAGGACCTGTAGGAAGTACACTCCTCATTCTCTGCTGCTGTTGTTGTGGCTGCATGGGTGGACGATAGGTCTGTCCCAATCTCCTTAGTACTAGGGTAGCTATCTGGTCTAGATTTACTAGCGCGCTAGACCCTGAACTTTGGTCATCACCCCACTGATCTCTAGATTTCACCTCAGGGCCAGAACCATCTTGGAATTTTAAGTTATCGGTGAAATCCATAGCATCATGGCAACACTCATTGAAATTTGTATGCTTCTTCGCATAGAGATGTGTATGCAGTGTTGAATTTTTGAGTCCTTTTAAGAAGAGAGAAATTAATCGACTTTGGGCGGGCTTCTCATCTTCTGGGCAACGATTAATGTACTGCTTCATTCTATTTACACAGTCTCTAACACTCTCATTCTCGCCTTGCTTGAAAGAGTAGATGTGTGCTACCGTGTCATGTTGAATTCCCATCAAGGAAAAAGCAGCAATGAATCTCTCTTCCAAAACTCGTAAAGAAGATTTGTCTGAAGCCTCTAGTGCCTGAAACCAAGCAAGGGCTTTTCCCTCAAGAGTGAGTCCAAATCCTGCAATTTGAGTATGCTTGTCAGCCACTTGCTCAGCTCAAACTGCTTGCCTAAATGCTGCTACATGGTCATACGGATCTCCCGACCCTTCATACTTCTTTACCAGTTTCTGAAGAGTTGATGGCCTTACTTGTCTTGAATACTCATCATAGGGCCGACGGCCTCTCACTCTCAGTGGGAATTGTTCCTCTCTTTGGTAAGATGGTCCACATGCATCCAAAATTGGTGTGGGTACCCTATTACCAACCTCACCAAACCCCTCCAACCCAAAGATCTTGTCACCCGCATTTCAGGAGGTGCATTTATGGGAGGCTGAGTTGGCTCCCCTCTCCTCCGCCGATTGTCATAGTGAGAAAGATGTTGTTGTGGTGTGACCGGTGGTCGCACATTTGGTGTAGGACTATATCTTGGTGCTAGAGTTGGGCTACTAGCAGTGGTCCACTTAGATGTTGAGGGTCCCTCTCTTTGTAGGGGAGGAGCAACAGTTTCTCCAAGAAAGGCTGTCTCTCCTGGTTTGGCTGTATTTGTTGAGAACACTTCCATGAATAATGGATGTCCTTTCTACGTGAGCTCCCGAATCTCCTTCCAATCTAAGGTTCGGTATTCATTGGCCCATTTATCAATTATTCGGTTCATGTGTCCTACAAGCTTCTCAACTACCACCACAAGAGCTAGAGGAAGATCTAGCTCCGGCAATTTAGTTGTGGCATAATATCCCTCTAACGAGTCCTTATAGACCACTTGAAGTGGGTCATCCTGTAAGACCTTTGTCATTGGAATTTGTCGTACAAACTCCCATTGGTTCTCAGCCCCCTGATCCATTTTGCTCTTGCCTTTCCTATCCCTTTCCAAATTTAGATCTACAAGAAGTAAATCATCAATGGATGGCTTTGAGGACTGGGCATTGGAGGGTCGAGGCATGTCCGGCTCAATGAGCCAATCATCTCTAGACTCCCTTGCTCTGGAAAGTTTTGATAAGTCTAAGAACTCGGTTTTAGAGAGCTCCCCTAATTTGTCTACATTTTCTGGATGGTAGGTGACTTCGTAGCGAACACCATCTCCACCCATGTACATGTTACCCTGGTCATTGACTAGAGGTGCTCTATCAAGTTCTGAGAGAATGTCTGCGATCTTAACAAGATACCGTTGTTGTGGGTCCCTAAAGATCTCAGCTCCTTGAGCATTTGTGTAGACATATTGGAGTCTCACATTAAGTGTTAACCCCATGGTGTCGGCTTCAAATGGATTAAAGGATCTTGTGGGTGTTCTATTTGGGGCTAAGGGATGACTATTTGTCGGCCCTAGATTGTCCATAGACAATGAGCTAGTTGTTCTGGAAGAAAGGGTATCGGATTGGGATTCAGAAAGGGTTTCAGCAATATCTGCCAAATTTCCTACCGATTGGGTCCCACTTTCTTGCGTAGGTACTCTAGAAGGTGCCCTAGGCCCTATGGCAGAATCTATTAGACGTCCCGACCGCAAGTGCATAAGGTCAAATTTTTTTGGTTTTTTATGTGTTTTTGTTTTTTTTTTGTTTTGTCTTTGTTTTTGTTTTTTTTGTTTTTTTTTGTTTTGTTTTTTATAAATATATATATATGCCATTGTTTGGGACATCATAGCATAGCGGAGGCTACACTCCAACCCACACACTTTGTCAATCCGTGAATGCAACCCGGTTAGCGCATAGAGGCTATCCCGAATGGGAGAAGATTAATTAACCACACACTAATGACTTCTAGTCCTACTCAATCCTTCTTCAACACTCAAGCAATCAATCTAACATAATCAAAGCATCAAGATTAGGCTACACTTAAGCATAAAAATGCAACTTATGCAAAGAATCTAACATGCAAAGAGCTATCACACAAGCCTCAACTACACATCATTTCATGCACAAGCTTCATCACATGCACTCTACAATTCACAAATCAGATTTTAGCATCAAAACATCATTAAGAAATCTAGATTAGCAAGTGTGTAGACCATAACCTCATATCATTGAAAATGTAGAGAATAGAGAGTACAAGATTGAAGCAAGAATGGAGATGGAGAGCCTTGGGAGAGCACATGAGATGGAGCTATGGGGCAAGCTCTCTCTATGAGCCTCTCAACCAAATGACCAAAGAGTCCCCCTTAGCTCTCAAATGGGCCACTTTTTATACAAAAACTCTAGAACTCCCAAAAGTTCCCATGTGGGATTATTGTCAAGCCCACTCCCACATTCATCTACAACTTGGAACTCTTTACAAGAGCCCTAAGTGTCTTTTTTGTTGCATCCTTGCATTGATCTTCATTCGTCATGCAACAGGGAGGAATCTTACAATTAGGATTAAGCTATTCATGCATGGTGAGGGTTCATGTTTCTTGACATGGTATCAGAGCCACTTCTCTCCATTAGCTTAGCCTTAGCTTATGCTAGTCTAACTACATCACTAATTGCCTAATTATCTACTAGGCTCAGCCTTGTCCGTATCTCCCACAGGTGTGGCCAAAATTACTTCACTAATCACCTAATTATCCACAAGTGTGGCCAAAATTTCCCTAGCTTGATTCTCCACACCCACTTCACTATTCATAAATTCATCTTAGATGTATGTTGTTGGTTTCACTACTATTCTACATGTCGAAGAGTTTAGCTCAATTGATCATAAAACTCCTGCTTTTTGCTTCGTTGACTGTTGAATCGCTTCATTCTCTGTGTGTAGTTAATATTGGTCCAAGCCCTTGTAGGGCTAGTTTGCCACTACTACAAGGGCTACACAACCCAAATATTAGGCTTGTTGGTGCACTACTCGGCCCGGGAGCGACTATTTTTGCATGCACTAGAAATGGACATAAATCTAACATTTTGGGTACTTTTAAGCTAAAATTTTCACTTGAGACTTTGACCCTGTAAGAATATGGCACAGCGGAAACAAATACAGCAAGAGAAAGTACACTAGACAATACAATAGAGAGAATGGAGAGAATTTTAAAATTTTGATTATACCAAACAAGAGATAGGTACAATATGATGGTGTTGTCCACCCGTGCACTCTAGTGTAGAGCTTAGATGGCGATCCTAGATAGACTCTAGATGGAGGGTGTACTGAGAGTATATGGAATATATGCTCACAAGCATTGTATTCCTTTTCTTATGCTAACTATGTCCATTTATAGTGGTACAGGTATTGTAGTGGACGCATCCTAGACGTGGGTGGTTACATTGCATTGACACGGCTCAGTGTTCGTATATTCATAACGTGTCCCCACCACCGACACCGCCCACTAATGATGAACTTAGTTCCCAAGGGAATATTCCCTATACCATTTCAGGCAACTACAACCCCTTCCAGCATCTAAGTTGGGGTTCCCACTAAAGATCTATGCACCAATGGCTTCTCCTAATAATGGGGACCATACAAATGTGCACCACACATCAATGTGAGATACATGATGAGAGGCAGGCAGCATTGAACATATACTAACACCCCCCCTCAATGTTCAAAGATGAACTAAGAGTTTCTTGGCCCAATGCCAAGTCCACGAAGATGTCGAGTGAGATGCTCCTTCCCAAGAGCTTTGGTGAAGATGTCAGCGCAGTTCTGCTCTGTAGAACAGTACTCCAACTCCACAATCTCATCCTCGATGAACTCATGCACATAATGATACTGAATCTCAATGTGCTTTGTGCGAGCATGAAACATAGGGTTCTTTGTAATGGCCATGCAACTTTGATTATCGCATTATAAGGTCATGGCTGACCTCACTAGAACTCCCATATCTTCTAGAATCCTCCTCAACCATACTACCTTACAAGCAGTAAAACAAGTGCCTTGTACTCTGCTACGGTTGAAGAAAGTGCCACTGAGGGTTGCTTCTTACTAATCCAAGAGAACACATCAGATCCAAGTGAGAAGCAATATCTAGAATCTGACTTTCTGGTGTCATAATCTCTAGCCCAATCGGAGTCACAATATCCCACAAACTAAGGAGTCGCCAATTCCATACTCAAGAGTACCTTTGATGTACCTGAGCACACGCATTGTTGCATTCCAATGACTTTCCCTTGGTTTGTTGGAGAACCTGCTCAACACACCAACTGCATACCAAATGTGTGGTCTAGTATTGCACAAGAAAATCAAACTCCTTCTTGTACATCTTGATCTCAACCAAAGGTGAAGTGTCCTCAAAAGAAAGTCTAAAGTTTACCTCCATTGGTGTACTTATTGTCTTGCAATCTATCATACCAAATGCCTTCAAGATCTTTGTTGCATACTTCTATTGAGAAATGAAGATCTTGTTAGACTCCTGCCAAACATCGATCCCCAAACAATGATGCATCAGCCCCACATCTGTCATCTCAAACTCAGAGCCAAGCCTTTCTCATGTTTGCTAAATCAAGTCTTTATGGCTGCCAGTGATAATCAGATCATCCACATAGAGAACAACTATCACATATTTGCCATCCTTTCTGAGTACATACAAGTTAGCATCAGATGCATTCTAGAAAAACTAATATTTTTTTAAAAAAATATCTATTCGTTTTGGTACCATGTCCTTGAGGCTTGTTTCAGCCCATATAAAGCCTTCTTCAACCTGCAAACCTTATTTTCTGATTTGGGCAACTCAAATCTTGGTGGGGCTGAGCAACATACACCTTCTCCTTAAGATGTCCATTCAGAAAAGCTTACATCCATTTGAAAAACTGGCCACTTCTTATTAGCAACCAAGGCAAGTACTATGTGAATAGTGGTCATTCAAGCTGTTGGGGCAAAGGTTTCACTGACATCAAAACCTTCAACTTGTGAAAAACCTTGTGCAACCAGACTAGCTTTGTATTTCTCTAATGAACCATCACATTTACACTTAGCTTTCCACACCAACGTGGTGCCAATTACCTTTCGTTTTGGTGGTCGATCTACTAGCTCCCAAGTGTTGTTTTTGATGATGATGTCATACTCTGACTGCGTTGCTGCCTTCCACTTTGGATCTGCCAAAGCTTCTTCTACATTTGTGGGCTCCTTCACTAAATCCATTATCTCAACCATCAAGGCCATATTTGACAATGTGTTTAGAAGACCTTCTCTGCTCCTCTATTTTTTTTATCTTTGTAAGCCATCTGCTAAAGTTTCTACAACATCAGGTTGGGGGTTGTGATCATCAAAGAGCTACCTTATCTAGGTAGAAAGTGGTTGTCCTTTAGGTGCAAGGGCAGGCTGGTGTGATTTTTGAGAGTCTTCATCATCCGAAAACTCCTCCTCCTTCAGTTTTTCGGTGCTTGTGCTAGGCACATGGTGGATTATTTCTCCATTTGATGATAAAGTGGACGGATCCCTATCCTCCACTGGAATGTGGATGCTCCACAAACACCACATCTCGGATGACCATTATCTTCTTAGCCTCTGGATCAAATAGTTGATAAGCCTTCGACTCTATATTGTATCCAAGGAAGATACATTTCTTGCTTTTAGCAGCAAGCTTAGTTCTATTTACATCTGGTATATGCATGTAACATTCACAACCGAATGTTCGAAAATGAGAACATGAAGGCTTCTTACCCGAATAGGCCTCATATTGACAATGTGTTTAGAAGACCTTCTTTGCTCCTTTATTTTTTAATCTTTGTAAGCCATCTGCTAAAGTTTCAAAACATCAGGTTGGGGGTTGTGATCATCAAAGAGCTGCCTTATCCAGGTAGAAAGTGGATGTCCTTTAGGTGCAAGGGTAGGCTGGTGTGATTTCTGAGAGTCTTTATCATCCGAAAACTCCTCCTCCTTTAGTTTTTCGGTGCTTGGGCTGGGCACATGGTGGATTATTTCTCCATTTGATGATAAAGTGGACGGATCCCTGTCCTCCACTGAATGTGGATGCTCCACAAACACCACATCTTGGATGACCATTATCTTCTTAGCCTCTGGATCAAATATTTGATAAGCCTTCGACTCTATACTGTATCCAAGGAAGATACATTTCTTGCTTTTGGCAGCAAGAAATGTAAATAGAACTAAGCTTGCTTTTGGCAGCAAGCTTAGTTCTATTTACATCTAGTATATGCATGTAACATTTACAACCGAATGTTCGAAAATGAGAACATGAAGGCTTCTTACCGAATAGGCCTCATGTGAGCACCTTTGTGTAGGATCTGTTGTTGAGAATGTAAGAACTGCAGTGTTGACTGCTTCAGTTCAAAAAGAGTCTAGTAATCCTTTCCCTTTCATCATGCACCTTGCCATTTCCACGATTGTGCGGTTGCGGTGTTCCATAGCTCCATTTTATTGAGGCGTATGTGCAGCAATGAGTTGGCACTTGATGCCATGCTCCTTGCAGTATTCATTAAATTCACCTGAAGTGAATTCTCCTTCTTCATCCATCCGAAACTTCTTCACCTTATGTCTTGTCTCATTCTCCACAAATTTATGCCACTGTTTAAACTTATCGAAGTCTTCAGCCTTATCACGGAGGAAATAAACCCACATCTTCCTACTATAATCATTGACTAATAGCATGAAGTAAGAAGATCCCCCCAATGCAACAATAGACATCTTACCCACAAAGATCAGCATGTACCAGCTCTAGAGGAGACTTTGCCCAATTGTTGCTGTCTTGTGGAAATGCCTTCTGTTATTGCTTGCCCATCATACAAGCCTCACATGGTTCCTACAATTCTGCAAATGTAGGTAAATTTTCCACCATCCCCATTTTTTGCATCTCCTTTAGCATAACAAATCCGATGTGACCAAATCGCTCATGCCAAAGTTTGCTTGTGCCCTTATCTGCAATAGCTGCAAGAGTACTAAACTCGTACATCATAAGAACGAGGTTTGGAGTTAATAGGGTAGGGTCAATTTCAAGAAGAGAAAGGTTTAACATAAGCTGCAAGAGTACTAAACTCGTACATCATAAGAACGAGGTTTGGAGTTAATAGGGTAGGGTCAATTTCAAGAAGAGAAAGGTTTGGAGTCACATCTCATTGAGCACTCACATCTTGTAACAATCAAAGTATTATATGCTATATCAGGTGTGTGGGGGTGGTAAAAAGAATAACACCATGATTCTCTCTCTTGTACTAGAACCATGGCTCCAACACATATCAATTCTGGGCTTTCCACTAAACATTGTAGGTTCTTTCCACACTGACTATGAATAGTGTGTCCTACTCTAATTACTAGTAGGGTTGGGTAATGTACGTATTTCTCAAGATCTTTCAAACTGGGTAATTGATGTAGAAATAGTGGAGGAAGAAGATGTGGATAGTAACTGACTTTATGTGGATGTTTGTATCTTTTGGTAAACAAAGTCATGTATTTACTTCATTGATAGTTATACCCCAACAGTGGCTTTTTTGTATAAAATCAAGTTTCTTACTATATATTAATAGTGTTTGTCTTCCTTGGGATGTCTATGGTGATGGGTTGGTTGATTATCATTATCATGGGACTTTATATGTGAGGCTAAGCTGACAAAATGTTAAGTTCTGATATTACTTTGGTGGAACAACATCAATACAAAACCATGTTGCAGGATTTCCTAATCTCTTTATCACATCATATGAAGAGATTCAAGGATTTAAAGGACTAATTCTTCATATAGAACTCAAGGAAGGTGCCAAGCTAGTGTGCCAAAGGTGAAGGCCTTTGGGAAAAGATCAACAAGATGCATTAAAGGATGAAGTGGAAAAGTTGTTGAAGGCCAACTTCATCTACCCAGTTACAACTTCTAAATGGGTGAGTCCAACGGTCATTTGACCAAAGAAAAATGGCAGATGGAGAATTTGTGTGGACACTACAAGCTACTTAATGTAGCTACAAAAAGGGACCACTATCCTCTTCCTTACAAAAAGGGACCACTATCCTCTTCCTTACATAGATGAGGTTTTAGATTCAGTAGGTCATGAAAGGTATAATATTTGTGATGGTTATTCATTATATTTTCAACTTTGAATTGCTCCTGTCAGGATCAAAACAAAACCATCTTCATAACCCCTTGGGGGTGTTTCTGCTACAAAGTGTTACTTTTTGGTTTTACCAATGGACCTTCATCTTTTCAAAGGAGGATTAGTGTTGTGTTTGCATCTTATCTTGGGAATGGGAAGTTCATCAAAGTTTTCATTGTTGACATTTGCATATATAGTAGTAGAATTTTGCATTGTGAAAAGTTGTGGCTTGCATTTAAACGTTTGGATAGGAGTGGTGCTCAACATAACCCAAAAAAATGTTTCCTTGCTCAACGCAGATGATATTGAAGCAGATGATGACAAGGCAAAGGCTTTAGTGCTTCTACCTCCTCCTAAAGACACCAAGAAATTAATGGTTTTTATTCACAAGGTCAAGTATATGGGAAGATTTATTCCTTTGGCCTCTCAAGTCTTGTATCCTCTCCAACAAGTTGTCAAATATGACCCTCTAACAAGGTTAAAGAGGTGCTTTGTAACATTTCATCTGTGCACAAGTATTTTATGTGACTCCTTCAAATAGGTGATGATGGTGTGGGAGAATTCTTACTCCAACAAGGAAAAGTAAGTTTTTACATGAAACCTATTAACTATGCAAGCAGGGTGAAAGCTGAAGTGGAAAGAGGCTATAATGAAGCAGAGCAGTGTGATCTTTTCTTGTAGGAGATTTTGACATTATCTCCTCCCAAATCCTTTTGTGTTCTTAACTAGCTATGGTTTACTTCCTCAACTTATAAAAAATGTGGTTTTTTCCAAAAGAATGATAAAGTGGGTTGTGCAATTGCAAGAGTTTCAATACTCTTTCCTAGTAGAGGAGTCAACTAGAGCTCCTTTTATTGATATACTCACTTACAAAAGGAGGGCCCTATTTATCATAAACAGGTGGAACCAAGGATGGAAGAAGCTGAGGATGCAAAGATGGAATATGATTTTACCATATTTTTTTATGGTTCTTACAGGAAGGCTCGTCCTCACAAAGCTTTGGGAGGGATTGTTTTATATGATCGTGGAGGAAACAAAGTGAAGCAGTGGACTATAAAGCTGCAGGTAACAAGTCACAATGAAGCTAAATATGAAACTTTGGAAAAAGGTTTGCTCTGTGTACTTGAAATGGGTATTAAAAGATCAAAAAATCAAAGGTGATGCCTTACTTGTTGTAAAACAAGTATAAGGTGTGTGGCAAAGGAAAAATATGGTTTTAAAAAAGATGTGTCAACAACAAATTAAAAGGTTGTTAAATAAGTTTGAAGCATGGTCTCTGAGACATGTGGAGAGGAAAAAGAATGAAGAAGCTCATGCAATAGCTCAACAAAGCATTTCAAAGGTGTTTTTTGTAAAGGTTAACTCTCCTTTGTATCTAGGAAGGGAAAGTTTAGAGCATGCAGAGAATTTTTGTTGGTAGGTCCAAGAAATATGCTTTTGTCAAGAGAGCAACAAAGTACATTTTGATCAATGATGTCTTATATATGAAGGGTGTAGACTTGGTACTAAGGAGGGTACCATGGAGAGAGAAAATTTACAAGATCCTTGAAGCCAATCATGAAGGAGCATGTGGTGGTTATTATGCTATGAAGATAACTTTGCATAAAGTGTTTTCGGAGGGTTATCTTTGTTTTAGTATCCAAAAAGATGTATCTCATTAGTGTAGGTCTTTCATACAATGCCAACATATGGGTAAGAGGGTGTTAGAGTATGAGCTCATACATACTTTTTTGTCTTTTGATGTTTTTGTGAAAGATGGGGTATTGATGCAGTGGGGCCTTTGCCCATGACATCCAGTGGGAAGTGCTGTGGATTATCCTGTAAGTCTGGTGTGCCTTTGGAGCTCTCTCTCTCAGGTAATGGACCAGGATTTAGAGGGGATCTCATGACTCACTTGTGTGCTAAGTTAATAATTCAACATAAGTACACTTGTCCTTATTATCCTCAATGTAATGGGATGAATGAAAGATTCAATGGTGAACTTATGAAGATGTTGACCAAAATGATGGAAGGTTATGGTATAACTTGGGATTTAGAGTTGCCTAGAGCTTTGTGGGCTTACATGGTTGCAATCAAAGAAGGAACCAAGTTTTCTCCTTTTAATTTGGTGTTTGAAAAGGAGGCTTTGCTACCTATAAAAGTGGAGATACCAGCAGTAAAGGTACTGATGAAGCATGAAGAAGTAGGTAATAATGCCTTACAACAACAAAGATTTTTATATTTGCAAGAACAACAACTTGACAAAGTTTGAGCTTTTGAGCATTATTCTCAAGTGTACAGAGTGATCTTAGCTAGTTGGTACTTGGAAGGTGAGGCCATTCCTTGGTGGACTCAGTGGGCTCATGCCCACACCAGAGCAAGTATGGCAGCTTATGTGTGGGACGAGTTCGTCCGCGACCTTAAGCAGCGGTTTTTCTACCGCCCCACTACCTTGAGCGACTCGAAGACGAGTTCAGGGGAGCGCGTCAGAACGCACAACGAGTCCTTCAGTTTGCCAATAAAATTTTAACTTTATGTCTGCAATTAGGCTTATTTGATACGGACAAGGTAGTTTTTGTATGGCCTGGACACGCAAATCCAATGGGAGGTGCGTATGTTTAGGCCAGCCACCTTTGAGGACGCACTCTCGCTTGTGCAAAGTGCAGAAATGAAACACAATGGTGGCAAGCCCAAGACTTCCCAAGCCGGCTTCTCCCAAGGCTAACGCCTCGGGGGGAAAAAGCCAGAACCAGATGGGGTCTTCCCCAGGATATAGCTCGGGAGCCTCTGGCTCCAAGAACTCGACCAATGCATCTAAGCTGACTCCAGACCAGAAAGCGGAGGTAGGCAAGACAGGTGGCAAGTTGAGTGCTGAGGAGCTTTCTCTATACAAGAAGGAGGGTAGATGTTCTTTTGTCATACAAAAGGACATACTTCTTGGGATTGTCCGAAGAAGCCTCCAAAGGCCGCCGCCGCCTCCACAACTTCCGTGGTGAGCTCAGCTCCCACACAGACCCTAGCGGCTAACCCTAGTTCTTCAAACCCCGGTGCTTCAGTTGGAGCAATTATTAGTCGAGAGCTCGAAGATAAGCAGAAGGGCGCCCATGACCAGGAGTATGAGCGCAATGAATTGCTCAAGTCCTTTGGCTACATAGGTGGCCAGAGAGTCGTTGTCTTGTTTGACAGCGGGCGGCAACACGGAGGATGTGGTCACGGAACAGGCCGCTAGGCATGCCCATTTTGAGCTAACTTTGGTGGACAAACAGGTTGACGGTTTTAGCATAGGTATGACAATGAGCGTTAAGTATGAAGCTCTAGGTGCTAAGTTAGTGATTCACGGCATAGAGTTTGTGCGTGACTTTATGGTTGCCCCTCTTGTAGGAGCAGACATAATTTTGGGTATCCAGTGGTTTCACAAGTTTCTTCCAGATGTCAAGTGGGACAAGCACATGTTCCAGATCAATCGGAATGTGTCAAACACCCCGGTGACCCATTAAGTGTGAGCCAAGTATTCCGAACTTTTCGCTCATAAGCCACTTACAGGCTAAGTCAGGAAAAGCACACAGTGTACGATGATTTACATCGAGACAACCCAGACAGTGGCCAGTGCTTTTGCGAAGTACTCGATTCTCCACGAAAAGTTCCAGAAGATTTTTCTTCGGGATAGACTCCCTCCCGAGCTCCCCCTGTCCAGACCGGAGGATCACAGGATTGACCTCCTCCAAGCTCGGAACCCCCGAGCAAGTTTTTGTATCGCCTTTCTAAGGCAATGGAATCGGAGTTGGACTGCCAACTCCAAGAATTGTTGCAAGCTGGCTTCATCTGCTCTAGCATGTCGCCATTTGCAGCACTGATCTTGTTTGTCAAGAAGAAAGATGGGTCTTCCCGGTTGTGTGTCGATTATCATGCACTCAACAAGCTAACTATCAAGAGTAGATTTCGATGCCTCGAATTGACTATATTCTTGAGAGGCTGAATAGAGCAAAGGTGTTCTCAAAATTGGATTTAAAGAGTGGGTACCACCAGGTGCGGATTATGGAGGGGGACATCCCCAAGACAGCCTTCCGTATGGAACGGGCCCACTATGAATTTGTGGTCATGCCATTTGGCTTGACGAATGCCCCAGCTACATTTAACCACATGATGATGCGTATTTTTCGGGATTTGATTGGACAGTGTGTGTTCATATTTTTGGACGACAATACTGGTATTTTCAGCTATACGGTTGAGCAGCATGACATTGATGTGGAGAAAGTCCTTAAGTTGCTGGAAAGCAATGAGATCTACGTCAATGAAAAAAAGTCAGAATTTTATCTGTTCCAGGTGCATTACTTGGGATATATAATTAGTGCTGAAGGCATTCGACTTGACGGCTAAGGTGGTCGAGATTGTTAACCAAGAAGTACCTCAGACAGCTTATGACATTAGATCATTTGTGGGTATATGCCAGGCATATTCCACCTACCTCGACAAGTTTTATGATCTCTCGACAAATCTCACTGATCTGCTAAAGGGAGTGAAAACAAGGAGGCAAAAGATTTGAATGACTCCACGAGCATTGGAGGCATTCTAGAACCTCAAGGTGGCTTTGTCAGAAGCGCCTTGTTTAGCACTTGCCTCGTGGGACGAAGCATTTCAAGTGATCACCGATGCAAGTAACATCGCAATTGGAGGTGTATTATTACAACAGAATGGTCATCCCCAGTAGCTTACATGTCCCGTAAGTTACTCGAGAAGAACTCCTTAGTCTATGATCGTGAACTCCTAGTAGTTATACAGGCCTTGAAACATTGGAAACATTTCCTATATGGCCGTGACTTCGAGGTTCGCACCACTGACCATCAAGCATTGCACTAGATTCAGACGATGCCAAGTGCATAGTGGAGTGATCGACAACACTGCTGGAGTCAGATATTCCACTAGTTCGGTGGTATGATTGAGTACCTTCCAGGAAAGGCCAATCCAGTGGCGGATGCTTTGAGCAGGAAGGGACAAGTGTCTACGATTCATACCACTAGACTTGACCTTGTTGGTACAGGACTAGAGGACATGAAGCACATGTACGCGGATTCCGAGGAATTCGGTACTCAGTGGGAATAGGCATTGGATGCCACAGGACCATGCCATTTTCTGATACGCAATGGTTGGCTTTTCTACAAAGGCCGACTATGTGTCATGAAGTCATTTTGGGTAGCTCTTCTCCATGATGTCCATGACGCCATTACAGGTGGTCATAGGGGCATGAATTTGACTTTGGAGAAATTAGAACGACAATACTATTGGCCAAAGATGAGGCGTGATGTGTTTACATATGTACAACGCTGTGACATTTGTCAAAAGGTGAAAGCTCCTCGTGTGGAAAGAAGATAGGGTTGTTACAGCCCTTGCCAATTCTTGAGGGTCCTTTTCCAGGACATTTCAATGGACTTTGTCATAAATCTGCCTCCCAGTCTGAGTAAGCGTAATATGCAGTGGTTAACTATTGTTGATAGGTTTAGCAAATTTGTTATGCTTATTCCTTGCAGGGCCAATGTGACTGCCGAGGATGTTGCCCAGTTATTCATTCAGCATTGGTACCCGATTGGCGGGATTCCTAGAACCATAGTGTCAAACCGAGATGCCAAGTTTACCAGTCATTTTTGGAGGGCATTGTTTGATAATTTTGTACTAAGTTAAATTTTTCCAGTGCATTCCACCCACAGACAGATGGCCAGACAGAGATATACAACCAGTTGGCCTTTGATGTGCTGAAGTGTTATGTCCACCATCAGCAAGGTAAGTGGGAATCGTATTTGCCTTTAGTTCAAACTATTTTGAATGACTCTTTTTCTTTAGCTATTGGGCAGGACTCCATATGAGGCAGCGTTTGGAAGACCTTTCCAGTCGTTGTTAACCAGGACTTCGTCTTCAGTACCCGGAGGTGAACAGAGTGATGGAGTCTTACCAAGAGATCTTAGAGTCAGTAAAAGACAAATTGGCTAAAGCGCAAGAGGCCTAAACTTGACAGGCCAATAAAGACTGAAGGGATATGAAATTTTCGAAAGGAGATTGGGTTTATCTTCGGATAATGAAGCAAAGATTGAAGCAGGTGGGCAAGCGATGCCCAAAGTTGTCTTTCAGGAGCTTCAGACCTTTTCCGATCTGGAAAAAGATTAATGAGGTGTCTATGCAGTTAAATCTACCTCCGAGTTGGACTATGCACGATGTATTTCACTCATGTATGTATTGCCTTGGTTTCCTGCAATAGTGACACTTGCCCTTCTTTTTAGGCTTATCACCTTCTTTCTCTACATCCTTACCTAAGAATTCTGATTTTGGCTTATAGCCACCATGTGAAGAAGCTTTACCTTTGCCTTTCTGATTGGAAAAACAAAAGCTTGGTCACCAACTCGTATATTAGATCTGTTTTGTCTAGACTACTCTTCTTGCAAGAGTACTGAAACTAGCTCATCAAACGTAAGGGTATTTGGATTTCCCTTCATCATGAGTATAAGGGTAGAGGCAAAACTCTGATAAGAATCCGGCAATGCATTGAGAACTGTGGGTACCAATGTACTATCAGGATATATCTCATCCACACTAGCAAGCTGCTCCTTAAAATCTTTGATCTTGGTCAAGAAGCTGTCCATTGAGTCTCCCTCATTCATATGCTCAAACTCCAACTGTTTGCGCATATATGTAACATGTACTTCATTTCACACCTAGTATAATGCAGCAAGTGCATCCCATGCTTATTTTAAAGTCTTACATGACCGAATATGTGGAATAATGCTTCGCTTCATAGAAAGTGCAAGCAATGTATGTGCCTATGCATCTCTTCCACCCCATCTCGTTTGAGTAGCAATGGGAGGTATTGGTGGTGCATGTGGAGGAGCCACATCTATATCAGATTCTACTTCAGATGTACCTGCAGCACCTGGTTGCACTGGTAGCTGTTAAACAGGATGAGTTTCACTACCACTAACCACATTCCAAAGACCTTTAGCAACCAATACATGCCTCATCATATAGGATTACCATGGGTAGTTAGTCCCATCAATTTTTTCCTCAGCAGACAACATGTTGAATATATCACTACTGCCAGCCATGACTTTCTACCAAATGCAAAATCTTTTAACACACTACAAGTACTCAACATTCACTGAATGCAACCTTGGATGGCTGCCAACAACTAATTGAATCACATGTAAAGTGTATGAAAATTAACACACAGAGTAGAGAATAGAGTGTTACTGGGCAAAAGTATGATGGTCGATGTTGTTGAAGACATTGTAGATGCTGCTGAACACCAAATCTTTATCGCTACACAGCCCAAACACCCAAAATCGAGTAGAACCAATCCAAAATAACGCCTTTCTAGAACATCAGCAGAAACCTTGCGATGCCCGAAATGCTCCTGAATCACGCCTGTGGACCCTGAAAATTTATGTATATATCACACTATAGTATACACCTTCTTCTCCTAAGAGGGTATCTCAATCGGAGACAAAAAAAAATAGGGTCATGAGAGGAGGGAGACAGACTACTAAATCAAGTGTCAAGGAAGCTAGCTCTGATACCAATTATTGGAATTAGGGCTAGGGTTGCAACAATGCACACAAGATAGAGAAGCTTGAGAGAACACAAACTCACTAGATTAGAAAGATAAGTACACACCCCAAAATGAGTAGATAAGAGGGTGTACATACGCACGGGGGAAATGTTCCTTATGTGCGAGGATTAAGTTCTTAGCTTCATTTTATGTGCAAAGTCAGTTTATGTGAGGTGGAAGTTCTTGTTTCTAGTTCTTATTTTTAGTATATGTAGAGTTAGTTTATGTGAGTCCGTTTAATATGAGGAAGAGGACTACACATAGCAAAAAAAATACTCAATGAATAAGAGGAGGGGTACATTGGAAGGAAGACCATAATGCTATGAGGTGGGAAAAAATTGGTGCAGTCCACTTGGTATGATCTTGGGTCTTGGTGTACTATGGGTGTGCTCAAGAATGCATGGATTTGATGTAGCATTATATGGTAGTGATGTGTGTGAACACACTTAGGATCGCCAGAGCACTTTTAAGGAATTGCCCCACCACAGACCTCAAATAAGGTACACTAGTGATGTGTGTGAACACCCTTAGGATCGCCAAAGCACTTTTAAGGAATTGCCCCACCACAGACCTCAAATAAGGTACACTAGTGATGTCACCGACCTATAATATTTCAAAAAAGCAATTCACAATTATCCCTAATCAAATTGCCCTTATATTAAGGCCTCTAGACTTTAATGGCTTAGATTAAGCCTATAATTAAGGTTTAGATTAATCTCAAAGTTGTTGCCATATATATAGGCAGTGATGTGTGTGAACACACTTAGGACTGTCATGGCACTTTTTTCCTCTTTAGGAGGTTTTTTCCCCTGGCTTGTTTATACGCCCATCATTCTAGGGCTAACTTATCTTTTGTACATTGACACAAAATACATTGTGTGTTGTGTGCATTCTTGCTTCTTCTTCTCCAAGCTTTAAGTGCTTTCCTGCAACCCTAATTCCAACAATTGGTATCAGAGCAGGCATCGGCTCTTAGGGCTACGTCGCTAGCACCCTTCGACTCACGTTCTCTCATTGAGGTGAGCTTTCACGAGTGCTTGCAAGTCTCAGAAATTGCATCTGAGGTCGTTTCGGGCTCCGTTTTTACATTTCAAGTTCTGCACATGTGTTTTCGTCATTTTGTGCAGAAATTTTGACAGTGCAGTTTTTTGCAAAATAGGCATACGTATTCTATTATGGACCATGCTACATAGCACGAGTTGTTTTTTGTTCAGTCTTTGCTTCATTTTACAGGTAGCTTTTGCATCAGTTTCAGTTAGTGGTCATGGCTGATAACAGCAATGATGTATTTCGCATGATGACAAATTGAATGGAGACAGCAACTACTCACTTTGGGCATATATGATGCAGCATGTTTTGGTTGCAAAAGGAGTGTGGAACATTGTGCAGGGTATGGATGTACGTCCAGGTTCTGTGGATGTAGGATCTGTTGAGGATGTTGCAGGTTCTAGCAGCTCTACTGTTGTTGTTGCTGTTTTACCCACTGCTAAACAAGCTCGTTTGGGATGGTAAAGATGTGCAGGCTCATGCCTTGATTGCACTTTCTGTCAAACGTAACATCACTCCACATATTCGTTCAGCTAAAACAGCAAAACAAGCTTGGGATATTCTAGGTGGTTTGTATGCAGGTCATAACGAGGTAAAAATCTCTTACATGCGTAAAGAGCTAGAATCAAAGATTATGCAAGAAGATGATGACATGAATGTTTTTCTTGCTGAGATTAAAGATCTTAAGGAATAGTTGATTTCTGCAGGTGAGATTATTCCTGATCATTCTCTTGTGCAGACTGTTCTTGATGCTTTACCTGAGTCATATCAGACTTTTGCTTCCACGTGGAGACTTGTTACTGAGGACAGACCTGATGTTGTCAAGTATGATACTTCAGTCAACAAGCTCTTGCAAGAAGCGCAGTCTAGGCAAAACAGGGCTAGGCAGCATGCAGTTGATCAAGCATTTGTTGCTGCCCCAGCAGAGAAGAAGTGGTAAGGCAGCCCCTTCCACTGTTTCTTCTCCTATTAGTAGATCTACAACTTCTTCTCCTTTCACAGGTAGGTACAATAGGTCTGAGACAAGAAAAAAATCAAGTGCAATTATTGTAAGACAACTGATCATGTCATTAAGAATTGTCCTAAACTAAAGGCTAAAGAGGCAAAGAAGAAAGAGTCAAATGCAGCCATAATAGCGGATGCTTCTACAAATGCAGATTCTGCAAATGTTGTGCAGGATACAGAATGGGCGTTTAGCGTGTATTGCCAATATGACCCATCTGTAAATGATGCATGTTTGGCAGTTTCTGTACTTTGATGTATGGTATTTTGATAGTGGTGCTACAAAGCACATTATCTCGCATCGTGATATGTTCACTTGTCTTGAGGCTTTCCCTAATGGGAATACTGTCACATGTGCCAATAATGCTTCTTACTCAGTGAAGGGCATTGGTAAAATTATGCTTACTACTGCAAATGGTAGCACTTTCACACTTTCAGATGCTTTGTATGTGCCAGGGATAAAGAAGAATCTATTGTCTGACTCTGCACTTGCTAGACTTGGACTTGTAGTCAAATTTGTGGATGATGGATGTACTGTTCATGATTTGAATTCTGGTGATACGATTATTGTATCTGGAACCTTGTTTCGTGGGTTGTATAGGCTCAATTCTTATGACAGGTGTGTGGAAGATTTAGCAAATGCAGTTTCTGATGAAAAGGCAGTTTCAGATGCAAAACTATGGCATGCTCGTTTTGGTCATCTGAACTTTGCTAGTTTGCTGCGTTTGCAAAAATTTGATATGCTTCCTTCATTGCCCCCTCTTGAGGCACCATTGAAACATGTTTGGGAAGGCTGTATTTTGGACAAAATGCAGCGTTTTGCGTTTCCAAAGGATGGTTCTGTGCGGGCCAATCGCAAATTGCAACTTGTACATAGTGATGTATGTGGGCCTATGCAAACTCCGTCATTTGGTAAACACTTGTACTTCGTGACTTTCATTGATGATTACTCAAGGCATGCATGGGTATATCCACCACTGAAGGCAAAGTCCGAAGTGTTTTTGTGCTTCAAATAGTTTTTGCTTATGGTTGAAAATGTATCCAATTGTACTGTGGACACCCTCCGTTCTGATCGAGGGTGGGAGTACATGTCTAAAGAGTTTGATGTATTTTTGGCTAGTCGTGGGATAAAACACCAATGTACAGTGCCGTATACCCCTCAGCAAAATGGTGTTGCTGAGAGGAAAAACAATTCACTAATGGAGATGGCATGATATATGGTCAAGAGCCAAGCTTTGCCACATCATGCGTTTTGGCTTGAGGTTGTCATGTGTGCTGCATATTTACTCAACAGGTGTACTCATTAAGGCCTTGCAGTCTGTTACTCCATACGAAACTTGGCATGGCAGGAAGCCTTCTATTGGTCACTTGCGTGTCTTTGGTTGCTTGGCCTATGCTTTAGTGCCTATGCAACAACGTAGAAAATTGGATGATAAGGCTGTCAAATGCATTTTTGTTGGTTGCAGTGCTGAGAGCAAGGGTTACAGATTGTATCATCCGCAGTCAAAGCGTATCTTGATTAGTCGAGATGTTGTTTTTGTGGAAGATGCTGTGCAGCCTTTGTTATCATGTACCAAAGAGACAGGTGTGAGCTCACGGGGGGATGTATTTGATACGTTGTTGCCTCTGTTTACAGGTGGGAATTCAAATGTAAGTCCTAATGAGGCAAATATTCAGCCTATGCAGATTTCAAACGACATCATAGATTAGCCTATTTTTGATGCAAATTTACAGGATGTAATTTATAAGGATAGGGCCGAAAATGAGCAGGCTAGAGGTATGCCTAAATGGCTGGTGCAAACCTTGCGTGATAGTAAAATTGATGCACCTATGTCTAGTCGTACTCGTTCAGGTTTTCAACATGCCTCTTATGCATCAGATTGTTATGCTTTGGTTGTGTCTAGTATGTGTGAAGAGGAAGAACCTCTTTCATTTGATGAGGCACAAAAATCGGAAAATTGGTTGGCTGCAATGCAAAGTGAATATGATGCTATAATGAAGAATGGTACATGGTCTTTGTGTGATTTGCTTATTGGTAAAAAGGTCATTAGATGTAAGTGGGTTTTTAAGTTGAAACAAAAGCCAGATGGCAGTGTTGATCGCTATAAGGCTAGACTTGTTGCAAAGGGTTATGCTCAAGAAAAGAGCATTGATTTTGATGAGACCTTAGTTCCCACTTGTCATATGACTACCATTCGTAGCATTTGTGCATTGGCAGCTCATAATGGTTGGAATGTACATCAGTTGGATATAAAGACTGCGTTCTTGAATGGAGATTTGCATGAGGAGGTGTATGTATCACAGCCTCGTGGTTTTGTTCAAAGAGGGCAGGAAAACAAAGTGTGCAGGTTGAAAAAGGCTTTATATAGTTTAAAGCAAGCTCCACGAGCTTGGTATGAAAAGATACATACATATTTGACTGCACATGGTTTTCAGAATAGTCCAACAGAAAGCACTTTGTATGCTAAACGTGTGGATGATGTACATCTAATCATTGCTCTAGCTCACAGGACCAAATGAGAGTCATATTATTGATTTTAAGGCTGATTTGAATGCCTCTTTTGAGATGTCAGATTTGGGGCATTTGCATCATTATTTGGGGATACAATTTAAACAGTGTGATGGGGGTATTGCTTTGTGTCAGACAAAGTATATTGAGACATTGTTGCGGAGATTTGGAGGTTCAATCAAGAAAGTCAAAGACAAAGGCATTAGTAGAGGGGATCTTGTCCTGCGATATAACAATAGGCTGGAAAATACTTTTACAAAAAAAATCTAGATCAAGTGGGAAGGACCATTTTGCATAATAGAAAAATTAAAAAATGGAAACTATCAACTTTTAAATCTAGATGGGAAGTGGCATAAGAAGAGAGTAAATGGGTTTAGGTTGTAGAAGTACATAGCTCGTCTTATGACCATAAGGAAAGATGAGTTGTTTTTTTGGGACCAGGTTGCAGATGAAGTTTTTTATCAACAAGAAGAAGAATGAGTACTCTATTCTCTTCTGCTGAGCATGAATGCTCTAGCAGTTTGGGGGGAGGGAAAAATATGTGAGGCTAGAAAAATAAACCAAAAAAGCATGTACATATGTATAAAAATCTCGTGTTTGTATGTCAAACAATGATGGTTAGGTATTATAGCATGTTTGTTCATCAAAGTAAAGGGGATTGTGCATTGAAATTCATCTTTGCATTTTGTATATATAGCATTGTGTAAGATTGTGTGTGGGTGAACGTTATAGCTCAAGAGATGATGATGTATTTTGTCAGGAGATTTTTCTATGAGATAAGGGTCAGTGATGATGAGACTGAGGTTAGTTAGCGTTAAGGCATGACCTTTGGTTGATTAATAAAGGTAACAAGGCAGTTTTTGACCACGTTTATAAGGTATTATACAAAGGCATTTGAAGGGTTTTTACTAAGGTATTTAACACCTTAGTGGCCAGCACTTAGTAGCCATTGCCCAAGGTGACGAAAGCGTTTCAGAGGCTGAGGAGCTCGTCGCCAGAAAATTTTGAATCATCAAGAAGAAGCTTCTAAGTCAGAAATAGGAGGTGCATGGGTATAACGCGAAGAGGTTTGTGGGGGAGATGTTGCTGCTCTGATTACCCAAGCTCATACAGGCATATACCAAGCTAACAAAGAGCATATCAGGCCTTGTGCAATGTTCATGTGAAGGCGAAGTGCAAGATCATCGTTGGTGATGACTAGTGTGAAGACCTTCAAAGCTACCTTGATGAGGCCGTGAAGCCATCGACAAACTGGGGAAAATGAAAGAGTTGAGGCATATGTGGTGGGACATCTGTTTGAGGATACAAAGCCTGTGGTATTGAAGACACTAGTAGGTGAAGATCAAGAAGGAGACTAGCCCTCTTGTTGCTACACATATAAAACCTTGATGATATCGGTGTGACTAAGTCTTGTCTATACTCTGTGTCTGATCTGGGGCAAGGCTATCTTGTTGTGCATGTGTGATGTGAGATTATCTTTGGCATGATGCTCTTTGAAATGATTATGGATGTGTTGGGTGTTGTGTGAGTGAACTCTCTTAAAATATCCACTTATGGGCATCATAGGAACGAGGTTTTGAGTTAATAGGGTAGGCTCAATTTCAAGAAGAGAAAGGTTTAACATAAGCTAGAGTCACATCTCATTGAGCACTCACATCTTGTAACAATCAAAGTATTATATGCTATATCAGGTGTGTGGGGGTGGTAAAAAGAATAACACTGTGATTCTCTCTCTTGTACTCGAAGCATGGCTACAACACATATCAATTGTGGGCTTTCCACACTAAACATTGTAGGTTCTTTCCGCACGGACCATGAATAGTGTGTCCTACTCTAATTACTAGTAGGGTTGGGTAATGTACGTATTTCTCGAGATCTTTCAAACTGGGTAATTGATGCAGAAATAGTGGAGGAAGAAGATGTGGATAGTAGCTGACTTTATGTGGATGTTTGTATCTTTTGGTAAACAAAGTCATGTATTTACTTCATAGTTATACCCAACAGTGGCTTTTTTGTATAAAATCAAGTTTCTTACTATATATCAATTGTGTTTGTCTTCCTTGGGGAGTCTATGGTGATGGGTTGGTTGATTATCATTATCATGGGACTTTATATGTGAGGCTAAGCTGACAAAATGTTAAGTTCTGATCTTACTTTGGTGGAACAACATCAATACAAAACCATGTTGCAGGATTTCCTAATCTCTTTATCACATCATATAAAGAGATTCAAGGATTTAAAAGACTAATTCTTCATATAGAACTCAAGGAAGGCGCCAAGCTAGTGTGCCAAAGGCCTTTGGGAAAAGGTCAACAAGATGCATTAAAGGATGAAGTGGAAAAGTTGTTAAGGCCAACTTCATCTACCCAGTTACAACTTCTAAATGGGTGAGTCCAATGGTCATTTGACCAAAGAAAAATGGAAGATGGAGAATTTGTGTGGACTACAAGCCACTTAATGGAGCTACAAAAAGGGACCACTATCCTCTTCCTTACATAGATGAGGTTTTAGATTCAGTAGGTCATGAAAGGTATAATATTTGTGATGGTTATTCATGGTATTTTCAACTTCAAATTGGTCCTGTGAGGATCAAAACAAAACCATCTTCATAACCCCTTGGGGGTGTTTTTGTGCTATAAAGTGTTACCTTTTGATTTTACCAATGGACCTTCAACTTTTCAAAGGAGGATTGGTGTTGTGTTTGCATCTTATCTTGGAAATGGGAAGTTCATCAAAGTTTTCAATGTTGACATTTGCATATATAGTAGTAGAATTTTGCATTGTGAAAATTTTTGGCTTGCATTTAAAAGTTTGGATAGGAGTGGTGTGGTCAACTTAACCCCAAAAAAATGTTTCCTTGCTCAACACAGATGATATTGAAGTAGATGATGACAAGGCAAAGCCTTAGTGCTTCTACCTCCTCCTAAAGACACCAAGAAATCAATGGTTTTTATTCACAAGGTCAAGTATATGGGAAGATTTATTCCTTTGGCCTCTCAAGTCTTGTATCCTCTCCAACAAGTTGTCAAATATGACCCTCTAACAAGGTTAAAGAGGTGCTTTGTAACATTTCATCTGTGCACAAGTATTTTATGTGACTCCTTCAAATAGGTGATGATGCTATGGGAGAAGTCTTACTCCAACAAGAAGGAAAAGGAAGTATTTACATGAAACCTATTTACTATGCAAGCAGGAAGCTGTAGTGGAAAGAGGCTATGATGAAGCAGAGCAGTGTGATCTTTTCTTGTAGGAGATTTTGACATTATCTCCTTCCAAATCCTTTTGTGTTCTTAACTAGTTATGCTTTACTTCCTCAACTTATAAAAAATGTGATTTTTTCCAAAAGAATGATAAAGTGGGTTGTGGAGTTGTAAGAGTTTCAATACTCTTTCCTAGTAAAGGAGTCAACTAGAGCTCCTTTTATTGATATACTCACTTACAACAAGGAGGGCCCTATTTATCACATAAACATGTGGAAGCAGGGATGGAAGAAGCTGAGGATGCAAAGATGGAAGATGATTTTACCATATTTTTTTATGGTTCTTACAGGAAGGCTCATCCTTCACGAATCTTTGGGAGGGATTATTTTATATAAACGTGAAGGAAACAAAGTGAAGCAGTGGACTATGAAGTTGCAGGTAACAAGTCACAATGAAGCTAAATATGAAACTTTGGAAAAAGGTTTGCTCTTTGCACTTGAAATGGGTATTAAAAGATTGAAAAATCAAAGATGATGCCTTACTTCTTGTTAAACAAGTATTAGGTGTGTGGCAAAGGAAAAATATGGTTTTAAAAAAAGATGTGTCAACAAATTAAAAGGTTGTTAAACAAGTTTGAAGCATGGTCTCTGAGACATGTGGAGAGGAAAAAGAATGAAGAAGCTCATGCAATAGCTCAACAAAGCATTTCAAAGGTGTTTTTTGTAAAGGTTAACTCTCCTTTGTATCTAGGAAGGGAAAGCTTAGAGCATGCAGAGAATTTTTGTTGGCAGGTCCAAGAAATATGCTTTTGTTGTCAAGAGAGCAACAAAGTACATTTTGATCAATGATGTCTTATATATGAAGGGTGCAGAATTGGTACTAAGGAGGATACCATGGAGAGAGAATTTTTACAGGATCCTTGAAGCCAATCATGAAGGAGCATGTGGTGGTTATTATTCTATGAAGATAACTTTGCATAAAGTGTTTTCGGAGGGTTATGTTTGTTTTAGTGTCCGAAAAGATGTATCTCATTGGTGTAGGTCTTTCATACAATGCCAACATATGGGTAAGAGGGTGTTAGAGTATGAGCTCATACATACTTTTTGGTCTTTTGATGTTTTTGAAAGATGGGGTATTGTTGCACTGGGGCCTTTGCCCATGACATCCAGCGGGAAGTGCTACATTCTTACTGCTATGGATTATCTCTCAAAATGGGCAGAAGCTCAAGCTGTGAAGCAAGTTGAAGCTAAAGAAGTAGCCAGGTTTGTATATGAAGACATCTATTGTAAGTCTAGTGTGCCTTTGGAGCGCTCTCTCTCAGGTAATGAACCAGGATTTAGAGGGGATCTCATGACTCACTTGTGTGCTAAGTTAATAATTCAACATAAGTACACTTGTCCTTATTATCCTCAATGTAATGGGATGAATGAAAGATTCAATGGTGAACTTATGAAGATGTTGACCAAAATGATGGAAGGTTATGGTAAAACTTGGGATTTAGAGTTGCCTAGAGCTTTGTGGGCTTACATGGTTGCAATCAAAGAAGGAACCAAGTTTTCTCCTTTAAGTTTGGTGTTTGAAAAGGAGGCTTTGCTACCTATAAAAGTGGAGATACCAACAGTAAAGGTACTGATGAAGCATGAAGAAGTAGGTAGTAATGCCTTACAGCAAAGATTTTTATATTTGCAAGAACAACAACTTGACAAAGTTTGAGCTTTTGAGCATTATTCTCAAGTTTTGTTGAGGAACCAAGAAAGGTTCAATCAAGAAGTCAAAGACAAAGGCATTAGAGGGGATCTTGTCCTGAGATATAACAATAGGTTGGATAATACTTTTAAAAAAAATCTAGATCAAGTGGGAAGGACCATTTTGTGTAATAGATCAAGTGGGAAGGACCATTTTGTGTAATAGAAAAATTAAAAAATGGAACCTATCAACTTTTAAATCTAGATGGGAAGTGGCATAAGAAGAGAGTATATGGGTTTAGGTTGAAGAAGTACATAGCTCGTCTTATGACCATAATGAAAGATGAGTTGTTTTGGGGCCAGGTTGCAGATGAAGTTTTTTATCAACAAGAAGAAAATGAGATTTTGGCATGTGTACTCTATTCTCTTCTGCTGAGCATGAATAAAGGGCTTGTCGACACCATATGTTAAGGATAAAGGGATTGGGTAATCGCCGATGAGAGGCGCACCTTGAATATTAGCAGGGAAAGGGTTAGGATCGACCGGCCATGTATGGACGCCCATGTGTGAACGGCCAAGTCACCTATAAGAGTCAAATGTAACCCTAAAACTCTCATTCTCATGTGTTGAATACAAGAGTGCTCTTGCCTTATCCTCTTGGTTTCCTTCTCCTGCGTGTGTGTGTGTGTGTGTGTGTGAGAGAGAGAGAGAGAGAGTGATCGAGCACTATGTAGCGGCACGGCGGCGGAGAGGCGGTAGAGCGACGACGGTGGGCTCCTTCTTCACTGCGATGCGGGAATCCTTCACGGCGGCAGTTCTAGCGGTGAGTGACACACCTTTTGCATTCTGTTTGAGCTTGCTTTCCTGGTTGTATGCTTGCAGCCATTCATGGTTTGCATACGGTGCTCAGCAAGTCCCCAGCTATGACCTGTGCGGCAAAAGCGCACATTTTTGGCACCGCTGTGTTGTTGAGGTATTTCCGTGTTTTGCAATCTGTTTCTGTAATTTGTCTTCTGCAATTCTGTTTCTTTTGTTATTTTTTCGCTCCGCGTGCATTCTTTTCTCTGGTTTTCTGCGAGTGAGGGAGGATTTCTGAACACCCAGGCCTGTGCTGTGTGTGAACTGCGCCGCGGCCAAGGTTGAACCCTAGACAGAAACCCTAGAAAACGTATCTCAAAAAAAAGAGAAAAAAAAGAAAAAATTAATTTCGAAAAAAAATTAAAAAATTTCTTAAAAGAAAAAAACCAAACGTGTGGAGAGGAAAGATTTTTTATTTGGAGAAAAAAATTTTGAAAAGAAAAAACCCCCAATTGACCCCGACCCCGACCTCGGGCCTTTTGATATATATATATATATAGGAGAGTGAGCCTCCATAGCTTTCTTTCAAGTGAGAGCTTATGGGAAGTTGAGCCCTATATGTAGCCCACTCCCCAAGGAGTAAAGTGAGCATGTGGGATAAAGCCTTCACCCTTTCCTCCACAAGCAAATAGGCTTTCACCCTTTCCCCCACCACAAGGAAACATACTGTTTTGAGGACCACAGGAGCTCTGTATAGGCGAACACGGAGCTGTAAAGCATGCTAGGACCCTTTAAATGATACGCTCATTTTGAGCTATCACACGCCCTAGTTTCAGTTTGACCATAAGTAAGGGGGTTGGAAACATGTTAAAAACAATACAAAAACAAGTAAAAACGGGGTGTGAAACATCTAAGAAACCACTTGTGTGGGCTTCAAAGGTAGTCACCAACGCCCGTAGGGTACCCACGTCACATGCATCTACGCTCTAGTCGGGTGCTAGAGTTTGAGCCACTAGAAAGCGTTTCAGTTTTTACGCAGGCTCACACCATCCCTCCACGTTGGCATCTTGGCCTTCAGCTGGAACCCAAGGGAGTGCAACCCAAGATCCATGAATAGCGGATAGTGATTCGTCCTCTGACTTAGAAGCCATGGAAGGACACCTTACCAAGAACCCTGAGGAGACAAGCCAAAAGTGGTAACGAGGATGTGAGGAAGCACATTGAAGTTTTTAAACACGTGTGTGATTCCTTGGAAGAGCACAATGAGCTGCATAAGTGTAAAGCCTTAGGCTTAACCTTGAGTGGGAAGGCCGGAGATTGGTATCAAACCTTAAGGGTTGAAGAGCACACTCACTACCCCACTCTCAAGAGATTGTTCTTGAAAGAATACATACGTGAGGGTGTGCTTTTTGGGGAGTAGCATCTCAACTCTCCAAGAATACTTTAGGGGTAATCGAGCTCCTCGGAATAGCCATATGTACCTAAGAAGAGAGCAACAATGGTGTTCGGTTTGCTTAGGACCACATAGCACGAGTGAATGTCTCACATTCAGAGTCAAATTCAATGGGAATTGCAATGCATGTGGTAAATATTGCCATCAATCTAAAGATTGCCTAGTACTTAAGCGTATGTTGGCAAATCAGGCACCACTAGCCTGGTCAAACACACCTCAAGTACCCACACTGATGCCTGCTCAACCGGTCGAGCAAGCGTCACAGCACATAGCTCCAAGGAACCCGAATGTAGTCCAGTCTGTGCCGTTACCACCGCCAGTGCTAGGACCACAACCTCCACATCCCAAGGATTACCCCTGTAAAACAGATGGGTTGTGAGTCACATAGTGCGTGTGGGGATTATGAAGAGGAGATAGACCCCACTACTCCATATGGGATTGATACGTTTGAAATGACTCCCCAGTACTACATGGAGGATCATTTCGGGCAAGTCAAGCCTGTATATCAAGCGGCTGTTCTCGCCACAAGAGGGCAAAACCTTAATACCTTGGCAACAAGGAGACCACCTCTTCAATGCTATGAGTGTGGTGGACCGCATCGTGTAGCGGAGTGCCCTAATAGGCTACAAAAGATCGCTACTCAGATGCAACCAAATCAAGGGAGCACATCGAGAATGCCGGTACTTACATGTAATCATTGTGGCATAGATCATTTGATTGCTCAATGTCCACATAATCCTAATGCACCCAAGATTATGCCATTGAATTTGGTTAAGGTCACCAACCAAGCACAAGGGACCACACCCGTTGTACCCGCGAATCTAGTTACACGGTCAATGCTTCAAAATCAAAACTACATTCTTGAAGAGAGGGATACTGCATCAATTGCTCGAGCAAAGAAAAAGAAAATGCGACGGAAGAGATCGCTTAATGCCACGAGCTCCAAGCCTAGTTCAAAGACTAACATAGGAAAAGGAGATGACCCTGTGTATATGAATGATCCTGAAGATGATTCCGATTCAATAAAAACCATGGGGACCAAAGCCACTACCTTAAGGGAGGAACCCACTCGGGAGCTCAATGAAGGAGAATCAAGCGAATACATAAATCAAGGGAAACAGAAGGAAACTTCCTCGGCCCCACAACCAAGTCAGTTAATGCCCTCTCGACCACCCAAACTGACTGAGACTCCCCAAGTCAGTTAATGCCCTCTCGACCAACCCAGTTGAGGAGATTGAACAAGTGCAACACTTAAGGGGTTTGGTGGAAGAAACACAAAGAGAATTGGAGCCAAACCCGAGAAAAAACAAAATTCTAGACACAGTGTTTCCTACACAAGTTCAGCCTCACAGGAACCATAAACCGTTAGCTATACCTAGTATCATTCGGGAAGAAAGTGAGGATAGGACATCAGGAAGTGGGCAAGAACCCTTCTTGTTGGAAAGAATGTTTAGTGAGGGAATGCCTGACCCCATCGAAGAGGAAGTGATTCCATCTTCACCAGTCCCTAGTCAAGGGGCGATGTCTTGAAAAGTACCGTTGAATGTGTCTAAGCTAATGGATTTCATGTCCTCTGAAATCAGAACCACGATCATATCCAAGTTACACGGAGATCCTAAGCTATTCTTAGCTCTTTGGGCATTTCTCAATGGAGAACTAAAGGTGGGATTACCACAATTTGCAAATATGGATAGACCCGACACGCTTCAAGATGAAGGGGAACATTGGGATCTACAACCCAAACTAGATGAAGACTCGGTCGTTGAAATACCTGTGAACAAGTTGGGACAGTAGTTTGAAGGTGACGAATCTAATGCAACCCTCCGCATTACTACCAAGGGATTAACTCTAAAGGGAATCCTTGATGGTGGTGCTGGAGTGAGCATTGTGACTAAAAACTATAGGGAATCTATGGGAAGACCTCACCTTGAAGTCACAAACATAGTGGTTAAGATGGCAAGCGGAACTATTGCTAAACCTATTGGAATGTTAAGGGACCTTAAGATCAAGGTTCTGGGATACAAGGTAAGACATACCTTCATTGTAATGGATTTCTCCAAGCATCCTATGTCATATCAAATGATCTTAGGACGTCCTTTCATGAGGGAAGCACAAATGGTGCATGACTGGTCGAAAAACCATGTCTACCTACAATTCCAGGACTCTGTCATTCGAGTTGATCTTGAGAATGGTCGTGCACATCCTTTAGGAAGCAAGGTTATCATTGATAATCGATCGGATACCACTATTCACTCTGTCCCATTAAGGTATTGCTATACATGCAAAAAAGAGACTGATGATGGGAAAGATTCTCCTTAGATGGATGTCCTACCGGGTATGACTGAGTTGGATAACGTGAATTGGGTACACCTAGCGGCAACCATAGACACATGGGAAAATAGAGGCACAAGTTGGGTAACACCTAAGGGGCAAGATATGCCACCGTTAGTGCCAATAAACATGATAGGTGTTATGCACTTGACTCCTGATGGCGAGAAAGGGCAAACTCCACTAACACTGAAAGTAGCGAGATATGCCACCGTTAGTGCCAATAAACATGATAGGTGTTATGCACTTGACTCCTGATGGCGAGAAAGCGGCAAACTCCACTGACACTGAAAGTAGCGAAGACTCTGACCAATGCAACTCTGAGTATGAATCTCAAGAAGAAACTAACTTTAAGCCTAATGTGGGGGGGATGAATCAAATATTCACCCAAATGTGGAAGCAAGGTGCTCAAGGCCTAGGACAGTGACCTCCTACAGTTCATCCGAAAGTGAGGGGGACACAAGTGAAGATCGACCAAGTGAGTTCGAATTTGACAAAAACAAAAATCAAAAACTTGGTAAGAAGAAAACGAGACATAAGCGACAACGCTATCGAGCTAATGTACGAACTGCAATAAACAAGGAGAGATCCATTGCAGAATGGCTTAATTATGTAGGAGCTATTGACGCTTATCAGCAGAAGATAGCGGATAATTGGGGACAATACCTCCAAAGTGTCATGTGGTGTATTCCGCAACCTCATGATGTCGCCCAATTAGAAATCGAAGAGAAGCCAAAACTAAGTCGTACTGCAAGAAGGCGGCAAAACCAAGAGTTAGCTCAGCAACAAAAGGAGGCGGAATTAAAAGAAAAAAAACGGGCACAACAAGAACCAGTAGACTTACACCCCGCACCCGAGCATTTCAAATCATTCACCACAGGGGAACATAAAGTGGTCTACACAAAAGCCCAACGAATGCCTACCAATGGGAGTAGCGGTGTCTACGATGGCCCTGCGGTAGTTAAGGAGATAGACTTAGCAGATCCGGGTGAGGAGTCTAAACCAGTTTTTATTGCTCAAAACCTCACCAGGGCAGAAGAAGCTGCACTTACAAAGCTTCTTAAGGAATTCAAGGACATATTTGCTTGGACATATCATGATATGAAGGGTGTTCCACCCTCGATGGTGCAACACACGATTCCAATGATTAGCACTACTAAACCAGTCCAGCAACGTCCCTACCAATGAATCCTAAGTACGCAAAGATTGTACAAGAGGAAATTGAAAAGCTTGTAAAATGTGGATTCATATACCCTATTGAGCACTCAGAATGGGTTTCTCTGATAGTCATCATACCAAAGAAGAATGGGAAACTCAGAGTGTGCGTTGATCTCAAAAAGATTAATGCAACCACCAGAAGGGATCATTACCCCTTGCCATATTCTGAACATGTGCTTGAAAGAGTGGCAGGCAAGGAGGCATATAGCTTTTTAGATGGGTACTCGGGTTACAATTCAGATCACAATTGCAGTCGAAGACCAAACATTTATCACGGAGTTTGGAGTGTTTGCCTTTTGTGTCATGGCTTTTGGCTTGACCAATGCACTTGCAACATTCCAACAATTGATAAACACGGCCTTTAAGGAATATCTAAGGGACTTCTATGAAGCTTTCTTAGATGATCTTTGTGTTCATTCCTCTTGGGATGAGCACTTGATGTGTTTACGAAAAATATTTGAAAGGTGTAGATTATATCGCATCTCATTGAATCCTTTCAAATGCCAATTTTGGGTTAAACACGGAGTTATCTTAAGGCATATATGTCCAAAAAAGGGATTTCCACTGACGAGAGTAAAATCAAGGTCATTCTGGAATTGCTCCCACCCACCAACTATAAGGGAGTCCAACGCTTTATAGGCCACGTTGGTTATTATCAAAGGTTTATTCTATTCTTTGCTGAGATAGCTCGACCATTGTATAAGCTTCTAATCGAGTTTATTTGGACCGAAGAATGTGACTGTGCCTATGAGCTCAAGAAGGCCTTGGCGAGTGCTCCAATCTTGAGAATGCCTAACTGGGATTTAATCTTCCATGTGCATATTGATGCATCAAACTTTGCTATTGGGTGTGTGTTAACTCAACCCGGAGAACACAAATTAGACTACCCCATTAGCTTTGCCAGTCTCGCCAGTTGAACGATGCTGAGATGAACTACACCACTACGGAGCGAGAAGGGTTGGCAATGATATATGCAGTAAGGAAATTTTGTTATTACCTCCTTGCCACACCAAGTTTGTTTTCTATGTGGATCATCAAGCATTGTTGTATCTGGTAAACAAACCATGCTCCACAGGAAGAATCACACGATGGCTATTGATTCTTCTTGAGTTTGATTTCACTGTTGTGGTGAGACCTGGCAAAAAACATGTCATGGCTGATCATTTGTCTCGCATACCTAATGGTGAGGCTCCTACGGGGGTTGATGATGACTTACCTGACACTTCCCTATTCATGGTGGAGACAATGCCTAAATGGAGTGAGAAGATTGTTAACTTTTTGGTGAATGGCTTTCCACCCAAGGAGCTTCGTAAAGATCTAGCGCGAAAGCTGATCAAGGAATGTGAACCCTATTGCCTGATAGCCCGGGACTCTTTATAAAAGAGGAAAGAATGACGTTCTTAGGCGTTGTGCCCGAGAGGATGAGTATCTATACATTTTACAAGAGGCACATATGGGCGTAGCCGGTGCTCATTTCTCAGGAGACTTAACTGTGCGAAAGATCTTACAATCAGGGTATTGGTGGCCCACTATGTTCCAAGATGCATCACTCTTTGTGAAGGGTTGCGATGAATGCCAACGATACAAGAAACCCCAGCAGCAAAAGGATCAGATGCCCCTACATCCGATCAAAGTAAACCAACCATTTGAAAAGTGGGGTTTAGACTTTGTAGGTCCAATTAGCCCAGCGGCCCGCAACACACAATCTCGCTATATTATTGTGGCCACTGACTATATGACCAAATGGGCTGAAGTGAAGGCGACCCGTAAGGCAGATGCAAGGACAACAGCCAAATTCCTCTTTGAAAATATAATCACACGCTTCGGTTGTCCTTTTGAACTTGTGAGCGACAATGGTACACATTTTATAAATGAAAGGATTAAGAAGCTCACAACAACTTTCATGATATCCCATCATAAATCTACTCCTTACTATCCGCAAGCGAATGGGCAAGCCGAGAGTACCAACAAGACTTTAATCTCTGTTTTGACAAAGACAGTTAAAGCTCATCGCACGGATTGGGATCTAAAGCTTACAACAGCTTTATGGGCCTATCGTACTGCGTACAAAGTGGCTATTAATTGCACACCATTCAAAATGGTGTACGGCCAAGAAGCAATCATGCTGTGGGAATTCGTCATTCCTAGTCTTTGTGTTGCTACTCATCAAGAGGGTTGGGATGGTAATCCCTTAGTAGAGCATCTATACATCCTTGAGCGGCTAAACGAAGAAAGACAATTGGCTGTGTACAATGCCCTTGTGGAGAAGGATAGAAGGAAAAAATGGTTTGATCGCCACCTAAAGGACAAGGACATCAAGGTTGGAGATAAAGTCTTGATGTATGGAGTGCGTAACGAAAAGAAGAAGCTCAAATATGCTGGTAAGGGACCGTATAGAGTATGTGAAGTAACCCCGCAAGGTACCATCCGAGTGGAGACTCTCGACGGAGTTGAAACCATTGGATTCCTTAATGGGAGTAAATTCAAAAGATACTATGACCCCCTGAGCCAAGAGGAGTTACATGCAATACATCAGAAGAAGGCAGCTAAAGAACAAGCTGAGCTTAAGAAGATACAAGCAAGAATTGATGCCAAAGAACGTCAACAACGTGCTAGACGCCAACGAGAAGCCAACTTGGGAATTACGCAAGTATTTTTCAAGGAGGCAGAGGAGGATTCACTGGAATCTGACCCGCCTCTAAGATACCCAATTGAGTTACAGAGTCCTTACGAGGAAGTGTTGTTGTATAATGCATTATTGGATACAGGAGCTCAACACAATTTGCTATCATATGGCATGTGGTGTCAACTTGGAAAACCACCTTTATCCAAGAGTGCTATCCAAGTTCAAGGAATCAACAAGAAGAAAACCCCTGTCTCAGGAATTCTGCACACTCCGATTGCCTATGACAAGGGGACCGTAATTCAAAGCTTTTTGGTTATGCCTGCTGGTACCATGGAAGGGACTGTAAACTTAGGGCGCAAATGGATGTTGGCCACCAAGTGAAATATCGATTGGGCAACCAGACGAGTCACAACGCAAGAACCAACACTAGGTCTGACCGCTCAAAATCCCGCACCTAAGTCATCCACTCAAATGCTAGATAATGAAAAATCACAAAGTCCAGTGGCAAAACCATCTTTGATTGTTTGCCACCCCTCTAACGCTTCAACGCCAAGAGTGGAAACATGCAGGGTGGTCTCTAAAGCTCCGCTTACTATGCCAAAAAATACATACAAATGGGTCCCAAAAGCTTTGTTAACAGCTACTTCCCCTGCTCAATCTCGTTCAGACAAGAAGCCTTGTAGGAAGAAAGCAGCTACCCACCCAAGAAAGGGCAATGTGACATCACGATGGATCCCTAAAAAATTATTAGTAGCCCAAGGGTATTACGAAGGGAATGACTAGATTTGGGTCCCTAAGCATAAGCTGAATCCCTCTACATCACCTGTAAAACCTTCCAAACCAAATGTTGCCACCCCAACGACAATTCAAGACCGTGGTAAGGGAAAGGTAACAGAGTGCTCCGCACCACTTCTTCCAGAGTTAGTTTGGATTCCCAAACGATATTGATCATTACCATCTAGCTCAGGAAGGGGGGAGCCACATGAATCTTCTAGCTCCTCATGCCAGGCACACGCTGATATAGAAGTTTCTACATGCTCTACACCTACTCTTGTCAACACCCAACAAAAGACCGATGAGTCTACGTCTCCCCTTGTAATAGTATCGTCGGAAACCATTTCCTCCATTCGTCAATGGGAGCATACATTAACATCTCTGCAATTGGATGTGGCCACAAGGGTCATAAAAAGCTATCTGCACACATCACAACCTATGGCCCGCTGGACAAATTGGTTCCAAGAGGCTGCAACATCATTGCAAAAAATATGATCTACCCAAGGAAAGGGGGAGCATGTACTCACGCTCGACATTCTAATGCTTCCTCCGTAACCTTCTCCCCTGACCATGTAATTGCCAAATTCAAGGGGATGTATATATATAGCTTCATACACAAAAAAGAAAAGAAAAGAAAAGCAAAAATAGTAAAAAGAGCAAGAGCACGTTAAGAGCAGAAATATCCGTATATACAATCAAGAACTAGATTGACCTGTCATAAACCTACTGATGCTATATCTGTGTTTGCAGATATGGCAGATGCACGATCATCATACACTTCATCCACTCCCACCTTTGGTGAGAGGTATCATCTGTACCTTTCTCAAATATTTCACATGTGCTATCCTGTAATTGAAACTGAATGGGATCATATAGATGTACTAGCCAGAGAGGAAAATGTTGAGGAATTAGAATGGCTAATTTGCCTATTGACCATGACTGACCCCTACTCCGTAGAGGACATATCCCCGATAGCCCAATGCTTTCCTTTTCCACAAGATGACTATCCTCGCATGGTTACATTCTTGATGAGTTTATGTGGATGGGAAAATGAAAAGGAAATATCTGACAATGATGAATGGACGGATGAAACTCATGGCACTTCTGAGGTTGACTTTATTTATTTGGATGATGTGGATAGAGGCTTAGGACGCCCATGTGTGAACGGCCAAGTCACCTATAAGAGTCAAATGTAACCCTAAAACTCTCATACTCATGTGTTGAATACAAGAGTGCTCTTGCCTTATCCTCTTAGTTTCCTTCTCCTGCGTGTGTGTGTGTGTGTGTGTGTGTGTGTGTGTGTGTGTGTGTGTGTGTGTGTGTGTGAGAGAGAGAGAGAGAGAGAGAGAGAGAGAAAGCGCGATCGAGCACTGTGTAGCGGCACGGCGGCGGACAGGCGGTAGAGCGACGACGGAGGCTCCTTCTTCACTGCGACGCAGGAATCCTTCACGGCGACGGTTCTAACGATGAGTGACACACCTTTTGCATTCTGTTTGAGCTTGCTTTCCTAGTTGTATGCTTGCAGCCATTCGTGGCTCGCATACGGTGCTCGGCAAGTCCCCAGCTCTACGACCTGTGCGGCAAAAGCGCACAGCCCAACAACTGAGGAATGTGAAGAATAGGAAGCATGTGAAGGCATCGACATTTTTCGGCATCAGATAGCAAGAGTGGAAGATCTAATCACCTCAGAAGATGCTCAAAGTTGAATTATTATAAATACACGTGGAGGGTGAATTAATAAGAGCTTTTTGGCTAGGTTTGTGGGGGAGATGTTGCTGCTCGGATTACCCAAGCTCATACAGGCATATACCAAGCTAACAAAGAGCATATCAGGCTTTGTACAGTGTTCATGTGAAGGCGAAGTGCAAGATCATCGTTGGTGACTGGTGTGAAGACCTTCAAAGTTACCTTGATGAGGCCGTCAAGCCATCGACAAATTGGGCAAAATGAAAGAGCTGAGGCATATGTGGGAGATCTGTGTGAGACGAAGCCTGTGGTATTGAAGACACTAGTGGGTAAAGACAAGAAGGAGACTAACCCTCTTGTTGCTACACATATAAAACCTTGATGATATCAGTGTGACTGAGTCTTGTCTATACTCTGTGTCTGATCTCGGGCGGCAAGGCTATCTTGTTGTGCATGTGTGATGTGAGAGTATCTTTGGCCATGATGCTCTTTGAAATGATTATGGATGTGTTAGGTGTTGTGTGTGTGCACTCTCCTAAAATATCCACTTATGGGCATCATAAGAACGAGGTTTTGAGTTAATAGGGTAGGGTCAATTTCAAGAAGAGAAAGGTTTAACATAAGCTAGAGTCAAATCTTGTAACAATCAAAGTATTATATGCTATATCAGGAGTGTGGGTGTGGTAAAAAGAATAACACCATGATTCTCTTTCTTATACTGGAACCACGGCTACAACACATATCAATTGTGGGCTTTCCACTAAACATTGTAGGTTCTTTCTGCACACTGACTATGAATAGTGTGTCCTACTCTAATTACTAGTAGGGTTGGGTAATGTACGTATTTCACGAGATCTTTCAAACTCGGTAATTGATGCAGAAATAGTGGAGGAAGAAGATGTGGATAGTAGCTGACTTTATGTGGATGTTTGTATCTTTTGGTAAAGAAAGTCATGTATTTACTTCATAGTTGTACCCCCAACAGTGGCTTTTTGTATAAAATCAAGTTTCTTACTATATATCAATAGTGTTTGTCTTCCTTGGGATGTCTATGGTGATGGGTTGGTTGATTATCATTATCATGGGACTTTATATGTGAGGCTAAGCTGGAGTCACATCTCATTGAGCACTCACATCTTGTAACAATCAAAGTATTGTATGCTATATCAGGTGTGTGGGGGTGGTAAAAAGAATAACACCATGATTCTCTCTCTTGTACTCAAAGCATGGCTACAACACGTATCAATTGTGGGCTTTCCACACTAAACATTTTAGGTTCTTTCTGCACTGACCATGAATAGTGTGTCTTACTCTAATTACTAGTAGGGTTGGGTAATGTACATATTTCTCAAGATCTTTCAAACTGGGTAATTGATGCAGAAATAGTGGAGGAAGAAGATGTGGCTAGGTGCTAACTTTATGTGGATGTTTGTATCTTTTGGTAAACAAAGTCATGTATTTACTTCATAGTTATACCCAACAGTGGCTTTTTTGTATAAAATCAAGTTTCTTACTATATATCAATAGTGTTTGTCTTCCTTGGGATGTCTATGGTGATGGGTTTGTTGATTATCATTATCATGGGACTTTATATGTGAGGCTAAGCTGACAAAATGTTAAGTTCTAATCTTACTTTGGTGGAACAACATCAATACAAAACCATGTTGTAGGATTTCCTAATCTCTTTATCACATCATATGAAGAGATTCAAGGATTTAAAGGACTAATTCTTCATATAGAACTCAAGGAAGGTGCCAAGCTAGTGTGCCAAACACCTTTGGGAAAAGGTCAACAAGATGCATTAAAGGATGAAGTGGAAAAGTTGTTAAGGCCAACTTCATCTACCCAGTTACAACTTCTAAATGGGTGAGTCCAATGGTCGTTTGACCAAAGAAAAATGGAAGATGGAGAATTTGTGTGGACTACAAGCCACTTAATGTAGCTACAAAAAGGGACCGCTCTCCTCTTCCTTACATAGATGAGGTTTTAGATTCAGTAGGTCATGAAAGGTATAATATTTGTGATGGTTATTCATGGTATTTTCAACTCGAATTGCTCCTGTGAGGATCAAAACAAAACCATCTTCATAACCCCTTGGGGGTGTTTCTGTGCTACAAAGTGTTACCTTTTGGTTTTACCAATGGACCTTCATCTTTTCAAAGCAGGATTAGTGTTGTGTTTGCATCTTATCTTGGGAATGAGAAGTTCACCAAAGTTTTCATTGTTGACATTTGCATATATAGTAGTAGAATTTTGCATTGTGAAAAGTTGTGGCTTGCATTTAAAAGTTTGGATAGGAGTGGTGGTCAACTTAACCCCAAAAAATATTTCCTTGCTCACAATACAGATGGTATTGAGGTAGATGATGACAAGGCAAAGGCTTTAGTGCTTCTACATCCTACTAAAGACACCAAGAAATTAATGGTTTTTATTCACAAGGTCAAGTATATGGGAAGATTTATTCCTTTGGCCTCTCAAGTCTTGTATCCTCTCCAACAAGTTGTCAAATATGACCCTCTAACAAGGTTAAAGACGTGCTTTGTAACGTTTCATCTCTGCACAAGTATTTTATGTGACTCCTTCAAATAGGTGATGATGGTGTGGGAGAATTCTTACTCCAACAAGGAAAAGGAAGTTTTTCCATGAAACCTATTAACTATGCAAGCAGGGTGAAAGCTATAGTGGAAAGAGGCTATAATGAAGCAGAGTAGTGTGATCTTTTCTTGTAAGAGATTTTGACATTATCTCCTTCCAAATCCTTTTGTGTTCTTAACTAGTTATGCTTTACTTAACTTATAAAAAATGTGATTTTTTCCAAAAGAATGATAAAGTGGGTTGTGGAGTTGCAAGAGTTTCAATACTCTTTCCTAGTAGAGGAGTTAACTAGAGCTCCTATATGGAAGATGATTTTACCATATTTTTTTATGGTTCTTACAGGAAGGCTCGTCCTCACGAAGCTTTGGGAGGGATTGTTTTATATGATCGTGGAGGAAACAAAGTGAAGCAGTGGACTATGAAGTTGCAGGTAACAAATCACAATGAAGCTAAATATGAAACTTTGGAAAAAGGTTTTGCTCTTTACACTTGAAATGGGTATTAAAAGATTGAAAAATCAAAGGTGATGCCTTAACAGGAAGATTACTTTGACTCGTAGAGGGAAAGAGAATATTTTGGATGTAAAGCTTAAAGGGGAATTTGTTCCTATTGTATCAGCTTTCGGCCATTTCATCAGTAATGAAAAAGCATCTTTTCGCATACTTGGTTTTTGTAAAGGATGCAAAAGATGATGAGTCTAAATCTAATTTGTCTATGTTAGATAAAGACAGGACTGATTTCTTACGTGAGTTCCAAGATTGTTTTTCCGAGTCATTGCCAAGAGAACTTCCTTTGGAAAGGCCAGAAGATCATGCTATTGATCTAATTTCGGGGAGTACCCCACCAAATAGACCGCCGTACCATGTTAGTGCAGCCCAACAAGAGGAAATTATGAGCCAAGTACAGGAGTTGTTAAAAAAGGGGTTGATCTAGCCTAGCTCATCACCCTATTGCTCACCTATGCTCTTAGTGCAAAAGAAAGATGGTTCTTGGTGCATGTGTATAGATTACAAGGCGCTAAACAAGAACACCATCAAGAATCGATTCCCTATTCCGAGGATCGATGACATATTGGACCGCTTATAGGGCTCCACAGTCTTTAGTTGAATAGACTTGAAAAGCGGGTATCATCAGACCTGAGGATGTGCATAAGACAACATTTTGGACCACTTCTGGGTTATATGAGTCCTTGGTCATGCCCTTCTTCTTGGAAGAGATACACTTCTTGGGGCATATCGTGTCTAAACATGGAGTCCGTAGTATGGATCCTTCGAAAGTGGAAGCAATTCTCAATTGGCCAGATTTTAGGACAATGCATTATGTACGTAGCTTTTTGGGATTGTGTTCCTATTACAGGTGGTACATACGGTATTTTGGTAAGATTGCTTCGCCCCTTCATGCTTTAACTAAGAAGGGAACTCCGTTTCAATAGGCTGATCGGGAAATTACAGCCTTTAAAAAGCTTAAAGAAAAGCTTACTTTGGAGCCCGTATTGGTATTACCGGATCTCTGAAAGTCTTTTGTTGTCCAATGCGATGCATGTGGGAACATCATTGGGGAAGTTCTCATGCAGGAAGGACATGTGATAGCCTATGAGAGTCGCATATTACAGAATATCGAGAAGTATTTACAGGTTTATGAGAAAGAGATGTTGGCTATAATTCATGCTCTTTCTACATGGAAACACTATTTTCTTGGGGCTGATTTCACTGTGCAGACAGATCATCAGACCTTGCGTTATTTCCTCATGTAAACTAAACTTTCTGAGAAGCATATGAGATGGGCCAACTTTTTGTCTATGTTCCACTTTCAGATTGTACATGTGGAAGGCAAAAAGAATGTTGTGGCAGATGCTTTGTCACGCAAGCCACAAGTCTCCGCAGTTTCACTTGCTTATCATCATGAGCTTAATGAGATGAAAGAGCAGTATGCCCAAGATGAGGATTTTGGAAGGCTCTATGATCAGATGTCTGAGGGTCAGTGACATGATCATTATGCTCTCAGGGATGGCTTTTTGTCGATGCATGGTAGAATGTGTTATCAGGCAGTTACGACTCAAGGTTATGATTGAAAGTCATGCTCCACCGTATGCCGGTCATAGAGGTATTGACGCCACAGTAAAGGCAGTTGAGACTTTATTTTATTGGCCGACCTTGAGAAGAGATGTTGATGCTTTTGTTAGGCAATGCATCGTATGTCAGAAGGTGAAGTTTGATCGTCAAAAGACACCAGGGTTACTTCAGCCTTTACCTATTTTAGATAGACCATGGGAGAGCATTGCCATGGATTTTATATTTGATCTTCCAAGGACACAAACAGGGAATGATGGCATTTGGACTATCATATGCAGGTTCAGTAAGCACGCTCATTTCATTCCCGTGCGTAAGACGATTAAAGTTGATCACATGGTGAAGTTGTTCATGGCGAACATTTTCAAGTATCATGGCATGCCTTCGTCTATAATTAGTGACCGTGATCCACGGATGACGAGTTTATTTTAGAGAGTACAACTCTCAAGTTTTCATCTTCGTTTCATCCACAAACAGATGGTCAATCGGAAGAGGCTAATTCTATAGTGTTAGATCTTCTTAAGTGTTATGTGTCAAAGCACAAGCAACAATGGGAAAAGTATCTTCCTTTGGTGGAGTTTGCTTATAATAACACCGTCCATACCTCGACGGGCAAGGCGCCTTTTGAGATTGTGGGAGGGAAGAAGGTACCACCTATTTTGCACACAAAGGATAAGATCTTTGAGGTTAACCAGTATGTGGAGAACATGGATGAAGCTTATCGGAGAGTTAAGTTGGCACTCCAGAAAACTCGGCAAAAGCAAAAGAAAGCAGCAGACCATCACAGATGTGCATTAGAGTTTGCATTGGGTGATTGGGTTCTTTTGCGATTTGAGAAAGCTAGGCTCAAAAAGATGAAGGGTAAAGAGCGCTTATTCCCTAAGTTGAGCATGCGCTATTATGGACCTTTTCAGGTATTGGAAAAGATTAGATGAGGCTCAACCAGAAGTTGAGGAACTTGGTGAGGTGGCCTATTGTTTGAAGCTACCAGATCACTGGAGGATTCACAATGCATTTCATGTGAGTCTACTTAGACCTTTCCGTGGGGATGTGCCTGAGGATGTATTAGATGAGGCTCAACCGGAAGTTGAGGAACTTGATGAGGTTCTTATTCCAAAGCAGATACTGGCACATAAGGAAAGAAAGGTACGAGGTAAAGTTTCCTGTCACTATCTTGTGAAGTTCAAGAACTATTCACCGATGGATGCGAAGTGGATGGATGAGGGTGACTTAGCAGATTCACCTCAGGTTTTGCAGCTTTATCTCGATGCCTTTGAGTTGGAGTTGACTCTTGTTATGGCTCATTCAGGTTCAGCAGAGCATGGGTCTGGAGCATTGCCTGATGCTCAAGAGGGGGGTAGCACCTCTGCTCCCTTGATATATAGACAGGCTCAGATGACATCTAGAGGTCGCTTGGTGCAGCTTTTGTCTCACCCGAAGGTACTGATGGTTGACAGTACATCTGTTTATGGGACTTCTATGATATATGTGTACTAGTCACATGGAATGTTGTGGTTGTGTATGGTTCACAGTGGTATACAACTTGGACTATTACTACACCATTGGTTTGCAGTGAATGTTGCTACATATGCATGGCTTAGAGAGATTGGGACACTGATCTTGCCATATTGTACTTTTCACTTTGGCTGTCTTGCTGTATCACCAGATTGCAATCGAGGACGCTTGCCATTTTTCAAGAGGGGGGTATGTCATGACCCTGTGAAATTGGAACAGCACAAGTGTGGGCATGGTGGTCGGTGAGCAAGATAAATTTTTAAGATTCATACTTGGGTGTCCGGACAAAAAGGTAACAGGTGTGGACAACCCCAAGTGTGAAGGGGGACCAAGGGGTTAAACTTTATAAGGTTTATAACCTTGGGTGGCCCTTAGAAAGTTTTAAAAACTTTAAGGGCCACTAGGATAATTATCTCTCTCTCTCTCTCTCTCTCTCTCTCTCTCTCTCTCTCTCTCTCTCTCTCTCTCTCTCTCTCTCTCTCTCTCTCTCCCCACTAGTTTGAACAGAACGCTAACTGTTGTTTTCATCCATATTCTCAACGCCTTATCACATTACATAAAGTTTTAATCACATAAACTAGAAACCTTTTAAAAGATTGAATATGAAACTTTGACTAAATAAGAAACATAAATTTAACTTAAACTCTTTCTTTCTTTTTGAAGGATAAAGAGGACTTAAGCTTGTGTAAATATAAGTTTTAATATAAGCTTCTAAATCACATATTCTCAACGCCTTATCACATTACATCACACATGTGGCTGGTTTACATCACACGTGGCTGGTGCCACGTTACATTACGAAGGGTGGAAATAAAAATTTAGCCCACTCCTTGAATTGGAAAAAAAAAAAAGCAATTCAAACCTTTTGATTTTTCCCTTGCTTAAAGATTTAATTCCAAGATTATTTTTGACTACAACATGCGCTTTTTTGCAATTTGATTCATGGGCAAATTTCTCACCATCTATTATGGATTTTGAGCATACTAAATGATTAGAAATTCTAAAATAGGGTATTATTCCTCTTTATACAAGTTGATTTAATCCATATAGATGGATCAGAGAGAGGATTGAGATTCAGAAGGGTGGTTTTGGTAGGAAGAAGAAGGGTGGTTTCTCTTCAAAAAGAGTAGTTTTCTGATCAAAGTTGATATTAAACCATGGCCCTTGATCTAAATTTCCATCCAAGGGCTCGGAAAATTCCCATAACCCTTCAAGCTTTTTTCCATGGATTCTTGTCAAGTCTTTCATTACTTTACCCTTTGGATTTTAGTGAGCTTCCCCCTATTCTTCAAATCTAAGTACCCCTATGATATAATACCACTAACACAGGATCTTGAAATACTTTTTGAAGAATAATACAAAACTCACAAATACAACAAAGGCTATACCATAGAATTGAATTTAATTTGACAAGATGAGCATAAATTGAAATAAAAACAAGAAATGAGTCGACACCACCTTGAACACAGTATTGGGTGAAATGTCTCTCTCCCCCCCAAGAAGTGTCGACATCCTCCCACTTCTTGGGTATTTATGTCTTTACTCATAAAAATAGCCCACATGCCAAAAATAGTTGCACACTTATGCATGGGCTTGCCTTTGACAAAAATAGGAGTCTTTAACTAAAAGCTAAGATAAATTCTTCCTATCTAAATTACTAAATAAAAAATACATAAAGAACCCTAAGGGTTAATTCACGTGTAACAAAATCAATAAGTTCATGATCAAGTATAACAAAAGTGGGCAGCTAACAATGATACAAAATCTCGTTAGTAGATCCTACGACCAAAATACCAAAAATGAGAACCGTCCAAGTAATAGCTCACACCACCAACACCACCATCACCTCCCAAACCATTTCAGAGCATAAAGCTTGTCAATCTTACCAACCTAAGGCTAGATTTATTTTTGCTCGATGCAGCTTTCTCACCTATTTTAGGATCTTTTGACAAGGAGGCTCTTGTGGTTTGCTTGTCTGCACCATCTATAACAAAATTGGACGGATGGCTTAAATGACTCACCAAGAAAACTTTTTGTATAAAAATCACTACAACGCAATAGACATCCAATACATTCAATCCCTCACATCCCGTTGTACTGAATTCACAATCAATAAAACAACAATGCGCAAAATCGGCTCAAATGACTACTAAGGAAAACATTTTGGATAAAAATCACTACAACGCGCTAGGCAAACATCCAACACATTCAATCCCCCACATCACGTTGTACTGAATTCACAATAAAGGAAACTCCAACATGCAAAATTGGCTCAAATGATTAACAAAGAACTTTTTGGATAAAAATACTACAATGCGATAGACAGACATCCAACACATTCAATCCTCCACATCGCGTTGTACTGAATTTACAGTAAATAAAATAATAACACGCAAAATTGGCTCAAATGACTAACAATGAAAACATTTTTGATAAAAATCACGACAACTCGATAGGAATATATCTAACACATTGAATCTCACACATCGTGTTGTATTGAATTCACAAGGAAACTCTACACATGTTAAACACCTATTTAACAAGTATATGTATCAATCAATACAACATGTGTAAGTGTGCAGGGTGTTGTCCTTGCATTTTAGTGAGCGTATATACTAGAGAAGGAGTAGTATTGGAGTGCTGTGTTTTTTATTCACGTATCTCTCAAGATTCCACACACAAGAGGCGTGCGCCACAAGAGGGAAGAAGAAGACATGGCACAAGTTATTAAACATTGGATTGAGAAATGAAAACTTACTCATCAGAAATGTCGTGTCCACACGATTGAGTAGATGAGATGGTGTAGATGACGACGAGTAGACCACGACAACGAAGATAGACGAAAATAAGATGTGATGTTTAAGAAGAGCTTGTCGTTGCTAAATTTGACGGTTTATGGTTTAAGAGACCTTAAGTAGGTGTGACATGGCATAATGACATTATCAGTAATGATGTTTAGTGCATGTGGCATGTAATGATGATGATCAAATGCATGTAGTGTGAAAGAATGTGGGAGACTGTCAATGTATGTGTTGAGATATCAAGCTAAACTAGTGCTACGAGCAGACATTGATGACCCGCCTGGGTGATAGCTTCTACACTTATGCCACTCACACAATTAGTGAGGTTATGGTTGATATGCCGCCAGTGTGGATGACACATTGTGTGACAGCCACTTTGGAGTACTAAAGTTATAGCATGGTTATAACACCAGCTCATATAGTTGGGTTCACACTATGGACGGACCATTTTATATGTTATTGTAGGAGAGTACTTTCCCTTTATGTATGTACTCTTATCTTTTAGTTATATGGATATAGAGAAGAGAAGAAGATAGAAGAAAATTCAGCCATCCATCTCTCTTGTGTGTGTGTGTTTGCTTGCAAGGAACTCAAGCTCTCTCTTTCCCCCCTGTATTCTCTTTATGGTATCAGAGCTCCAGTTTGTGTGAGAGCTAAGGAGACAAGCAAGAGGCAAGAACAAGCAAGCAAGGAAGCGGTACATGGGTAGTAAAAGCATCATCATCTCTTCTTCTTCTTAGTTTAGGTATAACACCCCTCTGTAGCTTTGAGAGCTACATATCTCCGATTGAGGAGCTATCATCATAGGCTTGGAGGTGCTTGTGTGGTACTTAATACTTTGTACTTCACTTTTGCGCCAGATTTGCATTTTGGACGTGTTTTGGTCGCCATTTTATCACTACAAGGTATTTTCGACAACTTCGAAAAGTTATGGTTGAGAATTGTCTCTGGTCAAAATTTAATTATTGTAGTGCAATAGTGCATTTTGGAGTACAGACAGTGTTTTCACATGTATTGTTGAAATTGGGTGTATGTACATGTACTCTATTCAAGTCTGGTGACATACAAATCATGCTGAAGCAGTTATAGAAGAGCCTTTCTCTGTCACAGTTTGTATACAAAAATTGTTTGTTTGCAGGTTTCTGATTGTTGCAGGCAAACATGTCTGACAATCAGATTATTAGTAAGAAGCTGGACAAGAATAACTTCCATGCCTGGAAGTTCAGAATGACCAATTTCCTAATGGGTAAAGGATTTTGGGACTTTTGAAAGAGACAATGAGGAGCATCCAAAGTTGTCTGAAGAGAATGCCACTCTAATAGATATAAAGGCATTCAAGGATTGGAATCAGGGTGCAAGGAGGAACGTCATGTATTGGCTTTCAATTAGTGTCACAAACATGATGATAGGACACATACATGATATCAACACTCCAGCAGTTGCGTGGTAAAATCTGGTGGTGGCAGATGTTCCAAACCAACACAAAGGCACAAGGAAATTGGAGCTAAAGCAAGAGTTGCATACTGTGGAAAATAAAGGCATGTCTATCACAATGAGTATACTTTAAAGATCAAGGATTTAATTGAATTCCTTGGGTCCATCAATAGATTAGTGGAAGATAATGATTTGGTGAGTTTCTGTGTTTGAATGGGCTTGGCAAAAGAGTACAAGCCATTCAATATCTCCATTACAGTTAGAGAGAATATTTTAAACTTTTGGGACTTGGTGTCTATGTTGATAATAAAAGAAAAGTCTCTAGGTGAGGACTCTTTTTCACAAAGTAAGGACACATTAGAATAGGCCTTCTATTCTAATTCAAGTAGAGACAGAGGTAGAGGTAGTGGTCGAGGCTAAGGTGGTCCGATAAGGAAAACAAAATTCTGGACAACAACAATCCAATGATTCATAACAACAATTATACACAGGTGGAAGAGGCCCGTCTAGAGGTAGGGGAAGCCAAAGAGGCCGAGGAGGTTAGCAAAGAAATTAAAGTGTAAATAGCATAGATTGCTATTATTGTGGCAAACTACAGCACATGGAAAAGGACTGCTAGAAAAAGCAGAATGACATTAAAAGTGAAAAGTTGCAACAAGGCAACTATACATCATCTAGTAAACAGGGTGGTAATGAACAGAAGTGAGAAGATGTTTGTGATGCAACACACATGCTCAGTTTCACAAAACAGGAGATGTGTTAGAATCTCAAGATATATGATATGTGGATTCTGGTGCCTCTAATCACATGACCAGTCATGGTGAGTGGTTTAGAGACATGGAGAAAATGGAAAAAACAGGTTATGTAAAAACAGGTGATGATACTGTGTATCCCATTGTGCATGTCGATAAAGTGTCATTGTCTATGTAGGATGCCAAAATGAAGTACTTAGCAGATATACTTCATGCTCCAAATATTACAAAGAAGTTGATTTATCTTGGACAGATGGTTGAGCAGGGTCTACAAGTGAGGTTTAATCCTCAAAGGATGTTTTGTGGAAGACTTCAAAAATCAATGTCACTTGGTTTTTGGCAAAGGGTAACATAAATGGCAGGATGTTTACTTTTTAGATGTGAAAATGCCTAAGGTAAAGGCATCCATGTTTGTGCATGGAACATGTGTCATTGTAGATATTGACACAAGCGCATTGGTCATTGTAGATATTGACATATAACACAAGCACATTGGTCATGTGAATATACATTGGGGTTGAAGTCTATGCAGGCCAGGTTTGCCAAAGTTTAAGATTGATGGTATGCATAAAGTATGTGAATCATGTCATCTTGGTAAGTAGGCCAAACATGATTTCTCACATGAAAAGCATGTTAGTGCAAGGTTATTATATGTTATACATTCATATGTATGGGGACCATCCAAGACTGCAACAATTGTAGGTTGCAGATATTATGTTATATTCATTGATAACCACACTAGGAAAGTGTGTTTACTTCATGATGAAGGAGAAAAGTGAGGTGTTTGCTCACTTTTAGAGATTTAAAGAGTTGGTTGAGAAGGAAAAAGGCATGCAAATAAAATTCTTGAGATTATATGGTGGGGATAATATTTCTCCAATGAGTTCAACGATTTCCTGAGAAAGCAGGGAATCAAGGAACAGTTTACATGAGGTACACTCTGTAATAACAGAATGGTATTGTAGAAAGAAAAAATAGGCACATGTGCCTTAATGGGTGAAAAGAATATGCCACATTATTTTTGGCCAGAAGCAGTAGCAACTGCACCCCCACTATAGCTATTCATAGTATGACACCTAAGCATAAGTTCATGGGCATAAGATTGAATGTGTCTCACTTGAAAGTGTTTGGGTGTATTGCATATGTGCATGTTCTTGATAAAATAAGAACAAAGTTGGATCCAAAGGTAGAGAAATGCATCTTTATTGGTTATGCTATGGAGCAGAAAGGTTATAGACATTATAACCCTACCACTCATGAGATGCAAGTAAGGAGATATGTTGTCTTTGACTAGATGAGTAGCTGGTATGCACCAGCAGTAAAGGAGAGATGCTGTCTTTTGACTAGATGAGTAGTTGGTATGCACCAGCAGTGAAGGCAATAGAAGATGCAGATATAAGAAGTTCTGATTGCTACACCACATGTAGAGAAGCAATCACAGGTGCTTGGTGCACCTGGGGAGTGCTCTACCAGTCGATCCAATGTTAGTCCATGGTCACGCAGGTTAACGACAGATTTAGGTACACATGTATCATGAAAAGGGAAGGAAACAGTAGATCAACCTTTTGTGCCTGATCTATCAGCAGGTCACTCATATGTAGATGGCGATTCTAGTAGCTTTGAGTAGAGTCTTGATGAGAAGCTTCGCATTCCGTCTGTGGCTACTCCTAGTGTAAGGAGAACCAGGGCTGTTATGAGGACACCTGATAGTGATCCAAGTGTACGTAGAGATCTACGAGGGTTAGGTACCATGTTGCCAAGTTGAGATATGATGGATATACAGCCTATCATTATGCTTACATGGTTAAAGCAATAGAAGATTTGGAACCCACTTGTTTTGATCAGGATTTTGGAAATAAGAAATGGGAAGATGCCTTGAATGAGGAGTGGCAGCATTGGATGCCACCCCATGAATGAGGGGACAGCATCATTGGATGCAAATGCAACATGGGAGTTAGTGCCTTTGCCTAAGGAAAAGAAGGCAATTGTATGAAAGTGGGTGTATAAAGTCAATCATAACACCAATGGTTCAGTGAGTAGGTAGTATAAGGCAAGATTGGTTGCTAAGGGCTATGCATAGACTTATGGCATTGACTATTAGGAGATATTCATCCCCGATTGAAAGAATGGCAACTGTGAGAACTGTCATTGCTATGGCTACAGCAAAGGGTTGGTCTTTACATCAGATCGATGTAAAGAATATCTTCTTGCATGGTGATTTACAAGAAGAAGTATACATGATGCAACCAACGAGGTTATGAGAGTGATATGTACACCCATATTTTATGTGCAGGTTATGCAAAGCCTTGTATGGCTTGCAGCACAGGCACCCAGAGCATGGTCAAATAAGATCAGGAAGTATCTTGTTACCATTGGATTTTAGATATCCAATGCAAATTTTTCACTTTATGTGAAAAAGACAGATAGAAGGATCATGCTATTAGTCATCTATGTGGATGACTTGATTATCACTGGTGATAGTGATGCTGACATACATGATGTCAAGAGGCTTTTGAAGCAGAAGTTTAAGATGAAGGATTTGGGTGAGCTGCGGTATTTCTTGGGCATAGAGGTGGTAATATCACCTCATGGTATTTTTTTACTACTACAAAGGTAGTATGGCTTGTGCATGTTGTCCAAGTATGGTATGACAGGTTGTAAGCCTATTTCAATGCAATTTGAGTAGAACACAAAGCTTTTTGCAGATGCAGGTAAGCTTTTGGAGGATCCCACTACGTACAGGCGCATAGTGGGTAGCTTGATCTACATAACCGTTACTAGGCCAGACTTGAGCTATGTTGTTGGAATTGTGAGTTAGTTTATGCAAGTCCCTAGGAAGCCACATTTAGATACAGCTAGATAGATTCTCACATACATAAAGTCCATAGTTGATTATGGACTTTTCTCTATGAGGCTAGTATAGAGATACCACTACATGGATACACAGATGCTGATTGGGTTGGTAGTGTTGCAGACAAGAGATCTACCAGTGGTTTTATATTCTCATTTGGAAGTGCTTCTGTGAGTTGGAGCAATAAGAAGCAGCCAATAGTTTCCTTGTCAAGTATAGAGGCAGAGTACAGGGGTGTTGCTATTGGCAGCTTGTGAGGTAGCTTGGTTTCAGAAGCTACTTGGTGATATGGGTGAGTCCATGGATAGGGTAGTTGTCATTTATTGTGACAACATGAGTATAATTCAGTTAGCTAGTAACCCAGTATACCATGCTAGAACGAAGCACATTGAGGTGCACTATCAAGAAGGTTCTAGAGTAGGTGATGTAGATCTGGTATATATCAGTACATAGGATTAGATGGCTAACATCTTCACGAAGGCATTGAACACACAAAAGCTCCACAAGTTTAGGAGCTTACTTATAGTGCAGTGTGTGGAGTTGAGCACGAGGGGGCGTGTTGAGATATCGAGCTCAACTAGTGCTATGAGACAGACATTGTGATGACCCGCCTGGGTGATAACTTCCGTACTTATGTCACTCGCACATCGGTTGGTGAGATTATGGTTGATATGACGCTAGTGGATGACATGTTGTGTGAGAGCCACTTTGGAGTACTAGAGTTATGGCATAGTTTTAGCGTCAGCTCATATAGTCGGGTTCACACTATGGATCAACTATTTTATACGTTATTGTAGAATAGTACTTTCCCTTTATGTACATACTCTTATCTTTTAGTTATATGGATATAGAGAAGAGAAGAAGATAGAAAAAAATTCAGCCATCCATCGCTCTCTTGTGTCTTGCTCTCTCTTGTATGTGTGTGTTTGCTCTCTCTTGTATGTGTGTGTGTGTTTGCTCTCTCTTGTATATGTGTGTGTGTGTTTGCTTGCAAGAAACACAAGCTCTCTCTCTTCCCCGAATTCTCTTTAGTATGCCTACCACGTGTAAAGACCACAAGATAAAGCACTCCCACATACATTATTTATAGTGTGACTTTTAGAAACTCTTGGCTTTTTTCCCGTGCAACTATTTTTTTATACTCTTGCGCTTCTACGAGACCGGTGTTGGCACTTTTCCTATTGATAATCTTCCCGATATTGATCCGTGATAGTCTCCAACCCTTTGAAAATTTTAAGGTGAGTTCTTAAATCTTAATGGTCTTAGAATGTTCTATTTTATAATTATAAAATGATTATAAGTATTATTCTTGTATTTATACAAATCATGTATATTGCAATTTAGTACAACGCGATATAAGGCTTCACTCTCACCGACATCTACCCTAAATTGCAATGTACTAAATTGTAGTATAAAAGGTCTGTATAGCACAAATATGGAACCCTACAGCCAATCACTGGCCCATAATCGCGTTCTAATGAAAAATTGTAGTATTGTAAGCTTTTAATGCTAGTTGTTAGTGGTAGTTGCATATTTGTGCAACATAGACATTGTATATTGTAATTCAATACAATGTGATGTAAGGCTTTACTTGCCAACATCCACCCTAAATCAAGTTGTACTGGCTTGAAATATACAAGGTCAGTATAGTGTGAATATGGAACCCTACGGGCAATATGCCGGCCCATACTTGCATTTTAATGAAAATAGGCTAGACTCACAAGATTTTAAAGTGAGTTTTTAGTGGTTGTTGCATATTTGTGCAACATAGACCTTGTATATTGTAGTTCGGTGTATTGTAGTTCAATACAATGCGATATAAGGCTTCACTTGCCAACATCCACCCTAAAATGCACTATACTAGCTTGCAATATACAAGGTCAGTATAGTGCAAATATGGAATCCTGCGTCTGATTTCCAGTCCATAATCACATTCTAATGAAAAACTATAGTTTTGCGAGTCTTTAAAGCCGGTTTCTAGTGGTTGTTTTTTGCAACATAGACCTTGTATATTACACTTCAGTACAACACGATATAAGCCTTCACTCACTAACATCCACCCTAAATTGCATTATATTGGCTTACAATATACAAGGTCAGTACAGCATTAATATGGAGCCCTACTCCCAATCGTCGGGTGTTCTAATGAAATATTGTAGTATCGAGAGCTTTTAAGGCTGGTTGATAGTGTTGTTGCATATTTGTGCAACATAGACCTTGTATTTTGTAATTCAATACAACATGATATAAGGCTTCAATCGCCAACATCCACCCTAAATCATGCTATATACAAGGTCAATATAGCGCAAATATAGAACCCTACGGCCAAACACCAGCCCATAGTCATGTTATAATGAAAAATTGTAGTATCGTGAGCTTTTAAAGCCGGTTTCTAGTGGTGGTTGTTTCATATTAGTGCAACATAGACCTTGTATATTGTAATTCAATACAATACAATATAAGGCTTCACTCACCAACATCTACCCTAAATCATGCTTTACTGACTTGCAATATACAATGTCAGTATAGCTCGAATATGGAACCCTACTCCTGATTGCTAGCCCATAGTCGCATTTGCTTAATTTTTAACTACACAAATTAGTATAGCATGACCTCTCCTATAAATCGAACTCTCGTCTTTCCACATTATCCCTCCTTAGTCCACATTACTTATTCCACATTCCATTCAATGTGTACTCATTCTCATCCATTTCCTTATATCGACGACACATTAATTCACATACACATTCACATTCACATCCATACATCTACATCTACATGCATACATCCATTTTTACATCCTCATTTATACATCCACATCCCATATCCACATTCATACATACACATCCATATCCACATCCACATCCACATTCACATACATACATCCACATCTACATGAAGTGGTTGTTGCATATTTGTGCAACATAATATTTCAATTTAGTACAACGTGATATTAAGCTTCACTTGCCAACATCCACTATAAATTGCGTTGTACTGACTGTTGCACTATAATTGTAAATCTCTATTATTCTTTCATTGCTATGTAGTTAACAATCATTTTAACAACTTTTTTTTGCTTATAGATGTATCCTTTTGAGATCGAGGTCGAACCCAATACTGGGTTTCAAGAAACTCCTGGAGGAGAAATTGTTCTACTTCCTTCACAAAGTTGGCCAGCACCATACCCAAGGTGAGATAACACATACATTTTCTTGCAATGTCTCCATCAAGGATATGATCGCATCTACATGCTTTTATCTCCAAGAGAAAGAGCAGCAATACCAAAAGAAAACTTCCAATGATGAAGTCATCCTAGAAAATGTTCAATACGTACATGTGGATGATGTTGTTTCTTCCATATCCTCAAGAGATAAGGTAAATAGGGATATTTCAAAGGTTTCAAAGGATAAGAAGAAGACACATAGTTCCCAGTACACAAGCGCAAATGTCATCTTGTTAACTACCACCATGGGTTTATTTGCTATTTACATGTGCTACTTGAGGATGAGCAAGTTTTAATAGAAGGAGGTGAGAAGAGTGCAGAGGAACCTTCAAGAGGAGAAGATGAGGTTTGGGATATTACAGAGGAGATAAACTTGGCTATGGAGAGAGACCTCAGTGGAGCAACTTGATATTGATGCCATCAGAAGAGAATATACCCAAGTGGTTACAGGCTGACAAGGATCCCACTGGACAAAGGAAACAGAGCATATTTTGACCTCAATCCTCCCCGCATATCCAATAGAGTAGGTGACAACCAATATGTCCTATTAACATATAGTGAAGCGTTGTTTGACATCAGGGAGGACTACTGTGTTGCCATCATCGCATGGAATCTTGAAGAAGAAGATTTTATCAATCCAGATGTGGATAAGTATCTTCTTCTAGATTCAAATGTCAAGGATAGTGAGTTTCATACTCTAAGACATTAGCAGCACAAGGACTCTATTCACTATGAAGCCTTCCCACTGAAGAGGAATTTCAAGCTATTCAACAAACACTCAATTTTTTGCAAATGGGAAGGGAACGGGAGTCTTCATCCATCTAGGATGCCAACTCAACAATCAATATGTGGAAAAATAATTTACTTGTTATAATGACGAGAATCAGAAGATCTGATTATAATAATTTTGAATATTGTGATGAAGCTTTATATTGCATTTGTTTTGTTGGCTTATGGACAACTTTATTTTGTAGCTAGTGGTGTATGAGGATGATTTTCTCGTGTGTGCATCAGAACATGAATGGGAGGATTGGGAAAGGACTCAAGTTTGGGAGAGTACATTAACCGGATGAAATTTCTACAATTCATTATATTCCACCAAAAGTTTTCAAAGGATAAAGCTAATTCCCATTGTTTGCAATAAAAACATTATCTAAATATCTTGTCGTCAGGTGAAATGTAGATAAAATCATGCTTGTAGAGAAGCAATTAGCAATGTGAATCTTTGGGCAGGGCCCCTGAGTCTATGCTTTAAGGAGAACATATTACTTAGCCTATACCGCATATGGATTAACATGGGATCAGGGATCCCAAGATGCTAAGTGTATATGGCAAAAGAGAGCTTCTTAGATTCAAAAGACCAAGAGTTCCTTCAGTTCTACAATTGTAAGATGTTGTCGAATCATCTTCAAAGAGGGCAAGGTCTTACGCACCAAAGGATGCTAGCCGCAGGATTAAGAATAGTAGACACTCATCTCTTATAAAAAGTTGTCTTTTTAATGTAATACATGACACTTCTGAAGTAAAACTATTGATCATGGATCATGGATCATGGAGTATGAGCAAGGGCTTTTTAATTTGGCTCTACTGTTATAATATCCTTAACTCTTGAATCTTGTCCATGTTTTTAATGTCTGAAAGTTTGAAAGTATCCATAGAAAGTGGTGAATATAGTGAAGCATAAATTGAAACCAATTAAAATTTCAAGTCATTGATTTATAACTGTGAATCTTATTGAAGAATTAAATTTTCAATATCCAAAGCATTAAGCCCCATGAATTGAATGTGTTTTATTGGAATTGGCTTGTTTCTCCTCTATCCTAACTACAACCCTCCTATACCACCACATGAGAAATTGCCTCAATGCAATGACTTCATGCAACTGGCCATGTGAGGTGGCCTTCTGAAACCCACAAACGAGCTTGCAAATGAGAATGTGCCATGCCTTGGGTAGACAAAAGAGCTAAGCTTCCCTGATTAGCAAAGTAGGGACCATGAGCCTCCAAAATGTCCTGGAATAAAAATGACAATAGCATATGTACATTGGTTATAAACAATAAGAATCACTGAACAACATTGGTTATAAACAATAAGAATCACTGAACAACATGAGAATATACAAAATTGGAGATCTTACCATATAATATGTTATGCTACTTCATGTCCATGCTTCCACCATCTACTCTGTGAGACCCCTGCACCCTCTGCGCACCAAAATCCGGGGAGCTAGCAGCGGAAGTAGCAACCTCTCATGCAGGGCAAGGTTTCCCACTCGAGGCCTCGCCCACGAATGTCCATCCGGACACGAGACTAATCCCTCGGCTCCACCAAAACCGAACCCGAGAAAACTTCCCTCGCCCAGAAAGCACGGGCGATTCCTCCAAGAAAAATATTCTAACGTAGTCAAGAGCCTTAACTTCCCTTTTGCATTCCGATCGAACCCATAGATCACATGGTCGGCGGATCATGGGAGAAACTTTCACTTAGATCATAGAGACCAACGCTTTTTTCCTCGTCAAAGAGGCACAGCCGTTGATTCTTTTTCACATAGAACAAGGATTATCCGTGATTTACTTCAACTATCGTAACTTGAACAAAATTGAATTTTAATTATAAGGATCCATCAATCCAGCCTAACCCCATCCAGTCCCATGGGTTAGCCAACCGCCCAACCACTGTATTGATAGGATTCATTATGAAAATTTGGTTATGTTTTGTCCCGGGTACTAGGGAAAAGAGTTCCCAGGCCCCGTAGTAGCTAGCTCTCGTGCAAAACTTAAATAGATACACCACTTACACACCCAATATGAAATTATCTTTTCTTAGACTCAACTATTTCCAAACAGCATTGCAGTAAAACCACACTATTTCCATCACAATCCTCAGTATTCCAATTCTATGTCCAATTTTCATTCCTTCCTCGGCGTACCTATGGCATCATTGGCAACCAGAACGCTTACCACCTGCTCCACTGAAGAGCCTTTTCAACAGTTCCTAGCCCATAGTACCCAGGAATATAATCAAGTATTCCACTCATTCCTTCCTCAGCGTACCTATGGCATCATTGGCAACCAGAATGCTCACCACCTGCTCACTCAGGGGCCTTTTCAATAGTTCTTAGCCCATAGTACCTAGGAATATAATCACATTAAATTCATATGGACTCTAAGTTGGAGATCAGCAAGATTAACCAACAAGATCCATGTAAAAGAGCCAAGATCCATGTAAAAGAGCCAAGAACTCATCCGTTGAAGAACTCATCCGTTAAAGACCAGCAAGGCCAATCATCCGTTGAAGACAAGCAAGGCCAATCAACCAGATCCATGTCCGTGTTTAGAAAACAACTCCAACTCATTTTCTTCCTCGACGCACGCGTAGGTATCCTGGGTGACCTAGAGCCCGAGCAGCACCGTATGGTCAGTACCCTCTAGGTTCCTTCGTACAGCAGGTGACCTAGCACTTCACTCATAGGCCGCTTCCTTGGTCCCTCATCCACCATACCGGAAGCTCACCATTTTAATCGAACCGAGGCTAGTCAAGACCTCAGCCGACCTTACCACGCGAGACATCCTTCATTGACTCTCCCGTCAGCTATTGTAACTTTTTTACTTAGGTCCCCACCACGACCTCATTCACAAGATGGTCAAAATGCTTCCCCAGCATTCTTGACATAAAACAATCTTTAGAAAACAGGTTTCACATACAAATACAGTTCCAAACAAAATTTCCTTCTTTCCTCATTACTCCACATCTTTTCACATTATTCCTCATCTTTTCTCATCATTCCACATCCTTTCACATTATTTCTCATCATTTCTCATCTTTCCACATTTTTCTACATCAATCCATATCACATCACATCATTCCCACACCAACTCACATCCAATCACATTATTTCCACATCAACTCACATCCAATCACATCATCCCACATCAATTCATATCTAATCACATCATTTCCACATCAACTCACATCCAATCACATCATCCCACATCAACTCATATCCAGTCACATCATTTTCACATCAACTCCCATCCAATCACATCATTTCCACTTCAACTCACATCCAATCACATCATTTCCACATCAATCCACATCTTTCCACATCTAATCACATCAATCCACATCATTCCACATCTAATCACATCATTTTCACATCAATACACATCTTTCCACATCAATCCACATCTAATCACATCATTCTCACATCAATCCATATCTATTCACATCTTCCCCCATCAATCCACATCTAATCACATCATTCCCACATCAATCCACATCTATTCACATCTTCTCACATCAATCCACATCTATTCACATCATTCCCACATCAATCCGCATCCATCATTTCGCATCCATTCACATCATTTCACATCCATTCACACCCATTCACATCATTTCACATCTATTCACATCATTTCACATCCATTCACATACATTCACATCATTTCTATCTAAATGAATCATTTTCATAATTCATCTAGAATTTTGTGCATAACTTTCTTTATTTTTCAAGCAATTGAATAATGCTTAAAACTCCACTTTTAACATAAAATTTATTATGCATAAATTTATTCTTTAATGATCTAAATTTTTCCATAGCTGCCCCACATTTTCTAAGAAATGATAATACTCAAAATTTCACTTTTTATATAAAAGTTATTTATGCATAAATTTCGTTTTCTAATGATAAAGATTTTACCATAACTTTCTCATGTTTGCTATGAAATGAGAATGCTTAAAATTTTACTTTTAGCATAAAAATTAATTATACCTAAAATTCTTTCTAATGCTGAAATTTTTGCCACAGTTTCTCGCATTTTCTATGAAATGATAAGTTTCTCTTTTAGAATAAAATTATTTATGCATAAACCATTATTTTCTAATTAGAAAATTTTACCATAACTTTTCCACAATTTCTATGGAATGGTTAAAATCACACTTTTAACCTAAGAATTAGTTTATGTATAAACCTAAGCTTAAACATAAACATTAATTCATCATAATCAAGAAAAACATGGTTTTTAAGAGGAAACTCATAGAATAACATTAAAAGAGAACATAAACAACATTATTTAGGCTTGATTCTTTACCTTGGTTTGCTTGATTCTTTACCTTACAAAAATGGTGTAACTTTCATGGAAGAGGCTTGGCCATCAAGGGGGAAGGGTAATCTTCAAGAAAGAAGAGGTTTAATGAAGCTCCAAAGCTTCACAATAATAGAAATATAATAAACTAAAAATTACACTAGCATATAGTTAATCCAATATGAAAATACAAAGGAATGGAGGTCTATTTATAGATGAGGGAGGCCACTAACCAAGTCCAACTGGGTTCTAGAAGTTTTCAGCTTCAGTTTAATCCAATTTGGACAAGATTTGGATCAGTTTGGCTCACTTTTTGATCCAGTTTGCAGGAGAAGAGGAGATAAAAATATCTCAATTTTTGAATTAAAAATGTAAAGTAATGATGAGAAAAAAGAGCCTACTTCATGAGCCCTTTTCCTCCTATACTGAGGTGTCAAAAATTCATTATTTTACCAACATATCTCATTTTTAACTAATAAATCTAGTACTTGGTCAACTCTTCATTTTATGTGAACATTTACTCATTTTTAGGGGACTTTCTTTTATTCTTTGTATTTTTCTCATCCCAACACTTGGATTAATTCTATTGGCCCTTTAGAATCTTATTTGGACCTTAATCAAAAATTTCTAAAAATGTGGACTCTTAGACTAAGGTCTCCAATATACATATTCAGTTAATTTCTAATGCACATTGCAAAATTCTTTTTGAACTTATGTTTTAGAGGAATTCATCTTAGATATTAGGAGAAACTTTGTATCCAAAAATATCTCAAATTTGTATTATCTCTCTCTAGAATATTTTCTCTCTCTAGGTCAAAAACAAGGAAAACAATGTTTTTTTTGCATTCTAAATCAGGAGATGATTACAAAAACTGAAGGGGAGGTTCTTGCACATTTACATCTCAAAAAGCTGGAGGGAGGAATCTTACATCCTACCCTACTTAAAAAACGCGAGATGTCCTCTCATCTCGTAGCTAGAGGATAATCTCGGTAAAAATCCTCTTCTTACTCCTTGGGTGGGACTCTTTCTCTTCTTAATTAAGTTCATTTTTCCAACTTAACAGAAACTCAAAGAATCTTAGGTGAAAAGATCACTTTATTTATAATTCAAATCTATCTTTAGATCCAAGTGATTCTGGGGTTCCTTAAAGTTTGGTCAACCCTCACAGAATCTTGGGATAAAGATCCCTTCTACAAGAAGAAACATACATAACTCATTATTAGAAAATAGTTCATTCATATCCTTAACACAATAATGGTCTATCAGACCAGTAATTTTCAATTAACATCTGAACTTTCTCCACGCGAATTTCAGTTATACATGTTCTTAATTTGTCATCCCACAATTGGGTCCACTGGGCTAAAGGTCAAGCTGCGAACAATCTGTTAGCACAATCCACTAATCTCATAGCGATCTGCTAAAAGACTTGATCGTCTTCCCAACTACCAACATAATTACTAGAATTCTCTCAATTCATCAATCATCACTCATGACTTATTCAGCTTATCATCCCGAATTCAAAAATCATCATCTTTCAATCAGAATCCAAATCAATTCATCAATTCTCAACCACAATTCTAAAATCATATCAACCAGCATTTAAAATCATCATCTAGGATAGCATTTTGCTCATAACTACAAGGTCTTAGAATCACTCGTATATATTGTCAGTAAAAGAGCTGCAGTATACCCACGATATATACGGGTGGTCACGGTCCTTGGTGTTATAAGGCAAATGTCATCATATCTAGGTCTCAAGCAAGTTAGGGATTCCACACAGTTGCAGTACTTCCATCTAAAAACCCAATTTTCAATTTATGAATTCTCATTCTGAATATCAATTTGTACGAGTTTTAATACACAATTACAATCTTTCACTAGTCACTCATAAATTTGACATTCTTGCTTCTTGGTTGATCAACTTCAACCAATTCGCTCTGATACCAGCTGTGAGACCCCTGCCCCCTCTACGCAGCACCGGAATCCGGGGAGCTAGCAGCGGAAGTAGCAACCTCTCATGCGGGGCAGGGTTTCCTACTCGAGGCCTCGCCCACGAATGTCCGGACAAGAGACTAATCCCTCGGTTCTTCCAAAATCGAACCCGAAAAAAACTTCCCTCGCCCAAAAAGCACGGGCGATTCCTCCAGGAAAAATATTCTAACGTAGTCAAGAGCCTTAACTTCCCTTTTGCATTCCGACCGAGCCCACGGATCACATGGTCAGATCAAGGGAGGAACTTGCACTTGGATCATAGAGACCAACGCTTTTTTCCTCATCAAAGAGGCACAGTCGTTGATTCTTTTCCATAGAACAAGGATTATCCCGTGATTTACTTCAACTATCGTAACTTGAACAGAATTAAATTTTAATTATAGGGATCCATCAATCCAGCCTAACCCCATCTAGCCTCATGGGTTAGCCAACCGCCCATGGGTTAGCCAACCACTGTATTGATAGAATCCATTATGAAAATTTGGTTATGTTTTGTCCCGGCTACCAGAAAAGAGAGTTTCCAGACCCCCTAGCCGGCTCTTATGCAAAACTTAAATAGACACACCGCTTACGCACCCAATATGAAATTGCCTTTTCTTAGACTCAACTATTTCCAAATAGCATTGCAGTAAAACCACAGTGTTTCCATCACAATCCTCAGTATTCCAATTCCATATCCAATTTTCAATCATTCCTTCCTCTCGGCGTACCTATGGCATCATTGCCAACCAGAACGCTCACCACCTGCTTACTCAAGGGCCTTTTTAATAGTTCCTAGCCCATAGTACCCAGGAATATAATCAAGTATTCCACTCATTCCTTCCTCTCATCACCGTACCTATGGCATCATTGGCAACCAGAGCGCTCACACCACCTTCTCACTTCCTTAGGAGTCTTTTCAATAGTTCCTAGCCCATAGTACCTAGGAATATAATCACATAAAAATCATATGGACTCTCAGTTGAAGATCATCAAGATCAACCAACAAGATCCATGTAAAAGAGCCATAAACTCATTCGTTTTGAAGACCAGCAAGGCTAATTAACCAGATCCATGCCCGTGCTCAGAAAACAACTCCAACTCATTTTCTTCCTCGACACGTGCGTGGGTATCCTAGGCGAGACCTAGAGCCCGTATGGTCAGCACCCTCTAGGTTCCTTCGTAGGTGACCTAGTGCTTCACTCATAGGCTGCTTCCTTGGTCCCTCATCCATACCGAGAAGCTCCTCATTTTAATCGAACCGAGGCTGGTCAAGACCTCGACCGAGACCTTGCCATGCGAGACATCCTTCAACCGTTAGCTGTTGCAACTTTTTCACTTAGGTCCCCAAACGACCTCATTCACAAGATGGTCAAAATGCTTCCCCAGCATTCTTGACATAAAACAATCTTTAAAAAACAGGTTTCACATACAAATACAGTTCCAAATAAAATTCCCATCTTTCGTCTCATCACTCTACATCCTTTCACATTATTCCTCATCTTTTCTCATCATTCCACATCCTTTCACATTATTTCTCATCATTTCTCATCTTCCCACATCTTTCTACATCAATCCATATCACATCACATCATTCCACATCCTTTCATATTATTTCTCATCATTTCTCATCTTTCTACATCAATCCATATCACATCACATCATTCCCACATCAACTCACATCCAATCACATCATCCCACATCCAATCACATCATCCCACATCAATTCACATCTAATCACATCATTTCCATATCAACTCATATCCAATCACATCGTCCCACATCAACTCACATCCAATCACATCATTCCCACATCAACTCACATCCAGTCACATCATTTCCACATCAATCCACATCTATTCACATCTTCCCACATCAATCCACATCTAATTACATCATTCCTACATCTAATTACATCATTCCCATATCAATCCACTTCTATTCACATCTTCCCACATCAATCCATATCTAATCACATCATTTCCAAATCAATCCACATCTTCCCACATCAATCCACATCTAATCACATCATTCCTATATCAATCCACATCTATTCACATCTTCCCACATCAATCCACATCTATTCACATCATTTCACATCCATTTATATCATTTCACATTCATTCACATCCATTCACATCATTTCACATCCATTCACAACATTTCACATCCATTCGCATCATTTCACATCCATTCGCATCCATTCACATCTATTCACATCTATTCACATCCATTCGCATAATTTCACATCCATTCACATCCATTCACATCTATTCACATCATTTCACATCCATTCATATCATTTCTATCTAAATGAGTTATTTTCATAATTCATCTAGAATTTTGTGCATAACCTTCTTTATTTTTCAAGCAATTGAATAATGCCCAAACTCCAATTTCAACATAAAATTTATTATGCATAAATTCATTCTTTAATGATCTAAAATTTTCCATAGCTTCTCCACATTTTCTAAGAAATGATAATACTCAAATTTTCACTTTTGATATAAAAGTTATTTATGCATAAATTTCATTTTCTAATTAGAAAGATTTTACCATAACTTTCCCATGTTTTCTATGAAATGAGAGTGCTTAAAATTTCACTTTTAGCATAAAAAATAATTATACATAAAATTCATTTTCTAATGCTGAAATTTTTGCCATAGTTTTCCTGCATTTTCTATGAAATGATAATACTCATAGTTCCTCTTTTAGAATAAAATTATTTATGCATAAACTTTCATTTTCTAATTAGAAACTTTTGCCATATTTTTCCCATAATTTCTATGAATTGAGAATGGTTAAAATCACACTTTTAACCTAAGAATTAGTTTATGTATAAACTTAAGCTTAAACATAAACATTAATTCATCATAATCAAGAAAAACATGGTTTTTAAGAGGAAACCCATAGAATAAAATACTTCCCAAGCATGAGGGAGATTGGGAAGAAGAATAACATTAAAAGAGAGCATAAACAACATTGTTTAGTCTTACCCTTGTTTTGCTTGATTCTTTACCTTGCAAAAATGGTGTAGCCTTCATGGAAAGAGGCTTGGCCACCAAGGGGGAAGGATAATCTTCAAGAAAGAAGAGGTTTAATGAAGCTCCAAAGATTCACAATAATAGAAATATAATAAACTGAAAAGTACACTAGCATATAGTTACTCCAATATGAAAATACAAAGGAATGGGAGTCTATTTATAGGTGAGGGAGGCTACTAACCAAGTCCAACTGGATTCTAGAGGTTTTCAGCTTCAATTTGACTCAATTTGGACAAGATTTGGATCAGCTTGGCTCACTTTTTGATCCAGTTTATAATAGGAGGAGAGAGGAGAGATAAAAATATCTCATTTTTTTTAATTAAAAATACAAAGTAATGATGAGAAAAAGATACCTAATTCATGAGCCCTTTCCCTCCTTATCGAGGTGTTAACAATTTATTATTTTACCAAAATTCTTATTTTTTTACTAATAAATCCAGTACTTGGTTAACTCTTCATCGTATGTAAACATTTACTTTTTTTGGGAGATTTTATTTTATTCTTTGTATTTTTCTCATCCCAACACTTGGATTAATCCTATTGGTCCTTTAAAACCTTATTTGGACCTTAATCAAAATTTTCTGAAAATGTGGACCCTTAGGCTAAGGTCTCTAATCCTATTGGTCCTTTAAAACCTTATTTGGACCTTAATCAAAATTTTCTGAAAATGTGGACCCTTAGGCTAAGGTCTCTAATACACATATTCAGTTAATTTCTAATGCACATTGAAAAATTCTCTTTAAACTTCTGTTTCAGGAGAATTCATCTTAGATATTAGGAGAAATTTTGTATCCAAAAATATATCAAATTTGTATTATCTCTCTCTAGAATATTTTCTCTCCTAGGCCAAAAACAAGAAAAAACAATGTTTTCTTGCATTCTGAATTAGGAGATGATTACAGAAACTGAAGGGGAGGTTCTTACACCTTTACATCTCAAAAAGTTGGAGGGAGGAATCTTACATACTCGTAAAATGTGGTCATAGCTTCGTTAAAGTCGTTCGCATCTTCTTCGTTGAATGTCATTTTCGGTAGAAGTTATCAAAGGCAATCCATACATTAGCCTTTGTAATTCTAGTTTTGCCATTATTACTAAGATCTGGGACAACCATGTATAACTTCCTCCATGCCTCATACTTCCATAGTTAAAGCTCTAATAATGGCCTTCATTGTTCTTTGGTGGGTGGTGACAAAATTTTATAGCCTTGCCTCCACCAATACTTGGTTTTCACGGCACATTCCCACTTGCGCCTGAACTCTTCTCATCTTTCTTTATTTCCACTTTCCCTTTGTGTAGATCCATGCATGAAAGAACCTCCTCCACTCTCTTACACAATGCTTGGGCCTTTAATGTCGATTGCATCGTGTATGATAACTTTCACATCACATTGATGTCCCAAATCTTTGAGCAGCTTTTTCAGCATACCACCTCATATGCAACCATAGATGCTCCTCTATACTTTGCCTCTTGGATAGATAAAGCAACTATGGATTGCTTTTTGCTACTCCAACTCACCAACTGCACTTTCCAATGTGAAAGCATAGCCACTAGTAGATCTTCTATCTCATAAGAACTACCTACCCAATTTGCATCTGTAGATCCACGAACATACATAGCTTTGCCATACTCATAAAGGAGTCCATAATGTGTTGTAGATTTCACATAGCTCAAGATTCTTCTCACTCCAAATGTGGTTTCCTTGGGCTTTGCATAAACTAACTCACAAGACCAATCGCATAGCATAAATCTGGTCTAGTGATAGTCATGTATATCAAACTACCAACCATATTTCTATACGTTGTCACATCCTCAATCTCTTCACCACAATCATCCCTTAGCTTCACATTTTGCTCCAATGGTGTGCTTATTGGCTTACAACCTGTCATGCCATACTTTTCTAGAATATTCAATGCATAATGCCTTTGAACCAACCAAATCTCTTTCTTTGTTTTCACCACTTCAATGCCAAGAATTTCCCCAAGTCTTTCATGTCAAATTCACTACATAATGAAGCTTTCATATCAGTAAGATCCTTGCTTGAATCACCTGTCACAATCAAGTCATATACATAGATGGACAATCATCACAATACCATGTGGTGTCTTCTTTTGCATATAGCAATGAATCTGATGTTTCCACATGAAAACTAATACTTATGAAATACTTGCTTATCTTGTCTATCCAAGCACTTGGTGCTTGCTTCAATCCATAAAAGGCCTTCTTCAACCTACATACATGTGTAGGATATTTGGGATGCACATAGCCTTCTTACTGCTCCATGAACACCCCTTCTTGTAATTCATCATTTAGAAATGCATTCATTTGATGCATTTCCCAACCATTTGATGATGCAGCCACCAATGCAATCATAGATCTCACTCTATTCCCATCTTAGCCTCCCACGGCGCTAAATGTTTCATCATAATCATGTGTCTGTGCATATCCCTTTGCGATCAATCTTGATTTATGCCTTTTTGTTGATCCATCCGACTTACATTTCACTTTATACACCCATTTGCAACCAATGACATTCTTTCCGCTTGGTAATGCAACCAAGTCCCATGTATTATTGTGTACCAAGGCCTCTATTTCTTTGTCTTGGTTTCTCTTATACATGCTTTTCAATAGCTTCTTCAAAACATGATGATTTCACATGCTTCACCATTGATGTCATGTATGCATGATGCATTGCATACCCATCATATGTCAATCATATGTCAATCTCTCCACTAGATACCTTATCCTTTGTGACCTTCTCAAAACCTGTGAATCACTTTGTACACCCTCTACTCTAGCATGTGGAGGAAAATATCTCTCTTGGCTTACACCTAGAGTACGTAAGACTGGGATGCTAAGTTCTTCATCTAAGCTTTCCGAGCTAGATGACTCATAACCTATCATGCCAATTCCTTCAACCTTCTTTTTGCCTTTGTCAACAAAACTTCCACTTGTGTTCACATCACCATGTCTCAACCTTCCTGACCATGGACTTACATTATCACTTTCACTTGATGTTTCACCTGGCCCAGATAATGAAGTAATGCTCTCTTTTGGCAAGTTCACATGCACATATGCATCTATGTTATCAACCATAACATTATCTTTGTTTTTGTACCAACTTGCCAACAACTCATCAAATACAACATCTCTAGAAATGAGCACCTGTTTAGTTTCTAGATTGTAACATTTATAAGTCTTTCTATCTTGTGCATAATCAATGAATATGCACTTCTCTGTCTTTGGATCCAATTTCCTTCTCTTCCCAATGTACATAGGCAATACATCTAAAAACTTTGAGATGCCCAATGTCTGGCCTTAAACCTGTCATCCTCATCTCAAGATTACTCTCATGTGTGGCAACTGTAGATGTCTCATTCAAAATGTACACCACTGTGGCACATGCTTCTTCCAAAAAATACAAAGGCATACTCTTCTTATTCATCAATGCTCTTGCCACTTCACCTATCACATGATTCTTTCTCTCAGCAACTCCATTTCGCTGAGGAGTATACATGCATGTAAGTTGTTGTCTAATACCATGGTCTCTCAAGATTGCATCAAATACATGTGATATTTACTCACCACCACCATTTTTCCTCAAACATTTAATCCAATGACCATATTGCTTTTCCACAAGTGCTTTGAATTCTTTGAACTTGCCCAAGGCTTCACTCTTCTCTTGTAGAAAATAAATCCATGTCATTCTCCTGAAATCATCAATAAATGTGATGTAATACCTGCTCCCATTTATTGATTGGGTTTGTGTGGGACCCCATATATCACTATGCACAATCTCATTGGCCTTCTACTTATTTGACTATCCTTGGGAAATGGCAACCTTGCTTGTTTCCCAAATTGACATGCATCACAAACATGTGTACTCCCATCATAATTGAACTTAGGTAGACCACCAACATGCCTTTTTTTTTCATATATTTCAGCTTTTGAATGTTTACATGACCAATCCTTTTGTGCCAAATATCAATGTCTAGCACTATCCCACGATTATGAGAAAACATGGCTGACTTCAATTCTAGAATGCTTGCATCCAGCTTGAACAATCTCCCCTATTTTTTACCTTTAGCAATCAATTTACAGCCATGCTTAAAGTCATCAACAAAACAACCATGCTCATTAAATCTCACTTGCAATCCTTGTTCCACCATTTGTCCACTCTTTATAATATATGGCACATACAACACCTCAGATATAGTTTTCACCCTACCATCATGAATCCTCAATGATGGCACACTACCACCATGTGTTTACAATAGGATGTTGAGTATCATCACCTAGCAGCATAACCTTGGTTTTATGTTGGCATCATGTTACTTAACCACTTTCCATAACATGTCATGTGGTTTGATGCACCTGAATCCATATACCATGTGTCATCACTCTCTTTGCATTTTTCATAGTACCCATCACATGCTTCATGGAAAACAAATGATTTGTATGTCCATTGCTAGATAATGCACAATTTCCATGTTGTACTCTACCACCTTGAACATCATTTTTCTTTTGCAGCAATCTCTAGCCATATGTCCGAGTTTGCCACAATAATGGCACTGAATGCCATGCACATTTTGTTGTTGTGGTTTCCAACAACCTCTACCACAAGATCCAAAACTCCCTCTAACATGAGGGTAAAAATCTCTACCACCACGTGCACCAAATGATGGCTATGAATCCTATTATTGTTGTCGTGGCCTATCATGCCAACCACGTCCACCTGTACGCCCTCTCGAACTAGATCTCCCCCTACCTCTAGCAGCTCTATGAGTGTAGAATGCTTGGTCCCTTGCATGCCCACTAGTACTAGATAAAGCACCAAAACCAAGTTTTATCTTCTCCACAATAAGCAAAGAGACCAACTCATCAAAATCTAGGGAATCTCCACCTCTAACTCGGATAGAGGTTTCAAATGCTTTGTAATACTTACCCAATGTAAGATCCCTGTCCCGACTGCGCAACGAATTCAAGGGTGCTAGCAACGGAAGTAGCACTTCTTGCGCAGGGTAGGGTCCCACACTCGGGGCCTCGCCCACGAATATCCGGACAACAGACTAATCCATCGGTTCTTCCAAAATCAAACCCGAAAAAACTTCCCTTGCCCAGAAAGCACGGGCAATTCCTCCAGTAACTTTTCTCTAATGTAGTCCAGTAACTTTTCTCTAATGTAGTCAAAAGCCTTAACTAACTGAACTCATCTGACCAAACCCGTAGTATCAAAGTCAGATCAAGGAAAAGATTGCACTTGGATCATAGAGACCAATGCTTTTTTCCTCATTGAGAGGCACAGCCGTTGATTCTTTTCCATAGAGCAGTTTTTATCCGGGATTTACTTCATCTATCGTACCATAACAGAATTGAGTCTCATTTTAGGGATCCATCAGTCCAGCCTAACCCCATCTAGTCCCATGGGTTAGCTAACCGCCACCCAACCATTGTAGTGATAGGATCCAATTAAGAATTTGGTTAGGTTTTGTCTCGGGTACCAGGGAAAAGAGTTCCCAGGCCTCCTAGCTGGATATTTATACAAACTTAAAACTAGTCACACCACTTACACACCCAATATGAAATTGCCTTTTTCACAAAATCAGCATCTTCTAAAAACAATCTTTTAATGAAACCATTGTGTCACTGATCATAATCTTCAAAATCTCCGGTTGAATCCTTATTTCCAATCTTCCTTCATCGGTGTACCTATGGCATCATTGGTAACCAGAACGCTCACCACCTGTCCACTCAGGGGCCTTTTCGATAGTTCCTAGCTCATAGTAACCGATAATATATTCACATATCAAAAATGGAATCTCCGTTGAAGATCAGCAAGATTAACCAATAGATCCATATAAAAGAGCGATGGACTTATCCATTAAGGACCAGCAAGGTCAATCAACTAGATCCATGCCCGAATTCAGAAAACAACTCTTACTCCTTGTGTTCCAATATCTTCCACGACGCACGTGTGGGTATCGTCGGCGACCCCCCTAGATCCCGAGCACCCTATGGTCAGTACCCTCTAGGATCCTTTGCAGGTGACCTAGCGCTTCACTCATAGGCCACTTCCTTGGTCCCTCATCCACCGTATCGGAAGCTCACCATTTAAATCGAACCGAGGCTGGTCAAGACCTCGACCAACCTTGCTATGTGAGACGTCCTGCGTTGACTCTCCGTTCAACTGTTCCAACTTTATCAGCTAGGTCTCCACGACCTTAATCATAAGACGGTCAAAACGCTTCCCCAACATTCTTGACATAAAATAGTCATTTAAAAACAGGCCATAAAATAGTTTCTATAAAACGAACTCTCGTCTTTCCACATTAATCAACATTACTTAATCCACATTCATTTCGTATAAATTCCCATTCTCATCCAATCACATCATTTTCCATCTCAACACTTCTTTCCTCAATATCCTCATCAGATCTCATCCACTCGCATTACTTAATCAACATTACTTAATCCACATTCATTTCATATAAATTCCCATTCTCATCCAATCACATCATTTTCCATCTCAACACTTCTTTCCTCAATATCCTCATCAGATCTCATCCACTCGCATTTACCCATATATCGACATCTCATCCATTCATATTTACCCGATTCACATCACATTCATTCACATCCCATCCATTCATATTTACCCAATTCGCATCAAATTCATTCACATCCTGATTCACATGACAACACATCCATTCTCATCCCATATCATTCATTCACATCCCGATTCACATGACATCACATCCCATATCATTCATTCACATCCCAATTCACATGACATCACATCCATTCACATCCCATATCATTCATTCAATCCCGATTCACATGACATCACATCCATTCACATCCCATATCATCACATTCACATCCACATATATTCTTTCACATACATCCACATATCATTCCGAAGGGTCTTAACTTAGTTTCAGATTTGGCGGGGGTTTTGAGAGTATTTTTCTAAATTGGTCACACCTTCTCTCCTTAAAAGAGTTTGGTCTTGGTCATAGTCTGATTCAAGGTTCGAGTCTGATAAGATTTTTCTTGAACTAGCTTCCTCAAAAAGGCTTGATAATCCAGTTACTATTTTACCGAATTTCTTTCTTTGAAAATTCACTTAACTGATTTCTAAATTAATTACGAATTTCAATGAGGAATAAATTTATCATTTATCTGAATATTTCAATCTCGATAGATCTCCTGAATTTTCTTTTTACAATCCTAGTGAATATAAAACGATAGACATTTCTTTCTTTTAAGAATAAATCCTTTATGCATCTTTTTATGCATAAAATCAAAATTAATGAGAATAACACTTTTGAATTAAAAATAAATTCCTTTATGCATCTTTCTATGCATAAAATCAAAATTAATGAGAATAACTCTTTTGAAATAAAAATAAATTCCTTTATGCATCTTTCTATGCATAAAATCAAAATTAATGAGAATAACTCTTTTGAAATAAAAATAAATTCCCTTATGCATCTTTCTATGCATAAAATCAAAATGAATGAGAATAACTCTTTTGAAATAAAAATAAATTCCTTTATGCATCTTTCTATGCATAAAATCAAACTTAATGAGAATAACACTTTTGAATTAAAAATAAATTCCTTTATGCATCTTTCTATGCATAAAATCAAAATTAATGAGAATAACTCTTTTGAATTAAAAATAAATTCCTTTATGCATCTTTCTATGCATAAAATAAAAATTAATGAGAATAACACTTTTGAAATAAAAACAAATTTCTTTATACATCTTTCTATGCATAAAACAAAAGTAATGAGAATAACTCTTTTGAAATAAAAATAAATTTCTGTATGCATCTTTCTATGCATAAAATCTAAAAATAAAGAGAATAACACTTTTGAATTAAAGATAAATTCCTTTATGCATCTTTCTATGCATAAAATCAAAATTAATGAGAATAACTCTTTTGAAGTAAAAATAAATTCCTTTATGCATCTTTTTATGCATAAAATCAAAATTAATGAGAATAACTCTTTTGAAATAAAAATAAATCTTTCTATGCATAAAATCAAAATTAATGAGAATAACACTTTTAAATTAAAAATAAATCTTTTAGAATGCACAAACAGAAGGAATTACTCTTTTAGAATAACCTAATAATAAACTTTAGTTCCACAAAATTCAAGAAAATTTTACCATAACCTCCTTTGTATGGCTGATCATTTCTCAATTTTATCATTCAATTTATGACTTGAATTAATCCAATTTGAATTCTAATATACTCCATTTTCTAAAAATCAAGAGAGTAAACAATGAAAAGAGTTTAATCAATCATTTAATTAAATTTTCTAGGATTAAGAAGGGCTAAATTATAAAGAAGAGGAGGGGGTGGCCTTTCCATCAAGGCATAGCATCATATTTTAATTCAAATATTTACAAAGCATAATTTTTAAGAAAACCATAGATTTAAAATTCACAATAAGTAAGAATTAAGCTTACATGGAGTTTGTAAGATTTCCTTTGGCTTGAGGGATTGAGGGTTCTACTCTTGTTTGCAACAAGAGTGGCCACCAGTTCTTTTGGAGAGGATTTAGTCAAAAACAATTGAATTATCAAGTGAATTCAATGTATTTGACTCTGGGGAGGAGTAGAGTAACAGTGCATAAACACTATTAACCTTTTACAAGGGGGAGGCTTCTATTTATAGGAAAAAGTGAGCCTCTAACTAAGCAAACTGATTCTAGAATTTTCCAGATCAGTTTGGTCACTTTTTGACCATTTTTAGGTCAGTTTAGCTTACTTTTTGGATCTAGTTGAAACAGGAGAGAGGAGAGATGAAAATATCTCATTATTGTGAGTTTAAAATTCATCCACACATGTGAAATAGGCACCTCCTTCATGAGGGGAATTTCCCACACTGAGGTGTCAAAAATGCATCATTTGTTCTAAATATCTCTTCTGTTTTAACTAATAACCTTGTCCTTTTTTTAGTAGTCAACTCTTCATCTTATGTGAGTATTTACTCATTTTTTGGGAGATTTTCTTTTATTCTTCAATTTATCTCCTCCCTACATTTGGATTAATCTTATTGGTTTATAGGAACCTTAATCCAAAATTTTCAGAAAATCTGGACCCTTAGGCTAAGGTCCTTTTTACCTATTTTCAATTTATTCCAATTGCACACTGAAAAGTTCTTTTTGAATTTCTGTTTCAGGGGAAATCATTTTAATAAGAAGATTTCCATCTAAAAATATCTAGAAACTGAATTACCTCTCTCTAGAATATTTTCTCTCTCTGGGCCAAAACAGATAGAAACAAGATCTGTTATTATTCTGAAAAGGGGATTGATTACAGGGGGAGAAACTGGACATCTTGAGGGGCTGGGGGAGGAATCTTACATCCTACCCCACTTAAAAAACGCGAGATGTCCTCATCTCGCAAGGTGGAGTATGATCTCTTTCATCATCTTCTTCTTCTTCGATCACTTCCAGCGTTACTGCCTTGGAAGTGGATGGCCGATTTGGGAACAACTCTCTTTGACTTTCCCTATTCTAAGGTAGAGGTCTTGCATTACTTTGGTTTGAAACTGCGGGTTGGTTAGAGGGTCTACCTTTGGGATTTCCCTGATTTTAGCGGATAGAAACCTGATTACTCTGGAAGGAAGGAGCTGGAGTCTGGAATCTTGATCCCTGATTTTCCTACCTTGAAAACCTTGATCCAAAAGGAGTTGGACAATCCATACTGCGATGTCCAATTCCTTGACAATTATAGCATTTCACTCCCTTGTGTTCAAGGGTGGAACTTCTGAAGTTAAATTCCAGGGGATTGAGTTTCGAGAAAATGACATTTCTTCCATTCTGAAACTTCCCATATCCTGGGCTTGACCCTGATATCTCTTAGGCAGTGGAAGGTTGAAATCACCTTCTGGAACTAAAAACCTTTTGAAAGGTGATGGTGCTGGCTTTGGTGGGAGCTTGACATCAAAGGCCTTGGAGAAATCCTTCACCAACCGCACTGCTTCGGCCATGAAAACTGGCTTGGCGTTCTTCACCAAAATATTCAAAGGTTCGTTCAGTCCCCGAATGAACCTGGCCCATCAGCTGTTCTTCACTCAGCGGTGGCGAGTATTTGAGGAAGAGAGCAAACGCTTGGTGATATACTTCAATAGTTTTGCTCCCCTGGGTTAGATCTAAGAATTCGTTCATCTTTGTTTCCAAAAATCCGGGAGGACAGAACCTCGTCCTTAGGTAAATTTTGAGATCATTCCATGTCTTGGTATTCTGATCCAGAGACAGTTTGTCTTGCAGTGGTTTCTCCATGATGCCACTGTGGCTGTTTCTACTATCTTCAGCCTTGCAAGAGCCATTTTGCTCTTCTCACTGTACCCGGTGACATCAAAGTACTCTTCCATTGCTTCGATCCACTTCTCCACAGCCTTGCCCAAGTTTTCCCCTTCACCCTTGAAGGCCCAGGCTGTGAACTATGAAGAGTTTTACGAACATCCAAGTCGAGCTCTTTCTCATCGAGTGGGGGTTATCATTTCTACCACGACGACCTCCATCCATGTTCCTATCAATACAAAAAATCTTGTTAAGTCCCTTTATTTATAATTCAAATCCGATTTTTGATTCCTGATTCTGGGATTCTTTAGATAGGTCGACTCCCCATCGAATCGTGGGATAAAGATACTCACATTATCAGATAACAATTCATTCAAAACATATCATTCATATTGTTAACACAATAATGGTCTATTAGACCCAAATTTTCATTTGAACAGTACTCCATGGGGGATTTCAATTTTATAGATTTTTAATTTGTCATCCCTTAACTTGATCCACTAGGTCAAGAGTTAATAGTAGCAATCTGTCAGCACAATCCACTAATCTCATAGTGATTTGCTGAAGTCATTATCGTCATTCCAGTTACGAACATCATCACAGGGACTCGTCCCATTCATCCTCATTGTGGTTTTGCTCAGTTTATCGCTTTTCAACCAAAAATTTAGGAATCATCATTTTTTTCAATCAGAATTCAATTCAACTCATCAATTCTCAATTAGAATTTTAAAATCATATCAACCACATTCGAATTCATCATCTGGATAGCATTTTAGCTTATAATTTCAAGATCTTAGATGTACTCGTATATACTACCAGTAAAGAGCTGCAGTTATACCCTCGGTATATACGGGTAGTCATGGTCCTTGGAACTATAAGGTAAATAATACCATCATGTCTAGGTCTCAAGCAAGTCAGGGATTCCATATAATTGCAGTACTTCCATCTGAAGACCTAATTATCAATTTAGGAATTCAATTCTGAATATCAATTTGTATGAGTTTCATCACACAATTCCAACCTTTTACTACTGCTTCATAAATTTATGACATTCTTGGCTTCTCAGTTGATCCATTTTAGCCAAATTGCTCTGATACCAGCTGTAAGATCCCTGTCCCTATCGCGCAACGAATTCAAGGGTGCTAGCAGCGGAAGTAGCACTTCTTGCGCGGGGTAGGGTCCCACACTCGGGGCCTCGCCCCACAGATATCCAAATAAGAGACTGATCCATCGGTTCTTCCAAAGCCGAACCCAAAAAAAACTTCCCTTGCCCAGAAAGCACGGGCGATTCCTCCAGTAACTTTTCTCTAACGTAGTCAAAAGCCTTAACTAACTGAACTGATCTGACCGAACCCATAGTATCAAAGTCAGATCAAGGAAAAGATTGCACTTGGATCATAGAGTCCAATGCTTTTTTCCTCATTGAGAGGCACAGCCGTTGATTCTTTTCCATATAACAGTTTTTATCCGCGATTTACTTCATCTATCGTACCATAACAGAATTGAGTCTCATTTTAGGGATCCATCAGTCCAGAGCCTAACCCCATTCAGTCCCATGGGTTAGCCAACCGCCGCCCAACCACTGTAGTGATGGGATCCAATTAAGAATTTGGCCAGGTTTTGTCCCGGGTACCAGGGAAAAGAGTTCCCAGGCTCCCTAGCCGGATATTCATGCAAACTTAAAACTAGTCACACCACTTACACACCCAATATGAAATTGCCTTTTTCACAGAATCAGCATCTTCTAAAAATAATCTTTTAATGAAACCATTGTGTCACTGATCATAATCCTCAAAATCTCCGGTTGAATCCTTATTTCCAATCATTCCTTCATCGGTGTACCTATGGCATCATTGGTAACTAGAACGCTCACCACCTGTCCACTCAGGGGCCTTTTCGATAGTTCCTAGCTCATAGTAACCGGTAATATATTCACATATCAAAAATGGAATCTCCGTTGAAGATCAGCAAGATCAACCAACGAATCCATATAAAAGAGCCATGGACTCATCCGTTGAGGACCAGCAAGGTCAATCAACCAGATCCATGCCCGAATTCAGAAAACAACTCTTACTCCTTGTTCCAATATCTTCCACGACGCACGTGTGGGTATCGTCGGGTGACCCAGAGCCCGAGCACTGTATGGTCAGCACTCTCTAGGATCCTTCGCAGGTGACCTAGCGCTTCACTCATAGGCCGCTTCCTTGGTCCCTCATCCACCGTACTGGAAGCTCACCATTTATATCGAACCGAGGCTGGTCAAGACCTCGTTGACCTTGTTACGCGAGACGTCTTGCGTTGACTCTCCGTCAGCTGTTGCAACTTTATCAGCTAGGTCTCCACCACGACCTTAATCACAAGACGGTCAAAACGCTTCCCCAGCATTCTTGACATAAAACAGTCATTTAAAAACAAGCCATAAATACAGTTTCTATAAACGAACTCTCGTCTTTCCATATTAATCAACATTACTTAATCCACATTCATTTCATATAAATTTCAATTCGCATCCAATCACATCATTTTCCATCTCATCACTTCTTTCCTCAATATCCTCATCAAATCTCACCCACTCGCATTTACCCATATCGACATCTCATCACATCACATTCATTCACATCTCATACATTCATATTTATCCGATTCGCATCACATCACATCACATTCATTCACATCTTGATTCACATGACATCACATCTATTCTCATCCCATATCATTCATTCGCTTCCCGATTCACATGACATCACATCCATTCATATCCCATATCATTCATTCACATCCCGATTCACATGACATCACATCCATTCACATCCCATATCATTCATTCACATCATGATTCACATGACATCACATCCATTCACATCCCATATCATTCATTCATATCTCGATTCACATGACATCACATCCATTCACATCCCATATCATTCATTCACATCTCGATTCACATGACATCACATCCATTCACATCCACATATATTCTTTCACATACATCCACATATCATTCCGAAGGGTCTCAACTTAGTTTCAGATTTGGCGGAGGTTTTGAGAGTATTTTTCTAAATTGGTCACACCTTCTTTCCTTAAAAGAGTTTGGTCTTGGTCATAGTCTGATTCAAGGTTCGAGTCTGGTAAGATTTTTCTTGAACTAGCTTCCTCGAAAAGGCTTGATAATCCAGTTACTATTTTACCGAATTTCTTTCTTTAAAAAATTCACTTAACTGATTTCTAAATTAATTACGAATTCCAATGAGAAATAAATTTATCATTTATCTGAATATTTCAATCTCAATAGATCTCCTGAATTTTTTTTCACAATCTCGGTGAATATAAAACGATAGAAATTTCTTTCTTTTAAGAATAAATCCTTTATGCATCTTTTTATGCATAAAATCAAAATTAATGAGGATAACACTTTTGAATTAAAAATAAATTTCTTTATGCATCTTTCTATGCATAAAATCAAAATTAATGAGAATAACTCTTTTGAAATAAAAATAAATTCCTCTATGCATTTTTCTATGCATAAAATCAAAATTAATGAGAATAACACTTTTGAATTAAAAATAAATTCCTTTATGCATCTTTCTATGCATAAAATCAAAATTAATGAGAATAACTCTTTTGAATTAAAAATAAATTCCTTTATGCATCTTTCTATGCATAAAATCAAAATTAATTAGAATAACACTTTTGAAATAAAAATAAATTCCTTTATGCATCTTTCTATGCATAAAATCAAAATTAATGAGAATAACTCTTTTGAAATAAAAATAAATTTCCTTTATGCATCTTTCTATGCATAAAATCCAAATTAATGAGAATAACTCTTTTGAAATAAAAATAAATTCCTTTATGCATCTTTCTATGCATAAAATCAAAATTAATTAGAATAACACTTTTGAAATAAAAATAAATTCCTTTATGCATCTTTCTATGCATAAAATCAAAATTAATGAGAATAACTCTTTTGAAATAAAAATAAATTTCTTTATGCATCTTTCTATGCATAACATCAAAATTAATGAGAATAACACTTTTGAATTAAAAATAAATTCCTTTATGCATAAAATCAAAATTAATGAGAATAACTCTTTTGAAATAAAAATAAATTCCTTTATGCATCTTTCGATGCATAAAATCAAAATTAATGAGAATAACACTTTTGAAATAAAAATAAATTCCTTTATGCATCTTTCTATGCATAAAATCAAAATTAATGAGAATAACTCTTTTGAAATAAAAATAAATTTCTTTATGCATTTTTCTATGCATAAAATCAAAATTAATGAGAATAACACTTTTGAAATAAAAATAAATTCCTTTATGCATCTTTCTATGCATAAAATCAAAATTAATGAGAATAACACTTTTGAATTAAAAATAAATTCCTTTATGCACCTTTCTATGCGTAAAATCAAAATTAATGAGAATAACTCTTTTGAAATAAAAATAAATTCCTTTATGCATCTTTCTATGCATGAAATCAAAATTAATGAGAATAACGCTTTTGAATTAAAAATAAATCTTTTAGAATGCACAAACGGAAGGAATTACTCTTTTAGAATAACCTAATAATAAACTTTAGTTCCACAAAATTTAAGAAAATTTTACCATAACCTCCTTTATATGGCTGACCATTTCTCAATTTTAACATTCAATTTATGACTTGAGTTAATCCAATTTGAATTCTAATATCTCTAATCTACTCCATTTTCTAAAAATGAAGAGAGTAAACAATGAAAAGAGTTTAATCAATCATTAATTAAACTTTCTAGGATTAAGAAGGGCTGAATTGTAAAGAAGAGAAGGGGGTGGCCTTTCCATCAATGCATAGCATCAGATTTTAATTCAAACATTTACAAACCATAGATTTAAAATTCACAATAAGTAAGAATTAAGCTTAGCTACCAGCATGCCTATGTAGCACCCGACATGCAGCATGCCTATGTAGCACCCGGCATGCCTAGGTAGCTACCAGCATACTAAGGTAGCACCACACCTAGCATACATTGGGAGCTCCCGTAGTTACCGGCATACTTAGGTAGCACCACACCTAGCATACATTGGGAGCTCCCGTAGTTACCGGCATACTTAGGTAGCACCTAGCATGCATTGGGAGCTCGAGGTGTATGTCGAGAGTTACTTCGATAGTAGCACTCATTATGCATTGGGAGCTCCTGGTGTATGTTGGTAGTTACTGGCATACTTAGGTAGCACTCAGTATGCATTGGGAGCTCTCGATGTATGTACATAGTTACCGGCATGCATTAGAAGCACCCGACATGCATTGGATGCTCCCGGTGTATGTCGGTAGCTACCGGTATGCATTGGAAGCTACCGGCATGCTTTGGGTGCTTTCAATGCATGTTGGTAGTTGCAAGCTTGCATTGGAAGCTATTGGCATGCCTATGTAGCACTCAGCATGCATTTCATGCTTCCGGTGCATGTTGGTAGTTACCCGCATACATTAGAAGCACCCGACATGCCTAGGTAGCATCCAACATGCATTGGGTGCTCTTGATGCATGCTGGTAGCTTTCGATGCATGATGGTACTTATCGGCATGCATTGGAAGCTACCCGCATGCCTAGGTAGCACCCGACACACATTGGGAGCTCCCGGTGCCCATACCGGTAGCTACTGGCATACTTAAGTAGCATATAGCATGCATTGGGAGCTCCCGGTACATGCCGGTAGCTATCGGCATACTTAGGTAGCACCTAGCATGCATTGGGAGCTCCAAGTGTATGTCAGTAGTTACTGGCATACTTAGGTAGCACTTGGTATGCATTGGGAGCTCTCAATGTATGTCGATAGTTACTGGCATGCATTAGAAGCAACCGGCATGCATTGAATGCTCCCAGTGTATGTCGGTAGCTACTACTGGCATGCCTAGGTAGCACCCGACATGCTTTGGGTACTCTTGGTGCATGTCGATAGTTACTGGTATGCATTGGAAGCTACCGGCATGCCTACGTAGCACTCAGCATGCATTGCATGCTTTCGGTGCATGTCAATAGTGCCTGGCATGCATTAGAAGCACCCAGCATGCATTGAGTGCTCTTGATGCATGCTAGTAGCTTTCAGTGCACATGCTGGTACTTATCGGCATACATTGGAAGCTACCGGCATGCCTAGGTAGCACCTGACATACATTGGGAGCTCCCGGTGCATGCCAGTAGCTCTAGCGGCATACTTAGGTAGCACCTAAGGGAGCTCCGTGCATGTCGGCGGGTGCATGTCGGGTGCATGTCGGGAGTTATTAAGGTAGAACTCAGTATGCATTAGAAGCTCCTGGTGGCATACTTAGGTAGCACACACTCGGTATACATTGGGAGCTCTCGATGTATGTCGGTAGTTAGCGGCATGCATTAGAAGCACCCGGCATGCCTAGGTAGCATAGGTATGCATTCGATGCTCCTGGTGAATGTCGGTAGTTACCGGCATACATTGGAAGCTACTGGCATGCCTAGATAGCACCCAGCATGGGTGCTCCTGGTGCATGTCAGTAGTTATTACGGGCATGCATTGGAAGCTACCGGCATGCCTATATAGCACCCAACATGCATTGCATGTCGGTAGTTATGGTCGACATGCATTAGAAGCACCCGGTGTGCCTAGGTAGCACCCGGCATGCATTGGGTGCTCTTGATGCATGCTGGTAGCTTTCAGTGCATGTCGGTACTTATCGGCATGCATTGGAAGCTATCGGCATGCCTAGGTAACACCCGACATACATTGGGAGCTCCCGGTGCATGCCGGTAGCTACCGGCATACTTAGGTAGCACCTAGCATGCATTGGGAGCTCTCGATGCATGCCGATAGCTAGCGGCATACTTAGGTAGCACCTAGCATGCATTGGGTAGCTACCTATGCATGTCGGTAACTACCTGCATGCCTAGGTAGCACCCGGCATATAATGGGAGCTTCCAGTGCATTCCGGTAGCTACCCGCATTCCTATACTACACTCGGCTAATGCATAAAGCTCATGCATAGGCCTTATGCATACTATGCATAAGGCTAGCTTATGCATAGCATTCATAGCTTGCACGAGGCTATGCCTAAAGCTATGCATTCCTAGCCTGCATAAAGCTATACATAAGCCTTATGCATAAACCTCATGTCGTATGGAGCTTATATATAAGCCTCATGTATGCAGCTTATACATAAAACCTCATGCATAAAGCTTATGTACCCAACTTATGCATTAGCCATATGCATATGCTTTATACATAAGGCTATATAAGGCTTGTGCATATGGCTTTATACATGATGCTTATGCATATGGCTAATGCATAAGCCTCATGCATAAACTTATGCATAGAGGCTTATCGCTAATGCATAAGCTTTATACATGAGGCTTTATGCACAAGTCTCATGCTAAACCTTATGTATAAGCCTCATGCATGAGGCTTATGCATTTGGTAATGCATAAGTCTCATGCATGAGGTTTATGCACTATCCTTATGTATGAGGCTTATGCATATGGCTAACGCATAAGCTTTATGTACTAGCCTCATACATGAGGCTAAGGCATATGGCCACCTCTTTAGAAAAGCTATGCTATCCATAGAGGGGAGAAAAAATAATAAATCCTAAAACTTACAAACCCTATAACATGTAAAAGCACAAGAAAGGAAACATAAAAGGGAGAGATCTCTTACCTTATGAGGCTTGCATGTGTGGATAACCTACAAAATCAAACCAAATAAAGAAAAAAAGTTATTAGTAACCCTAATAGAAAGCATATACAAAACCCTAATCTTAATAGAAATCTTAATGAGATTTTGCATAACATAGAAAACTTATTGAATCTTTCTTTTTCCCTTCTCATTATAGCTTAACCCTAACCCTAGCTTCTACATAGAAAACATAATAGAGAGCTTTGGATAGCTCTCCATCAAAGCTCTCTATTAGGGTTTCTATGTGTAAAAGCTAGGGTTAGGGTTAAGCTTCAATGATAAGGGAAAAAGAAGAAAAGAAAATCTTAAAAGGGAGGAAAGAGAAGGAAAATACTTACAAGAAAGCTTTCATGGAAAGCTTGTTTACATAGGAGATGAAGGAAAAGGGAAGACATACCTTGCTTGAGTTTGCTTGAGTTTGAGGAGGATAGGGTAGGAGAGGTAGAAGAGATAGATTAGATATGAACCTGCAAAAAAATGCAAGGTATCAAGGTTAGGACATTCAAATGATAAAATCGATGCAAAGGCAAAAGAGGCGGGATTAGTTTTTCCATGCCATGTTGCTGAGCAGCGTTTTATTTTTTTATAGTGTAGCAGTATTTTTTTGCTGTGCTAATAACGCTAATGAGTAACGAAAAAAAACGCTGCTGAGTAGCAAAAAAGCACTACTGAGCAGTGCTTTTTCACTTGCTCAGCAACATTAAGAGCCCCGACACTTCCTCTTCCAAAACGCTGATGTGCTCCTAATGTGTTGTAGTGTGATATCGCCACTCCTCCTTTCATGGTATAAGATCAAAAGTCCTCTTCATTCAAAGGGCTAATAGTAGCCATGGCTCTTCTACGTCCATTCCTGCACAACTCCAACATGACCCAACACTCTTATGTCTTCATTGGTCTACACCCTACCTTGAATGCTACATACATGGACATGTGGTGATTGCCATAGTTTTACAAGCCATGGTAATCATTGTGCTTGAAACCTGCTTGGCTAAAGCAGGCAAACACTAAGCATGTGGAAACCATAGCAAAGGCATTGGTTGAAGAGGTGGACACACCACCCAAGAAAGGGTTATCACTTTGTCAAGAATTAAGTTGACACTAGAATTACCACACTCTCACAGAAGGTTGCTAAAATATTCTTTAACAAAGTTGAAACCCAAGTGACCTTAGAACTTAATGAACACAAGTGGAGTGAGCATTCTTCTCCTCAAACCTCCACCATCAGGGGGCTTTGGAGGCGTAGCACCAAGGTACCTACGCGGATATATTAGAGAAAGTGTCCAAACAAATGGGATGTAGACAAGATATCTTGGATCCAATCTAAAAATCATAGCAAGCATGCATTGATTACTTTTGGATCCAATCTAAAAATCATAGCAAGCATGCACTGAAGGTGATGACTATAAGGGGAAGAGAGAGGTAAATATGGGGATGTGCAGCTCATGGCATGTGGTATTCAACGCGCTCATCCACGTGATTAAATGCCATGGCTTTATAAGCCATGGCAACACCACATGCCATGAGCTTCACATCCCCATCTTTACCTCTCTCTTAACCTTATAGTCTCATCACCTTCATCTTCATTGATTTTCACCACACCCAACAAGGTCAAGCCCCACTAGCATGAGTCTACACCCATAGAGCTGTCGCTAGCACTAAAGGGTGATAGAAAGCGAGAGCTCAATTATCACCTACTACCGAGGGGTGATTTGAGAGAGAGAGAGAGAGAGAGAGAGAGAGAGAGAGAATTATTATAGTTGTGAGACAAAAAAGAGGGAGAAGTGCACCTTCTTCTTGGGACTAGCACCAAACTTAAAGAGGGAGGGCCTCCCAAGCTAAAGAGCTTTCTTCATTCCTGGACCTGGATTTAGGAAAAGATAAGTTCAAAATGAAAATATGTCATAAAAGGGAAGTAAGTAGTGTCAAAATTTGTAAAATTAAAAAAGGGGGTATTTTAAATACATGCATACATACCCTTTGCTATATGGGTATTAACTGAGAGACCCCCCTCGGGTGACATATATATGCCAGCTAACATATATCTACATAAGAATCATTTGGATACAAAGATAAAGCCTACACAAAACACATAGTAATATTTCACATAACTGAGAGACCCCCCTCGGGTGACATATGCCAGCTAACATATATCTACATAAGAATCATTTGGATACAAAGATAAAGCCTGCACAAAACACATAGTAATATTTCACATAACAATGTAATAAATTTATGTTTGAATAATTCATCAAAACTTCACTACGTATGAGTCTATATGAATCCCATCATTTTAATGGAATAATATCACATAATTATATGCATGGGTGGGGATTTGACTCTAACTTCACAATACAGTGTGCATACAACATTTATAAGACTGTCACTCTACTAGAGCATAACTTTTGATGTGTTAGAGGTTGGTAATTCATATTTTTTTTGCTTTAATAACATGTTGTCTTATTATTGTGCGATAATCTTTACGTATTAATAGATGAAGAAGTTAAACAAGATGGGCCATGTGATGAAAACATTTCCCTAGATATTGATCTAGAGACTTCATTTCTATAACCAGTGCCAGCATTCCAGATAATTCAAACACTTCCAAGTGCTAATCTCCTCAAGAGTTTGGTGGGAGAATGTGAATACAAGGGTAAAACAACTGATCTAGTAAAGCTTTGTGCCAAGAATTCTATTTATAAATTGGTAAATAGAAAAGGAATGGAGGGGATGGAGTAGAAGTACGATATAATTACATGGACAAAACCAGAAACACAAAGCAGATCCAACAAAACTTTTTTTCTAAGAAAAAGCTTTTGTGGTTGTACCTTTCAATGTTTTAATGAAAGATATTTATTCTTTTCTCATTTAAAGTTTCCAAATAGACTTATTTAGAAAGGGTCGTTAATGAAGGCTGCTCCAACAAGCTCTCTAGCAATGGGTAGTTTTAGGAACTTATAGTGCTTCTTTTGTAAGCATGTTAATCTATGTGTGGGGATATGTTGCCCGATGTGTATCTACTACTTTATGCCCAAAGACACTTCACACATTAGGCTATTTATAGAGAGGGGGATACATACACACTTTATGCTCTAATAGGCTCTCTAACAATGGGAAATTTTGGGAACTTAGAGTGCTTCTTCTATAAGCATGTTCCTCTATGTGTGGGGGATATGCCCAATGTGTCTATACTGTTTTCTTCCCAAAGACACTTCACACACCAGACTATTTATACAGAGGGGTATGCATACACATGAGGTTCCAAAAGGGATATGCAGAGAAGCTTTGAGAAACACAAAAGGCCTAGTTGCTCGAGTCATTAGCATAGACCACAATGTAGGTCCAAGAAGGATTCAAATGATTATTACCAAGAAATTAATCTTGAAAGAATTTACAAATGAGGATAGAAAGGTGGGAGAACTCATGTCGGAAATAACTTTTTGAGATGTCACAAGAGCTCCAAGGACTTTGAAGCTTAGCAAGTAAGTGATTCCTAGTACTTTTATATGTAGTGTAGTAAGATATTTCAAAATGCAATGTTTATGGATATACACATTTGTGTAGGCTAAAGAAAATGGTCATGCAGAGTCAAAAGATTAATAGACCACAAGGTGAAGGGATAGAAGCAATCTTGGAACTGAAGAGAAAAATTCATTTTTAGTTCTTCCATGGTAGGCGTTTCCTGTTACAAGCTTAGGACTCACATGAGAGATGTTTTGTCAATAGGTCCAGGCTCAAGAGTGGACATTGTGGATTGAATGGATGCTAATGGCATTGGTGATTTGTGACACTCTTGGATTTTCTTTGATCACGCTCATAGAATTGAGGGATGGCACACAATTGCTGCACATGAATGTGTATGACCACCCCTAGTGAGCAGTTTCCTCTTATTGGCAATCTTCACTTATGAATATTTTATTTGCACTAAATCAATAGTTTCACTTATTTGCAATCTTCACTTATGAATATTTTATTTGCACTAAATCAATAGTTTCACTTATCAATTTATTTATTTTTTCAGTATCCAAGAGTTGTTAACAATAGCCACATGTGAGTTCAAGGAAGAAGATGAAGAGGCACAGATCTTATTTTGGGAGAATATAAATTTGATTATGGTTGAGCATCGAGGGAAGCCTTTAATTTTTTTGGATTCATGGCTAATGAAGCTGGAGCTAATTGGAATGCTATTCATAGGTTTACAACAGTGGTGAAATGATGGCTAGAAAAGAACGCTCGTGCCTTTTTCATTAGAGAAATAGTCCAAATGTCCATACAAATCAATATATTTTCTCATTGTACAGGGAGGCACACATTGCAATGTGTAAAAAATAGAGGACACGTGAGACAAAACATGATGTTCTTATACAATTCAAAAAAATACACGCTTGGTGGACAACTAGTAAAGCCGTAGATAAGGTCATTGTTGCAAAACTTGATAGTAGTTGGCTCAGTTTTGGTGGCATTTTGGAGTAGGCTACTAGTAGAGACACTTTCTTATACATGTGCATAAAGTTCTTTGGTTTTTATTTTCTTCTCAAAATAAGATTGTGTCAAGACCTAAGAGTGTTATGTGTGTGTAAGGTGGGGATCCCACAATCAATGCATCGGTACCTAATCTTATATGAATAAAAGCATGGGAGTTGGCTAGTAGGAGAGGGTTGTAAGCATAAAATTAGCCTCTATGATGATTATGTCACAGATATGATTAATGCAATCTTGTAATGTGCTCAACAAGTAGCTTTATGGAGGGAAAATACATTAGTAGTGGACCTAATCTTGCACAGGTGATGTAGTGATGGGAACCTCTTCACCAAAGCAGAAGAGGAAAATACATTAGTAGTGGACCTAATCTTGCACAGGTGATGTAGTGATGGGAACCTCTTCACCAAAGCAGAAGAGGAAAATGTTGCTAATTGTAGTCATAGACCAGAATTTATCTCTGTGATAGCAGATCAGGTAGACTCTGTAAAGGCAAAGGATGCAAAAATAGACTTGGAGGAACATGACAGATAAACAAGTAGTATAAATGGAGGAAGATCAACAAAATTCCAAAGATAAGTTATCTCTATAATAGTAGATCAGGTAGACTCTATAAAGGTAGAGGATGCAGCAATAGACTTGGATGAGCATGTGGCAATAGAATTGGATGAGCATGTGGCAATAGACTTGGAGGATCATGACATAGATAAACAACTATTAGAAACGGAGAAAGAAATTCATAACACTAAGTGGGCTATCATGAGAATTTGATAGATGAGCAGGGCAAAGTACCATCATTGGGCAAAGTGTAAAGTGCAATCATTAGGCAAAGGGTCGTAAATGTGATCTATGTGCAAATTTGAGGTGGGGATGTATCTCCATGTATTTCAAGTAATTATTAATTGTCACAATGGATAAAATATAAGATGTGCTATTTCTACAATATTGATGCTAAGACATACATGGAAGATTCAAACAATCCACCCCCTACTATTCCTAGTGTATGACCCATTGCAAAGGCCATATTCTTGAAAATTAGGGGAACACAAAAGCTTATTCGTGGTGTAGGTTTTAATATTGGTATTTCACTAGAGTATCTTCCAACATCCACAACTTCACATGGTGTGACAGTGTCCTTTTTGGGAGAGAAAGCCATAAGTTTCCTTATAAAAGAGGTATATCTAAAGCAGCATCCAACATCCACGACTTCACATGGTGTGACAGTGTCCTTTTTGGGAGAGAAAGCCATAAGTTTCCTTATAGAAGAGGTATATCTAAAGCAGCATCATTTAAATAGATTCAACAAGCATTGGACATGAAAGCATAGATTGTTGGTGGAGTTATATACAAAGTTGGTATCAAAGAAATATTCTGTGTGAAAACAAAGGATATTGATGAGAAGAAGTTGCCACCATTTGAAGTGGTAATACAAAAGTAGCCCTCATGTTCATGTGGTGCATTTTATGGAAAGGGTAAACAACACGAAGACATATATCTTGCTTGCAAGCATCTATATTTTATGTTTTTAATGGTTCTTGGGGAAAGATGTGAATAATCATATGCACATCCCATCAATTAAAAATAGTTCAACATATTTTGAAGGATATGCTCACAAAAGCCAAAAGGAGCTACCCTACTACTTCATATTAGGCCAGAGTTCCATTGCCTCTTTTGATGTTGTACTCCTTTTTGGTTGACCAAGAATACGTGGGTATCACTATTTCTTGATTGTAGAAATACGAGTATAAGCATCATGTGGTAGAAATTTCAACATTTCGACTTTAAATCATGAAATGAAATCTGTTTCAAATTCTCCTAACAAGCACTATGTTACTTATTCTTGCCTCAATATTACCCTTGGTACATGATCCATAAATTGCTTGTCAGAAAAGGTAGGTGGTTTAGTAGATATGTGAATCTCAATAGTGTCACCTTACTCACTCACACACTGGTAAGTTATCGATAACACAATCTACTCGCTCAGTCATGCTCGCTCCACATATGCACTCTGCCTACTAGTGTATGATTGTAGCCACACAAGTCTAGACATCTCTATACTGGCTTTAAGTATGTCCATGTCTTTGCCATTAAACTATAGTGTCCATGGATGATGCATCTTTCAATATGCCTTTAAGTTTGTCATTTCCTTTGCCTAGTACACAAGATATAGAAGCAAATGAAGTAGCACAAAGCATGATACAGGCTTTGGTTGACAAAGTTTTCATGAGGCTTGAAACAAAGATCTAGAGCTTCTTGCATAGAAGCCTTTCTCTCACGTTTTTTTTTTGCATGAGGCTATTCTTGATTTCATCTTCTTCTCTCTCATGTTTTTTTTTTTGCTTTTTTGCATGGGGCTTGAAACAAAGATCTACAGCTTCTTGCATAGAGGCCTTTCTCTCACAAATATGCAAACTAACTCCCTCCACAGACTCTATCCATGTTCTTCTCATCACTAACTAACACTCTCTCTTCTTCAACAAAACATTGATGTACGTTCCTCTTTCTCTCATAAATATACATACTCACTCCATTTTTAAAAATACATTTTTTTAGTAGACCTACTCACCATCGTCTACTATAAGCATGTCTTTATTCTTAGAAATAATGTCTTTTTCATAGAATGTTGAATGAAGAGGATGTACTCTTTTGTCCTTTAGAATTATAATTTTTCATTTTTCATAGAATGTTGAATGAAGAGGATGTACTCTTTTGTCCTTTAGAATTATAATTTTGCATTTTTCCTTCTTTGTAAAAAGACGACACAAAGAGAGAGAAGGGTACCTTTTTCCTTTTCAAGAGGATGTACTCTTTAGAGTACGTTTTTCCTTTTCAAAAGGTCAAGATCCCCTATAAATTTGATGGTGCTTCCATTTAAAATCGAATATATGCTACAAAGTGTAATGTGCTCTCGTTTATGAAAATAAAAAGACACTTTTCTTAAAACATTTTGCCTCCTCAAGTACCTTGTATACTTATAATTGCTATTGCCTTCTCAAGCACCTTGTATACTTAGAAATGCTATTGCCTTCTTTCCAAATAGTTGAAGAAGCTTGCACTTCCAATAAGCTATGACATCTCCTTCTACTCCTCCTTCTTTGTACTAAAAGTGTACTCCTGAAAGTTGACTAGTGAGTGCATTACATGAACTCATAGACATTGATCCCCCACTACCTTACAAAAGTTATCCTTAATTCAATGAGTATATGATTCTATCCATTAAAACCATCCAAAAAGTTATACATGTTTAAGTCCTAAGTTCAATCCTTTCCCACCACACCCCCAAGGTGGTGCAAGACTAAAAAACACTAATGTAATAATCATGGGAGAAGGTAAAACATCAATCCATGTAGAGGGTCATGTGCTTGAGAAGGCAATAGCAATTATAAGTATACAAGTATAATGTGCTCTTGTTTATGAAAATAAAAAGACACTTTTCTTAAAACATTTTGCCTCCTCAAGTACCTTGTATACTTATAATTGATATTGCCTTCTCAACAAGTACCTTGTATACTTATAATTGCTATTGCCTTCTCAAACACCTTGTATACTTAGAATTGCTATTGCCTTCTCAAGCACCTTGTATACTTATAATTATAAGTATACAAGTACCTTGTATACTTATAATTGCTATTGCCTTCTCAAGCACCTTGTATACTTAGAATTGCTATTGCCTTCTTTCCAAATAATTGAAGAAGCTTGCACTTCCAATAAGCTATGACATCTCCTTCTACTCCTCCTTCTTTGTACTAAACGTGTACTCCTGAAAGTTGACTAGTTGAACTCATAGACATTGATCCCCCACTACCTTACAAAAGTTATCCTTAGTTTAGTGAATATATGATTCTATCCATTAAAACCATCCAAAAAGTTATACATGTTTAAGTCCTAAGTTCAATCCTTTCCCACCATGCTTCAAAGGTGGGTGCAAGACTAAAAAACACTAATGTAATAATCATGGGAGAAGGTAAAGCTGCAATCCATGTAGAGGGTCATCGTGGATCAGGTTGATCTCCGATTAAACGCAGGAGTCTGCCGGCTCTTCGCTTGGTGGAGTCTTTGGAGTCCACCTGCAGCACGACCACAAGTTTGCCGGGAATCGCCGTCTCCGACAGTGCCTTGCGGAGGAGTGCCGCGTCGGAGTGGCGGCAGAGCGTCCAGAGGACAGCGATGGCCGAGGCGGTGGCGGCTTCCGACACGCGGAGGAGCCTCTTGCTGAGCGCCGGTATGATGGAGTCCGAGAGTAGGAGAGCAGCAGCGCGCCCGTCGTCACAAGAAGAAGTAAGGAGGTGCAGCAGGAGAAGCGCCTTCTCGCTCTCTGTCGTCGATGCGTGCTGACGGCGCGCGTCGACGGTTAGAATGTCAACGGCGACGAGGACGCCATCGGCCGAGACACAGCGGGCAGCTCCGTCCTGGGTAAAGCAGAGAGCGCACAAAACGTCCAAGACGCACTCACGGCAGGCGGATGGCAAGATCGGGCGATTCCGGTCGTTGAGCAGGTCTACAAGCTCCTCTACGACGCCGGGGACGGCGCCGACTTCTGCCAATGCAGGCCGATCGAGGCTTGCTAGAACACGAGCTGTATATAGTTTGCTGTCAATCCTGCCCTTGCATTGGCACAGGGGGTTCGCATTAACAGGAGAGTTAGGCAATGATCGGATCGAATCAACAGAAGAGGTACAGGCCGGGCCTGCAGCACCTGGATTTAGAGGGCTAGGAGCAGGTAATAGAGGCTGCAAACGCACAAGCACACTGGACATGCAATTGGGTTCTATATTGTTAAGCCCTCGGAGCAAATCGTGTGTGGAGAGATCAGTCCGTCTTGCACGAAGCTTGCCGTTTGGGGATACTGCGCCTGCATTAAGCAGAGACATAGACAATATATGCAGGCACGAGTATGGCCGGGGCTTGAAGCTTCAACGATTTCGATCCTGGATGAGAGAGAGAGAGAGAGAATGCTTGGATTGGATTGTGATGAAGAAATCCAAGGTTTTATAAGGCCAGACAACACGCACACGCCTTCTTCACCTCTGCGTGGTCGAAACGCGGGCTTGACTTGGACCGCCCACATACGCAGAGACCATATTGTTACGCACTTTACTAATGACACGGTCCCCTTCTCTTTTCCAACTAAATTCCAATAAGCCTAAGTCAAAATCACCCTAACCCCTTTTACAACTAAATTCCAATAAGCCTAAGTCAAAATCACCCTAACCCCTTTTACACATCTCCTTGTTACACACACTATAGTAATAGGCCTATGTCCAACAAGATCACACTAGGCCCTCTTACCCACCATCAACAGGAATATGTCAAATAATTCTTACCCGCCATCAACACGAATATGTCAAATAATGCTACGCCTTCTTACCCGCCATCAACAGGAATATGTCAAATAACTGGCCTTGACATTGCCCATCAATCTAAACACACGTTTGGTCATCCATCTGGATGAAAGAATCAAACGCATAGACATCAAAATCACAATGGTCAAACTTTGCAAATTCAAGAATGGTTGTTCTTTTCTTCATTTGCTTCCCTTCCACATCATGTGCCATACCCTCCTCCCACAATCTCACACAAACTCACTCCATCCTCCCTCTTGGTAAAATGCCTTACACATAAAATGGCAATAAGCCTCTTGACATCTATACATAGCCAAAATTATGCCAAAATTTAAAGTCAAAGGTGAAGATGCACGCCTATGCAGCACAATCAAATACAATGATCAAATGCAATACCCTCTTTTTACCACATGAAGTGAGAAGTTGCCCACTCCATGTGCCCATTAAGGACACAAACTTCCATGTGGTTGAAGCCTCTTTTACCATATACCCTCCTTTGCTTGCATATAAGAGACTAATGATATAAATAAGAGAATTGTTGTATATAAGTCTATGCAAATATATAAAAGACTAATGATATGAATAAGAGAATTGTTGTATATAAGTCTATGCAAATATATAAAGCTCAAAACTTTGATCTCTAGAAGCCGGATAAGTTTGTCCATTGAGTACTTATGATAGAAAGGGCTTTTTTTGCTTAACGTAAAAATATTGATCCAAGATAGACTTCTTTTTTTGTTAGAGAAAATAAAACATATGTTGAAATAAATACAATTTATAGTGAAGTTCTTATGCCATGTTATACACCAAGATGAGTAAAGAGTGGTGGTAACAACCCATTGAAGATACATATAAGTAGACCATGAACCACTAAAAGCTAGAGAAACTAGGTGGCCCAAATGAAAAAAGCAAGAAGAAAACGATCAATATAAAGAAATGAAGATAAATTCCCTCTTGTCTCCTAGTTAATAAACCTATGGGCCCTGGCTAAAGCAGCAACAAAAGATCGCTCCAATATTATTAGCAAAAACACCATGCGAAGAGGGTTCTTGTAGTTACTAGAAGCACGAGGAGATTCAAAGAATAAGCCATTTTGAGAATTGTTAGGCGATAGAACACATCATGGAATGATGGCCCATAAGGTTGATTCTACTTTAAGGTTTGTTATGTCCATGTAATTAGCTTGACTATAAAGTGTTATGCCTTTTTATAGTAAGTAATATGATGTAAATTACTTGTGCAACCTTATTTTATCAAATCTATCAATGGGGGTCTCATCATAAAGTATATGTTTTGGATTCCTTGCTATCCACGATTCTAGTTTTAGAGGAGCATTCCTATGTGGATATATGTCCATGGTTAAGGGATGTAAATTTGGACAAAGCCTAGGTCTTTATATTGGCCTACCATGAAGAATAAGTGGCATGTGACCTAAAGTGTACTTTTGGTATTGTGACATAGATACTAAATGTTACTTCTCACAGTCTTAATTGCCTTTTGTAGTTCACACTAGAGTTTGATTACTTTGAATATTGAATTGAAGCGATGTTATCTTGCCAATTCATCCAATGGCTTTCATGGCACCGTGAGGCAGTAAGTCCACACAATCATTTTCAATATGAGAGAGAGAGAGAGAGAGAGAGAGAACTTTTAATATTGATAATTGTAAAATTGCATGTAGATCTATTAGAAAAATAATAGCTAGTGTCGAGGCCATCACCTAGGAGGAGATGTTAGAGGCAACACATATTATCAGATACAGAGTCCCGCACTAAGAGAATGGCTATAGCTGTGGTTGGAGAGTGTGCTACAATGCTATGTTGTTGCTGCACTCAATGTTGGGACTACCCTCAAAAACTGTAAGCATGCATTTTTTATTTTAATGATATCTCAGTTTTCTTGTATAATCTTTGATAGCACTTTTTTATTTTTTCTTTCATGTAGAATCCATAATTAGCTCACTATATGAATTTGGATATTTAGGGCCACAATAGTTGAAAATCTTCTCAACAATATTGAGCAACAGTAGTAGCTAGATATGCCGTTTGTGTTTGTGCCCCCTCCACCACGGCCACTGAGGGTAACACCACAACAGTATCCGTAAACACCAATCGATAGGGAGTAGATCCATGTAGCAGATTTGCCATCCCCTCACAGTGACTGCACAAGAGCAAGCATCATCATCTCATGAATAGAAAAGTTTCCCTTTCGAACAGCAACCTTCCCAAGAGCAGGAGCAAGCCTCACCTAATGTTTAAAACAAAGCTTTGATGCAGTATGTAAATTCAATATAGTAGACAATGTAAGAAGGCATTGATCCTTGTATTAACTACTCTCGAGATATAAGAAATTTTCTCATGAGATTGATCCTTGTATTAACTACTCTCGAGATATAAGAAATTTTCTCATGAGATTGATGTAAACATGAATACAGGAGGCTCTATTTTTGTATCTCCATGTTGTAATGATTATCTCTATGATATAGTTAGTAGCACTAGGAAAACTTACTTCATGGGAAGGTCTTTACATGAAATGGTCCTTTCTTTTCTCCGCAGTACCTATATGTAGAATTCAAAGTATTGTATGTAAGTAATAATGATTGTCGCTTAATGTTGAAATCTAGACATTTTCAAGAAGGTTATCTATTGATTGGCATACCTTACTATCGTTGCACTTGAACACATAATCATCAAGCACATGTAGAATGTCCTCATTTTCCAAGTTTGTTCTCACTTGACGCAGGGAGATGTTTGACCTAATATTGAGCTCATGTTCAAACCATACCTCTAATAAGATGAATGGATTATCAATGTCTTCTTGCAAGTCTTGATCAATTGCTACACTTTTGTTGGATTTTGCAAGTAACCCTATTTAATTCTTTTACATCACAGTTTTGATCTAAGAGACCCAAACATTTGTCTGATTTGTAGATAAACATTCACAATGATTTTCTAACCTCCTTGTCTCATAAAAAAAAGTCAACAAAAACATATGATGGCATAAAGACAATTATTTTCACCTAGCAACTTGCTACATTTGGTCTCATGCATCTTTACAAGTCTTGGTGTATCTTTAATATAAAGCACTCACTTGTTTCTACAATAGGTAATTTCATTCTAGACTGTCGTGTAAAATGGTAGTGGTAATGGTTTTAAAGATGTAACACTATGAGGTGCCATGTAAAATTTGGCATAAAACAAAACTCCTCTCTTATCCAAAGACCTACTTGATATTACTTTGTATAGGTGCTCACCAATACAAAGTAATGGTTTTAAAGATGTAACACTATGAGGTGCCATGTAAAATTTGGCATAAAACAAAACTCCTCTCTTATCCAAAGACCTACTTGATCTTACTTTGTATAGGTGCTCACCAATAAAATCATGAAATGCATCAAAGATCCCCACTATACTGTCAATAGACTACCAGTCTACTAGGTTTGAAGGATATATATTTGTACAAAGATATACAAGACATGTGTAAGTATAGAAATGAAGCATAATGCATTAACATAATGTAAAACCCTTTTAAAATACATTGACATACAATTTGGTCTATGGAGTGGGATGTCAATAGTCCAACATTGCAAAACGCAGTTCTGAGCACATGTAGGCATATTATATGAGGACTTCCTTAATGCTCGTTCTTGTGTTAGAGAGCTTGAAATCTTTAGCTATGCCTTTGTAAGTGTCGATGAACTTATTCGTATACTTTTTTCTCTTCCTTGTGTGTAACATAACCCAACTACCAATAGAGATGGTGGTAGGAATCCACCTATAATTATCCACATCAAATCTATTATATAGTGTAATAGCTCTAGTGGAGGAGTAGGGATGCCTAGGACATGTGCTTGCCATTGAAGCAAATAGAAAGGAAAAGCAGATGCAAGAAGAGAGCTAACCTAAAATGAAAAAAGAAGAAAGAAGAAGAGATAACCTCCAAATCATGCAAAATTTTTAGAGGGAAGACCATTCATTAGATGAGCTAGAAACCTTGAAGATAACATTTCAAAATTTTAGAGTGAAAAACTACCTACATTAAATGAGCTAACAACACTCATATATATTAAAGAACTGACGTATAGTAAGTGTGTTCTAAGTATTTTGAAATGCAATTCGCATTTCTTTATTAATAATATATTCATAAAAAGAATATATGAAAAGCATCCAATTACTAAAAGTTCCATTACAATGGCTAGAAACCTTGAAGATAACATTTCAAAATTTTAGAGTGAAAAACTACCTACATTAAATGAGCTAACAACACTCATACATATTAAAGAACTGACATAGTAAGTGTGTTCTAAGTATTTTGAAATGCAATTCGCATTTCTTTATTAATAATGTATTCATAAAAAGAATATATGAAAAGCATCCAATTATTAAAAGTTCCATTACAATGGCTCTCATTGGTCTAAGAACTTTCCCTCTCTAGAGGAAAATGGTCCAAAATTGATAGCATACAAAACCATGGATTGCATCACTCAAAAAGAGATTTGGCCAATTCTAAGGTGAGGTGTGCCTCCACAAAGTGAGTATATAACTTAGTTTAACTCACCTCAAGAAAGTAAGCCCCAACACACCCTTTAAGACTCTTTTTCGTGATGCTTTCTTGAACACTTGTGAGGCTCTTTAATTCTCCTCCCCAAAATCGCTCTACTAGTACCTTAATAGTGCCATCGTATCAAACGATTACACCTAGGATCACAACCACTAGAAGCCCACAATATCCAAGCATCATCCACATCTAAACTTTGCCTCCTCAAGGAACCACCTCTAAGAGTGTGTGGTACTATGTGAAGAATGCAAGATGTAGCAATCATCTTGCCTACCATGTGGGGTCTTCATGTGGCTATTACAATAGCACGAAGAGAGGCCAATGCATCTAGAGTATTCCTCTTCTTGATCGCTACATATAAGTGACAAACACTATTGAGGACCTCAGTGTCCTCTCTCCTCTCTCAATGCTCATCAATCCCAGCAATAATCCTACACTCAGCTAGGTTAGAATGGTAAAGAACGGATGTGATAACAACAAATTGTAACAAGGTGTGAGATCTTGAAAATAGTTGCGAATGATCTTGGACACACATCAATGTATAGCTAGCTTACTTATGGTGGCACTTGCATCCATACTCGTGATATCTTTGGTTAGATTTTTAAAATGGGGAAGAAATTTAAAATATTAGATATTGTTTAGAAAAAATATATATTTTTAAAATAATATTTCTTCCAACTATAAAATAATATATTATTTTATTTTTATATTTTATTTATTTTTCTTAAGAAATAAAATTATTTTTTATTTTAAAGTTAAAAATTTATTTCAAATAAAACACTTTAAGAAAGCAAGAGAAATTATAAAACCTCTAGTATATAGCAATTGATTCTTGCAACCCTCATGTCTATTGGAGAACTTGTTAAAGTGGAGACCAAGGTAGTAATACACATAGATGCATCAAGTAACGAGAGATAGATAGAAGCATAACACTCAAAGTAGATTGATAAGTGAAGTACAATTAAAGTGACATGATAAGATCCCTTACACACACTCATAAGAGTGTGTACACATGCTCGGTGGAAAAACCTCCTAAGGAGGGAAAAAGTACCCCAACCCATTATTAGCTCACGTTCACACATCACTACCATATAAATGGCTACCAATCCCCCCTGTATTGATATGATGTGAACATGTATAGAGATCATGTGGCTGATCAATCCCTAGATGGCAATAAGCTTTGTAAAAAAAAGCTTCAAACTTTTCTTGTTAGATAGCCTTCATGAACATATCTGCCGCATCGTTGTGTGTAGAGACATCAGCCATGTACAAGGATCATGTGGCTGATCAATCCCCAAACAGTAATAAGCCTAAAGCTTTATGAAAAGCTTCAAATTTTTCTCATTTAGAGAGCCTTTGTGAACATATATGCCACATTGTCGTATGTAGAGACATAAGCCATGCTAATCTCTCTTGCATGAGTCTCTCCCTCACATAATGATAATGCATCTCAATGTGCTTTGTGCAAGCATGAAACATGGGGTTTCTTGCACAACTAATGCACTCTAGATGTCAGTGAAGATGGATGTGTGGGACTATTGTCTCTGACACCAAGACTTGCCAAAAGGCATATGAATCATACACACTCCATAGTCACTGTAAAAGCTACCATGTACTTAGCTTCATACCTCAAAGTGGCCACCATTGGCTAGTTCTTCTTGAGCCATGAGATATATATAAATCACCAAAATCAAAGAAAAAGCCACTAGTGGACACTCATATGTCATAACATCCAACCCAATCAAAGTTAAGCTAGGAGATATACATGAATCACCAAGATGAAAGAAAAAGGCACTAGTGGGCACTCATGTGTCATAACATCCAACCCAATCAAAGTTAAGCTAGGAGATATACATGAATCACCAAGATGAAAGAAAAAGGCACTAGTGGGACACTCATGTGTCATAACATCTAACCCAATCAAAGTCACTCTGAAAGAATATAGCTAAATATCACCCCCCTTAGCATAGAATAACCCAAGGGACTAAGTACTAAGTATCAAAATACTTGCTTGCCTTCTAATGTTTACTTTTGGGATAGTACATAATCTTGCTCAACTTGGAGCCCCCAAAATGAATGTGGCACCCAATAGCCAGTGATATAATGATACATCAAATGGTTCACCTACATCTTACATACTAAGCCTAGCACCTATCTCTTCTACTAGCTTATAGTCTTCAAGACCAAACCATGTAAGCAAGTTTATATGTATTTTGGCTGCAACATCACAATGCACCATCATCACACTACATAAGCTATATACCCAAATAATAATTGAATAAGCCCAAATATGTCATCTCAAATGACACACGTAATTCAGCCTTGAAGGCTAAAATCTTCTCCTCATTAAAGGCCTATGAACAGCATCAACATATAAAATGATGACCAAAAAGTAATCTTTACTTCTCTTTACATAAAGGGACTAGTGAAAAATCCAAGTATGCATTTATTTTCTTATATCATGCTCTAGGAGTCTGCTTAAGGCCATATAAGGCTTTTCTTAACCTGTATAATTTAGACTCATGTCCCTTCTTAACAAAACCATAAGGTTGAGATACATAAACCTCCTCATGCAAATCACCATTCAAGAAGGCAGTCTTGATATATCCAAAAATGATGTACATTCCAACCATGATGTGCTGCCAATGCAATTATACACCTGATTATGGTTATACAAGATGATCAATGCCCTTCCTCCTAAGCATAACCCTTTGTAACAAGCCTTATCTTGTAGCATTCAATAATGTTGTCATTAGCTTTATACTTAAGCTTGTAAACCTATAAGGAAAATTTGTCACAAATACTAAGTCTCATTTTTTAGGATTGAGTTGTACTCATCTTGTATAGCATGCATCCAATGATCATGTTCATGTGCTTCCACAAGCTCCTCGTCATTACATATACTAGAAATGAGAGCATGATCCACAAAAGAATAAGATGCAAGATAAGAACATGCATGTGTCCTACTAGGCAAAGGAGTAGCTAATTTGTTATCCTCGATAATGTTTGCACTAGCCATTTTGGCATACTCTTGGATGCCTATATGGCTTCTCTTTCCTCATCCACTGCACCATCCATTATTACCTCATCAACAATAGATTGATCTCTGTGGGATAAAATTTGAGTTCATTTTGAGGCAATATGGGCTGAAATCAAGCTAATTTTTCATTCAATATGGGCTCATTTATAGCACATGTTGAGCATTCATTTTCTCTATATATGGTTACCCGACATTGTACAAAGGTAGGAGTGTATTAAAGATGTCCTACATACAAGAATATATTTTGCTATTTTTTACATAAAAGCATGGGCTAAACTAAGTTCCCAACAAAGACAACATCTCTACTCATCAAAATCTACCTTATGGTCAGATGGTAGAGTCTACACCCTTTGCTTACCAAGCTATATCCTATAAAAATGCATTTTATCGCCTTATCATCCAGCTTATGTATAAGCAATACAACAAAAAACGCACAAATGTGAGCTACAGAGCACTTTTTGCCATTCCAAGCTTCACAAGGGATAATTGTCTGCAAGGCCTTGGTGGGGCATCTGTTTAGTACATAAGTGGCACACATAATTACCTTCAACCAAAAAACATAAGGTGTATCCTAGCCTTTAACCACCATGCAACATGCCAACTCCATTAGAGGTCTATTCTTCCTCTCAACTGCACCATTTTGCTGAGGTGTGTAAGGCACCATGCATTGATCTTTTATGCCTCTTTCACCCATATATGCATGAAACTCATTTGATATATACCTTCCCCCCTTATCTGTAACAAAGGGTGCCAAATTTACATGTAGAAACATTTTTCAACCATAGAAATTAAGTGTTTAAAGCATGTAAAAACCTCTGACTTTACCTTACACCCAGGTGGCCTGGGTGTAGTCAATAAAGGTCCCAAAGTAGAGAATCCCTCGATCAATGGTATCATCATAGTACCACATACATCACTGTGTATAAGCTATAACTTCTGGATAGCCTTTACTAATCCATCCTTTAGGAATGATGCCCATTGCATCTTGTCCAAAATGTACCCTTCACATACATGTTTGATAGGGGCTTCAAGCTTTGGCAACTCTGACACCATCTCTTGACTTTTAAGGTGTAAGAAACTGCCAAAATTCAAGTGACCAAGGTGGGCATGCCATAGCTCCATGAAGAGAAGATTTAACTTCTCAAAAATAAAACTAATTGTAAATCTCCGAGCAAGAGTGGACAAGCTCAATCAGTGTGGAGAGTAGATGTGTAATATGTAGTTATTCAACACACACAAGGGAGGTGTAAAACTTAAAGTCCTCAAAAATATTATTAAAGGATCTAGCAAGTATTTTGGTCAATTCGGTCAAGGTGCTAGAGAGAGAGAGAGAGAGAGAGAGAGAGAGAGAGAGAGAGAGAAATTTGCATTCTTTCAAGCAAAAATGTCTCTTACTTTCTTGTGTTCTATTGAATCTTTGCATATTAGAGTGATGGATTCATACATGGACAAGTTTTGATTGTGGACCTCTTTGTCTCATGAGCTTCTCCTCTATCTACCTCTTATGAGTGAGAATTAATGTGAACTTCTCCTCTAGCCACCTCTTATGAGTGAGAACCATTATGAAGGTAACCCTCTATCCACTTCCTTTGAGTGAGAACCACCATGAAGGTAACCATCTTTTTTCCTCCATCCAGGTGAAGCTCTTCCTCCTTAGCTCTCTAACGTGATAATGGAGTGAAGATGCAGATCATAGGTGGATAGAGTTTTTCCTCTACAACTCTATAATGTGACCATGGAGAGAGGATGCAGATCATACGTGGATAGAGCTCTTCCTCCACAGCACTCTAATGTGACAACAGAGTGAGGATATAGATCATAGGCTAGCACACTCACACCCAACATAAAGTTGCATTATGTGGCTCTATGACAAATCTCCCAACAAACGACACTTATTTTGGCATTGGCAAGGTAAGCTTTTAACTTGAACATATTTGGCATTGCCCCTACAAACTAAGGGCTTATAGCTCTAATTTGCATCCATTCAAAGCTATTACTTAGTGTTGATGAAGATCACACTTTGAAAAAATATGTGGTTTTGGAGTATTGGATGTGTTGGATTTATTGTTTTGAATCTTGTTTGCATTCTATTTATAGGGGAAACCCCAAATTTCTTGGCCATTCACATGGGATTTAAGTCTAAGAGTCTTGGATTTTGTTGCATTAAAGCCAAGGGATTACTTAGCAATTGTGATTAGGAGTGACATCATCCACGATTGCATTAAATCTAAGGGATTACTTAGCAATTGTGATTAGGAGTGACATCATCCACGATTGCATAAATCTAAGGGATTACTTAGAAATTGTGATTAGGAGTGGCATCCACTCTATAAACATGGCTATAAGTTCTAATTGTGTGACTTAGAGTTAACTGCTGCTAGTTTGCCAACTTTAGAGCTAAATTTTCATATTTGAGCTATAGCATCCTTTCTCTATAAAAAAAGATCTTCTTTTGAGCACAAGCATATGAGCTCAGTCTTACAAGGCATAGTGCTTGGTATAGTGACACACAACTTGAATCACGTCTACCTTAATCTCTTGAGGAAAAATAAAAGATGATCGAGAAACCACGACTATAGCTCTTTCCTTATCTTAATTGGTTCCCTTATGCTTTCTTGTTGGTTTCTCTTCATGAGCTGAATCTATTGTTTCTATTCTACAATAGTGATTTCTTTCTCTACTGTGGCCTTTTATATTTCAATAGCCTTGGAACTACTAGTCTTTACCTTTTTTATAAACTATTGCTGCTGGAGGTACTATGTTTGGGTTTATAGGAATATCTAGTGCATAATGAGCTATTTTTGTTCTGACAAAATTGGTTTTTGGATTCTTTAGCTCTTCCACAAGCTGAGTATGCAAAAGGGTAGCCCATGAGCATGCTTCCCTTTATTTATTAGCAGAAAAATCCCCATAGCGTTCTTAGACACATGTATGTTATCTGCCTTCTTAGACATGTATGTTATCTTATGGGTCAACATCTCTACCAAGAACAAAATGTAGGAGAACAAATGTAGAAGTGATTAGCTATCTTATGGTCTTTTCTTTGACCCCAAAAACCTCTCCACATATTTCTCATAAGCAGGAGGAATATTTATAGCCTAAGTGAAAACCTTTTATGTGTATCTGGGATTGACTATATACAAGATCTAGGCAATCTTTACTCCTCATTATTTTGCACAGATGTCAATTGTTCTATGGTAGAGGGATTGCAATTGCCCATGGGGAGGGAGGAAAAGTGCAACAACCCTGGATGCTCCAACCAAGCCCTAGTGAAATTGGTGTTCATATCTAGAATTTTCAAACTGTTATGAGAATATATATTTTAAGTCCTCTTTAAGAATATTATTTTCCCCTCTTGAGTAATTTGGGGACGCCTAGGTTGTTGAGATATCGAGCTCGTCTAGTGAGGCGGTGGCCACTGATGACCCGCCTGGGGGATAGGCCCCACACTTACACCACTGGCATGGTTGGTGAGATCATGGGAGATATGCGGCCAGTGCGATGACAGGCTGTGTGACAGCCATTCTAGAGACTGGCATAGTTATAGCGCCAACTCATTTAGTCGGGTTCACACTATAGAGAACCTGTGTATGTATTGGTTGAGTACCTTTCATATTGTGTGTACTCTTATCTTGTATATGGTGTGTTGAGTGTTGAGTAGAGAAGAAGAAGAAGATTTCAGCCTCTCACCTTGTGTGTTCTCTATTAGGGTTTTGTGAGTGTGTGTGTGTGCTTGCAAGAGCTCAAGCTCTCTTCCCCCCTGCATCTTTTCATGGTATCAGAGCCTGGTTCGTGCTAAGGGCTGAGCTGCAAGCAAGAGAACCACAGGAAGCGGTACGAGGGTAAGAGCTTCAACTACTCTTCCCTATTGTGTTGGTGACTACACCCTTGTCGGGAGCTCTACGGGAGGCACCGGCAAACGGTCTGTGATTGAGGAGCTTTCTTCGCGGGAGTAAAGCTATAGGGCAACTATACAATCCTATCGGACTATGATTTTCGGGCCGAAAACACGTTTCGGGTGCGTCTGGACCTCCGTTTTCTAGAAAGCAGGCGATTTCGAGCACTGCGGGTAAGTCATCGATTCTCTGCAAAACTCTGTTTTAAGAACTGCAGGAAGACAGATTGACTGTGCAGACACTGTGGGTGCTGCAAAGAGGTCTACAGTTGCCATTGGGTGTATGTATGTACATTGAAGTCACTGGTTGTGACATTTGAGAGTACTACAGTACCGCTGCAGAAAATACAGCATTTGTGCAGAAAAAACAGCATTTGAGAGTACTACAGTACCGCTGCAGAAAATACAGCATTTGTGCAGAAAAAAACCAGAGTGCAGTTTCTGGTAAAATTGTATGTTTGGCAAGATGTCTAATGATGGCATAACACAGATTGTGGCTGAGAAGCTGGATAAGAATAACTTCCATGCTTGGAGGTTCAGGTTGACGAATTTCCTGATGGGAAAAGGCTATTGGGACTACATAGAAGGTGAGCATGAAGAGGCACCGGAGATACCGGATATAAATCCGACTGCTGTGCAGATGTGAAAGAGTTTAAAGACTAGAACCAAGGAGCTAGGAAGGTTATGTATTGGCTTTCCATTAGTATACAGGACACCATGATTGGGCACATTCAGGATGCCAAGTCCCCCAAGGAGGCGTGGGACACCTTGGTAAAGCTCTATGAAACAAATACCAAGGCACGTAAGATACAGTTAAAGAATGAACTTCATACTGTGGAGAAAAAGAGCATGTCTGTGAATGACTATGCGCTGAAGATAAAGGGTATTGTGGAATCTCTTGCATCTATTGGTGTGTCAGTAGATGATGATGATAAGGTGGAAGTCTGTCTACGTGGTCTCGGGCCACAATACAAGGCGTTCAAGACGTCCATTCAGACTCGGGAAAACATTCCCAACTTTACAGATTTGGTGTCTATGCTGATTATCGAAGAGAAGAGCTTGGGTGAAGACCAACAGTCTTCACAAAGCAAAAACAGTTCAGAGCAACAGGCCTTCTACACGAGTTCAAGAAGAGGATGAGGTAGAGGAGGCCGTGGACGCGGTCAAGGAGGTGGCCGAACAGGTAATCAAAATTATGGTCAGCGGCAGCAGCAGCAACAACAACAGTCCCAGAATCAACAACAACAACAACAACACGCAGGTGGAAGAGGCAAATTCAGAGGCAGGGGGAGTCAAAGAGGTCGTGGAAATTGGCAAAGGCAATATAATGATGCATGTGAATGCTATTATTGTGGTAAGGCTGGACATGTGTAGGCAGAATGTTATAAGAAGCAGGCTGACATGCAAAATGGAAAAGTGCAGCAAAACAACTATGCATCCTCAAGCAGAAATAATGAGGATAATGAAAGGTTGTTTGTTATACAGCATGTCGTGAATGCCATGTCTAAAAATGTTGATGCAGCACAAAAAGATAATGTATGGTATATGGATTCAGGCGCTTCGAACCACATGACGAGTCATGGAGAGTGGTTCAAGGAGATGAAAAACCCGGAAAGACCAGGTTTTGTAGAAACAGGGGATGACACTGCTCATCCAATTGCCCACGTTGGAGATGTGCCATTGTCTATGCAGGATGGCAAAGTGAAGTACCTTGCAGATGTACTTCATGTACCGAACATAACAAAGAATCTGGTTTCAGTTGGCCAGATGATTGAGCAGGGTTTGCAGGTTCGGTTTAACCCTGATGGGTGTTATGTTAAAGATTTCAAAGACACAAGTGCAGGTTGGTTGCAAAAGGCAACAGAGTGGGCAGAATGTTTACGTTGAATGTAGACATGCATGAAATGAGTGCTGCGATGTTTGCAAATGGTTCAGGAATTGTTGCAGACACAGACATTTGGCATAAAAGGATTGGACATGTAAATGTGCAGAGATTGAAGTCTATGCAAACAAAAGGAATTGTGATAGGGCTGCCAAAATTTAAAGTGGAAGGTATGCAGAAAATATGTGAAGCATGCCAATTTGGGAAGCAAACAAAGCATGTGTTTCCACGTAACAGATATGTGAGCAGAAATGCACTAGATATTGTGCATTCAGATGTATGGGGTCCTACAAAGACCATATCTATGGGAGGCTACAGGTATTATGTGACGTTTATTGATGACCACACAAGGAAAGTGTGGGTATATTTCATGAAGGAGAAGAGTGAGGTGTTCACTCACTTTCAAAATTTCAGAGTTTTAGTTGAAAAGCAAACAGGAAAATATGTAAAGTGCCTAAGGTCAGATGGAGGGGGAGAGTACTTCTCCAATGAGTTCTCTGAATTTTTGAAGAAGAATGGTATTCGGAGACAGTTTACATGCAGATACACTCTGCAGCAAAATGGAGTTACTGAGCGGAAAAACAGGCACATTGCTGAGATTGCGTGAGCATTGATGGAAGAGAAGAATATGCCGCATTGCTATGGGGCTGAGGCTGTTTCTACAGCAGTATACATCATGAACAGGACTCCAACTGCAGCCATACATGATGTAACTCCAGAGGAGAGGTTTACTGGCAAAAAACCAGATTTGTCTCATCTGAAAGTCTTTGGATGCATTGCATATGTGCATGTGCCAGATGAGCTGAGAACTAAGCTGGACTCGAAAGCTGAAAAATGTGTGTTTATTGGATATTCCCTTGAGCAAAAGGGATACAGGTGTTATAACCCTGCTACACGTGAGCTGAGGGTAAGCAGGGATGTTGTGTTTGATGAGATGAGCAGCTGGTATGTTGCTAAAAAAGAAGCTGTTGGGGCTGATGTGAGTGGAAGTGTGGTTGCACAGAATGCAGGTCAGCAATCACAGTCTTTGAGTGGACCAGGAGAGTCCTCATCTAGTGGGTCTATTGATAGACCATGGAGTGGCAAGCTGCATCATAATACCAGTCCTGCAAATGTGATTAGTACATCACGTAAAGGAAAAGAGAAAGTGGTTGAGCCCCTTGATATGCCTGACATTTCTGCAGGGCATTCTCATGTTGATGGAGAGTCTAGTGGCTCAGATATGAGCCTTGATGAGGAGCTTGGGATCCCAGCTATGAGAACACCTGGTGTAAAAAAGGCTATGGAAGCCATGAATGAAAAGCTATGAAGATCAGGGAGAGTGAAGAACCCTGTGCAGAGATTTACATATGATGGTTATGTGGCACATCACTATGCGTATATGGCAAAGGTTGTGCAGGTTGTAGAGCCCACATGCATTGATGAGGCTATTGGAAATGTGTGTTGAGAGAAAGCTATGGATGAGGAGATGGATGCACTATATGGAAATGAAACTTGGGATTTAGTGCAATTGCCTGAAAGCAAGAAAGCCATTGGATGCAAGTGGGTGTACAAAGTAAAACATAACAGTGATGGAAGCATAAATAGGTACAAGGCTAGATTGGTAGCCAAAGGATATGCGCAGACATATGGGATTGATTATGAGAAAACTTTCAGCCCAGTTGCCAAGATGGCAACGGTGAGAGTTGTGATAGCAGTGGCTGCGTCAAAGCAATAGTCTTTACATCAGATGGATGTAAAGAATGCATTCTTGCATGGGGATTTGCAAGAAGAGGTGTATATGTTGCAGCCACCTGGTTATGAGGATGTGGATCACCCTGAGCATGTTTGCAGGTTGAAGAAAGCCTTGTATGGCTTAAAGCAAGCACCAAGAGCATGGTCTGACAAGATTTTAAATATATTGTCACTATTGGCTTTCATGTAGCCAATGCAGATTTCTCGCTGTATGTGAGACATGGTGATAGAGGAGTTGTGCTTGTTGTCATCTATGTAGATGACTTGATCATTACGGGGGACCATGATGCAGAGATCTTTGATGTAAAGATCTTGCTTAGACAGAAGTTCGAGATGAAGGATCTGGGGGAGCTCAGATATTTCTTGGGCATTGAGGTGATTAGGTCACCACATGGTATTGGATTACTGCAGAGACAGTATGGCTTGGACATGTTGTCCAAGTATGGTATGACAGGCTGTAAGCCTATTTCTGTGCCATTGGATCAGAATGGCAAGTTGAGTGCAGATTCAGGAGAGATCTTGGACGATCCTACTATGTATAGGCGCATAGTAGGAAGTTTGATTTACATGACGATTACCAGACCAAATTTGAGCTATGCTGTTGGGTTGGTGAGTCAGTTTATGCAGGTTCCACGGAAACCGCATTTGGATGCAGTGAGACGCATACTGAGGTATGTGAAGTCTACTTTGCATTGTGGACTATTCTATGAGACTGGGACAGAGATATGTGTACATGGGTACACAGATGCTGATTGGGCTGGTAGTATCTCAGATAGGAGATCTACTAGTGGATTCATGTTTTCTTTGGGGAGTGCTGCTGTGACTTGGAGCAGTAAGAAGCAGCCTACGGTTGCTCTATCGAGTACAGAGGCCGAGTACAGCGGAGCTGCTATGGCAGCATGTGAGGTAGCTTGGTTGAGAAAGCTACTTGTAGATTTGGGTCTATCAGTGGATAGACAAGTTGTCATTTTCTGTGACAACATTAGCAATATACAGTTGGCCAGGAACCCAGTCTTTCATGCTCGTACGAAGCACATAGAGGTTCACTACCACTTCGTCAGAGAGAAGGTCTTAGCAGGAGACCTTGACCTTGTTTATGTCAGCACAGAGGATCAGGTAGCTGACATCTTCACCAAAGCATTGGGTACAGAGAAGCTCCGCAGATTCAGGGCTTCGCTTGGTGTACATGAGATGGAGTTGAGCTCGAGGGGGAGTGTTGAGATATCGAGCTCGTCTAGTGAGGCGGTGGCCACTGATGACCCGCCTGGGGGATAGGCCCCACACTTACACCACTGGCATGGTTGGTGAGATCATGGGAGATATGCGGCCAGTGGGATGACAGTTATAGCGCCAACTCATTTAGTCGGGTTCACACTATAGAGAACCTGTGTATGTATTGGTTGAGTACCTTTCATATTGTGTGTACTCTTATCTTGTATATGGTGTGTTGAGTGTTGAGTAGAGAAGAAGAAGAAGATTTCAGCCTCTCACCTTGTGTGTTCTCTATTAGGGTTTTGTGAGTGTGTGTGTGTGCTTTGCAAGAGCTCAAGCTCTCTTCCCCCCTGCATCTTTTCATAGGTTACTCTTGCGTCATGCCGGCTAGGTTAATATCGTGGGTGACACTACTATAAATATTAATACATGCAGTATATGACGTATGCTTGAGGCCGTCTATGATTATTTCAGTTAGGTTTGTATTGGCAGGGTGATCCCTGGAAGTACTTACGCCTGGTAGTCATGAGTTTGGTTATGGTTTGTGCTTGTTTAATATTTGTGGGATTAATTTAATTATTAATTGGGCTTATATTTTCAGGTCAAGAAGATTACGAGGATTGATAAATAATGTCGAGAAAAATGTTTCTTATGCGCATTATATTTAGTAACCTTAGTAGTTGATTTTTCCATTTTGAACTTTAGGACACATTTATAATGTGGAATTTATTAAAGCCTATGGCTTTACCCTAGTCCCAATATTTGACACTCTATTTTTATTGTGGAAGAGTGTCGTGCTCTCTAAAAGCACACTTTGTATATTTTTGGGGGCTATGGCCTATTTTTGCAAAAAAAAGCTAATAAAAATACTCTTGTGTGGGGGAAGGCCACGCACAAGGGGGGGAAGATTGCACCCAGCATGGTGTTTTGATGGTGATGTTTTTCTTTCTCTTGTCTTATGTTTTATTATATGCTTTAATTTTCAATTTAATTCAAGTAGTTGTTTTAATATTTGATATATTTTATGAGTTTTTGATTATTCTCTTCAAGAAAATTAAAGGTCCGGTTTCAATGGTATCAGAGCTTTGGTGTAATTTAATTTTCTTGAAGGCCGTCAAAAGAGGTGAAAGAGAAAAACATAGGTGATTTTGGTAATTTTCTTGAATTTAAATGAAAGAAGAACACGTTTAGGGATTTTTGTTTATGTATGGATGAAATAAAGCTTGTTTTTTACCATTGGGTAATCAATCTCCATCAATCTATTGCCCAAAGGATAAAACTAGGTGGAAAACCATTAGTGGTTTCCCAAAACCATAAAACCACCTTCCTCTTCACTAATCCTCTTCTTAATCTGTCCGTACAGATTGAAAGAGCAAGCAGAGGAGCATGATTGCTAAACCAATAAGACTGTCTGAATTCTATAATCAAGGGTGGGAGGTGATGGATTTTTCTTAATTTCTCTCAATTAGTAAAAGCGCATCTCTCTCTGTGATGAGAAATGAGTAAAAGCCATATATATATATATATATATATATATATATATATATATAATTTCCAATATCTCTCTCCCCCTCCTTCATACCCCGACGGCGTTCGCTGCAAATTCAGGGAGGGGAGGAATTTTCACATTTGCGAATTTAGGGAGGCCCAAAATTTTACTTTTGCGCTGAATTTTTTATTTTTCTCCTTGCGCGCGCGGGTAGTGTCAAGAGGAGAGTATAAAGGCTTAAGCTTTAATAAAGCTTTATAAAACCAGCTAATATATATATTTTTTGTTGCTATAATTTTTCTCTCCCTCCTTCATACCCGAGCGGCAGCGCGACCTCTCTCCTTCCAACCTCTGTCCATCCGGTCGGCGCGGCGGCCAGCGTGCGAATTCAGGGGGAGGGAAGAATTTTCAGACGCCTATTTTTTTAAATTGCGCTTAGTGAGGCTTTAAAAAAAATCTTTGTTATTACAAAGCTTAAATTAGCTAAAAGCTTTATAAGCTTACAATATTTATTTTTATTTAATATTAGATGTCGTGAATTTTTTTTTAGTGGGCTGTTTCCTTTTTGCTCTCGAGCGTTTGGCGTTGGACATTAGCAAGGTTACAAGCTTTCATAAGCTCTTTAATAAGCCTGATAAGTTTAATATTAAAAGCTTTATGAGATAAAGCTTAGTATAAAGCTTTGATATAAGCTTAGTAAAAAAAAAAGAGACCATATCTATAAATATATCACCTCTTCTCTAAATTTGGGTTAGGCTGAGAAATGCTTGAAAAAGCTTTTATTATAAAGCTTTGTTAAGTTTTTTTTCAAATAAGCTTTCAAATAAGCTTAAAGCTTTACAAATGAGATCAGTAAAATGTTTTTACAAAAGAAAATATTTTTTTGACTATTCTCATTATATTTTATGGAAAAGAATCTCATGTATATATAGTTAGTTTGGATTTCTTTTACATATTTTTAGAACTTACCTCAAGAGAAATTTTGAGACTTTAGTCAAATTCTTGTGAATAATGTTACTTTCTAAATCCTCATGAAGTCCAAATAATATAAACAGCGTGTTAGTGAAGATATCATTAAAATGTTGCTTTAACCTACGGCTAGTTTTCTAATTTTAAAGAGTATATGGATTATTTCTTGAAAAATTATGCATTTGTGAATTAAGCTAACTTGGCAGGACTCACATCTAGTTCGACATTCCATATGAGATAAGAAACCCTATCTTTTCTCTTGTTTTAATTTTTCCTATTCCTTTTAATTGTCAGGAAATGGGTGAATACCCGCAGCACCATCGTACTATTCAGGAATAGCTTGATTCTCTCCGTATTCTTTTGAATCAAGAACGAGAGCATCGGGACAACTTTCAAAGAAAGATTGAACGACATCTGTCTAGAATAAACAAATATATTAAGAAGAAAGTTAAAACTGTGGAAGCATCTGACATGCATAGTCCGACCAATGACATCGTATCTAAGCTGTCTATTGTTAAGTGTTTCAGGTGTAAGATGTTGGGACATTATGCTAAATCTTGCCCAACTAAAAAGAAGAACCAAATTGCACCAAATGACACCAAAGAGGTTAACGCACTCGACACATTAACCAAAGGTGGAGGTATGTGTAAAAAAAAATATTTATTGTACACAATTTCTTGTTTGCTTTTGTATCTGTTTTCTCAATATTATTTCGTTTTAGACCTAGTTAGAAAACTTTAGCTCCTGAAAAGAATTTTAGATATCGTGACCTAACTAGAAAGATCAAGACAAGATTAGCAAAAGTTATTTTCAAGATCTAGTTGCCCAAATTCAAGTAAAAATGATTGCTAGACATTTCATAGAAGAATTAAGACCAATTTGAAGATTCAAGAACCAAGCAAGTTTCTCCAGTCTTTGATTCAAGTTATCAATTGCTTCACCATCGAATTTAGTGATGATGAGAAAAGTAAAGAAATAGCTCTCAAGTGACTAGAAACCAAGCTTAAGTTGTATACCAATCACAATTACGAAGTTTATACCAATTCAAGTAAAGTTTTGTCTAAATTTTCAAGTGTTCTAGTTTAAGATCTATCCAAGTACAAGATTCTTTCTAGACCAAGAATTACTCTAAGTCAAAGATATATTCAACCACAAGATTTAAACCCCTTAAGAACAAGATTTATTCAAGACTTGCAATTATGATTAATTAAAGACTAATCTCTCAATTTTCGTCCATTCAAGTATTTTAATCCAAGCCAAGATTCATTACTAGTATATCAAGTTCTTGCTATCAACTAGGACGCAAGATGTCCATCTTTCTTCAAGTTCTTCTGATTTCAAGTTTAAGATTAAGCTTAAGATAAACATCTTCTTTAGATTTCATTGTTTACAAGTAAGATTCACAAATTCAAGAATTATAAACCTATTCAAAGATTATAATTTTTGAATTCAGTTAGACAATTACAAGATTAAGATTAAGATCAAAAACAAATCTCGAGAATTCATCAAGATTAAGATCAAAAACAAATCCAGAGAATTCAGTTAGACAATTACAAGATTAAGATTAAGATCAAAAACAAATCTCGAGAATTCATCAAGATTAAGATCAAAAATAAATCCCGAGAATTCAGTTAGACAATTATAAGATTAAGATTAAGATCAAAAACAAATCTTGAGAATTCATCAAGATTAAGATCAAAAACAAATCCCGAGAATTTAGTTAGACAATTACAAGATTAAGATTAAGATAAAAAACAAATCTCGAGAATTCATCAAGATTAAGATCAAAAACAAATCCCGAGAATTTAGTTAGACAATTACAAGATTAAGATCAAGAACAAATCCCCAAAATTCATCAAGTTATTGACAGTAATGTAAGTGATTATTTTTCAATCTTAAGTTGATCAGAATTTCCATTTCGACCTAATTCATTTTTGGAATAAGACTTGTAGTCTAATTTTGAGGATAGAGAAAAGTTATGTCAGAATGAAAGTTTCAGAGGGAATTAGCTACACCAGACGTATTTATGTCTTCTATCTTTCACCAGCGAGTGTTTGTATGTGGAAGGTACCTCTGTGGTATGGAACACTTAGATACATTTCACATGCATTCACTTGTTTGGTTTTATTTTCAACTCATTGATTGCGCAACTGAGGACAGTTGATTCCCAACAGGGGGACTGTTATGATCCATGTTATTAGTCATGGTCATTTAATATTTAATGGATGCTCGAGAAATTTTTTCGAGCTTATCCTGAGATCATTCGTTCTTTTCAAACCCAACAAACCTGCAATTGAGGACAATTGCAAACTCAAGCAAGAGGGATGTTATGAGAATATATATTTTAAGTCCTCTTTAAGAATATTATTTTCCCTCTTGAGTAATTTGGGGACGCCTAGGTTACTCTTGCGTCATGCCGGCTAGGTTAATATCGTGGGTGACACCACTATAAATATTAATACGTGCGGTATATGACGTATGCTTGGGGCCGTCTATGATTATTTCAGTTAGGTTTGTATTGGCAGGGGTGATCCCTGGAAGTACTTACGCCTGGTAGTCATGAGTTTGGTTATGGTTTGTGCCTGTTGAATATTTGTGGGATTAATTTAATTATTAATAGGGCTTATATTTTCAGGTCAAGAAGATTACGAGGATTGATAAATAATGTCGAGGAAAATGTTTCTTATGCGCATCATATTTAGTAACCTTAGTAGAAAAGATACATTTATAATGTGGAATTTATTAAAGCCTATGGCTTTACCCTAGTCCCAATATTTGACACTCTATTTTTATTGTGGAAGAGTGTCATGCTCTCTAAAAGCACACTTTGTATATTTTTGGGAGCTATGGCCTATTTTTACAAAAAAAAGCTAATAAAAATACTCGTGTGGGGGAAGGCCACGCACAAGGGGGGGGGGAAGATTGCACCCAACATGGTGTTGATGGTGATGTTTTTCTTTCTCTTGTCTTATGTTTTATTATATGCTTTAATTTTCAATTTAATTCAAGTAGTTGTTTTAATATTTGATATATTTTATGAGTTTTTGATTATTCTCTTCAAGAAAATTAAAGGTCCGGTTTACAAACTCTACCATTGTTGTAGAAGAAAGTAAAGAAGAAGGTGAGAGAGCAAGAAAGGAGAGCTAATAGCAACCAAGAAAACAACAAAAAAGAAACCAAGATTCAATAATGAATATAGAGAAAACAAAAAAGAAAATTAAGGGACACAATGGAAACCCAATTTGCACATAAATCATCATGAGCACTAGAATAAAAGGAATCAAAAATCAAGACGACAGGGTAGCAAAAACACTCAATGAAAATCTTATCCTTGAATAAATTATTATTGTCAGATCATTCTTCCCACTAATCAAGGCATGTGTGACATGTGGCATAAAGGATTCATCATGTAAACTCTTGATAATAATAGCATATGATGAGGGAACTAATGTAGGCACATTTCCAAAATAGGGCTTTAGTCTAAAATCATTGGTAATTTTAGGTAGTTTCACATCATCTAGAGTACTAAATTCATGTTCTGAGTTTACTAGAAATGCAATGAGGCCCTGTCCATCTCAGTTTTAGCTTCCTCAGATGTGGACCCATTTGCGAGTTGAAAAATAGTATTGTTATGGCTCACCCTAACCCCCCTTGAAACACATCCAACAAGAGATTACCTAACCGCCACAACTGTCATCATGGATCTTTCCAATGGCCGAGCTTGTAACCCTTAAGGTCTCCAGCTTTACAACTCCTTAAGAAGCAATTCCACCGCACCTCCCGCGAAGTGTTGTCACACCGCTGCATTGCACTACAGGTACTTGTCCCTCCTCTCACCTCACTTCACTCACACACACTCACTAACATGCATTAGAGAGAGAGTATAGCAATAGGATTAGCAAGAGCAAGACTCAATTGCACAATAGGAGAGTATATTGTATTATGAGAGAAATTCACTTATATACATGGCCATAAGTGTTCACACTCACTTAAATTGTGGCCGGCTAGGCACTTTACGCTCATAAGAGGCCTAATGCTATTACAATGACTGCTCTCATAATATATCCATGAAGTACATCACTTGGGACTTCATCCTACATGCTACCACATGCTCTTGAAGCTGGAATTGCCCATAAATATTCCGTCACACCATTACAGGCGCCCGTCCAAGTTGTAGCTTTAGACACCATTGCTTCATATCTTGAATGTATGACCTTTTGGTATATCTACCTTGAGTCTTTGATGTAAGATAATGGCGGTAGCTCTTGTCAACCCTAGGAATGGGGGGTGGGGTTTTTGCGAATGATTGAATTTTTATATTTATGTGAGCATATTTTTTTGGTGTTTTTTTCTCACTTTGTTTTTGGCAATCATAAGCAAGATTACATGTGATTTGTGTTAGTGGGGATGCTAAGAGATGTTAATAATGGAAGAGAAGAGAGGGAAGGATCCAGAGGAATGTAAACATAATAATTGAACTGCTCTGTGTTGAAGTAGCCACTTGTTGGCGAGGATTGAAAGAATTACATCAACTTGCGAGGCTAATATAGATATCTTCACTAAGGATTAAAGATCATTGATTTGTGAATATAGTAGCATCGTTTGGAGAGGTTTGTAATTTGAAGGAAAATTCCAAGCGATAGGTTGTACCATTGAGCAGGCTTTCGCCCACCATGGCCCCCCCATCCAGAGATGTACCTAGAAGTTGTCGATGGGGTAAAGCTTTGGTGCAAATGATCTCCAGTGCATGAGTATGGATATGTGCTCATGGAGCAGCTGCTACATAACATAGCCAAAAAAAAGTAAGCGATAAGCTTAACACAAGATATAATGGCTATTGAAGATCCTTGGGAGTTGCTTGTGATATTCTACCACTTCTAGGTAGGCCATATGTGTGACTCCCTTGTGTTTGTGTGTTTTTTTTTTTGTTACCACCTTGCAAGAAACAGGTTCTTATGGCTACTCTTCTTTTTAAGAGAATAAGTTCTTATGTCTACTGCGTAGCTTTTGCACTTACACTTTACATCCAGAGGGGTGAAAAGAGCATTGTGAGTTTTTCTTTGATGTGCTCATAAGTCTCCATTGCAGACATGGGAACTGATTCTTAAATTTTTGGCTCAAATATTGTCGAGGCGATAGGTGAGGCTTATGGTTGGTTACCATTGGGATTGATTGAACACACAAGCTCTTGTATAGGTGTTGAATGCACGAGAGTGGTTAAGTGACTTGCTTGGTGTTGCTTGGGTTGCCATTCTTGTCGAACGTTTGTGGGGTTGAAGTCGGTGGTGAGATTTTCTTCACGTTGTTCGATTTTGGCAACCATATGATGGGATTACCATCATAGTATCCTTGTTTGTGAAGCACATACACAGACACCCATCTTTGATGTACATTATAAACTGGTGGGCTGATGCCTTTGGTGGTTTGTTTCTTTGAATTGGTTAAGGGGACTTTTTTTATGCGCTTGGGAATCCAAGCTTTGGTATTATCTTGGTAGTACCCTTGTGCTTGTAGTAATCTTTTTAGTACCCACACTTATTGACTTGGTGGAGTTCTTTGATGTTATATGTACATTATGTGTGCTATGTTATATACACATTATGTGTGCATATACTAGGAGGCTAACCCACATTAGGCTTGTGAGCATGGGAGCATGGGAACAAGCTCTAGTGGAGCATGGGTTAGGACTAACCTTAAGGTTTAAGGTTAGGGTCAGGCATCCAAGGGTCACACATGAGGAATGGAAAGTCAAGAGTCACTTGAGGGCCCTCCTATATAATAGGGGCATGGGGCACACTCAAGGGAGCTTGGAAACTTGAGGGCTTGGAGGCTTATGCTATGGTCTCTTGTGTAGAGGTCCATATCTACTCACCTACCATTTCACACTATAGCTACATGCTATTGGATTGTGTTATACCTCTTGATGGTATGGGACATCAAGGTAGAGGTATGATGTATTTCATTCATTATTCATGTGTGCATCCCTTGGGCTCGGGGGTGGTTGGGTGGTTGAGTTTATGCCTGATTTATGCATGTTTATGCATAACAATTATCTAGAGAGATCTTAGGGTTTTAACAGTGGTATCAGAGCAATCTCTATTTAATTGTTGATTTTTTTTAGTAAATTTTAATATTTACTAATAAAATGTTATCTTTTGTTGATTTGTGTTTATGAATTGCATGTGGATCATCGATATGGTGATTGGAACGTGTGTAACTACAATTCAATGGACGAATCGACGTTGCGGGGGAATACCGTGAGTTAATGCTATTTTTCCCTATTTTTTATGGTTAAAATCGAGCATTAATGGAATTTTTTACAAAAATACCATAAAGTTTATGGTGGATATTTTTGTAGGATGGATTCCCTGAATTTCTAGAATTTTTAAGAAATTTTTCCTAATTTTTTAGGAATTTTTTGAGCATTTTTATGATTAAAAATGTATTTTTATACATTTTTTGCGGGTTTTTCCCGCGGGAATGCGATCAAATTTCTGTCAATTTGCTACTGAAATTCAGTAGGGGACAGCGTGTTGATGCATAAATTGCTCTCCCGTGTGCGTGGGACTCTCTCCGCCTCTCAAATCTGATTTTTCTTTCTCTTTTCCGGGTGAAAAATCTCTTTAAAATGATTTTCAAGCATAAATCATAATTAATTATAATTATGATTAAAAGAAAGTTTAATTAAAAAAGCTTAATTGAAGATTAAGCTAATCTCTCTGTTTAACAGAGAGAGAGAGAAGAGATTGGAGGAGAGTTTGATTTGGAGAGGAAAGGGAGGAGAGAGGGGAGAAGAGAGAGCCTCTCACTCTCTCATTCTCTCCATGCGCAGGCGACGGGAGGGGGGGGGGGCTGCGCTGCAGCTGGGCGGAAAAAAACGCCCCCCCCTAAGAAAAATCAAATTGGCTATAAGCCAATAAAGCCATTTTTTTTTCATTTTTTTTAAAAAAATGAGTTTTTTATTTAAAAAAAGCTTTTTGATATTTTTCAAGAAAAAAGCTTGGGAAAAAAGCCTAGAAATTTCTGAAAATTACTGGATTTGAGTAAAAAAACTCTGAAAATTCTCTGGAATTTTTTTATTGAAAAATTTTGGCTTTTCAACTTCCGGAAAACCTTTGGCTTTCCGTTTTCCCGAAACCTTTTGGCTTTCCGAATTCCGGAAAAAACTTTTGACCTTCCGTATTCCGGAAACCCTTGACCTTTCACATTCCAAAATTTTTTTTTTTGTCTTTTCATTTTCCCAAAACTTTTGGCTTTCCGTATTCCAGGAAAACCGTTGGAATTCCGAAATTTTTTGACCGTTCGTATTCTAAATGCGTTCGGGGTTGATTAAAAATTTCAAAAAATTCCTGAAAATTAGTGGAAAATTAGACAAAGGTTATTTTAAATTTTGAAAAAATGTGGGGTTGGTGTTTGGCATGTGGTGTGTCCATTCGGGCACCCGTGACCATTCAAATTCCTTTAAAATTATATTTTTTGACCCAAAAAATTAGAAAAATCCATTAAAATTAAAAATTTTCATTGGATTTGAGAATTGTCGGGCGGAATTGGAGATTTCGTGAACGATGGGATTCTCAGGGAAAATTAGGAATATTCTAGATATTATATTTAGAAATCCTAAAAATTGATATTTTTAAAATATCAATGGTATTTTGGCAAATTTAATTGCTAAAATTTTTTTGGAAAAATATAGGTTTGGAATGCCATGAGATAGGTTTGGTGGAATTCAAAATTATTATATTTTGAGACCCTATAAATTTGGGAAAATTAGAAAAAAATCATGATAAATTCTTTTTCTCGAGAATTTAATATTTTCGAGGGTTATTTAATGTTGAAGTACGTTTTCTCGTGCTGACATTAGATAGATGCGGATTATTCGCATATTATTAATACGATTATATCTCGTATTAATGGATATTTATGTTTGGATTAATTCTAAACGATGTATTCGTGATTTTTTACCATTATTTAGCCATTCTTTTTGGACATGTTCCTTAATTTCTTTTGATGGCTATAATTTTCGTTCAAAGTGTGTTTCACCTTTGACATTTTTTCATGATAATTTATTTTGGCACTTATTAAAGTGTGGTTTGTGCTTAATTTCTTAAGCCTCTATCATGGGTTAGTTGATCGGTTTATTTTGGTGGATTTTGGATGTTTTCCAAGTTTTATATGGACTCATCAGGTTTTGCCTAGATCACTTGTGTCTAGGGGTTTTTTATTAAGTGCTACACACATGTGTTTCACTTTCTTACTTTGGAGTTTTATTTGAACAACACAATGTTCATATGCTCCAGATTGATGAGTTGACCACCAATTTAAATGCTTCTTTTGGCATGATTTATGTCCATTAGATGGTATGCATTGATTTTTATGATCAACTATGTTTTTTATGGATTTAAGGAGCTTCTATGCTTTTATCCATGGTTTTATAAGGATCTTTTGATCTTTTGAATAATTACATGTGCTTTGAAGGTAGCATTTGCCTTCGTTTTTTGCACATAATTTTGGAGTATATTTCTTATACTCTTGTATATATTCCAACTCGGATACCTAGTTGTTTATATATCTAGGTGAGTTATTTTTCTACCCTAACTTTATTGTGTTTTGGGTAGTTATCATTAGAAAGGCGCCAATAATTCAATTTCTTTTCTAATGATGTACTCAGAAGGATTTATTCCTTGATGTAGTCTCAAGTATATAGAGACAGGTTTAGTATGTGAAAGTCTGGATAAGGCCATCTTATTCCTTTTATACAGGATTTTATTCATAATTTCCTAGACGGCATACTAGGGAGTTTCAAATTGTTAAGGTATGTATGGGTGGTATCATGGTGGTATGGGACGCTAGGGATCCCTCACATATATTATCTTATGGGATAATTTGGGCTCAAGATTGTTGCTTTGCTTACATCACTTAGCATGTTGACCTCAACATTCAAAGACAATCTTATTTTCTAAATTCACTAGAAGTTATAGTGTGGGCATTCTCTAGATAAATTTCTTTTATCTATAGCCTGCATGTTTTGATGAGGGTAATCTCATCGGCATTTTCACTTGTTGAAATCTCTTTCTTTAGAGTTCAAACAAGTTTATCTTGTTGTATTCGGATAAGGAAATTTGGATTCTTCCTTTGTTGGCATTTCTTTCTTTAGTTTCGTACTTTAGGTGATTTACACAATCAACCTGATAGGTTTACGGATAGACATATGTGACTCATCGAGACGTTGATGACTTTCTATGTTGATATGGGTAACTTGAGACGTTGAGTATTCCATATGCAGATATGGGTATGTCGGGGCACCGATGAATCCCTGGTTTCTGCTGTTATAATGCCATGCTTTCCTACTTTATTCCGAAAGGTTTACAACGAAGAAGTTACTTTGAATGTGAATTGTTCTGATCATTCGCAGTAGTCTGATGGGCAAACAGAGTGTATGAATCAGATTATAGTGTATATGCTTCGTGCATATGTCTCTAGAAAATCATCATATTGGGAAATATCTTCCAATGATGGAATTTGCCTATAACAGTTCTAAATTTACGGCTATTATTTTAGTCCGTGCATACTTATGTATGGGTATCAACTCAGGGCACCTATTGATGTCAGACTTAAGGACATCGAGCTTGATGCATCGAGGGATTTCTTGCGAGATATGTAGGAAATTCTGACCGAAGCTCGGGATTCTATCAGGAGTGCTCATGATAGGGCACGGTTTTATGCTGATAGGGGACGCTCATCTCGGTCTTTTGAACCAGAAGCGTTGGTTTATTTTAATGTTCCTAAAGATTTTCAGACTTTGTCAATGGAAAAGTGCTCGAATTTATCTCCTAGATATTGTGGTCCATTTCGAGTTATATATCGAATTGGCACGGTTGCGTATGAACTAAAACTACCTCCAATTGTTAGAGTTCATCCAGTCTTTCATATCGATGGATTGAAAGGGAAACTGGGAGGTGAGGATGACACAGTTACTCCTCAAGAACTCGTTGAAGTCGATGAATTATCCTATGTTCCACATGAACCTGATAAGGTACTTGAATTCAGGGAAAAGAAACTTTGTAGTTGACTAATCCCTGAGGTTAAAATAAGGTGGAAAGATAGGGAAATTGAGAATTCGACTTGGGAGTCGGTTGAGATTGTTCAGCGCAGTTCTCCTTCTTTTCATTGCAAGAGTGCAATGTTTTGAGAGAGGGGAAGTATGTTATATGTACATTATGTGTGCTATGTTATATACACATTATGTGTGCATATACTAGGAGGCTAACCCACATTAGGCTTGTGAGCATGGGAGCATGGGAACAAGCTCTAGTGGAGCATGGGTTAGGACTAACCTTAAGGTTTAAGGTTAGGGTCAGGCATCCAAGGGTCACACATGAGGAATGGAAAGTCAAGAGTCACTTGAGGGCCCTCCTATATAATAGGGGCATGGGGCACACTCAAGGGAGCTTGGAAACTTGAGGGCTTGGAGGCTTATGCTATGGTCTCTTGTGTAGAGGTCCATATCTACTCACCTACCATTTCACACTATAGCTACATGCTATTGGATTGTGTTATACCTCTTGATGGTATGGGACATCAAGGTAGAGGTATGATGTATTTCATTCATTATTCATGTGTGCATCCCTTGGGCTCGGGGGTGGTTGGGTGGTTGAGTTTATGCCTGATTTATGCATGTTTATGCATAACAATTATCTAGAGAGATCTTAGGGTTTTAACATTTGAGGAACTCGCATAGGCTTTTGTGGACAGTGTTGTGGAGTACTTTTCTTTTTCCTTAGCCTCTGAGTGCTGCATTGAGGAAGAGGCTTTGACTATCAAGGCGCCCAAATTTGATTGGCACCTTTATAGTAGCCTTGAGCAATAAGTAGCTGCTTCTCCACCCATATGTTGATACCATTAAGATACCTTAATTTTGGTCGTCTTGGTGGAGTTTTCTTTTCAGTTGAAGTGGAAGGTTGTGAGCCCTCCTTCACGGTAGCTGGCGCTAAGGTTGCAAGTTTGAGACTCATGAGCGTTGTTGACGATGAGGTTTGAGTCTCTTGCAGAGTGGCATTTAATGATGAGGCTTTCAAGCATGCAGTTGTCTCCTTTGGTAAGATTCTTCGATGAAGAGATGACATAGGCTCCGAGGCTTTTCCTTTAAGTTCCTTGCTAGATATAGATGGTTGCGTGGGGGAACTTCTTTAGGAATATCTATTGATGCGAGGTTTTGGCATCAAACTTCATTGGTGAGGATGGGGTTGAAGAAGTAGATGCTTTATCGAAGTCGATTGTTGACACAGATGCTAGGTCATTGTGTAGAGGAGTTTTCGTGGAAGAGGCTTGTAACTTTTTATGTTCAGCATCATAGAAATCCATTAGGTTTGAATCCTCTTCCTCACAGTATGGTATTGTCAACTTTGGGCGGTTGACCCCATCATGATGACCCAATCGCTGGCAAAGCACAGTGATGCTTGGGTAGCAATAGTCCATTTACAGCCCAAGATCAAATTTGCTTCCACACTCGACCACCAAAAATTTGCAAGTAAGGGGGTTAGTTTCAATATACATTGTATGTTCAAAGTACACCAAACATGGCATGTTCAAGTCTTGTGTAAAGGGAATTCTTTAAGGATGAGCCATGAGTGTTGGTTGACCTAATAAATCCCATAACTCAAGGGTCATGAGATTGTGTTCTCATGTTGGATAAAGTTGTGCTTGAGCTGTGGTGATTTTATTGGAAAGTTCCAATCCAACCAAAATCCTAGGGATTTTTTCAGTAAGATATGTTGGAAGTTCTAGCTCCTCTAAGGTCTCTTCCTCCCGTATAGAAATTGTACAATGTCTGCAGGAGTGTTCAAGGTGACTGTTTGCATGGATTCATCAATCAAATACAACGAGTCATGTATTCAAGTTCCACCAACAAGGATGACATCATACTCAAGGGAGTCTAGGGTAACATGGAATGTAAATTCCAAATCTCCACCGATTGTTTGAGTAGCATAGATAAAGTAACTGGGAACTTCAATGTTTTGTCCATTGGCTCCTCTTGCAAGACCATTGTCTGTAGGGATGTGTGTAGGTTGTCCCAACAATGACATCCAAGTGTCTATTGTCATGATGTTATGACTAGCTCGAGGGCTAATCAATGAGCGTTTTCACTTAACATCATTGCCTGTAGGGAAATCTAACCATATCATGATAGAATCTTCAAGACGAACCATGGATATTTCAGTTTGTGTTTTTGCTTTAGATCTCGTTTTGTTCCATATTCCCATTCACTTTCATCCTCTTTTTGGCTCTAAGCATTTTCAGGATTACCCAATGTGTACAATGGGACACTTGGTCCTCTAACGATTCTAAATGAGGTCTGTTTGGAAACTTGTGAATCCTCACAGTCCTGTTCTATGGAGCTCTTTATGTCTTGGTATAACTCATGTTGAGCCCTTAAAGATGCGTGCTGATGTTATGCTAGCTTCACCATGAGAGAAGAGCATTCCTCCAAATGAGGTTTTGAGAGACTGATTTAATTTCATAAGAGATTCATCAAATTCCTCACATGCTTTCTCAACCACATAATTCGTGCAATCTGTCTCTAATGACTCTCCCTGTAGAGAGTATATCTTCCTCATGAAAGGGGAAGCAATATTCCTATGGGTTTTGTATTTTGGTCACTTTTTTAGGATTGGCATTATTAGGTCCAATCACAACCGATGATCCTATAAGACACTCAACCATGCTAAGCATGCTCTCCTAAGCTTGCTTTTTATGTTCTGCATATGTCATGTGATCATGATTTTCAATTTGGGGTGGTTGGGTGGGTTCTAGTTTCTGGATTGGTTTGGGAAGTGCACTGAGTGAAGAGTTAGAGCTTGTTTCATCCTCACTTAGCGACGTACTAGAACATGTTTCATCTCTCTGACTTTTTTTGGATCGTCAGGTTTTCTTTATGTTTGCCCATGCGATGAGATCAAATTCTCTTATGGGCTTTTATATTTTGTGTCGAACATATAGGTGTTGTGGTTTGAGTGGTAGCCTTTGAGGTGGATGCTTTTGCATCATGTGTAGCTTCTGGCTCTTTTGGGTTTATGTCTTCCACAGGTTCCTTTTCCATGTCCGTTAATTCAACCTTGGTTTTGATAGTTTGTAGTTCCTTGTTTTTCTTGGGTTTAGAAGGTTTTGTTTTCTCTTTTGGTTTTTGCTTTAAGGCATGTTCTTCTACCCATTTCAAAGTGTTATCTTTTGCGTTCTTTTTTTACTATCTCTCGTGCCTTGGCTTGTAAGCGTGTAAGTACATTCAAGGGTACCGTAGACAATTGCCCGTTTTGTACACTTAAGATGTTAAGAGTTAGATTTTGTGAGACAAGTTGCATTGAAGCAACTCGCCTTAGGCAATCTTGGAACATGTTATCAATTCCACATCGTTCACACATGGGTTGCAAAGTGTCAGTGACTATGGGCATAGAAGTATTCCAAACTGTACAGTTAGCCACTTTGTGAGATCCACGACAATAGAAACACTGAAGTGTTCAATTAACTACCTCTTGAACGGTTTCTACTCTTTTGACTATTTCTGTTTGATGCATGGAAGATGGAAGTTTTGAGTCAATTTTTGATGAATTAGGACACTTTGTAGTATCATGACCAAAGGATTTACAATATATGTAGTACAGAAAAACAAGTGCCTTGTATGCACAATGTGGATTAGGATGGTCATAGTGATTGCACTGAACACAAGGCATTTCACTCCTTACTTGTAGAGGCATTAAGGATGTTTGGTTTTGAAGGATTTCATCCTCTCTTAGAGATGTCGATTAAAAGCTTTTAAGCAAGGTTGCATAGAATTCGGGGAATGACAATTCCGAGATTGATCATTCTTTAGCCATTGCTTCACTTGGTTTAGATGAGGAACATCTCGTAGCATGATCATCTTCCAACATGTTGTCATCTAAACGTATTGCTTCTTTACAACATTGATCAAATGTTTCTGGATCAGATATAATGATTAAGTTGGGTAAGTTGTTATTCTTTCAGCCCATCATGAAACATCTCTTCAATTGAGAATCGTTTAATTTCTCCCATGACTAACATCGTGAGTCCAAGAGTTTTATCCGAATGATGTCACTTGCCAGAAGAAGCGGTGGAAAAGTGGGATCAGATCGTTAGCAATGATTGTGAAAATCTGAAAATTATAGTTGTGTTGAATCGCTTAGTTGTAGCTTGAAGCCCTTATACAAATCGATTGTATAGGAGCTGATTCTTGAAGTAGAAGAGTTGATTTAATTGATTCAAGTTGTAAAGAGCTTCCTTCATAGTATAGTGAGAAAGAGAGCTTTAATAGCTATAGCATGAAAGACAGGATTCTTAGTAGCAACTACCATTACGCTTTGATTGTCACGCTGAGAATAGGAGTAGGGGTGTCTGAAGGGACACAAAGATTCTCCATTAATTTTCTCAACCATACACATTCAACTGTCACTGTAAATGCTGCTCTATATTTAGCTTCACAGGACGAGGTTGCCATAGTAGTTAGTTGTTTTTTGCTTAGCCAAGATATGCACGAATTTCCAAGAAGAAAACACTTTCTAGATGTGGACTATGGTGTATTATAGTAGTTAGTTGTTTTTTGCTTAGCCAAGATATGCACGAATTTCCAAGAAGAAAACAGTTTCTAGATGTGGACTATGGTGTATTATAGTTTGTATTAGAGCATTGTGTGTGTGTGTGTGTGTGTGTGTGTGTCAGTCCAACTCTCCATTTTGCAAGGTTCAAAAGCACCCCCTTCACAAAATGACGAGTAGCAACACCCAAAAACCTAGTGAAGTCCCTTGTTTTTTTTTCTCTAAGAAAATTTGAGGATAGCAATAAGGCATGGTATAATAGATATCTCACTCCAAGCCCCTACTTGTGTCTAGATTTTTGTCCTAATTGTAGAAAACCATACAACCCTAATACAATCGAGAAGTTGCATAAAACATCAAAAAACCCTTATCCGAGAGAGAGAGAGAGAGAGAGAGAGAGAGAGAGAGAGAGAGAGAGAGAGAGAGAGAGAGAGAGCATTCTATCAACAATTACGAAAGCAAGAAAGCCAATTTTAGAAGGCTCAAAGGAGGATTGAGAGACACCTACGTTTCATTGGCTATTTTGCACTTGGCCAATGAAGTCGAACCTAATTTGGTTGCCCACGAGCTCTGTGTTTAGGGTCACAATGTGGCAATCCTACTATTTTTTATGTTGTTCTTGGTGGTGGTGCCTACTTAACCATTTTCTTTCTATTGGTTGCTAGATGTTTAGCATGGCAGATATGCAGGGGCCGCTGTGTGCAACGGGCCTTAGATACATACACATATACATGTACATTCACACATATCTAAGGCCCTTTTTACATAGTATTGTCCAACTTTTTCCTTTGCCAATCAAAAGACTCCAATGCATATTTTGGGCACTCACCCTTTATTGACGAGGATGCCACCTAGAAGGTAATAGCTAAAAGTGGCTGGACATAGATGGGCATGCTAAGGCTGGGTTTAGACTGAATGGTAGCAACAACAAAAAGGCACAGGGCAAGGGCGTTGCATGTGAGTTGGTACATACAGGAAGATTGGAGAGATCCTCATCAACGGCACATCAAGGAGGACTGCTCGCCTCACCCCCCCGGCACTTCACCGGCCACAAGCAAGGTTCAACGCATCACACGGGGATGATCTCCCTCCCACTGCAAGAAGCCAAAATGAGTGTGGCACGTCTCGAATTTGCCATTCCACCTTACTAGAACTCACCAAGGAGGGCCGTTGCGTGTGAATTGGGAAGGGGCGGCATACTTGTGCTGAGAGCTGGCTGCCGCCACGAATGTTTGAACCCACCCTAAATCAACACAAAGCCCCCTTTTTGAAAAGAGGGTTCTATTGTCCCACTTTTTCTTAAGAGCATTTGGCTGTATATAAAGGGTGCCCAAATATATTTAAGGAGAATGATGCCTATGTATAAAAGGGAGAATGTGTTCGAGTCCAGGGACGGCTCCGGCCGCCCGTGCTATGTATAAAAGGGAGAATGATAGCTCTGTTCGAGTCCAGCGAGACGACGGCTCCGGCCGCCCGTGACCCCGACTCGAAAAACAAAAACAAAAGGAATGATAGCTGTGTGTAAACGGCCTAAAATACTTGGCTGAGTCTCCTACGATAAATATTTATTGAAGTTCAACCCTCTTTTGACCACTTCGCTTGGAAGTTTGCAATTAGCATTTTGCTTGAAGTATTTTGTGTTCCGCTTACAGAGGTTTGTGTCTTCCGATCTGCTAAGCCCACTTTCTGCACATAAATTTGAGAATTTGATTACAGTCTTAATTACGGTATTAAGCCCTGCCGATCCCCTATGTTCAATTTGCAGGTTCCTCTTCTGTTGCAGACCGTTTGGATTAACTGTCCGAGCGAAGTAATTAAGCAGCTGGTAAGTTCTAATCAAATCTTCTAAGTGGTCTTAATTGATTGAGTTAAGCTAAACCTAGATCAACTGCTTACCATCAAGCTAATATTCTGGGTTCTTGGCTGCAGCGTTTTTTAGGTCTTTTTGCCTACGAGAGACGGTATGGCTTATACCCTCAGTTGTTTGCACATGGTTTTTATTTGAATTATAAGCTTTTTTATTAATTTTTTTGCAAATTTCAATTCACCTTTTCAACACAACACAAGCAAAGCTGTGTTTGCTACCATAGAATTGTAAACCAATGAGCCTCATTAGATGCTTCAAATGATTTAGGATTTGCTACAAGCTAGACTGGTCAGTTGGAAGATTGACTTGTCCAAAGATTTTCACGTTGTTACCTTAGTGAAAGTGCAAATTGTTATTTATGTGGAAGGGAAGCTTTCACATGCATCAGCCCAAGGCAGAATGCATGTGCAATGGCTTTTGGTGAACTATGAGAGATAGGGTGAGGGTTTCATAGAGTGCTGGCCATTGTGAGTTTATTTGTAGGGATCACATGATAGATTTTGTGCAAAATCACGGTGGATCAAAGTTTAGGATTAAAAACGTGATTAAGACTAATGATGAAGATGAGAGTAATGAGGGAACGAAAAAACTAAAACTATCAACTCATTCCACTGATTCGAGACTTTTTGAAAAAAGACCTACATGATTTTATTCCCTTCCATGAAGGCTTCAAGAGCCCACACAATCCTCATGTGTCTAGCCGAATAAATGAGACTATGTTACTACACACACTACCCATGTGATTATCATACAACATTTGTCTAGCCCATGTGGCTTGTCTTTTACATTCATGAATCTCGCCAACAGTCTTTTCCAAAGTAACCGTTCGGTTCTCAACAATATATACACAAATACAAAGAGTTATGATTTCCCTTCATTCATATAGGATCACAAGATCAAATCTCTAATACTCTCCCTTAATCTAGTAATCCTAGATCCCTATTCTTTAACATAATTGTATTAGTGAAGGATTGATTTGAGGCCTCTAGCTCCTACACAATAACCTTGACCTACTAGTTTGGCATTTATACTTCTTACAAACAAGATAGGAGAACAATTCCATAAATACAAGAGGTTAAGAGCACTGCCTTTTGACATGGACTGAAAACAAATGCTAATCTTCTCTTTGATGAGATATGTCGGTGTTTTTAGCATGCATAGTATTTGCAGTGTGTTTATTTTTCTTTTTTGGTTTAACAATCTTGGACCCAATGTCCCATTTTTAAACAATAGATACATTTCTTGACATCCTTCTGGTTAGTACTTTGGAAGGTCTTCTCTGTGCTGATGTAGATTGCTCTTTGAGTCGCTTATCTTTCTTCATGCGAGAATTTTCAATTTCTTCAAGAGTAGGGTTGGGTAAATTCTTTAATGTAGTTGTAAGATTGCGAAATCCTTTTGGCATGCTTGAGAAGGATGTCAAGTGCAGTATCATTTGCCACGGGTGCACCAATGCTTCTAAGTCTAAGTTTCCTGTTTTTTTGGGGTCTTAAGTTAGTTGCATTCTTACCAGCTTATTAGTGAGCTGAAATCAGCATTTTTATAGATCTGAATAAGCCTCTGCTTAGTGAGCTAGCTTGTCGTGTGCATCAAGCCTCAGATGCATGTGTCATGACTACTGAGGCCATGCACAGGATAGTTCAGGAGGTATAGAAACCAATGATAAAGCACAAGGTCATTGAGTGAGTGATAGGTGAGGATTAGGGTTTGTACAGGGTCAATGCAGGATGTAAGGCCGTGAAGGGATATTCAGGACAAAGGTATGAGAATGAGCAGACTGGGAACAAAAAAGCAATAGAAGACATATGTTGGACATGTTTGGATAATAGTGTTACGACAATCCCAGTATATTTGCAGGGCAATTGGGGAGCATTAAGCAGTCACGCGGTCAGGAGCTGGCCATGGGGAAGTCCCTTATTAGGGACCCAGTGCCTTTGGGACCCTGTGATGGTGTCATACGTGGATCAATGCTTGCTGCCTAAATCAATTCAGTGCCTAAGTCTGTATGTTAAGATAATTATGTCCACCAGAGTATCTGACATAGCTTCTCCCTGTTTTGAGTCTTTTTGCAGGTCGTAAGAATGGCACTAAGACTTCAAGCATTGAAAAACTTTGATGCATTTCCACATGCCGAAGAACATTTGACATCGAAGACTAATTCTGGTGCCATAGGTGCGTAACAGTTGTTAGAAGTCTGAGTACCATCTTTGGTCAATATGTAGTGTCCATTATTTTTATGCCAAAGGTTTTGTTCTTGGGAGTGAAATAAAGTTGGCATGTCAGCTCATGCATAAATGCATGAAGAAGTGTTGATGCTTTGAATGTTGGGGTAGTAATTTTAAAAAAGTGAAGATTGTGGCTACCATGGCTTGCTTTCACATCATCTACTGCAGAGAGTAGAAAATTGAGGACCACACCATTAAGTTAGTGCGGGATGCTTAGCCTCACTGTAAGTTTTTGTCAGAGGTCAGATGTTTCTGGGCTCTAGAATTCCCTTAGTGGTGTATAAATCCCTGTGCATAACCATCCTCACTACACGTAGGGCTTCTGTCTTTTTATCAATAGGGCTCACAATGGCCTGCACTCTGCTAAACCCTAAACTTGGTGTGAATTAGTAGACATGGTACATAGGTTTTATGTCTAGGACTGATGCATAATGCTGGTTTGTTCTGTGTATTTGGAGTACACGTTGGTGCTGTAGCAAAATTCCATTTTTTCTGGTAAAGACCTTTAGCTTCCTTTTGTTGTCAAAGGCACTCGTTTGTCTACCACGAAGAAGGTAACAGAAGTGTGTTCGGATTAGATGTAATACAAGGATTATGGTCTTAATGATAATGTCTGCACGTGTTCATTAAAGAGAGAGAGGTGGAGTGCATAGAGTGGGAAGAAGGGGGTGGTTTTTTTTTTTTGGGGGGGGGGGGGGGAGGGGGGAGGTAGTGAAAGAGGAAGACAAAGTGTGGAGGAATGCACACCCCCCATCACCTCCACTCTGTATGCGGCACGGTACCCTGATTACTTATCCCTCATGATGTGTATCACCTCTTCTCACCCCCCTCCATGAGGCATGCCACCCCAACGAGCTACCATGTGTGTGCTTTAAAGAGCGTCCACATTTTTGGACTTTAAAAGTCAGTCTAGAGACATGACAGAAAACCAGGATTCTCATATTACACGTGTTCGGTGGTTATCCTGCAGTCTCCCTAGTTGGACTGGTCATTATGGTGACGCTGTTTGTACACGAATTAAAGTTCTATCTCACAACGGTAACAGTGCATCAGGTAGCTCCATAAGCCCAGCTTCTTTTTTATTTCTTGTTTTTGTGCGAGTTTTTATTTCAGTGTAATGTTTCTTATTAAAGTTGCATACTTACAATGCATACGTGCACACACACACACACACACACACACACACACACACACACACGAGTACTCTTACCTTCATTTTTTTCAACACTACACTCTTCCAGTGATGGCCAGCCTATGGGATTCTATATGCACATGTGCTGGTGTGCCATCTTGATAGCAGGGGTGGTGGCTCTGGGACATAATATATGAGGCTGGCTCTTAAGAGAAGGCGAGTGCTAGCAGATCTAAGTGGAAGAACACTGGAAAGTATGGTAAGCTCAATAAGGACATTTGACGGTTTGAGAGGGCAAGACTGGACTGTGGGCAGTAGAAACAGGGTGGCAGCGGCTGGGCCATGTTGTATCAAGGCAGGGCAGCAGCCAGCACCAGGCAGACCTGCCTACAGTGGTGAGCTGGCTGACAAGCCTGGTTGATTGGCTTGTTAGGCTGGTCATGAGGCATGACCGCTGTAGTTGGGCCAGCCCCAGCAGGTCGGCTTCTGGAGGCAGCTTGGGAGCTATTTTAAGCCTTGCCATTGAAGTGTGGGGGTCTCATGAGCGCACTGATGAAAAATTGCAGCCATTTTATTTAACTTAACACCATAATGATTTTGTTACTTTGTATGTATTACCATTTTTTCATGTGGATTTAATGGCTTTTTGTTTGTATTTGATTTTTATTCTTAGAGTTAATCAAGCCTTTTGCTCACTTGGTAGATGGCGGTTGATCACACACAAGGAGAGACTCTTCCAATTCACATCAACATGACATTTCCAGCACTTCCTTGCCAAAGTTTGTCTGCTTCTCTAATTTTTAATAGGAATTTTAGGAGCAACATGAGTTTTTTCAAAACATTTTATTAAGTTTTACATTATTGCCACCATTAAATAGCGTCATAAAGTCTTTTAAGCCTCTACTCTCTTACAGAAACAAGCACACCATTCACAGCAGAAGCCCTGAAAACATCCTAAAGGCAGGATCTTCAAAGTCATATCTTTTGTGCAAGAGAGAGAGAGAGAGAGAGAGAGAGAGAGAGAGAGAGAGTTCTATTAACTTTTACAAAAGACCAAGGGTCTATGAGACCAAAAGTGTTGCAATGTGTCCATGAAATGACAGAATCATGGAAAAAACGTGTTAAAAATACCAACTAGAGCTGAAAGAAAAAAGGGGAGAGAAGAAAGAAAGAAAGAAAGTCATATTAACGTCTCTGCGGAATGCCTTGAAGGCATATGGGACCAAAAGACATGACATCACAATCATTACAATCCACTTCGGGGTGCACTTAGGCGCAACTGCGCATAAGCACGAACATTGAAAATAAAAATAAAAAGCTAAGGGTCAACTACCATGTGTAATATGAATGCTTGTGGTACGTAGGAGAGAGCTAGTTAGTGGGGTTTAGGCTTCCGGAAGTCTTTAATTATTGCTCTTCCTTCGCGGAGAGAGAGAGAGTTCTATTGACGTCTACAAAAGATCAAAGGGTCTATGAGACCAAAAGCGTTGCAATGTTTTCAAAAGACCCTGCAGCCCTGTAAGAAAGAAAGTTTTATTAAACATCTTCAAAAGACCCTCCTCTATGCCCTCGTATCTCCTTGTCTCTATGCTCAAGATCTAGGATGATACCCAAATTTGACCAGTGGCTATCCTCATGGCATGTGACATGTGTTTCTATAGGTAGCTTGGTCTCTGTATGAATCCATCTGGTGTGAGCTTGCGGAAGTGCTCTTTGTAGAAGTGGGATTTTGGGGGTAGCTCCTACGGGCCCAACGATGTGGTGTCGGTGTCTAATCTAACCAAGTCTGTGTGCATGAGGTGATTGATCAAGAGGCATCGCATAATACTCCCCTTGTTAAAACCCTAAGATCTCTCTAGATAATTGTTATGCATAAACATGCATAAATCAGGCATAAACTCAACCACCCAACCACCCCCGAGTCCAAGGGATGCACACATGAATAATAATGAAATACATCATACCTCTACCTTGATGTCCCATACCATCAAGAGGTATAACACAATCCAATAGCATGTAGCTATGGTGTGAAATGGTAGGTGAGTAGATATGGACCTATACACAAGAGACCATAGCATAAGCCTCCAAGCCCCCAAGCCTCCTTGAGTGTGTCCCATGCCCCTAATATATAGGAGGGCCCTCAAGTGACTCGACTTTCCATTCCCCATGTGTGACCCTTGGATGCCTGACCCTAACCTTAATCCTTAAGGTTAGTCCTAACCCATGCTCCACTAGAGCTTGTTCCCATGCTCCCATGCTCACAAGCCTAATGTGGGTTAGCCTCCTAGTATATGCACACATTATGTGCATATAACATAGCACACATAATGTACATATAACATACTTCCCCTCTCTCAAAACATTGCACTCTTGCAATGAAAAGAAGGAGAACTACGCTGAACAATCTCAACCGACTCCCAAGTCGAATCCTCAATTTCCCTATCTTTTCACCTAATTTTAACCTCAGGGATTAGTCAACTAGAAAGTTTCCTTTCCCTGAATTCAAGAACCTTATCAGGTTCATGTGGAACACATAGGATAAATCTTCGACTTCAACGAGTTCTTGAAGAGTAACTGTGGTATCCTCACCTCCCAGTTTTCCTTTCAATCTATTAATATGAAAGACTGGATGAACTCTAACATGTGGAGGTAGTTTTAAGTTCAAACGCAACCGTGCCAATCCGATGTATAACTCGAAAATGGACCACAATATCTAGGAGATAAATTCGAGCGTTTTTCTATTGACAAAGTCTGAGAATCTTTAGGAACATTAAAATAAACCAACGCTCCTGGTTCAAAAGACCGAGATGAGCGTCCCCTATCAGCATAAAATCGTGCCCTATCTTGAGCACTCCTCCTGATAGAATCTCGAGCTTCGGTCAGCATTTCCTACATATCACGCAAGAAACCCCTCGATGCATCAAGCTCGATGTCCTTAAGACCGACATCAATAGGTGCCTTGGGTTGATACCCATACATAAGTATGCACGGACTAAAACCTGTAGCCGTATATTTAAAAGTGTTATAGGCAAATTCCATCATTGGAAGATATTTTCCCCAGTATGATGATTTTCTAGAGACATATGCACGAAGCATATACTCTACAATCTGATTCATACACTCTGTTTGCCCATCAGACTGCGGATGATCAGAGCAATTCACATTCAAAGTAACTTCCTCGTTGTAAACCATTCGGATAAAGTAGGAAAACATGGCATTATAACAGCAGAAACCAGGGATTCATCGGCGCCTCGACATACCCACATCTGCATATAGAATAATCGACGTCTCGAGTTACCCATATCAACATAGAGAGTCATCAACGTCTCGATGAGTCACATATGTCCATCCGTAAACAATCAGGTTGACTATATAAATCACCTAAAGTACGGAACTAGAGAAAGGAAGAATCCAAATTTCCTTATCCGAACACAACAAGATAAACTTGTTTGAACTCTAAAGAAAGAGAATTCAATAAGTGAAAATGCCGATGAGATTACCCTCATCAAAACATGCAAGCTATAGATAAAAGAAGTTTATCTAGAGAATGCCCACACTATAACTTCTAGTGAATTTAGAAAATGAGATTGTCTTTGAATGTTGAGAACAACATGCTAAGTGATGTAAGCAAAGCAACAATCTTGAGCCCAAATTATCCCATAAGATAATATATGTGAGGGATCACTAGCGTCCCATACCACCATGATACCACCCATACATACCTTAACAATTTGAAACTCCCTAGTATGCTGTCTAGGAAATATGAATAAAATCCTGTATAAAAAGAATAAGATGGCCTTATCCAGACTTTCACATACTAAACCTGTCTCTATATACTTGAGACTACATCAAGGAATAACTCCTTCTGAGTACATCATTAGAAAAGAAATTGAATTATTGACGCCTTTCTAATGATAACTACCCAAAACACAATAAAGTTAGGGTAGAAAAATAACTCACCTAGATACATAAGCAACTAGGTATCCGAATTGGAATATGTACAAGAGTACAAGGAATATAGTCTAAAATTACGTCCAAAAAATGAAGGCAAATGCTTCCTTTAAAGCATATGTAATTATTCAAAAGATCAAAAGATCCTTATAAAACCATGGATAAAAGCATAGAAGCTCCTCGAATCCATAAAGACCATAGTTGATCATAAAAATCAATGCATACCATCTAATGGACATTAATCATGCCAAAAGACGCATTAAAATTGATGGCCAACTCATCAATCCGGAGTATATGAACAGTGTGTCGTTCAAGCAAAACTCCAAAGTAAGCAAGTGAAACACATGTGTGTAACACTCAATAAAAAATTCCTAGACACAAGTGATCTAGGTAGAACCTGATGAGTCCATATAAAACTTGGAAAACATCCAATAAAAATTCACCAAAACAAACCGATCAACTAACCCATGATAGAATTTGTCTTAGGCTTAAGAAATTAAGCACAAATCACACTTAAATAAGTGCAAAATAAGTTATTATGGAAAAGTGGTGAAACACACTTTGAACGCAAATTATAGCCATCAAAAGAAATTAAGGAACATGTCCAAAAAGAATGGCTAAACAATGGTAAAAAATCATGAATATATCGTTTAGAATTAATCCAAACATAAATATCCATTAATACGAGATATAATCGTATTCATAATATGCGAATAACCCGCATCTATCTAATGTCAGCACGAGAAAACGTACCTCAACATTAAATAACCCTCGAAAATATTAAATTCTTGAGAAAAAGAATTATCATGATTTTTTTCTAATTTTTTCTAATTTTTTAGGACCTCAAAATATAATAATTTTAAATTCCACCAAACTTATCTTATGGCATTCTAAACCTATATTTTTTCAGAAAACTTTTAGCAATTAATTTTGCTAAAATATCATTGATATTTTAGAAATATCAACTTTTAGGATTTTTAAAAATAACATCTAGAATATTCCTAATTTTTCCTGAGAATCCCATCGTTCACGAAATTTTCAATTCCGCTCGACAATTCTTAAATCGAATGAAAATTTTTAATTTTAATGGATTTTTTAATTTTCTAGGTCAAAAAATATATTTTAAAGGAATTTGAATGGTCACGGGCGTCCGAATGGACACACCACATGCCAAATACCAACCCCACATTTTTTCGAAATTTAAAATAACCTTTGTCTAATTTTTCACTAATTTTCAAGAATTTTTTTGAAATTTTTAAATTACTCCGAACGCATCTTAGAATACGAACGGTCAAAAAATTTCCAAATTCTAACGGTTTTCCCGGAATACGGAAAGCCAAAAGTTTTGAGAAAATGAGAAGGCAAAAAAAATCGGAATGTGAAAGGTCAAAAGTTTCCGGAATACGGAAGGTCAAAAGATTTTCCGGAATTCGGAAAGCCAAAAGGTTTCGCGAAAATGGAAAGCCAAAGATTTTCCGAAAGATGAAAGCTAAAAAAGTTTCAAGAAGAAATTTTCAGAAATTTTTGAGAGATTTTTTCCTCAAATCCCATAATTTCTCACTATTTTTCAGGCTTTTTTTGAAATATTATCAAAAGCTTTTTTTTAAATATAAAAAACTTATTTTTAAAAAAAATTTAAAAAAAAGCTTAATTAGGCTTTTGTGGGTTTTGATTTTTTTTAGGCGGGAGGGGGGGGGGGGGGGGCGAATTTTTCGCCAGCGGGGGCGGCTGCACCTCTCCCCGCGTTGCGCCTGATGGAGGTGATGGAGAGGGAATCCTCCCTCTCTCCTCTCTTCTTTCTTTCTCCATCCAAAATACAATCCTCCTCTCCTCTCTCTCCTCTGTTAACCACAGGGAGATTAACTTTAATCTTTGATTAAAGTTTTTAATTAAACAATACTTAATCATAATCATTAATTATGATTAATGTTTAAAAAATCATTTTTAAGAGAATTTCTCACAGAAAAAAGAAGGAAAAATCAGATTTGAGAGGCGGAGAGAGTCCCATGCACACAGGAGAGCATTTCATGCATCAACACGTTGTCCCCTACTACTGAATTTCAGTTGAAAATCGACAGAAATTTGATCGCATATCTGTGGAAAAAACCCGCAAAAATGTGTAAAAAATACATTTTTAATCATAAAAATGCTCAAAAAATTAGGAAAAAACTCCTAAAAAATCCAGGAATTTAGGGAATCCATTCTACCAAAAATATCCACAATAAAATATGTGGTATTTTTGTAAAAATTTCCATTAATGCTTGATTTAAACCATAAAAAATAGGAAAAAATAGCATTAAACTCATGGAATTCCCCGCAACGTCGATTCGTCCATTGAATTGTAGTAACGCACGTTCCAATATATCGATGATCCACGTGCAATTCATCAACACAAATCAACAAAATAGCATTTTTATTAGTAAATATTAAAATTTACTTCAAAAAAAATCAACAACAAGAGATTGCTCTGATACAACTGTTAAAACCCTAAGATCTCTCTAGATAATTGTTATGCATAAACATGCATAAATCAGGCATAAACTCAACCACCCCCGAGCCCAAGGAATGCACACATGAATAACAATGAAATACATCATACCTCTACCTTGACGTCCCATACCATCAAGAGGTATAACACAATCCAATAGCATGTGGCTTTAGTGTGAAATGGTAGGTGAGTAGATATGGACCTCTACACAAGAGACCATAGCATAAGCCTCCAAGTCCCCAAGCCTCCTTGAGTGTGCCCCATGCCCCTATTATATAGGAGGGCCCTCAAGTGACTCTTGACTTTCCATTCCCCATGTGTGATCCTTGGATGCCTGACCCTAACTTTAATCCTTAAGGTTAGTCCTAACCCATGCTCCACTAGAGCTTGTTCCCATGCTCCCATGCTCACAAGCCTAATGTGGGTTAGCCTCCTAGTATATGTACACATAATGTGCATATAACATAGCACACATAATGTACATATAACACCCCTGAAGGCAAGTACCAAATGCCAAGCTGAACTGCATGTAATCCACATCAATGCTCTGTAACTGCACCAGTGATAAGCATAAGAAGAGGTAGCAGATATACGCATGTGTAAAGGCAACAGGATCGAGAAGTCATGCCTGTGAGACATGCAATGTAAGCTGCAAAAGTGAAACTCATCAATGGAGGATCCGATGAGGAAAAATCAGCAATGGGAAGAGCTGAAAATGGGGAGAAAAAGTGGGGGCTCGAGGCGGGCATCAGCCAATGCTATGAGAGGATAGGTAAACTCTCAGCGATGCCATAATGAGTGGCATGTATGGCAAGTGTAAAGATGCATAATCCCACAATGAATAATATACATGTAACATGTCAAAACCACGAGAGCAAGCCAACATTGGCCAAGTGTGTAGAAAGCACTCCCAGTTAACATCACATGTGAGAAAGTGACAATGTCAACACTGTAGAAACAATCCCGCTGCAAGGAAAAACAACATAAAAGGCATCTCCAGTAGACATCACATCAGAGAAAGCGTCTAGCATAGACCAGCATAAGGGTCAACAAGCATAAGTGACCATGAGGCATCACCAACTGCATGTGGGCAAGTAAAAACCCCCCTGAAATGCATCTGCCAGACAATGCATACCATGGAGTACAGACTATAAAGCATAGTCATCAAAAGCAATGGCATCAGAAGACATCTCTGCAGGTGATGAAGATGTAAGGGTCAAGGCTGACACATGTGTAGCCAAATTGGCTTGATTTGCACCTGTGGAAGAAGATGCCAGCTTCTGTTTTTCACTCTCAATACGCTTCCTGCATTCCTCTATGGTGTGCCCTGTTTTCGTGCAATAGTTACAACGCTTTTTCTTTTCAGGCTTGTCCTCTGTCTTGGGAGGATCCGATGGGCTAGGTTTAGGCCTAGATCTATTTCCACGAAAGGGAGCAGCCATTGCTGACTCAGCAGACATCATGTTCCTGTTGGAACGAGATTGCTCTTCACTGAGCAAGAGTGTCACAAGGTTGTCAAAAGTGGCCGCATTAAGTGCATTGCCAGCCAACAACCGCAAAGTGCCAACAACCGCAAAGTGGTGCCAAATGTCTGATAAGAGTCAGGCAAGTTGCGCAAAACTGTTTGAACAAGATAGCTATCTGTCAAGACCTCATTAGTGTTAATGAGCTGCTCTCGTAGGTCCTTCACATGTGTAAGGTACCGATAGAGTGCGGGAAGGCGGCTGCAGCCGACGTCGTATGGAGGGTGGCTGCGAGCTGTGTGGTAAGCTCATCAAGTGGGATGTGGGGGTCGAGGTTGGAGAGGATGCGGTAGACGTGATCAGAATAGATGGAATATATATATATATATATATATATATATATATAGAGAGAGAGAGAGAGAGAGAGAGAGAGAGAGAGGGAGAGATTTGCAAAAGGCCATTATGGCCACTCGGACCCTAAAAATACAGCATATACAATCTGTAGTAGGAGCTGTCTAGATCATTCCTCAAAATAAAGAAATGAAAATGTGATATGGTGCATGCTAGAAAAGCACTGGTAAGTACTAATGTGTCCTGACCATATGCTTCTCTACTAAGGCTGCGTTCTGATGTTGGCTGCAGTTTTAAGTGTTGATGCGATTGACATGTCAGGAAAGCATGAAGTCGATCTTGACACCAACATATGGAAAGTAAGTGTTGCTTCTTTATTCTAAAATTGTAGGAGTCATATTTCTTTTGCATATCAATCAATGCTTAGCCTGTACCTTTCATATGTTCTTGAAATAGAAGTGTAAATTTGTTTCACTTGTCTAGGTTTAGAAAGAATAATGCATTTCAAGTTGGTGTGTGAAATGGTGCTCAGTCCATTTTGGCATGAACTGTTGGCATGAACTGATGGTATCCAATTACATGTTTCCTCGTGGTGAAAAGAAGTTATGGGCATTCAATATTCTGATCCTCAAACCTCATCCACCAGTGTTCCATGTCCACCCAGGAAACTCATCTTTAAAGAGCTCATCCAATAGTGGGTTTCACAATCAACTTTTCCATCTTGATAACCTAGGCTAATACACCAACAATTTTTCTTTTTGGGGGGGATTTGGCTCCTATGCCCTTGTCCTATACCTTAAAGATTTACCTTGTGTTCCTCCTTGATGAGTAGCATTGCAGAGTTGAATTTGTGAGAAGGTAAGTAATGTGAATTTGAAGATGCAACCCTTGCTCGTGTTGAAACTTAAACTTCTTTGTTTGTGGTGTGCTACTTCTGACTTGTGAAAGACAATCCCCTAATACGTTGAAAATATTTTTGTTGTGATGATGTCCACAGCTCAGACTGCATAAGGATGGTTACATTCTTGGCTCTGAATATTTATCCGACTTGGTAGAGCAAGGACACAATGAGGGACATGGTACGCATGTGGAATGCACTTCATATGCTATACATGTAAATGTTTGTGGAAATATAGAAATCAAAGTAATTTGTTGTCTTTTTTATATAAAGGGGCTATGACACTATTCTATCCTTTGAGAGAAAGAAAGATATATTAAGCGTCTACTAAAGACCTAATGGGTCTATGAGACCAAAGTGATACAATACTGTCCATGGGCCTATGAGAGAGAGAGAGAGAGAAAGAAAGAAAGAAAGCTGTATTAACGTCTACTAGAGGCCGAACTTGACCTATGAGACAAATCAATGTACAACTGTCAATGTCTTTTGGATGTCCAGGAAAAAAAAAGGACAAAATGAACATGAAATAAAGTATGAAAGTACTAAGCTAGTGGGGGGGTGTGATGGATGGAGCACTACTGCTAGAGGCGCAGTATGCAACCTATATGTGTAGGGTATACAAGAATGCAATGCAGATCTGTCTAGCTCCAACCAGTACCATAATGGGGGTGTAATATGTGATACATAGGCGATGGCGAGGCAAAAATACCTCGGAGCATGATCTCCGGGTGTGAGTGTAAGTGAGCTAGCCGCTCTTGGATATGGTGCTGATGTCGAGCCCGTATCTCTGTGATCTTCCTCTGATGTAGTGTGGTAGCTTGGTGCTCTCGGTCTCCGTCTGGCTCGGAGGTCCGCAACGCGCTGAAGTGTAACCCCCTCTTGTGTCAAGGTAGGCACTAGGATAGATCTCTGGAAGAAATCAGTGAACTGGAGCTGTCGCCCACCTCTCCCTGTGGTATGAGTCCGTATCAGTGTCTCTGTGGCGCTGTCTCTCTAACAAGAACTAGCCAAATCTGCGCTGGTCTGCGGACTCCATGATCTGGCGGAGTGAGGGATGTCCACTGAAGATGGTGGTGTATCTCTCTCTAATGACACTATATGCTCTACATCTGCATACATAATGTTCCTCATTCTCAACCTCCTCCTGGCATAGTCTGCATATCCTCTCTGCTCTGGGGATCCGTGTTGCCCTACCTGCCTCAATCTCAAGCTAGTGTGATGATACTTTGAGCTGGCCAATCGCCACTCGGGCACTGTGAGGCATGTACACATCCATGTATCCAGGTCTTTGTATCAATCCATCCGCTGAGATACACATAAACTGATCTCTGTAGTATAGCATCTTTGGCGGTAGAGGCTGACTGGGTGTAATCAAAGTCTCTTGAGTGTATCGTTGCCATGAATCCTGCCGAAGGACTCTGTTCCTCTCACTGTGAGAGAGCTGGATGTGTGGTGCATGTATATCATACTGGAAAGGTGGCAAGTGATCTATGTCGAGACCATGCTGAGTGAGCCACTGTATTATCTGTGAATACCATGATCTCCTATCTCCACTCTCTGCGAGCTACCTGGACGCCGCAAAAGCTCTATGTGAGAGTCGATCTGATGGCATATCTCTGATCCTTTGTATGAAGCAGATCGTCTGGAAGAGGGCCTCTACTAGCATAGGAGGTGCGACAAACTCCGTCCGGACAATGTCATGTGGGACGGAGGGTTTGTTGCGGATCATCCGTGAGAGCATGAGAATCTGAGGCCTCTCTATCTGAGACCATGTGGAGGTGGCGAGCCCAGGTGCCCATACTGCTGCAGCATACATCAAAGCAGGGGTGACTAGTGTGTCAAACAACCACCCTTCGTGCGGGACTCTTGGAAGTGTGCCTGATGACACTGTCTCTCTAGCATGGCCAGAGCTGCATACCCTCGTGTGAGTCTATCCCTGGCTGCCTGTGCCATAGTAAATCTTCCTGGCGGAGTCGTAAATGTAATCCCCAGGTACACATATGAGTCTACCACCTCTGCCTGTCCTCTTGCTAGTGTGAGGATGGCCTGTCGTCGAACGAGCCCCGAGGTGTGGAAAATCATGGCCTTGGTTTTCCCAAGGTTCACTGTAAGCCCCCTCTAGAAGTCATCGAGTGCATGGAGATGGTGCTGAAGTCCCATCCGCGACTCAGAGACTAGAATAATATCATCTGCATATAGCATAATGTGGACTGTGGTACCTGAGATGTCTACCCCATCCCCACCACCGTGACCAATGAAGTTAGCCACCTCATCGATGTATAGCCCAAATAGTGTAGAGAGAGTGGGCATCCTTGCTTCACACCTATGGTGCTAGCAATAACATCAGATAGCCCCCCCGGGGCATCGTATGCGCCCGAGGACATGCTCATATAAAGCATAGATGCCCCAAACCATCTTTGATGGGATCCCCAATGACTGTAGGCGCTGGAAGAGTCTCTCTCGTGGCACTGTGTCAAATGCTTTGTGGAAATCCACAAAGCAGCAATATAATCTCTTATCCCGCGCCCTAGCCTAGTCAATCAGACATCTCAGAGTGAATATATGGTCAATAGTGGAGAAAGCTCGTCGGAATCCAGCTTGCCTTGTTGGTGCTCGCAGTCCCTCCTTCTCTGCATATGAGCTCAACTATGCCTCGAGCACTACGCCATAAAGTTTGGCCAACGTATGACCAATCATGATAGTCCTATAGTTGCTGGGGTCTAGCACGTCTCCCGCTTTGTGGAGAGGCACGATGGTGTGCATAGTCCACTCAGCTGGTAGGCCCTCCACTAGTGCCCTATTAAAGAGGTGAGCAACAAAGGGTCCCAGTGTGTCAGCTGCATAAATAAGATGCTCACTCTGTATACCTGTGTGGTCAGCCGATCTCCCATGCTGTAACTGGCGGATAGCTCTCTCTACCATTGAGGCAGTAAAGAAAGTAGAGGTGGTAGGGCGGGACTCCTGTGGTTGTGGTATGGGCGGCTGCTGAGGGATATGGTAGAGGCTCTTTGCATATGTGTGCCATGTGTGTGGATCCTCAATCGGGGTACGAGGGCGAGGCTCTCTCATCCTGCGCCATGTAGTGGCTGCATCTCTGCTCATGAGTAGGTGGTATATATCCCAATACTGTGCCTCCTCATATGCACGCTGTTGGGGTAAAGGCATAATGCCCACCCTTATAGTGTGTACAAGCCCATAAGTTATAGTACATAGTACACTTAGTACTTTTAATGTACTAAGTGCACTATGTGTACTAGTGCAATATACATGTGTGATAGGGGAGTCACACACTCATGCCTCATGAGTTGACTTATCCCCACAACTCTCTCTCTCTCTCTCCCTTGTGCTTCTCTGTGTAAATCTCCCACATAACCTAACCCTAATTCTCCCATCAACTGGTATCAGAGCTTTGGTCACCAGGTTCTCCTCCCTCTTCTGCTCTGCTGGCCGCCCCCCCTTTGTGCTGGTCGCCTGCTCTTGGGCCTTTTGATTCCTGGTCGCCCTGCTGATTCCTGGTCGCCCTGCTCCTTGCAGCACAAAAGGGGCTGGCCAACCAGCTGCCCCAGCCAGCATACGTGGCTGCCCACGACAGCCAACGCAGCCCAACAAGGGCTACCCAACCAGCTGCCCCAACCAACCAGGCTGCCCAGGACAACCCACGCAGCCAGCCCACGTGGCTGCCCAGGCTGCCCAACCAACATACGTGGCTGCCCAAACTGCACCTGGCACCGGGACTTCGCTACGTGACTTCGCTACAGGCTACTGTGCTGTACCCGACTGCCTTGTTGTACTCACCGTGCAAACGTGGCGAAGGCAGCGTGAGCAAAGGCATGCGTTGAATCAAGCGCACAGGCGGACGTCAACAGCGCGAATAGTGCCAGGCTGCGTACAAGAAAGCTCTCATACGCGTGTGGGTTTCGTTCATCTCCTTTGCGCTCTTTTGCTCGCTTTTAACAGTAGCGAAGCTGGGGTTTTGGAATCTCTTGAGGCTGTGCAGAAGAGGGGAAACCAGGAGTTTGTCACCCAGCCGTCCCTACCTGCACATCTGCAGGAGCATCAGCATCAGCATCAAGCATCAGCACCAAATTCGCCTGCAAATCAGAGAAAAATCAGAAAATTACAAGGTATTTTGCTTCAATTTTTTTTTGGGACTTGCAATTGAGCAGGTACAATTATCAATTGAGCAGGTACAGGTGCCCAATTGCTCAATTTTTGAGCAAAATTGGCAAAATTGGGTGACATTGGTCACAATCAGGATCAATTTGCAGGAAATTGGATGTCGAAATTTGGGGCTTTTGATGTAATTGTGCAATTAAGCACTCATACATGCTGTATGATGTGAAAAATCGCACATTTGGGCAAAATTGCAGCAAATTGCAGTGCAAATCAAGGGGCTTTTGTGCCGATTTGGTTGATTTGCATGCAGGCAATCGCATTTGATGCTGTGGATAATGTGTTGATGCCTTACAAGCACTCAATGTGCCTGTAAATCAAGGGGGTTTCATGTATTTGATGTATATGTGGCCAGGGGAAAGCATCGTGAACACTCTGGATGCCTTCATGTGCGTCAATGTACCATGTATGATCAGAAATTGATTTTAAATCAAGGGGCTTTTCAAGTTCGTATGCTTGTTGAGCTTGGCAAAGCAGCAGGCAAGACATTTATGCCTTGAATCCTCAAAAATCAGCTTGCAGTCAAGGGGCTTTTGCCCAATTTCTGTTCGGAACTGTTGTATGCAATGTTCGGGACTGTAAAAGTGTGATTTTCACTCATTTGGACAGCCAGGAGAGCATTTATTGCTACTGTACCTGCTGGTATAGATTTGGCACAGCTTTGTGCAAGTTTTGGCATGGCTGTACACTGATTTGAGTGAGGAAAAGGTTCAATTTCAGTTGCTGTACTTGCCGGTACAGGTTTGGTACATCATTGGTGAGCACTTGGTACTGCTGTATAGTACTTTGGAAGGGCAACAGAGCACATTTAAGGTGCTGTCCAAAATCTGCAGCAACCAGATTTTGGTGATTTCATCACATAAAGTGGGAGAAAAGTTGCATTCTTGCTTCCGCAGTGGGAGATAAAGCTTGGGAGAAAAAACTGTGAGCACTTTGTGTGCTTTTGGTGTAGTGTTTGCACATTTTGCAGGGAGTCAGGCATTGACAGGTTGCATTTTGCTATGGCAACCACAGGTGAGAGCTCTTCATTGCTTCACATCAAGAAGCTTGAAGGCTCACATAACTATGATATTTGGCAAACCCAATGCTACAATGTGTTGCTCCAGAAAAAGCAGCACAAGCCTATCAAAGAAAGGGGTGTAATGCCCGCTTCTCTTACTGCTGAAGAGTGGGAAGATATGGATGAGCTGGCAAGATCTACTATCATGTTGTCTGTGTCAGACTCATTACTTTTCAGCATTCGTGAAGAGAAGACAGCTTGGGGAATGTGGCAGAGATTGCAGGACTTGTATGCCCAACAAAGTGCCTCAAGCAAAGTGTATTGGTTGAAGAAACTCATAGGTCTTCAGATGAAGGAAGGGGCGTCTATGACAACCCATCTAAATGAGTTTAATGGTATTGTCAGCCAAGTTATAAATCAAAAGTTGGCGATGGACGATGAGTTCAAAGCCACTTTTCTGTTATGCACTTTGCCAGAGAGTTGGGACACATTCAGGACAGCCACTAGCAATTCGCATGCTATGCTGTCATATGCAGATGTTGAGGGTGCTCTTCTTCAAGAAGAGATGAACAGGAAAAACAACTCTGTTGGAAAGTCCAATGCAATGAATGCACGTGGGAGATCCCAGCAAAGGGGAAAAAGCCAAGAAAGGGGAAGGAGCAAGTCTCGCTCCAAAAAGGATTTGGAATGCCATTATTGTGGCAAGAAGGGACACATTAAAAAGCAATGCTACAAATGGAAAAATGATCAAAAGGAAAAGGGAAAAGGCAAAGACAAAGAGAAAGATGAAGCCAAAGATGTAAAGCCAAAGGGCAAAAGTGGAGTCAAGATTGAAGAAATCAATGTGTCACATGCAGGTGGCAGTGAGGATGAGGTCCTCTTTACTTCTTCACTTAATGCCCATTCACTTCTTACAGGTGGTCATGGTATGCACTCATGGATCATTGATTCAGGTGCCTCCTTTCATGTCACAGGTTGCAGAGACTTGTTTGTCAGGTATACTGCTGGCAATGAAGGAGTGGTTTATTTGGGTGATAACCATGCATGCAAGATTCTTGGCAGAGGTGATGTGAGGCTTGTATTTTCAGATGGCTCACAGCTTATGCTCCATGATGTCAGGCATGTGCCTGAGATCAAGAAGAATCTGCTTTCTACTGGACAGCTTGATGATGCTGATTATGTTACCACATTTGGTAGTGGAAAGTGGAAAATTAGTAAGGGCTCACTGGTTGTTGCCAGAGGCTCTAAGGTGGACACTCTTTATTTCATGCATGCAGGTGTTTGTCACCATGCTAATGTAAATGCAACTGAGCTGCCGGAAATTTCTATGTGGCATAGCCGGTTGGGACACATGAGTGTCAAGGGAATGGAGCAATTGTCTCGTTTGGGTTACTTGCCTTCTCTAAAGTTTTCAAGTTTTCAATTTTGTGAGCATTGTATATATGGTAGGCAACTACAGTGCCCCCACAAGAAAGCTCTTGGACAGAAAGATGCTCAGTTAGAGCTTGTGCATACAGATGTATGTGAGATGCCTCAGCTTTCTTTGGGAGGGGCAAAATATTTTGTGTCATTTATAGATGATGCCACACGCAAGGTGTGGGTTTATCCTCTTCGTTTGAAGAGTGATACATTCTCAGTGTTTGAGAAGTTTGTTGCTCTTGTTGAGAATCAAACTGGCAAAACACTGAAGGCTTTGCGTTCCGACAATGGTGGAGAGTACATGTCCAAACAGTTTCAGGACTTTTGTGATGCTAAAGGCATCAAGAGGGAGCTCTCTACTCCTTATGATCCTCCACAAAACGGGACAGCAGAGAGGATGAACAGGACCATTCAGGAGAAGGTCCGTTCTATGTTGTCACATGCTGCATTACCTCATGGTTTTTGGGCTGAAGCTGTTATGACAGCCGTTCACCTTATAAACAGGTCACCTAACACGAGGCTTGGTGGGAAAGTGCCAGAAGAAGTATGGACAGGGAAGCCTCCGTCATACAAGCACTTGAGAGTGTTTGGTTGCGTTGCGTACGTGCACATACGCAGGGAAATGCGCACCAAACTTGATCCTAAGTCTCACAAATGCATATTCCTAGGATATGGTGACAGAGGTGAAATGGGGTATAGACTTTGGGATCCCATGAATAGAAAGATCATACGCAGCAATGATGTCATTTTTGATGAAACATGCATGTATAAGGAGCCTGCAAGGCAACAGGAGCCTGGCAGAGTCATCTTTGATGATGATGGACATCATGGACAACAACAAAGGGCTGTAAATCAGCCATTACAGCAGGAAAACCAGCCCTTAAATGGTACTGAAAATGGTCCAAATGGACAGCCAGAGATGGCAGAAGATATCCCTATGGATATACCACAGTTAGAGGAGATACTGGGCATTATATTTCAGCCTTATGGCATGGAACAGGAGCCACCAATAGGTGATATGCAGGCTGGACAGCAACCTGCAAATGATGGTCATTGGGTACGGAGGTCCACAAGACCCTCCAGAGTCCCTGACAGGTTTGTTCCAGGGGTTGACTACTTGATGCTCACTGACTGTGGGGAGCCCTCATGTTATAAGGAGGCTTTACAGAGGGCAGACAAGGCTCTATGGGAGCGTGCCATGAAGTCAGAGATGGATTCTCTGCACAAAAATGGAACATGGAAGTTGGTGCATTTGCCTGCAGGCAAGAAGGTTTTGCCATGCAAGTGGGTATACAGGCTCAAAGTTGCACCAGATGCAAAGCCAAGATACAAAGCCAGGTTAGTGGCTAAGGGCTTCAAGCAGGAATATGGTGTGGACTTTGATGAGATCTTCTCTCCAGTGGTCAAAATGACCACACTTAGAGCTGTGTTGGCTTTGGTTGCGCATGATGATCTGGACTTGATTCAGATGGATGTGAAGACTGCTTTTCTTCACGGTGATCTCCATGAGGAGATATATATGCAGCAGCCAGAGGGTTATGCAGTGAGTGGAAAGGAGAAGCTTGTATGCAAGCTGAAAAAGAGTCTTTATGGGCTCAAACAGGCACCAAGAGAATGGTATCATAAATTTGATACATTCATGAAATCTCAGAAATTCAGGAGAAGTGACATAGATCACTGCTTGTACACCAAGAAAGCTTTGGATGGCAGTCTATTGATTCTCATTTTGTATGTTGATGATATGTTGATTGCCGGGAAATCTCGTAAAGAGATGGATGCCTTGAAGCAGAGGCTGCATCAAACCTTTGATATGAAGGATTTGGGTGATGCGAATCACATTTTGGGTATGCGGATACTTCGGGACAGAAATCAGCATGTGTTGTATTTGTCTCAGAAGGAATACATTGGCAAAGTCTTGCAGAGGTTCAATATGGACGGGGGGAAGAAGACTAGTACTCCTTTGCCTCCATATGTGAAACTCAGTGCTATGGACAGCCCACAGTCAGATAGAGACAGGGCTGATATGGCCAAGATTCCGTATGCTTCAGCTTGTGGCAGTCTCATGTATGCCATGGTTGCTACTAGGCCGGACATTGCATTTGCAGTGGGAGTGGTTTCTAGATACATGGCCAACCCTGGCAAGAAGCATTGGGAAGCAGTGCAAGGTGTCATGAGATACCTGAAGGGCACACAGGATATGTGCATTTGCTTTGGCAAACAGGATGCATTAGTGCATGGTTACACGGATTCGGATTATGCCGGTCATCCAGATAACCGGAAGTCTACTACCGGTTATGTATTTACATTCACAGGAGGTGCTGTGTCATGGATATCCAGGATGTAGAAGTGCACAGCCTTATCTACTACAGAGGCCGAGTATATTGCAGCCACAGAGGCTTGCAAGGAGGCATTATGGCTATCTCGGTTAGTGGTTGATTTGGGTTATACAGGGGATATTCCATTGTTGCATTGTGACAGTCAGAGTGCCATCCAGTTGGCAAAGAACCCTGTTTTTCATGCAAAGACGAAGCATGTGGATGTGAAGTATCACTTCATCAGAGAGGTGATAGAGAACAAGCAAATTCAGCTTGTTAAGGTTCATACGGATGACAACCCGGCTGATCTGTTGACGAAGAGTTTGCCTCCAGAGCGGTTTGCTCATTGCAGACACTTGATGGGCATTGGATGAGGCCAGTTTCAGCCTTGATATGGCCTTGTATATTATCATGTACATGCTGATTTTTCTTTTCCTTTATTTAAGGGCACTTTGCCTTTAAATGGGAGGTTGTTGGGGTAAAGGCATAATGCCCACCCTTATAGTGTGTACAAGCCCATAAGTTATAGTACATAGTACACTTAGTACTTTTAATGTACTAAGTGCACTATGTGTACTAGTGCAATATACATGTGTGATAGGGGAGTCACACACTCATGCCTCATGAGTTGACTTATCCCCACAACTCTCTCTCTCTCTCTCCCTTGTGCTTCTCTGTGTAAATCTCCCACATAACCTAACCCTAATTCTCCCATCACACGCCTCTTATGGCGTGTGAGGGTCCTCATCTGTCGGCTCGCTTGTCTCTGTGTAATGGTCCCCAGTGCTCTTTGGGCACAGAGGTGTCTATATAGCTCTCTGCACTCATCATCATACCACCGATTCTGGGGCATGCTCCCATATCTATATGTGTGCAATGTGTGTATGATGGGGGAAGCTGCGGGTGGCGGCCGTATGTAGTAGAGATGACAGCTGGGTGGTGAGTGTGTCTAGAGGTGATAGGGGATCCATCTGGAATAGCCCGTCATATACATGATGCTCATATATGTCTGCCAAGTCATGGGTGAAGTAGAAAGTTGTATGCGATGCCTGTGTGGGCTGTGTGGGTGCTGGTGTGGAGCTCGCCAGTGACAGTAAGAGGTACGTGTGATCCGCACCAATAGGACAGGGGGGGATGGTGAAAGATGTCATTGCCTGTGTGGTCTCCATGGACCCCATGATGTAGTCCACTCTGCTACCCCCCCCCCCCCCCCCCCCGCGATTGTGGAAAGCGTGTCAGTGCTCTTGAATCCTGCCACTGTCTCATCCCGTTATAAATAACGAGATGGTGTTGCACTCCCAGCTCAAGTAAGTGATGACCATATCTAGTGTTATCTAGCCCCATGTCCACTGACACCCTGCAAGCTCCCGTGTCCTCCACCTCTAGTGTGTGCATCACCTCGGGGTGCTTGAAATCATAAATGTCGCACTATCTCTGTGTCCGTGCATTGAAGTCCCCCATAAGGAGGAGTTTCTCCAGGTTGGAGTAGTGTATGATCTCATTTGAAAGGGCTGCATATGGTGACTCTCCCAATGGCCCTATGTCCTCCTCCTCCCCTCAACTCTCCTCCTCTGCTGTCATGGCATATCTCGATCCTCTAGGAGAGAAGTAGCATAACACCCTATCTGCTGAGAGCTGCAGTCTAATCCACATGTATCTAGCCTCCTAGTCACGTGCTACCATCTGTAGGCGCTCCTGTAGCTCTCGCTTGAAGAGTACCGCTATACCTCCAGATCCCCTCGATGTGCTCTGCTGTGTGGTCCCCCTGTATATAAACTCCCACTGATAGCCCTCTACATTGGGTAGCCCCCTCTTTGGGCTCTGGTGCGTCTGTGTAAGTAGTATGATGTCCCGTCCCTCCATAACCTCCTCCGTCCTCCTAGGATGTGTCCAAAGTGCTCCATTGCAGTTCCAAACTGCTGAGTGTATTTGTGAATCTGGATCCTCCATAGCCGATGTCCCATAGGCTGCCTGGCGCTAATCGGTGGCCTTGCCATCGATGATGACACGGCCATCGCGATAGAATGCTCTCTTGCCCTCTTTCCGGGCCTGTGGGACTCTCGGCATGCATTTTTTTCTAGTGTTCTATCTGCATCCTTGTAAGGTCGTCATCCAAATAGATGGGATCTCCCTATAATCCTCGTAGAATCCTCCTCTTCCTCATGAAGGTGACCCTGTCCGTCTCTCCTGCAAACTGTAGGATGAGGGCTCACTTGCATGTTGAGTCTTTCCCGGCTCTCCATGCTTTGGTGAAGGGGAGAGGGTCCTCTTCCCTGTAGCTAAGCTTCATGCATAGAAGTTGTCCATCTTTCTCGGGAGTGGAGTCGGGTGTCTCGGCTATACCTGTGACTCGAATGTTGAGGCGGCGGGCATGCCTCATCTTCTCCTCCTCAATGGTGGTGTGAATGATTTGGTGTTCTTCCCTTTGTCTCCTCCCTCACTTCTTTATGGATGTTCTTCTTTACCGCTTTAACCCATCCCGACTGCTTGGCTTCGAGTTTTCCCTCCATGTCCTTTGTGATCTCCTTGGAGATCTCTTCTTTGATGGCCGTGAGAGTTTTGTCATTGATCTCCCCTTCTTCCTTCTCGGTGTTCTTGACGGCCACCAGTTCCACTTTCAGTGCACTCACCTCCTCCTTGTGCCGTGTTCTCTTGTTCAAGGTTCGTGACCCGTGCTTCGAGGGCCATGATATGCCGGTGTAATTTGTTCTCCACCTCAATGAGGTTGGAATCAGATATCTTCTTGTTCTCCTTGATTAGTGCCTTCATTGCCGTCTCAAGGGCCTCGAGCTTCTTGGAGACTCGGAGCCATTCCTCGTGATTACTTTGCAGTGCTTCCCACAGGCAGGGAGTAGCGAGGGGGAGAGAGAGAGAGAGAGAGAGAGAGAGAGAGAGTTATGTTGTTGCTTGGGGGCATGAGGAGGGGTGGGTGGGATTAGAGAGGCAAAGGGACTAGCGCACAGGCGTGAGGAAGGGTGGCGCAAGAGAGAGAGAGAGGGGCTGCACACACAGAGGGGGCGAATGCAAGCGAACACAGGAGATGGCGAACAGGTGCGATGGGTGGGATTAGGGAGGCAAAGGGACTAGTAGGGTGCGCAAGAGAAAGAGAGAGGGGCTGCACACACAGAGGGGGCGAATGCAGGCGAACACAGGAGATGGTGAACAGGTGCGATGGAGAGAGAGAGAGTGTGTTTTTGACAGCGCGAGCACAGCAGCGCAGAATAGTAGGGGTGCGCAAGGGTGGGTGGGATTAGGGAGGCAAAGGGACTAGCAGGGTGCGCAAGAGAGAGAGAGAGAGGGGGGCTGCACACAGAGAGGGGGCGAATGCAGGCGAACACAGGAGATGCCGAACATGTGCGATGGGGAGAGAGAGAGAGAGAGAGAGAGAGAGAGAGAGAGAGATGAATGAAATGAAATGTTATATTAACGTCTTCAAAAGGCCAAAGTGACCTATGAGACCAAAGTTACAACCATGTGACATCTGATACACTGTCTGGAAAAGAAAAGAAAGAACTGAAGGTAAGTATCTAGCCCTACGATACATCAGTAGGGAGCATCCGGAAGCAGCAACTAGGGAGAGTGGGAAGCTAATGCTACTAGTCAAAATGGGGTACATGAGTACATGGATACATGAATACATGAATATGGGGGAGTACAAAAGTGACAGTGAGTATAACAGTATATGGCTGGAGTGGTAATCATCCTAGGAGCTCTAGCATGGGTCTCTGCCGGATGGCCTGGATATCTGCCATAGTGAGATGCCTGGTCGGACGAGCCCGATGCCTTGCAATGATGCTCTGAATCCTCCGGTGTAGGCACCGTCTCCGATGTGAGGATCCGCGAACCCTCGGGCGTTTGGATATGCCCAACTGGATAGCTCTCTCAACTAGAGTCCCACGGGGTGCCCACTGCTGGGCTGTCGGTTGTGTCCCCTCCCGGGTAGTCCCTCTAAAGAAGTGAGTAATCTGTCTCTGTGTGGACTCCGTGCCAGTTGGGCGTCTGCTCCTGATAATGGACTCTCTGAGCCTGCGGATCTCTAGGAGATAAAAACCCAAGCATCGCTGATCACAATAGTCCATGACTCTAGCCAGTGGTCCAAATCCCTCTCTGAAAAGGCAATGGTAGCGCCCTCGAATCTCATAATATGCTATGCAGCGACAAATGTAGTGCTCCTCCGTCTCTGGTTCTATCCAACAAATCTGACAAATCCTGTCCTCTGGAGGTATGCCTCTAAATCCGCCTGTCTCTATCTCTAACTGATGTGAAGAGGTGCGGATCTGCCCAATGGCACACCTCAATCCATGAGACAGATGGGTATCCATTTAGCTCGGTCTAAGTATAAAGCCATCCTCAGTGGTGCGGAGAAGATGGTCTCTATAGAAAGCCATCTTCGTCCCCAACTCTTGTGAGGGCTCTAGCCATGTCCTCCTAGTGTCCAACTGAATGAGGTCCTGTCTGATGACTCTACTAATCTCAGAATGTGTCAAGGTGAGATAGGGCGCCTCCAGAGAGTACTGGAAGGGTGGAAGTCTGTCTAAACTGAACCCGTGAAGCTCAAACCAGGATGCTATCTGCGCATACCAACATGAAGTGTCTCCCTCCATGGCTAGCTAATGAGAGGACTCTAAAGCAAGTCGTGCATACCGGTGTCGGGGAAGCTCCCAGGTGCTATGAATGAAGGACACTGATTTGGCAAGAGCCTCGACTACGGTCGGTGGTGATCCCATCTCGGCTCTGATAATCTCATGGGGTACCGAGGCCTTAGCCCGAATCATCCCGGAGATCATGGACACAAGTGGTCTCTCCATCGATCTCCATCCATCGTATGTGCGTCCTAGTTGACTGTGGCGATCTAGGCTAGGCCCCCAGATCTGTACTCCATATAGCATAGCCGATGTGATCAGCATGTCAAAAAGCCACAGCTTAGTGCGTGGCTCTTGAAACTATACCTGTGAGCACATCCTCTCTAGACCTCCTAGTGCTGCATATCCTGTAGTCAATCTGGCCTCTGCTGCCCCCCTCATGGAAAATGTGGGCCCAGTGAACACCACTCCAAGATATGTGTATGAGTCAACATACTCCACTGTCTCGTGCCCATATGTGAAAATAGGCGCTGATCTCCAGACCCACTGAGCTGTAGTGTTAAACACCATAACCTTGGTCTTACCAAGGTTAACTGAGAGCCCACTGTCCTGTGCATAAGCATGTAAAGTATCCAAGTGCCTTTGCATACCCTCTGGTGAGTCTGCTATAAGCACAATATCATCAGCATATAAGAGCAGAGGTATCCAAGTGCCAGCCAACTGGGCTCCTCTGTCCCCTCGTGTCCCAATATAATCAGAGATCTCATCAATGTATAGTCCAAATAGAGTCGGAGAGAGCGGGCAGCCCTGTTTCACCCCTATAGTGGAGTGTATTGGCTGGGAGAGATCCTCTGAAGTCCGCACCTGCCCAACTACTGTCTCATAAAGTGCCATAATACCCCAAATGAGCTCACATGGAACTCCAAGTCTTGCAGCCTGCGCATCAGTCTAGCTCTGGGCACTGTGTCAAAGGCCTTGCGGAAATCCACAAAGTCACAGTAGATCCTCCTCCCATGTGCTCTGCCCTCCTCAATGATAGCCCGGAGGGTAAAGATATGATCCAAAGTAGAGAATCTCCTCCTGAAACCGGCCTGTCCCTGAGCTCGGACCCCTTGTCTCTCTGCCCATCCGCTCAACTCCTGCTCAAGAATAGAGGCATATAGCTTGGCCAGCGAGTGACCAATCATAATGGTGCGGTAGTTAGTCGCCAGGCTCGGATCTCCAGACTTGAGTACCGGCACAATCGTGGAAGTACTCCAAGTCCCAGGAAACCCCTCACACATGGCTCTATTAAACATGAGAGCCAACAAGTCTGCAATCATATCTCTAGCATGTATGAAATGCTTGGCTACAATGCCCTCATGATCCTGTGCCCTCCCTGTATGCAATCTGTTGATGGCCCTCCTCACCATCTCTGCTCTGAAGAAGGTAGAAGTGGGTGGACAAGGCTCTGGAGGGTTCGGTAGTGGTGGCTGCTCTGGTACTGTGTAGAGGGAGGCTGCATACTCGCCCCATGTATTTGGAGAGGTAATGGCCAAAGGAGAGAGAGAGAGAGAGAGAGAGAGAGAGATATTAAGCGTCTACTAAAGACCCAATGGGCCTATGAGACCAAAGTGGTACAATAATGTCCATGGCATATCTCATCATGGAATGGAAAATAAAACAGAATGAAAACATAAATATAGCTATCTCACTGGGGTGATACAAAATTGTCCATGGAAACTCGTCATGGAATACTAAGAACATAAAAACATGGGAGCAACATCAGCTCCAAGTAGATGGTATACCACTCTCCAAAATGTCAAGCATGGGGTTCACGAGTATGGCCGAGAGGTCTCCCTCAGCTATGTCACGTGGAAAGGTAGCTTGATGGCGGTGGAGCATGTCCTGGATCTGGAGCTGATGAGGTGATCGTGGCCGACGGGGGGGTGTAGAGGCTCGGTCCGAGGTAACTCCTCTCGGGTGGGGTAGGTCCAGAGTAGCTCGTGGAGGGTCCACAAGATCCACTATTTCGGTGTCCTCCACCTCTTGGGTCCGGAAGAAACTGGTGATGGTTGGTTGCCGAGGGAGGGGGCGGGGTGGCTGGGGCTTGTGTCTCAAGAAGGTGTCCGTGTGTCTGCGGAGCTCAAGCAGGAAGAGGCTCAGGCAACGCTGGTCCTGGAAGTCAATGATCCTGGAGAGTGGACCGAATCCCTCACGAAATAGATAGTGAAACCTCCCGCGGATCTCATAGTATACTGGGCAGCGGCATATGCAATGCTCCTCCGTCTCAACCTCTGTGTGGCATAGTCGGCAGATCCTCTCCTCTCTGGGTGTCTGTACGAGCTTCCCGGCTCTAAAGATGCGCTCAGCTCTGCCTGTCAGCGTATTTTTGGCAGCGCGAGCACAGCAACGCAGTACATCAGGGTGTGCAGGGATTAGGGAGGCAAAGGGACTAGTGCACAGGCGTGAGGAAGGGTGGGTGGGATTAGGGAGGCAAAGGGATTAGCAGGGTGTGCAAGAGAGAGAGAGAGGGGCTGCACACACAGAGGGGGCGAATGCAAGTGAACACAGGAGATGGCGAACATGTGCAATGGAGAGAGAGAGAGAGAGTATTTCTGGCAGCGCGAGCACAGCAGGGGTGCGCAAGGATTAGGGAGGCAAAGGGACTAGCGCACAAGCGTGAGGAAGGGTGGGTGGGATTAGGGAGGCAAAGGGACTAGCAGGGTGCGCAAGAGAGAGACAGAGGGGCTGCACACAGAGAGGGGGCGAATGCAGGCGAACACAGGAGATGGCGAACATGTGCGATGGATGGAGAGAGAGAGAGAGAGAGAGAGAGAGAGAGAGAGAGTATTTCTGGCAGCGCGAGCACGGCACAGTACAACAGTGGTGCGCAGTGTAAGCAGGGCAGCTCGGGTGGGGTGGGTACGAAGGGCAGCGCCAGGCACAGCACAGCAAGGGTGCGCAGATCACCAGCGCGTAGCGTGAGACCACCAGCGCGAGCAGCGAGAGGGTGTTGAGACAACCAGCGTGCAGCACGAGCAGCGAGAGAGCAAAGACGTCACGCCATGGACAGCGCGAGCAGCTAGAGGGTAACCACTAGTGCGAAGAGAGAGAGAGAGAGAGAGAGAGAGAGAGAGAATTGTATTAACATCTACAAAAGGCCAAAATGACCCAGGAGACCAAAAGTTTACATCATGTCCATGAAATACATCATCATGGATACTAAAAATAAAAATCAAAGAAAGTAATAAGAGCTGAAATGTCAGATCTGATATGAGAGCTGCACACTTTTTGAGAGAGAGAGAGAGAGAGAGAGTTCTATTAATGTCTATGAAAGACCTAAGGGTCAATGAGACCAAAAGTGTTACAATGTATCCATGAAGTGACTGGATTATGGAAAAAAAATAAAGAAGAAAACCAACTAGAACTCAAGGAAAAACATCCATGCGAATGTGTATGCTACGGTGATATAATGGGGTGGGATCAATGTGGGTCCCCGGCATCAATGTCTGCATGGAGGGTCTCCACATCCACTATCTGAGGTGGGGCACTTCTGTGTCTCTAGAGGATCTTTCGGATCTGAAGCTGTCGAGTGGAGCATCTCCTCATACTAGTACTAGTGGGCCTGTGGTGTCTAGCTTGCTGGAGCTGGATCGACACCAGGGAGGCAGGGTGGTGCCGCTAAGGTGCACAGCTCGGAGAGAGGGAGAGAGAGAGAGAGAGAGAAAGAAAGAAAGATTTTATTAACGTCTTCCAAAAGACTGAACTCGGCCTATGAGACAAATCGGTGTACCTGTATGGGGTATCCTCTGTCATCCCAACAAAATGAAAAAGTACTGAACTAAAAAGCTGAATCTGGGTGTGCAATAAGTACAATGAGTGGGGGAGGGGATGGAGCTCTACTACTAGGAGAATGCCAAGCTATATGCATGGAGTATACAATCATGATATGCAACCTAGCTAGCTCCATCCTGTACCATACTGGGGGTATAAAATGGTATACATCAATGAAGGGGGTGTCCACAGCTCCGTGAAGAACATGCTTGGGTGTGCTCTGAAGCGAGCCAATCGCTCCGCACCCTCCCTGTGAAACTGAGCTCTGATCTCTGTCATCTCTCTTTGGTATAGGCGTGGTGTCCGAAAGCCAGGTGTCCTCTGTCTCCTGCGGGCTCTGAGTGTCTCTGCTCTCTGGAGAGTAATTCCCTGCCGTGTAGGGGCTGGGAGCGGGATGGATCTCTGAAAAAATGTAGTAATCTGTGTCTGTCGTCCCCCCTCTGGAGCTGTCTGAGCCTGTAATGATGTCTCTCTGTGGCGCTGTATGTCTAGAATGAATCTCCGCAGTATGCGCTGGTCTGCTGCCTCAAAGATCTGGCGTAGGGAATATGGCTCTCTGAATAAAATGGGATATCTCTCTCTGATGGCTGTATATGCTCTGCATCTGCATACATAATGCTCCTCACTCTCCACCTCCTCTCTGCACAATCTGCATACCCTCTCCTCTCGGGGGACCCGTGCTGCTCTAGAGGCCAGTCTCAATCTCCAATCGGTGTGATGAAACTCTAAGCTGACCAATAGCCACTCGGGAGCCATGTGGTAAAAAGCCCTCCATGTATCTAGGCCTCTCTATAAATCCATCATCAGTGATACTCATGAAGTGATCTCTGTAGTATAGCATCTTTGGTGGAAGAGGCTGTGTAGGCGATATCCATGTCTCTCGTGTATAGAGCTGCCATAGGTCGTGTCTCAATACTCTGTTCCTCTCACTATGAGAGAGACGGATATGTGGTGCATCCCTGTCATACTGGAATGGTGGTAGATGATCCATGTCTAGGCCATGCTGTGAGAACCAATGTGTGACCTGTGCATACCATGATCCTCTGTCTCCTGCCTCAGCCAGCTGTCTCAATGCCTCAAAAGCTCTGTATGACAATCTGTCCTGTGGCATCTCTCTGAATCTGTCTAGCAGGCATATAGTCTGAAATATGGCCTCTACCATCATAGGAGGCGCAGCAAACTCTGCTCGGATAATGTCATGAGGTACTGACGGTTTGCTGCGTATCATGCATGCCATCATGAGGGCCTGTGGTCTCTCTATCTGTGTCCACCAATGGGTAGCAAGGCCCGGCGCCCATACCGCTACTCCATACATCAATGCCCTTGTGACTAATGTGTCAAATAGCCACCCCTTCGTCCGGGGCTCCTGAAAATGCGCCTGGTGGCACTGTCTCTCTAACATAGCCAATGCTGCATATCCCTGTGTCAATCTAGCTCTGGCTACTGAACCCATGGTGAAGCGGGTGGCTGCTGCAAAGAAGGTAACCCCTAGGTACACGTATGATGTCACCACCTCCACTTGGCGTCCTGCGAGAGTGAATGTCAGCTGACTCCTGCCCTGTCTCGATGTATGAAAGACCATAACCTTGGTTTTCCCAAGGTTCACAGTAAGACCCCTCTGTGCGCAAAAATCATCGAGTGCATGTAGATGCTGCTGTAGACCACGTGGAGACTCAGACACTAATACAATATCATCAGCATAAAGCATAATCTGTACTGAGGTACGTGCTAAATCAACTCCATCTCCGCCTCCCCGTGTAATGAAGTCAGCCACCTCATCAATGTATAACCCAAATAGCGTGGGGGAAAGTGGGCATCCTTGCTTCACACCAATGGTGCTAGCAATAGTCTCGGACATACCTCCTGGACATCTGACTCGCCCAAAAACCTGATCATATAATGCATAGGTGCCCCATGTCATATCTGCTGGTATGCCAAGAGACTGCAGGCGCTGAAAGAGCCTCTCTCGTGGTACTGTGTCAAATGCCTTGCGGAAATCCACAAAGCAGCAATAGAGCTTTCTCTTCCTCACTCTAGCCTGATCAATCATACATCTCAAAGTGAATACATGGTCAGTGGTAGAGAAAGCTCTCCTGAAGCCTGCCTGCCCTGATGAGCGTAAACCTGCTCGCTCAGCATATAAGCTAAGCTCTTGCTCCAACACTGCACCATAGAGTTTGGCCAGCACGTGGCCAACCATAACCGTCCTGTAGTTGCTCGGATCAAGCATATCCCCTGTTTTGTGAATCAGCACAATGGTGTGCATCGTCCACTCCGCAGGCAAACCCTCTGCTAGTGCCCTGTTAAACAAGTGTGCAAGAAAAGGGGCCAAAGAATCTACTGCATATATGAGATGCTCACCCTGCAGGCCCATATGGTCGGCGGCCCGTCCATGCTGTAGGCGGCGGATAGCTTACTGTACCATCGAGTGGGTAAAGAAGCTAGTTGTGGTAGGTCGAGGCTCCTGTGGCTGAGGTATAGGTGGCTGCCGTGGGGCATGGTATAGGCCCTCTGCATATGTGTGCCATGTCTGTGGGTCTGCAATAGGTGTCGGTGTCCGAGGCTCTCTGAAGTGCTGCCATGAGACAGGGCTATCTCTACTCATGAAGAAATGAAAGATCTCTAGCTCCTGTATCTCTGCGAAGGCCCGCCTTTTGCGGCGAGTAAGTCTCCTCATCTCTCTCCTCGACTCCTGCTCTGTGATGGCTCCCAAGGCTCTCTGTATATGCGGAGCCGTGAGTATACGGCTCTGCACTCGTCATCATACCATCTGTTATGGGGCATAGTCCTAGATCTCGCAGGCTCTCCTGAGTGGTCACGATGTGGGAAGCTCTGTAATGAAGCGTGTGTAGGAGTGATGCCAGCTGGGCTGTAATGGTATCCATAGGTGCCAGGGGATCCATGAGTAGGAGCCCATCCTCTACTCTGCCAGTGTATATGTCTGCCATGTCATGTGTGAAGTAGATGGTAGTGTGTGGCGTCGGTATGTGGGGGGCTGGTGATACTGATGATCTGGCTAGTGAAAATGCCAAGTATGTATGATCTGCCCCAATAGGACGAGGTGGAATGGAGAATGAGGTGACAAGCTGTGATGCCTCCAAAGACCCCATAATGTAGTCTACCACCGTGCCTCCGGTCCGTGTATGACCCCCATGTGGGAAGCATGTCAGCCCTCCTGATCCAGGCCACTGTAGCATCCCGTTATAAATAATGAGACGATGCCTGGCTCCCATAATGTCCTCTGTCTGGTCCAGTGTCCTCTGATGTCCGACTAGCCCCTATCTCCTCTGGATCCACAGGGTGGAGGATCTCCATGTCATCATAGTCATACACCTCACACTGTCTGCTCTGTGTGTGGGCATTGAAGTCGCCCGAAAGAAATACTTCCCCTAGTGTAGAATAATGCATAATCTCCTCTGACAGACAAGTGTATGGCGAGGCTCCTGTCTCCTCTTCCTGTGGCATGTCCTCTGTAATGACATAGGAGGATCCTGATGGAGAAAAGTAACATAGAGCTATGTATATAACCCTGTCCTGTGAGAGCTGTAAGCTGATCCACATGTATCTGGCCTCTGGATCCTGTGCTACCACTCTCAATCTCCCCTGTAGCTCCCATCTGAATAGAACTGCTACTCCCCCCGACCCTCTCGAGGTACCCTGGCGTGTGGTCCTCCTGTATGCTGACTCCCACTGGAATCCCTCTACTCGAGGTAGCCCTCTCTCTGGGCTCTGATGTGAGGTCTGTGGGTCTTCAAAAGACCCAGTGGGTCTGTGAGACCAAAAGTGATACAATAGTGTCCATGTAATCTCATCATAGTACAAGAGAAAACAAAGACGAGAGCTATGAGCTCAGTATGTCAAATCCGAGCCATATGATACAAAGAGAGAGAGAGAGAGAGAGAGAGAGAGAGAGAGAAACTTGTTGAGCTGCCAAAATTCAATAGAATGGCTTGATTGGGACTAGTGAGAATTATGGATGCTTTGTTGCCATGTGTGTAGGGGCCGCTTATCGTCTTTTCGGAAAATCTGTCAATATTTTCGAGTTCCACGTGTGTATGTACAGTTATGGTAGAAGGTGAGGGCAAGACTTACACTGTTTGGTGATATTCCTCAGTTGGAGGATTAGCAACCTTAGTTAGATTGGGCATTTAGAACGCCACAGGACATTATCCAGTGTACAACAAATCAAGTGTATCATATGATGGTGAAAGATAAGCGTTGGATCAGTGAGAAGGCTAATAGGGTATGGAACATCAGGAAAAGTAGGGCCCGGTGGAAAGAAGTAATCTTACAGGGCTAGTCGTCTAAGATTCCATATCAAGGGAATATGTTCCTATGGCACATGCTAGTTGGAGGCCTACCATTGGGGGACGAGTTGCGAAAGAGGCGGATTGCTTTTGGTAATTGTGTTTTGTACTACATACTTGGAAACATGCTTGCATCTTTTCATTTCATGTCTAGTGGCAAAGAAGGTGTGGGATTTCCTTTCTCGCGTATGGATTCTGTTGGCAGATAGGCCCGTAAGGTTAAAGACTGGATTTTTGGCAAGATTCCGAATGGGCCGGATAACCAAAAACATTTAGTTTTCTTTCATTTTTTTAGGTGGACAGGTTTGTGGCATATCTGGTTAACTAGGAATGCCTTCATATTTGATGCTAAAGTTGCTATTACAGCTCACATAGGTGGTATAAAAGGGCTACTATTGTGGCAAGTCTCTTTCTTGCGGTCAGCTCATTTGGTAGAGAATGACATGGCTATATATTGGATGAGGGACCAGGGTACTTTGAGCTACACCTGTGGTTTGGAGTAATTAGTGAGGGAAAGCTAGTACATCACATGGTGGCCATGTGGCCATTTGTAAAGTAATTTTTGGTAATATATCTTCTATTACGAAGAGAGAGAGAGAGAGAGAGAGAGAAAGAGAGAGAGAGAGAGTTTATTAACATCTACAAAAGACCCAAAGGGTCTATGAGACCAAAAAGATGTTACATTTGATCCATGAGTAAACTGGATGTCAAGACACCATGAAAAAGAAAAACTAGATGCCAAAAATAAAACAGGGTCAAGGTACTATGCAGGCCTGAATCTTCATAGCCCTCAAGAAGGGCTCCTCTCCTGTAAGTAATACTGTATCGTTGAGTACCCTGCAGATATTTGCCAATCCAAAGAATGATTTTCTGGAGGTTGAGAGGAAAATTGACTCAGCATGACCAGTGCATAACTGATATCCTGTGTGGCACAGCTGGGTGAACAGACGGTTGGCAGATGCGTAAGGGGGCACAGCTGCAGGAGCAGATGATGGCGGATGGTGGGCTCCTGCACGAAGCGCAATGGGGACGGCTGAGAGAGAGAGAGAGAGAGATTTTATTAACGTCTTCTAAAGGCCAAAAAACGGCCTATGAGACAGAACCTGTGTACATCATCATCATGTCTCAATGGACATCAAATGGATACAAAAGAAAAAAAAAAGTAGAAAGTACTCTAATGTGGAGATAAATCACATACAGGGCTCTGGATATTGATTAGTGATTTTCTTTTTCTTACATGCTTGTTGGATTGGAGAGTAGCTAGTGATGAACATCACAAGGAAGGTGGTGGTGATGGCCACCAGCATTCTCATTCTCATACTTTCAACAAAGATCCAGAAAAGACAATTAAGGAGGTGAAACAAGCAATGCGGGATCAAGAAGGTTGCAGGGTAAGTTCATCTGGTAAATCTTTGCACTTCTAAAGTTTTCAAAGCTTTGACAGCCATGCCGATGTCAGGGCTTGTAATTTGAGTATGTTTTTGATAACATTGCAATGTTTTTAAGAGGTTTAGGTATACTGATGGAAGCGTTTCTGGCAGGTGTTTGGAGTTCTGGATGTGGAAAGAGTAGCTGGGAATTTCCACTTATCGATTCATGGTTTGAGCATTGTTGTGGCTCAACAGGTCCCTTTTTATGGCACCCTGACACTAATCATGACATTTTATACCTTTTTTTAAAAAATTGACGAAGTATATTCCGCCGACATTTGTGTACTAACCAAGCCAGACATATTTCTTTGAAACCGGGAGCAGATCTTTGAGAATGTTAAGCAAGTGAATGTGAGCCATGTAATCCATGATCTCTCATTTGGGCCCAAGTATCCTGGTATTCATAACCCTTTGGATGGGACTGTGCGCATTCTCCATGATGAAAGCGGCACCTTCAAATATTATCTTAAGGTTTGCACTTTGATCCCATGAATTTTTGTGGGCACACACAGGCACGCATGAGGTGCGCGCACACACAGACGCACAGATGCACGCGTGCATAGCATATACATGTGCATGCATGTATGTGTAGATTATCTCTTATCAGGGGTTATTTCAATTATCCTGTGTTTATTTGAAACCAGATTGTGCCCACTGAATATCGGTACCTCAAAGGTGACATCATGAACACCAATCAATTTTCTGTGACAGAATATTTTACACCACTAAAGAACTACGACCGAAATTGGCCAGGTTTTTGACTAAATACAGCTGATTTTACCATTTACAGCTTGATTTTATAGATGTGCCTCCTGTTTTTAACTGCAATTAGTTTTTCAGTCATTCTGGGTAAGAGCTTGTTGGTGATTTTTTGTTCCAGCTGTTTATTTCCTCTATGACCTTTCCCCCATCATTGTCACCATCAAGGAAGAGAGGCGGAGCTTCATGCACTTCATCACACGCCTTTGTGCAGTACTGGGTGGTACTTTCGCCCTCACAGGTATGTAACTTGAATTCTGCACAAACTAGCTGCTGGCTATGAGGGGGCAATGGGGACATTTTGTGAGGTAAAGGGTCGTTATGGCTAATTAACTCGGGGCATTGGGATAAGGTTGGGGACCCCAGGATGTACTCCACAACACTGAGCATTGGCCTGATTTTAGGGATATATGAGGGGGGCGGCCTTGATATCCTGTGAGAGAACCACCGTAACCACTGTCCACTTGGGTGACAGGAGTAGATGGTGAGGGGGGCAACCAGGACATCCTGTCTGCAGGCATTTCTGGCACTCGTTGACAGTAGCTCTGCAGTTGATGAAGCGTGTACACGTGTCCAATTTTGCTGCACGTGCTGAAGCACTGCATGGTTTAAATGGCTTATTTATTGTTATGGACAGGATTGTTGGACCGCTGGATGTATCGGCTTATCGAGATTGTAACGAAGTCTTCTAAAGGTCTTGTGAGGTGATGATATGACTGTCAATGGTGAGATATACCAAGTCACAAGGTTATGTTGCAACAGTTGATGTCATGCAAGCTAACAACATAGCTTTGCATTTACCCTTAGCTATGAATGAGCTTAAGGTTGTTGAATCTTTTCTTGGTCTTGAGCATCTGCATCTTGTAACTTTCAAGTGACAAATCTTCCACCTGTTGTTTTCCTCTTTAATCTTTACATCTGACAGTGGAAGGGTATGAATTGGCTTAATTGCAAGCCATAACCATAGTTCATTTCAACAAATCCCCACAGCCCTGGCCTTTTTCTCAGTATTTACTTGATTGTTCCGGAGTTTTGCACTCAAAGGCATAGATAGGTTAGCATAGGACAGGATTGGACTCATATTCCCCCATTATTTGTCAATCGTCCAAGAGTATCTTCCAGAACAACTGGTGTGTGTGTGTTGGGTGGGTGGGTGGGGGGTGGGATCGGGGTGTTTTTGAATGCAAGCATACAATGGTTAAGTGCAGTAGATCTTGCTTGAGAACCCTACTAGTGGCACAGCTAGTAGCCATTTTTAAGCAGCGATTTTCTAGCGCATTATGGCTTATATTTCACTCTTTCACAATATAGTAAGCTCTAACATATTGCGTTTGAGCTGGTGGTATTCAAGTAACCTTGAATGCTATCATAAAATACATTGCAACTCACTCCAATGCATAAGGATATAGAATAAGCCAAGGTCAGAGCAGCTTGTAAAGAAGGCAATTGAGTGTTGTATCGTGAAGGTAGAGCGCTCATTGAGGATTTTCGGAAATCCAAACAAAAACCAGAGCCAAAACCGACTTTGTTTTTTAGCAAAGGTGATTGTACTTGATATGTAGATCAATAGGATGTTTTCATGTAAGAATTCTTTTTTGGACTATAGGTTTAGCTCAAGACCTACATGGGCTTTTACTTACGTATTTGGCTCAAGACCTTTTGCAAACACTTTCTTGCTTTCTCATTGTACGACCACATTTTGTCATCATGTAGTATCATCAGAAGCATACTTTAGCTTGTCTCTCAAGACCTTTTGCAAACACTTTCTTGCTTTCTCATTGTACGACCACATTTTGTCATCATGTAGTATCATCAGAAGCATACTTTAGCTTGTCTAGCTAGTTTCACACAAATTTCCTTTTCCATGGATATACGATACTATCTTTTTGGTCTCATAGACCTTTTGGGTCTTTTGAAGATGTTAACACACACACACACACACATACATATACATGTGTGTACTTGCACATTAATATGTATATGTATCACGCATGCTCACACCCACATACATATACATACATGCGTATGAGCACACATGGGGATTGCTTTAATGGTCAAATCATGGGGTATGTGGATGGAATTTGAACATTTATTAAATATAGTTAATTTACATGCTTTCTTCAAGTTTGTGCTTCTAAGTTTCTTCAACAAGTTGTAAATATTTGAAATCCTTATCAATTTGGCCATCAAATTAAGAGTTGTGTATGCACATATACATACATGCCTATGAGCACGCATGGGGATTGCTTTAATGGTCAAATCATGGGGTGTGTGGATGGAATTTGATCATTTATTAAATATAGTTAATTTACATGCTTTCTTCAAGTTTGTGTTTCTAAGTTTCTTCCACAAGTAGATGATGTTTGAAATCCTAATCAATTTGGCCATCAAATTAAGCGTTGTGTATGCATAAATGTATGCTTTTTGAAGTCGTACGTAATGATACATCAATCAATGTGTGCTCTCATGGATTTTTTCCATGCACTTAATTCAATATATTTCATTGTTTTAGGTATATTTTTTGAAGGCTTGTTTGTTTTATGATAAGACTCATGAAGCACTATAGTGCATTAAACTTGAGAAAATCTTGCAAAGTCTTGAAAAAAGTATGTTGTAAAAAGAAGAAGAATGGTGTGTGGCATCTACTATGGGAGGTTTTGGTTGTATTGAGGATTACCGAAATCCCAGTAGCCAGAGGCTGTTGACTAAGCGTCAGCGGACTGAGTGGGTCTATTATTTCTTGAATCGTAAATTATTACAACATACTAATTTAACTAAAATTAGGTTAATATATTGAAGTTATCTTATCTGCAAACCAAGATGTCTACACCACATGATACTTAAAAATTTGCACCCGTAAAATGTTTACAAGGAATGTACTTCTCTTTTCTTGCCTCCTATCTCATGAAATCTTTACACACTTTTGGAAACTTAGAGATATGTGTTGCATATGTAACACCTTTGGCTTTGCACCTGTCTGTATAAACATGGAAAACATGCATCTCATTAGGCACAATCCCATCTTCTCTCAATACCTCTTCCTTCAATTGCATGGCTTGTGCCATTCTCTGCTTGAAGTCCTTGCCAATCTTGGGACGCCATTGCACGTCCATTTCTCCATGTGGGTTTGTCATTGCATGGTGGGCATATTGTTGATTCAATGCCTCCCTCCAACACAAACCCACATGCTCCAAGCATAGCGTACTTGTGTGGTTAATGTTCTCTTTGGCAGCCTTATAAGTTTCTGGAGCATATCTTTGCATACCTACTATTGATTTGTTTTCTTTCCATGAGTGATTGACATCAGTACCACAAAACCATACAAATTGTTGTGTTATGCTACCATTGCACTGCCATCTAGAGCACATGGAAGCTTGTAAACTACATCCCATCAAAATGCTTCTACAGGTGAACTATGAAGCTTCTACAGGTGAACTTACTATGGCTACACTTCAAAGTGCTCTATTACAATGCTTACTTGGCAGCAAGAAAGCATGTAGGATCTGGGCTATCTTTGGAAAAGATAAAGGAGTGCTTTCAATCAAGAGATGCAACAAAGTCAATTGCAAAAAACTACTTGATGTAGTTGTGAAAGTGGCAGGTATATCAACACCCGAAATGCAATGATGTGCAATTGAGAAGCGTAGTGTGCGTCAAAGAAGAAGATCAACAAACCCGTATCTGATTTTGGAGACGGACAGGCACATGCCTAAGTTTGAGATTGTTATAGTGGAAACACCACTCCAAAGAAACAAGCCCTGCAACAAAGATATAGATCAAGTGGTGGGTGTTGAGCATGAAGTCAATGATCTCAATTGAATAATTCAGCATACTCCACTAGGGAGCACAATCACATCTTTGGGTTTCTTGCAAATCAAAGGGCATGATGGGAGGTAATGATATCCCCTAGGGATAGAGGTGTAGTGATTGGGATTCCCACCCCGTGCTTTAAGGGACATTGTTTTTCTCTTCCTTTAGGCATGGAACGAAAATATGACAGTCATCCTTGGATAGAGTATGCTACATGCACAAAGGACAATTTCTTAGACACGATCAAGAGAGGTAGGTGTGGTGGACATCTTAGATGTAGCAATTTGGATTGCCCATACTTTGAGAGGATTGGACTAACTAACTAGAAACAGCGAAAATGAAAATTAAAGAAAGTCTCCTTTGTTGGAAGATAGTGATGGTACACTTGCATACAAATGCTAAGTTTAGGGGTTTCGTGTGGCAGATGAGGCAAGTGCTAATTGGTTGGTTACTCGTATAGTGTTCCGAATAGGATCATGAAAGGGAAAGAGAAATCATGTGCCTTCCATTGGGACCAAACCGTGGTTTTGCACATCAGAGGTTGAGTACCAAGAAGACCACAAACATCTTTGCAGGGAGTGGAGAACTGCATCATCACAGGTTGCATCTAAGTAATGCAAAGATACGCTCACTTCATGGTGGTTTTGCCTATGTTTAGAAGGATGAGATTCCTTCTTTGAAAACTTGGTTGGCTTGGTGGGATGTGAGTGGCAAAGTGGATGCCAAAGTAAGATGGGAAGAGTCTAATGTAAACCTTTCACAGAACAAGCTCTCACCATGAGAGCAATCCTACACCATAGTATGAGAAGCATGCAATGGACGTAGGAGGTTTGTATCCTACACCATAGTATGAGAAGCATGCAATGGACGTAGGAGGTTTGTAGACTATGTGGTACCTGTTTAAAGCCCACCTTGTAGCTTGTATTCAATGATTCCATCCTCTAATATTAGACTCACGAGGTACCATAACAAAAATTGCATCATCACAGTCATGTAGTAGATTAAAGTCTGTTTTACAAATCAAAATATGCTTGCCTTACAGCCTCGCTCACACACTAGCGATGGAGATTTGTGAGGAGGTGCAAAAGATGAAGCATGGCGATAATGCCATGTGCTGTATGAGCATGGCTCAATTGGCTATGAGCTCGAAGAAGAGGCAAGGACCCAGAAGGTTTTGGAGAAGTTTGCTTTAAAGTAAAAAGCTAGTAGGTGAACATGAGCTAATATACATAGGATTTCAATTGAGTTAATCAACCTAATCAAAATTAGTTAACTTAGTTAACCTAATTAGGGTTAGCTAATTTGATCTCTTTGCCGTTTCAATCAACCCTAAAGGGGTCTTTGGTTTAACAATTAAGTCCTTGTTTTGGCTTCCTTGTTCTTCTTGTCAACCCCAATATTGCTCAACTTGACTACTATAAACTTCATATAATGGGGTTCTAACATCACGACCTCCTCTCAATCCATCATATGCGATGGATGTTACATCATCTATTGAGCATAGGGAGGGGTGTTTATTGAGCATAGGGAGGGGTGTTGTGATGTCAAAAACCCTTTGTAAGGTCCCCGCCTTAGCTGGGTCAAAGGGATCCTTTTGATAAGTCTCGTGGTCCCCAATTAATGATACCTCGATCTCTCGAAAATATGAGGATAGGAGAAAACGGAGGGACCTAACTCTATCTCGAAGGGAAAACGTAGTCATTCTAAAAGGAATCTGTTCTTTAGATCGAACGGCACTCAATGTGCGTGATCGAGGATGGAACAAGTCCCGCACTTGGTTCATAGAAGCTGACGCCTTTTTCCTCTTTTCTTTATGAGACAATGCCCCTAGCTCATTCCTCTAAAATAGAACTTGTTTGGGGCCCTATTCTAACGATGATCGTAATAAATAAGTCGGTCGAAAAGTTACCCGACTCATCGGGTTCACCCATCCATAAGATGGTGCCGTCGGGGCATCCATCCACACAATTTTCACCCACTCACACGATTCATTTTTGTTATCTAATTAGATCTTACTACATTGTGAAACACATAAAGAAGATTCTTTAATTAAAGATATTTCATAATGTTCCTTGAGGACCATTACTGTACTAAAGTTGAAGCAACAATATTTACATTATAACAATACTTACTACAACAAAATATTTACAAAAGAGACCCTGAAACCGGGTTAGCAGCCATATCCAGGATTCCATATCCATGTTCATAAACATCTCTAAACCAAATTGAACCACCGATGATCAAGAATTTGGTCTTCTAGCCTCAATCTGTTGGCATACCCCGCGGACCATACTCCCTCATCGTCGGCCAGTCTCTCAACAACGAGGGCTGAGCCACCTTGTCGCTCTCTCAGGCGTCGCCGCTTGTACCAAACCCTTGCACTCCTGAAGGGGATAGCTACTAATGAGATGGTGGGCTAATTCACTACACTAGCCTAGGCCTGTAGTAGAACTAGGTAGCATCCATAATCAAAGGGAGAATTAGGCTTGGGTACAGCTAGCCATGCTGGGAGAGGCTAAGAGGGTGACTCTAAGTCATGATTCACATGGGGGGAGAAGAGTTGTAGGACGTGTCCCAAAGGGATACCTGTTAGGAGGGAGAGGAGGGGGTTTATATAGGTGCGGGGAAGAGGTGATTGCACATGGAGAGATTGCCAACAGGGGGCCAAGTGCATTCAGGTGGGGGTGCCATATGGACAAGGTGCATGGACGCTAGGTGCGTTGGGGAGGGAGTACCACTTGTCCAACAGGGGGGGAAGTGGTAAGGGAGGGATACGTGCACCAGCTAGAAGGGGTGTACATGGGCCAGGGGAGTGTGGCATGTGTCGGCGGGAGGAGTGCCCTAGGGGAGCATGGGCATTGTCCGGGGTGTTGTTGGACGGTGCGTCTGTGGATGTGCGTGCATAATTTGGCAAGAAATGACTCTCGGGTGTTTGGGGGAGGCATTTGTAGGTGTCATATGTCACTCGGACGGGTGTCGTGGGCGGGGCCCTACCACGTTTGTGCCCAAGGCCGTACGTCGGGCCGTCGAGTCCATGCAATGTTTTTATTTATGTAGGTTAAATTTAATTTTGTTAAATTGATTAACATGGAAATATGGATTGTTAAATGTGTTTGCTTCTTTTGAGAGAGATTCTAATCAATTAATCAAGTAAGGATTATATAAGATGGGAGATGGGGATTATATAAGATGGGAGATGGTGTCTATGATGCTAGATGCAGGTCATGTTGAGTGTGGTCCATGGAAAAACGCTATCCACATTGATTCTAATGCTGTTATTTGTTTCATGAGGCAATGTTGGCTAGACCTAAAGAGAATGTAGAAAGTGTGAGAGTGTATGTGTTCCCACTTAGTCCATGCTTGCTTGGTTTCTATCTCCACTCAGTACTTGCTTGCTCGGTGTTTTGACTGCCTTGGTCATATTGATGCAAAAGTAACATTGGATTGGTTTTTAAAGGAGCAACATTATACATTTGCAACATGGCCATGTGTTTCTTGTAGGTAACATGATCCTCGTGGAGCATACTCCAAAGGGATTGCAAAAGCTTATGTGCAATTTCATGAACATCAGGTTTTTAAAACATAGAAGTGGCATGGTTGTGAGTGCATACAAATTTTAAACTATCAATAAATCAAGACAAGACAACTCATGAAATATCATCAAAACACTTCACTTGTGCCAAGAAGGAAAATAATATGTTATGATGGGTGTATCCTCTAAAGATCTCCAACCACTGACATGAGCCTTTCATATGGCACATGCCTCCATTTGACTTTGATGCTCTACAAAATTTATGTTTGTCTAGTCAAAACATTATGTTGAATCACTTATATATATTTTCAAGCATTCCAATGAGCTACATGTTTGGTAGTTCTATATCAAGCTTGAGTTTCAAAACTCGAATATGCTACATCAAGTCATATGTTAAAGTACCAGTAGTATGTAGGCAATCAATCTTAGGTGGTTTTAGTCTATGATCCATGTATGAACAATAAATCTTGTCTTAGGCTAAACCTCGTTTAAAGTAAAAAACTCAATATATATATGCTTTTTGGTAATGTCCATTCCCTTGTTCCCTCCTTAAAAGGATCCCTTATCAAGGGACAAAAATCCCACATAATGTAATGGTATTGCTTAACAAACCATCAAATTTTCATTGCTTTTCTTGGCGTGGATGCACAAGGTGCAACTTGTATAAAGCTACATAAGTGTTAAGGTCCTAGTACTGAAACCTCATAAAGATATTGGAGTTAAACACTAGTAAAACAAGAAAAAAATGTTCTCAGAACAACCAAAAATACAAAGAGATTGAATGTTACTCTCATGATATTAACAAGCAACTTGTTTCACATGAGCAAGGAAAACCACACCAATAGATCAGAGAGGAGTAGTGTATCACTCTCCACTTGTTAAAGGAAGTCAAACCCTTTTGAAATGAAAGATTCCTAAGTTGTTTCATAGAAAAGACATTTAAACATAAATTGAGAGTAATGTCCTTAAAAGTGCACTTTCACTCCATACATTGAAGGTAACTAGCACAAATTGCGAGGGTTATTTTAGAGATGGAATTGACAAACCACATGCCATTAGGCATGCGGAAGAAAAGGGCAGGTATTGAACCCAGGCTGTCGCGGTGTAGGGCAAGAGCCCTTACTGTTAGAGCTCTAAAACCACTCACTTTTGATGTTATAAACATTGTGGCCAATAATGATTTAGTGATGTACATTAAATGTTCATTTTAGTAATAATCCTTGAATTGAGCTAGCAGTAATCTAAACTTTATGACTTCAATCTTATTTGATAAACTAAGAAAAAAATTGCGAGAACTACCAAAAGGAATTCAAAATGTCGAGAGTGGGATTTGAACCCACGCCCTTTCGGACCAGAACCTTAATCTGGCGCCTTAGACCAACTCGGCCATCTCGACTTGTGCACACGGAAGCGTCCAATTAATTTAGATTTTATTTTTTAAAATATATCTCCATAACTTACCCACCCATTCATAATAGAATAAACTACTCCTTGAAGAAAACAGGTTACTTAATCCGAAAAGAAAAAAAAATCCCCAAAAAGTTACACCAGAACCTAATGTCACATGTGCACGGTCTGAAATCAAATAAATATGAGACGCTACTTTTCTCTCTCCTGCATGCAAGCCTGATCTTGCATGGTATCATGGTTGTTCACATCCCAAAAGACCTATTTCTAAAGGTTATCTTCCATGCAAGCTTATCCTACTTCATGGGGCCTCTTTTCTATGCATGCTATGCATGATTGCATTTTCTATGCAATCATCAACAGACATTCAATGTTTAAAAAGGGAGTAATATATGATATCATGTATATGCATGAAATTGTGAGATATTCATTCATACATGTGTCCACACACAAACAATATGCAAATTATTAACACACACACACACACTGTGCACACACTATATAGTGTAGACGTATGCAGACACACTATATAGATTGATATCATCTTGTTCTTACCACTCTTATAAACTTGCGAAGTATTCAAAAAATTAGTGATGGATGCGTTATTGTTGAGGAGCAGCATGCACCTTTTGATTCATTATTGTTAGGATATGTTTTGTTTGTTGATGATTTAGGCAATTTAGGACATGATTGAGAGATCTTTGGAGTTGAATAGGATATAATTTTGGAGATATTTAAGGAGCTCATCTTGTACCTTTGCTATTTAATGACACATGGATGCTTTGTTGTTGAGGGGGAGCATGGGCCTTTGAGTCATTATTGTTAGGATGTGGTTAGGATATTAATGATTGAGGGAATTTAGGACATGGTTGAGAGATTTTTGAAGTTAATTAGGATATAATTATGGAGATATTTAATGAGCTAATCTTGTACTTTTGCCTATTTAAGGACACCTTGTTAATGGAAGAAAGAGTGATGTGTTCTTTAGAATAGATGGAGTTGCTATAGAGAGTACTAGTCTGGGCATGAGGAACCCATGTCTTTGGACCCTTGATCTCCATCTCATGAGAAGCCACTCAACCTCCTATTTATGCATGAAGCCTATATAAGTAGCAATACTAGAATATTAGAGGGTAATAACATCACCCACTTTGTGGACAAGATCTAGGTCCCCTTAGCTACTCCTAAGTGCGATAGAAACACTAGAAATGACATCAAAGGTTGATTGGTCTCTTCCCTATAGTAGCAGATGTGATGGGCTTCATAGCTAATCACATCTTAATAGTAGCAACAAATAATCCATCAATTTGACACAACATGTATGATACATATATATATGTTATATGTATATATGTATGCATGTATATATATATATATATATATATATATATATATATATATATATATATATATATATGTATGTATGTATGTATGTATGTATGTATGTATGTATGTATGTATGTATGTATGTATGTATACACACACACATATATGTATATGTGTGTGTGTGTGTGTGTGTGTGTAAATATATATATATATATATATGTATATATATGTATATGTATATATGTATATATATATATGTCATATACATATATATATATATATATACATGTATGTATGTATGTATGTATATACATACATACATACATACATACAAGACACTTACAACATGACACGTTTAAGACACAACATGACAAAAATGAATGTACAATATTACCATGACATAATGAAGACATCGAGATTATGATGAACATTGTGAATATGGATTGTTTGTTATAGATTCATGTTGATGGAGCACTCAATGTTAACCAAAGTGGTTAACATACCCCCTTCCTAAACTCACTCATGTCTGTGTGATCAATATAGAAGGTATCTTCCATGGGCAGGTGGCAATGTTGGAGAGGATGTAGGAGAAGTTATAGCACAATTGGTCTATTTCCCTCTAAAAGAGACATGGTGGAGATGTTTGTGATGAAGGAAAGAAGTTGTAATGAAATCGGATTAGTGGATTTCTTGTGAGAGTTTGCCATAGATTTATCTACTTGTGGGTAGGAAACCGATTTATAAAATTATGATACCCGTGTTTGAGAGGATTTTTCATCTTCTCTCTTCTTTTTTCTAGGTTGCCTCTGTGTTTTGTTATGCTTTTGCATTTTTTAATGCTTAGATTCTATTCTTTTGGAGCAATCAATCCACTGGCACTCTTACTATTATTGAAAGGACTAATAAAAGTGATGTTAGTAAATGTGGAGTTAGAAGCGATTAAAAAAACATTAGTAAAGCAAGTGGAAAGGGGGATATGGAGGAACAAGGATGTAACCATCAATACAAGAATGAAAGTTCTCGTTCCTCACATGGTTTGTTATTGTAAATTGCTACACTTGTGCTAGAAATCTTTGATTAGAGGTGGCGATGATTCTCCATGCTAAGATTGCTCTGGTTTTGCTTTTGTAGGTAATAGAATGTTCTCTCTCTCTCTCTCTCTCTCTCTCTCTCTCTCTCTCTCTCTCTCTCTCTCTCTCTCTCATTTTTTGGTATAAGATTTATGTACATGTTGACTTCTTATACTATCATAGCTCATGTGACTGGCTTCTTGTTGGTGCTCCTAGATATAGAGGTGCAAAACATTGCAGGATATGTAGGAGATTGGTTCCTTGAGTTATTGAGTAATGAGGATTTGATGGTGGGGGCAAAGTAGAAAAGTAACAATAATAAATAGACCAAAACGGCTAATTAAGGTGTGAGCATTGGGCTACTTAAAAATTCCTTTGAGAATTCCTTTGTAATAAGTTAGTGTGCAGTAAAAAAACTGACAACCTTTGGTTTAGAATCCTAGAAGATGCACAAAGGATAAATGGCACCATGTCACATGGGGCTAAATTGATGAAGAGGGTGATTATGGCTATGGTACCATGTCGCATGGTGCTAGGTTGATGAAGAGGGTGATTAGGGTTATGGTACCCTTGATGAGGATTTATGCACAGGGATTTTGGCTAACACAAAAATAATGAATTGAAGACAAAGTTAGCATACTAGGACATATTAACTCATTGTTAACTTGTTGGGGATGCTGGTAGCAAATAAGAGGAGCCCCCATGTAGTGGGGGTATGGGAAAAATCACAGACACTATCTTTTGGCCCACAAGTTTGTAATCTTTGTGGCTCACTAAGCATTGTTATACTTTTTAGTAAGCCTTGCACTATGGGAAGGATTACATGATGCTCTTACTCTTGGAATTTGACTTTACAGTCACTGTAAGAAAGGGACCACTACATGTCTTAGCAGACCATATGTCATGAATTTTAAATGGCGAACCCACCAAACTAGAATTGACGATGATCTCCTAGATGCATGCTTGTTTAAGATTGACATGGTGCTTAAGTGGAGTGATGAAATATCTCAATACCTTGCTTATGGTTTTCCACAAGATTGACCCTTGAATAAAGATAAGATGCGATGACTTATCAAGCTAGCAACACCATATCAACTGATACCAAACAACTATACAACCTGGGTAAAGATGATGCTTTACGAAGATGTGTTCAAGAAGATGAATTTGTGCATGTGTTGGAGGAGGCACACTTAGGAATTGTAGGAGGACACTTCACTAGGTTCTCTAGATAGGATTATGGTGGGTCCTAGTGGAGTGTCCTACAATTCCTAAGTGTGCCTCCTCCAACACATGCACAATTTCTCTAAACCGGATTATGGTGGACCAATATTGTTTGTGATGTGACTGAATTTGTCAAAGGTTGCAATGAACGTCAACGGTTTTCTATACTACAATAGATGGAAAGGATGCCCCCCTCACCCTAGTAATAGTCCAAAAATCCTTTGAAAAATAGGGCATTGATTTTGTAGGACTCATTAGTTCTTTTGTGCGTAAAACCCAAGCCCAATACATCATAGTGGCAACATATTATTTCACAAAGTGGGTAGAAGCCAAGGCTTGCCAAAAAGGCCAATGCTTGTACCTGTTGAGATATCGAGCTCATCTAGTGAGGCAGTGGACATTCATGACCCGCCTGGTGGATAGGCCCCACACTTACACCATTGGCATGATGGTTGGTGAGATCATGGGTGATATGCGGCGAGTGGGATGACAGGCTGTGTGACAGCCATTCTTGAGACTGGCATAGTTATAACGCCAGCTCATTTAGTTGGGTTCACACTATAGAGAACCCTAGTATGTATTTGGTTAAGTACCTTTTCATATTGTGTGTACTCTTATCTTTGTATATGGTGTGTTGATTGTTGTGTGAAGTAGAAAAAGATTTTCAGCCTCTCACCTTGTGTGTTCTCTTTTAGGGTTTTGTGAGTGTGTGTATGCTTACAAGAGCTCAAGCTCTCTTCTCCCCTGCATCTTTTCATGGTATCAGAGCCTGGTTCACGCTAAGGGCTAAGCTGCAAGCAAGAGAAGCACAGGAAGCGGTATGAGGGTAAGAGCTTCGTCTACTCTTTCCTATTTGTGTTGGCAACGACTACACCCTTGTCGGGAGCTCTACGGGAGGCACCGGCAAACGATCTCTGATTGAGGAGCTTTCTTCGTGGGAGTAAAGCTATAGGGAAACTATAGAGTCCTATTGGTCAGAGTTTTTCAGGCCAAAAACGCGTTTCAGGCACGTTAGGACCTCCGTTTTTCGGAAAGCAAGCGATTTCGAGCACTACAGCGGTAAGTCATCGATTCTATACAGAACTCTGTTTAAGAACTGTAGGAAGACAGATTGGTTGTGCAGACATAGTGTGTGGTGCAAGGAGATCAAACAGTTGCCATTGTATGTATGCACATTGAGGTCACTGGTTGTTTGTGACATTTGAGTGTAGTACAGTACCGCTGCAGAAAATACAGCAGTTTGCTGTTCTAGTAAATTTGTGTGTCTGGCAAGATGTCAAATGATGGCATAAACCAGATTGTTGTTGAGAAGCTTGACAAGAACAACTTCCATGCTTAGAGGTTCAGGTTAATAAATTTTTTGATGGAAAAGTGTTACTGGGACTACATAGAAGGTGAGCATGAAGAGGCATCGGAGATATCGGAGATCAATCCGACTGCTGTAGATGTGAAAGAGTTTAAGGATTAGAACCAAGAAGCCAGAACAGTTATGTATTGGCTCTATCAGTATACATGACACCATGATTGGGCACATACAGGATGCCAAGTCCCCCAAGGAGGCGTGGGACACCTTGGTAAACTCTATGAAATGAATACCAAGGCACGAAAGATACAGTTGAAGAATGAACTTCATACTGTGGAGAAAAAGAGTATGTCTGTGATGAATGACTGCATTGAAGATCAAGGGTATTGTGGAATCTTTTGCATCTATTAGTGTTTCAGTAGATGATGATGATAAGGTGGAAGTTTGTCTACATGGTCTCGGGCCACAATACAAGGCGTTCAAGACGTCTATTCAGACTCGAGAAAACGTTCCCAATTTCACAGATTTGGTGTCTATGTTGATTATAGAAGAGAAGAGCTTCGGTGAAGACCAACAGTCTTCACAAAACAAAAACAATTCAGAGCAACAGGCCTTCTACACAAGTTCAGGAGGAGGACGAGGTAGAGGAGGCCGTGGACGCGGTCAAGGAGGTGGCCGAACAGGTAATCAAAATTATGGCCACCAGCAGCAGCAACAACAGTCCCAAAATCCACAATAACAACAACACGCAGGTGGAAGAGGCCAATTCAGAGACAGGGGGAGTTAAAGAGGTCGTGGAAATTGGCAAAGGTAGTATAATGATACACGTGGATGCTTTTATTGTGGTAAGCCTAGACATGTGCAGGCAGATTGTTATAAGAAGCAGGCTGACATGCAAAATGGGAAATTGCAGCAAAACAACTATGCATCCTCGAGCAGAAACAATGAGGATAATGAAAGGTTGTTTGTTATGCAGCATGTCGTTAATGCCATGTCTGAAAATGTTGAAGCAGCACATAAAGATGATGTATGGTACGTTGATTCAGGTGCTTCGAACCACATGACAAGTCATGGGGAGTGGTTCAAGGAGATGAAAAACCTTGAAAGACCAGGTTTTGTGGAAACAAGGGATGACACTGCTCATCCAATTGCCCATGTTGGAGATGTGCCATTGTCTATGCAAGATGAGGAGTGGGGAGTGGTTCAAGTCATGGGGAGTGGTTCAAGGAGATGAAAAACCTTGAGGGAAAGACCAGGTTTTGTGGAAACAAGGGATGACACTGCTCATCCAATTGCCCATGTTGGAGATGTGCCATTGTCTATGCAAGATGACAAAGTGAAGTACCTTGCAGATGTCCTTCATGTTCCGAACATAACAAAGAATCTGGTTTCAGTTGGCCAGATGATTGAGCAGGGTTTGCAGGTTCGGGTTAACCCTGATGGTTGTTATGTTGAAGACTTTAAAGACAAGTGCAGGAGGTTGGTTGCAAAAGGCAACAAAGTGGGCAGAATGTTTACATTGAATGTAAACATGCCTGAAGTGAGTGCTGTGATGTTTGCAAATGGTTCGAGAATTGTTACAGACACAGACATTTGGCATAAAAGAATTGGACATGTGAATGTATAGACAATGAAGTCTATGCAGACTAAAGGAATTGTGACGCGGCTGCCAAAGTTTAAAGTTGAAGGTATGTAGAAAATATGTGAAGCATGCCAATTTGGAAAGCAAACAAAGCATGTATTTCCATGTGACAGAAATGTGAGCAGAAATGCCTTAGATGTTATGCATTCAGATGTATGTGGGATCCTACGAAGACCATTCTATGGGAGGCTACAGGTATTATGTGACATTTATTGATGACCACACAAGGAAAGTGTGGGTATACTTCATGAAGGAGAAGAGTGAGGTGTTCACTCATTTTCAGAATTTCAGAGTTATGGTTGAAAAGCAAACAGGAAAACATGTAAGTGCCTAAGGTCAGATGGAGGGGGAGAGTACTTCTCCAATGAGCTCTAAATTTTTGCAAAAGAATGGTATTCAAAGACAGTTTACATGCAGATACACTCCACAGCAAAATGGAGTTGCTGAGGGAAAAAACAGACACATTGCTGAGATTGCACGAGCATTGATGGGAGAGAAGAATATGCCACATAGCTATTGGGCTGAGGCTGTTTCTACAGTAGTTTACATCATGAACAGGACTCCAACTGTAGCCATACATGATGTAACTCCAGAGGAGAGGTTTACTGGCAGAAAACCTGATTTGTCTCATCTAAAAGTCTTTGGATACATTGCATATGTGCATGTGCCAGATGAGCTGAGAACTAAGCTGGATCCAAAAGCTGAAAAATGTGTGTTTATTGGGTATTCCCTTGAGCAGAACGGATACAGGTGTTATAACCCTGCTACACGTGAGTTGAGGGTAAGCAGGGATGTTGTTTTTTATGAGATGATGTTGGGGCTGATGTGAGTGGAAATGTGGTTGCACAGAATGCAAGTTAGCAATCACAGTCTTTGAGTGGACCAGGAGAGTCCTCATCTAGTGGTTCAGTTGATAGACCATGGAGTGGCAAGCTGCGTCATAATACCAGTCTTGCAAATGTGATTAGTACATCACATAAAGGCAAAGAGAAAGTGGTTGAGGCCCTTAGTATGCCTGACGTATGCCTGACATTTCTGTAGGGCATTCTCATGTTGATGGAGAGTCTAGTGGCTTAGAGATGAGCCTTGATGAGGATCTTGGGATACCAGCTATGAGAACACCTGGTGTAAAGAAGGCTATGGAAGCCATGAATGCAAAGCTGCGAAGATCTGGGAGAGTGAAGAATCCTGTGCAGCAGAGGTTTACCTATGATGGTTATGTGGCACATCACTATGCATACATGGCAAAAGTTGTGCAGGTTGTAGAGCCCACATGCATTGATGAGGCTATTGGAAATGTGTGTTGGGAGAAAGCTATGGAGGATAAGGAGATGGATGCACTATATGGAAATGAGACTTGGGATTTAGTGCAATTACGTGAAGGTAAGAAAACCATTAGATGCAAGTGGGTGTACAAAGTAAAACATAACAGTGATGGAAGCATAAGCAGGTACAAGGCTAGATTGGTAGCCAAAGGATATGCACATACATATGGCATTGATTATGAGAAAACTTTTAGCCCAGTTGCCAAGATGGCAACAGTGAGAGTTGTGATAGCAGTGGCTGCGTCAAAGCAATGGTCTTCACATTAGATGGATGTAAAGAATGCATTCTTGCATGGGGATTTACAAGAATAGATGTATATGTTGCAGCCACCTGGTTATGAGGATGTGAGTCACCTCGAGCATGTTTGCAGGTTGAAGAAAGCCTTGTATGGCTTAAAACAAGCACCAAGAGCATGGTCTGACAAGATTTTTGAATATCTTGTCACTATTGGCTTTCATGTAGCCAATGTAGATTTCTCGCTGTATGGCTGTATGTGAGACACAATGATAGAGGGGTTGTGCTTTTTGTCATCTATGTAGATGACTTGATCATTACAGGGGACTATGATGCAGAGATCTTTGATGTAAAGATCTTGCTAAGACAGTAGTTTGAGATGAAGGATCTGGGGGAGCTCAGATATTTCTTGGGCATTGAGGTGATTAGGTCACCACATGGTATTGGATTACTGCAGAGACAGTATGGCTTGGACATGTTGTCCAAGTATGGTATGACGACAGGCGGTAAGCCTATCTCAATGCCATTGGATCAGAATGGCAAGTTGAGTGTGCAAATTCAGGAGAGATTTTGGAGGATCCTACTATGTATAGGCGCATAGTAGGAAGCTTGATCTACATGACGATCACCAAGCCAGATTTGGCTATGCTATTGGTTGGTGAGTCAGTTTATACAGGTTCCTCGGAAGCCGCATTTGGATGCATTGAGATGCATACTGAGGTATGTGAGGTCTACTTTGCATGTGGACTATTTTATGAAACTGGGACAGAGATATGTGTACATGGGTACACAGATGCTGATTAGGCTGGTAGTATCTCAGATATGTGTACATGGGTACACAGATGCTGATTGGGCTGGTAGTATCTCAGATAGAAGATCTACTAGTGGCTTCATGTTTTCTTTGGGGAGTACTGCTGTGACTTGGAGCAGCAAGAAGCAGCCTACAGTTGCTCTATCTAGTACAGAGGCTGAGTACAAAGGTGCTGCTATGGCAGCATGTGAGGTAGCTTGGTTGAGAAAGCTACTTTTTGCAGATTTGGGTCTATCAGTGTGGATAGACAAGTTGTCATTTTGTGTGACAACATTAGCAGTATACAGTTGGCCAGGAACCTAGTTTTTTATGCTGGCACACGAAGCATATAGAGGTCCACTACCATTTTGTCAGAGAGAAGGTTTTGGTGGCAGGAGACGTTGACCTTGTTTATGTCAGCACACAGGATCAAGTCGCTGACATCTTCACCAAAGCATTGAGATGGAGTTGAGCTCTGGAGGGGAGTGTTGAGATATCAAGCTCATCTAATGAGGCAGTGGAAACTAATGACCTGCCTGGGAGATAGGCCCCACACTTACACCACTGGCATGGTTAGTGAGATCATGGGTGATATGCGTCCAGTGGGATGACATGCTGTGTGACAGCCATTCTTGAGACTGACATAGTTATAGCGCCAGCTCATTTAGTTGGGTTCACACTATAGAGAACCCTAGTATGTATTTGGTTGAGTACCTTTTCATATTGTGTGTACTCTTATCTTTGTATATGGTGTGTTGAGTGTTGTGTGAAGTAGAAGAAGATTTTCAGCCTCTCACCTTGTGTGTTCTCTTTTAGGGTTTTGTGAGTGTGTGTGTGCTTGCAAGAGCTCAAGCTCTCTTCTCCCCTGTATCTTTTCAGTACTATTACCAACTTCTTATATAAGCAAGTCATTTCTAGTTTTGGAGGCCCTTTGGATCTTGTGAGTGACCAAGGGTCACATTTCCTTACTGATTTGATTGATTGCCTCATGAAATACTTCATAATACTATCTAGGCTAGCATGCAGAGAGCATGAACAAAAATTTATGTGGCATTCTAATAAGAACAAAGATCATTCAAGCGAGTAGAATGGATTAGATACATAAAATTACAACTGTGCTATGGATATGCATACCAAACATCATACAAAGTAGCCAAGTTGATATACCCCATTTCGGTTAACCTATGGTTGATATTGTAATGCCCATGCAATATATAGTTCCTAGCTTGACAATTGTAATTAGTGAGAGGGTGACTAAAAATGATATGACTGAGAGGTTAATTGACCTGGAAAAACTAAAAGAGACCAGAATACTAGTCATACATGGACTAATGGTAGAGAATATTTGATGAAAAAAGTGGTTTAACCAAGATGTTAAGGGGACAAAGAATGAAACCTAGTGTTGTTATTCCAGAACAAGGAAAAATAAATTTAAAAAACTGAAACTCTAGGGATTGGGACCCTTTAGGATCACTGAAATTTCTCCACAAGGGGGTTAGTCAAAATTGAGATGCATGATAGCATCAAGACTGTTGGGTAAATCAATGGAAGTAAGTTGAAAAAATATTATGGACCCTTGACCCAAGATATGCTTATGTTGATAAACTATTATGGACCCTTGACCCAAGATATGCTTATGTTGATAAAGGGCAAAAAGAAGTAAAGCCAAGCAAGAACTCAATGACAAAAGGCAAAAGCATCAAGCTATGCCAAAGGAAATAAATGCCCATCTTGATGTAAAGAAATCAAAGTTCAAAAAAAATGTTAGAAATTCTAGCACATAGGGCAAAATCTAGGAGACTGAAGGAATAGGTACTAGGTATAAGCCAACAAGAAAAGCAATTACAGGACATCAAAGAGAATTATGAATAGAAATTACAAAAAGAGAGAAAAAACTATAGTGAGCTAAAGGCAAAGCTTCAACAAATAGAGGCATACTTTAAAGCTAGTAAGAAATTGGTTCCAGACTAGAGGCCTTCACTCTTAGATTTGCACCATACAGGCCCAAGTGGAGCCCCATTATCCAATTGTTCCAATTGGAACAAAAACCAAAGGAAACCTTATGCGACTACATAGCACCACACATTAAGTACCTCGATTCGCATTGCAAAGAAAGGGAATGATTGTGTGGTGACAAGCAATTATTGGATCGTTTCCTCTTGGGTTTTCATAATCCAAAGCTTCACGACCATCTATTAGTGTGAAGGACCCCTTGACATTTGATCAAGCGTGCAACAAATGGGTAATATTTCTCAATGATAGTATGTGAGAAAGCCACGCAATTGGCCACCGAGCCAATGACAACCCAAAGCTCATTTGTAACATTACCCTCATTTTCTCCCAAAGCACCATGCATTAATGGTGGTACTGACCCCAACCCCCCACTCGCACATAGCACCACCACAACTTTCTCCAGTGCCCATCTTGCTATTCCAACCATTACCTCTCAAGGCAAACCCCATTTATCATAGAAAGATTAAAACGTGGTCCATTCCTAAGCCCATGGAGCCTATCTACTCCAACACCCCTGAGGCACCCATTACACATCATCTTCCTTTGCTTGTGCCTTACATGGACCCTAAACCACTAGCACACACCATAGCTTCAACCACAAGGAAACCACCTCTTTAGTGTTTCATCTACCATGGACCCCATAGAGTGGTTGAATGCCTTGAGAAGAAAAGCCTGCCATTGACACCACAATGTCACGACTATGGGGATCGGCTATTACATCAAGGATTTCCCTCTGCAAATCAGTTTCTAACTCCATGGTCATCGAGGGTATGCCATCCCTCAACATGTTGAGCGTTTAACATGGGAATATATACATTGTCCCATTGATGGAGGCCAAACTCAAGAAGACCAAAGAACCAAAACAATCCAACACCTTAGCTACCGAATGTGCCACATCCAAAAAGAAACAACGTTTAAAGTGCATTGGCAAAGGTGAAGATTGGGTTACCACATCAAAAGTGGCTCAACAAAGACCACATCATCCTCCTCTGGGAGTGATGATCATGCAGCCCCAAGGAATCGAGCCACATTACCAAAGCGACTGGCCGCATATCCCAACCCCATCTTGGAGAATAAACGTCTTCAATAGGCCCAAGCACTAGTACGAGACTACCAAGCTCAACTCAAAGAACCGGCATTACCATAGCTAAACGTAGGCATATCCTTGGACAGGTAATTCCTTGTAGAACTATTTACTCCATGTCTGGGAAAAGAACCTGAACTTCACCAGGTAAGGTAGGAGCCCAAGCTTATGCTCGAGGCTGAGCAAGATGTGTTCGCCAACATGATGCTAAAACAAACAACGATCTTGCCCCACCAGTACCTCCTAACCCTCCACCATTACCTATTCCACATGCACCCAAGACCAAATCCCATGTTTACATCATCGAAGAACTTGATGTGGACTGAGACGTAGAGTCTGACAATGACTCACAAGGTACCCATACAAAATTTGTTGAAATACTTTTCCCTCCTACAGCACCCAAGTCTCAACCTAAAGCCCCGTCAAATAAGGAACAAATTGAACTTCCATATACCATTGCTGGTTCAACCTATGAACCAAGCCCTGAACATAAGGAAGCTCCGCATCAATGTGACCTTGCTGGCCTATCAGCTTTTCTTTCCTCCTAAATCCAAATGCCCATTTGAACCTTGTTACAAGGCAATCTGAATTTATGGAATGACCTCAAGGATTAGATGGAATGAAAACTACAAGATCCTATAGCAAAGATGGACAAATCAAATTCCTCACATGAATCTGAGCCCCATCATCCTGAATTCATTCATGAGAAAAACCAACAACCCAAAGGCGCAACAATTCGAGTAAATGTGTTGGGTCTCTACTTTGAAAGTGATGACACAAATGTAGCCTTACCCATTTCCTACTACAAAGGACATGCAATCACAACCATCCTAGATGGGGGTGTTGGCATAAGCATCATCACAAGGACCAACTGGGAAATCCGGGGACAACCACCCCTTGTTGATCACACTAAATTGATATTAAGGCTTTGTAGATCAGAAATCCGCAAAACCCCTTAGACTAGTGAAGGACCGCAAGATTAAAGTCAATGACATGAGCTTCAAATACACATTTGTAGTCATGGACTTTACTTGCAATAATTGCTATGACAGTATCATCGGAAGACCCTTCATGAGACTACCACGACTTGTCCATGACTGGGACACAAATCATGTCTACCTCCGTAATCGGGATTACACACTCAAAGTGAACTTATATACATCGAAGGCACATCCCATGATGAGAGGTCCCTTTTCCAAAGATTATGTGACCATAGACAAGACTAACGATCTCTTTGTTTGCAAAGCTTGTCATCAAATCCTTGATGATGCGCAGGAGCCATACACAGTCGCTTCTTCTATTAATGACAAAGAAGCCGACCATGATTGGATGAAAATCCCAGCCACACTTGATACACTCCCAAATCGCAAACCCGGAATGCGCCTTGGGTACTTTACCCAAACGGTACATACTGTCTCTAAGCCATTGGCTTGTAAGTTTTATGTGGTTACCACAAGTGAGACCAAAGAAGCAGTTATCGTTGGAGGGATCTGGGTCAAGAACGCCCCATGTATAGTTGACTCAGTTGACAACACAAGGGAAAGGCAACAATTATCCTCTAGGATGGGGAGTCCACTATATCCGATCCTATGCCAGTGCCAACTGTTTCCACAAAGGGCACTCTATCACCCACAAAAATTGGTAAGTCTTCCACCACCCCCAAACTACCAGAAGAACTAAACCCACCAAGAATATGGATTGGATTATCAACTGAGAATGGTCTACTATGGTGGCAACAAGCCCACATATATCCTTTGGTCCACACTAATCTCATATTCTTGGAGGCATGGAAAACTCTTGGAAAAACTCATACTTACACTTGAAAACACTTACGTTCAAATTTCACATGAAATGCATCTTATGAGTGTTGGGTATTTCATTCCTAAAATATCCATTGGAAATAACCAGTTGGAGTGCAGATCTCATTATAGATGCAAGAGCACTCCAAGGCTAGATAATTACTGGAAAAGAGTGGATCGTTGCCACTCACTGCCAAATCAATTGGCACAAAGAAATGGCCACCATGAAAGTCAACAGCAAAAAAGCCACAGTCCTCTTGTGTCCATAAGAAGAAATCATACACATAGCCTCACCCTCGATTGTCTTCCACATTCAAGTCCCATCCTCATCATCGGTAGTCTCACCTATTACCACACTCTGCGCCTCACCAAAACTCGTTAAAGGGCATTGTCGACGCCATCCACCAACATCCACCAACACTGACAATCAAGCCTCGTCATCAACAATCACCCTTTACATCCTCAACACTGACAATCAAGCCTCGTCATCAACAATCACCCTTTACATCCTCAACCATCCACACTGCAAGCAACCTGATATCTTACCACTATCATGACAATCAATGGTGGGTTCCCAAGAATCTTCTTACAACTCAAGAATTCTACGATGGCTACACAAAACTATGGATCCCAAAATGGCCATCTTGGAAACACAAGAGAAAACCGCAAACCAAGCCAATCAAAACCAACCCTACACCAAACCCCTGAAACATTGCCTAGTTCCCAACCACCTACTGAGAACACAAGGCTACTACGAAGGCAATGTTCACCTCTGGCTACCCAAGAATATAGCCTGTGCTTATCCACCATAACAACTCCCCAAGGAGCTATGAACAAAAATCCCAACGGTTAGGCAACCCCAAGCATAATGAAGCCAACAATGATGGATGCCCACCAATGTTCTCAAAGCGCAAGGCTTCCATGAAGGAAACACACACTTGTAGCTCCCAAAGCCACAATCAAAAGCTTGTCCTTAGCGTCGACCACCTACTCGTAGGTCAAAGCCTCATTGATAAACAACCAAGAAGCCTTGTCAACCGTGAAAACTCATCACTCAACAACGAGGGTGCCAAAACATCAAGTTAGAAGCCCAATGCCTCAATCATGGCAACTCTATCATTTGGGTCCCACAAAATACCCATCAAAGGTTTTCCCAATCCACACACACTGAGCCAATACATGTCCAATCCACATAGCTAGTTTAGCGGCCAATGAGAGGACACAAGTCCCCTCTTCATCAACCAAATCCCATGGACTTGACCACACATAAAGCATGGGCTCTCACAAGCTCTGTTTGCCCAATCCTTTTAACAACAAGAACTTGATCCTCAAAGCTCCAACCCGCCCCTCAACCTCATTGCCAAACCAAGGCAATACCACAAATGTGAGAGCTTATATAGCCACTCAAAGGCAACCTCAAGGGTAAGCTTATAAATCTAGCCAAATGGGCTAATCAATACAAAACCTTCTTTTGGGGTGCTAACCACTAAACACATGTAAGTCCTCACCCACGAGGAGGACCCAAAAAAGAAGAAGAAAAAGAAGAAGAAGAAGAAGAAGATCATCTCTAGGTGATTAGTAATGTCTAGGTGATTAGGACCACAAGCACACCTTTTGCCCTTGCCCATGCACAACACCTACAATTCTCACTGGGCTCTATCATTTGCATACACACTGCACAAAGCTTAACTAGCAATGGCCATCCAAGTACATCTCTGGATGGGGGGGACCATGGAGGGTGCAAGCCTGGTCAATGGTACAACCCATCGCCTGCTAGAACTTCTTAATCACCCTTGCTTCGCCCAAATAATTGTGCTTCATGCCTCATCAATCCTACCCATAACTTCTTCTTATGCTACCTTAGTTTTAGACTGCAAATAACCCAAAGTAGCTTCTACTTCCATACCCAAAAGCTACTACTCCCATGGATCCTCGCCCATCAACTACTACAACTCTCATCAACACATGATCCTAGTCCCATGAGCTACAATGAAAAAAGAAGGCAAACCACTAAAAGAGAAAGAGAGAACACCAACCCCCAATAGATCGAACATTAAGGTGTCTTGATGAAGATGCTATAGCTACATGTACATCGCCATCAACATACAGAATCTCAGAGCACAAGCAATTTCCATGCGAGTTACCTTGTTGTCCCTTCAGAATTCCCCTCACCCCTTGCTTACTAACACCATTGTTTTACTAACCCCTCATCAACACCACCACCTACCACTTGGATACTGGTCACCATTAAGTATTATGTGCTCGTCTACTTATTGAAGTACTTTGACTCCTTTTAAGAGGATGTCCAACCAGTAAAGATGAAAAAAAAAAAAAGAAAACAACAAAAACAAAATAGAGTACTACTAGTCACATACAAGAAAGCAATATTCATATACAAAAAGAGAAATTTTTGGCATGTTTGAAATAATGGATATTTTTATTTAATTTAAAAAAATAAAAATTTTAGATAAATTTAATTTATGCTAAAAGAGAAATTTCCATGACATTTGGAATTCAATCATTTAAATGCAAAAAGAGGAACTTTAAGCATATTCAAAAAATGGATATTTGTATTTAATTAAAAGAAGAATTTTTATGGTGTTTTAAGTAGAGAAAGGTTTAAATTAAATTTTGGTGACAAAAGAGGAATTTTTACCATAATTTCACTTAGAAAATTAGGGTTAATAATTAAATTGGTGGAAAGAATATTCTTAGATATTTTATGTGGATAAATCACCAAATTGATATTTAACCAAAATTAGATTATTGGAAGAAGAGTATTTTTATAAAAATCCAATATTCTCATATAGAACCATTTCTTAATCTATTATGGTTAGGAAGGAATGAAATTCATAAAGTTGGAATTTTCCTTACGGTTAGAAGTTCAGTAGATTTTTGAAGAAAATCCTTAAGAATAATTTTGGTTAGACCACGATTGCGAGAGGGGCGGCCAGTAAACTACTTGCCCATCTCTTGAATCTGAATCAAGCAAAAACCTCATGAGACCAATTCCAATTCTTGACACAAAGAATAGACTACCGTTGAATTAGCATAGTTTTTTCTTAACCGAAATCACCAAGAATCTAGTTGGAAATTCATTCAAATGATGGGTAGATTACCCTGATGTGAGAGATCAATGATTCTCATTAAGAAAATCTGGATTAAGGAAAAAGGGTTTTGTGGAACCAATCTCGAACCGGGAATTCTACTTGCATAGAACCTCTGTTTTCTTTTAAAGGATTGTTTTATGCCAAAATGCTAGAGGAAGCATTTGGTATGTGTTTAACTAAAGAGAGACTCGTTGCAATAGTTGGCGGGAAGAGGGACGTCGCTTGCAACAAAGCCTGCCGAGGTCTTGACTAGTCTCGATATGGTTAAAATGGTGCACTTTTGCCACGATAGGCGAGGACCGATGAAGCGGTCCCTAAGTGAAGTGCTAGGACACCTAAGTAGGATCCTAGAGGATTCTGACCAGGTGATGCACGGGCTCACTATTGTAGGACACCTATGCGTACGTCAAGGAAGATACGGATGAACCGAAAGAATGACTTTTATGAATGGAATTTTGATATTGGATCTCGTTTGGTTGACCAATTGGTCTTCATACAATGGAGAGTCTGGATGATATATTTTGTAAAACAATGGACTCAATATTTTGGAGGATTATGATCAGTAATACTATGATTTCATTGAAAGATTATTTTAAAGATAACCGAATCTGTTAAAATGGCAATTTCATATTGGGTGTGTAAGTGGTATGACTACCTTGAATTTTGCTTAAAATGCTAGCTAGGGGGACCTGGGAACTCTTTTTTCTCGATACCCGGGCAAAACAGAACCAAATTTTTATAAAGGAATCTAACCAATACAGTGGTTGGGCGGCTGGCTAACCCATGGGCCAGTTGGCCGGATCGAGGGATTCCTGCCATATACAAATAGTTACGATTAAGTTACGTTAGACTAAGTCCTACGAAGACCCTTGTTCTATGGGAGGGAATCAGTGGTTGTGCCTCGCTAAAGGAGGAAAAAAGCGGTGATTCTATGGACCAAATGCAAGTCTCTTATTTGATCTGACTATGTGACTTTCGGGTTCAGTCAGATCAGTTTGGTTAGTGGTGTAAGACTTTGACTCGTTAGATCAATTCTCCCATTAGATGATTTTCCTAGTGGAATCACCTGTGCTTTTCGGGCGAGGGAAGATTTTTTGGGTTCGGTTTCGGAGGAACCGCCAAGCTAGTCTCTTGTTCGAATATCCGTGGGACGAGGCCCCGAGTGTGGATCCCTGCCCCGCGCGAGAGACTGACGCCGTTTTCGTCACCATCGCCTTCAAAGGGGGCGGGGGTCTCACACACTAACTCCCATGTTGCATTTGTGTCCAATGCTACCATCTCCTCATTCATGGCATCTTCCCATTTCTTATTTCCAAGTGCCTGCTCAAAACAAGTGGGCTCTAATTCTTGTACTGCTTTAAACATGTAACCATAATAATGGGCTATATCCACATCATATTTCAACATGTCAACATGGTACCTAACCCTCGTAGACCTCCATACACTTGGATCACTGCCAGGTGTCCTCAAAATAGCTCTCATTCTCCTTACACCAGGAGTAACCACAAATTGAATTCCAAGCTCCTCATCAAGGCTCTACCTAGAGCCACTAGAGTCAACATCCACATATGAGTGACCTGCTGATAGATCAAGTTGTACCTACATCTATCCTCAACCTACCTAACCATGGGCTAACATTGGTGTTGAGATTACAAGCTCGATGATAGCTGGAGCCAGGCACGATATGTGCTGGCATGGTAGATAGTAGCATGTGTGTGGCAATAAATGGCCATGTCCAGATGGCCACTGTGTGTAGAAATTAGTTAGGGTTATTTGGTGTGTGAACACAACACATGTATTGTGTGGTTGTGTAGTCTTCTTCTGTTATGCATTGTGTGAGAGTGGATATGGCTTCCCTCTATGGTTAGGGTTACATCAATCTATTAGGGTTTGCTCTAGAGCTCCATACCTTGACCTAATGGAAATACCAACCAAATGACTGCCTAGTCTCACATAGCCCTCTCAAAGAGCCATGAAGGTGAGCCCTAATCTCAGTGAAGCAAGAGTTCACCTCCCCAATTTTACTCACCCCACCACTCGGTTTAGGCTACACTTTTGATACTTTATTTCTATATCAAAGATGTGCATCAACTCAGCCCACCATGCCTTCCTCCCCCTTAATTCTATCACAAATGTAGTTCATTGACTCATGGTTAGCTAGCATAACAAACATGGTTCCATAAAGATAATGTCGCCAAGTTTTCAAAGCATGTATAACTATATACAACTCCTTCTCGTCATAGTGTGCCATCTGACCTATGTATTGTCATGCCTCTTACTTTCAAATGCCACAGGTCAATCATCTTGGAACAATGCTACATCTACTGCAAAACCACCACCATAATCTTTTGACTAAATGGTTTGCTAGGATCCGACAAGTCTAATATAGGTGATTCCTTCACCTTAAGCTTGAGAGCTTGAAAAGCCTCATCAAGCTTCTCGTTCTAAGAAATCAGGCTATTGGACTTACATCCTTTTCCACGAAGGATGTTCATTGAAAGGTACTATTAATTATGAATAATAATCCCTCAATGACTTGTTGAGAAAGATGATGAATCCTAAAAAATATCCAAAGTTGCCTTATAGTCTGAGAAACCGGCCAATCCAACCTTCTCTATCCACTCAAGATCTATGCTCATCTCATCTCATCTTGAGAAATCTATGTCCTTAATATATGAGTTTTCTTTTGAAGAACTCACACTTCATACACTTGGCATATAACTTCTCTCGCCTTAAAATCCTGAAGATGATCTAGCGATGTTCAATGTGCTCTTCCAAAGTACGACTCTATATCAATATATCATCTAGAAACACTATCATAAATTTCCCTAAATAATCTCCAAAAACATCATTCATCACCTATTAAAAAGTAGCAGGAGCATTCATGAGCCAAAAGGTAATACAAAGAACTACCATAAATTTCCCTAGATAATCTCTAAAAATATCATTCATCATCTATTGAAAAGTAATAGGAGCATTCATGAGCCCAAAAGGTAACACAAAGAACTCGTAATTGGCCATACCACATGCGAATCCCATATTAAATATGTCTCTTCCTCAACTATCCGTATCTAGTGGTATAACCTATTAACAATCAAAACATCTGCTTTGGGAAGGGGATATCTATTCTTAATTGTAATCTTATTCAACTTTTATAGTTGAGACACATTCACCAACTTCCGTAACCTTATTCAACATCTACTCTGGGAAGGAGATATCTATTCTTCATCATCTTATTCAACTTTTATAGTTGACACACATTTGCCAACTTCCGTCCTTCTTGGGCTTCAAAAGTATCGGTACCCCCCCAAGGAGATTACTTTTATGAATATGTCCCATTCTGATATTTTTTGGCAACTATCGAGTAATCTCATCCTCTTCCAACTTGCTCATCCTATGAGGCACAATACTCACAAGTTGAGACCCTAGAACTAAATTAATCTTATGATCAAACGACAGACTAGGTAAAAGACCATAAGGTAACTCAGGAAAACATAAGGTAACTAGGCAGAAGACCATAAGGTAACTCAGTTGGGAAAACATAAACAAACTCTATCCTCATGTTCTCTAAAGCTTGTGTCTCCCATACATCAAGACTAATTGTGTTCTAGATACCCTTCCAATCTATCTGTACATCATGGTTATGAAGCCACTCTTTTCTTATAGTAATATCTACTCTATCTAGATTCATAATCATGAAATCTAATCTAATCTAATGCCTCCAAGTAGCACTAGATCGCTGTAGGCATCTGAGGCACCCGTCAATCCCAAAATTGTATGCCTAGATGACATGTCGATATACTACTGATCACTTGATTGTGTCTCTACTCCCAACTTATGCATAATCTTGGCATTCTTCATGAATCTGTGAATGAGTACTTCCAAGGTAAAAAATAATGTGTATAGTTTTCCCCACCATGACTGACCCATAATCTGTATTAGGCCGTATTATGTTCATGGGATTGGAAACTTTCGTGTTAAAGCTACAACCCTTGCAAGAACTATGATCTAAAATAGTAATTTTACCTTTAGCCTCCATCGCATGGGGCCCTTTGAATTTGACTTGCCCTTCAACTGTGGGCAGTTCGTCCTCATGTCCCCTTATCGACCCCACAATTAGGATTCTCGGACCATGTTGGATAAGCTATATAATAGAACCTTGAACAAATCACATGTGTAGGACCCTCGGACTTGCTGTTATGGGGATCCTTTTTGTACATCTTGAATAAATAATTAAATCCTCACAAATATACATCAATTATTAAAAGAGAGACTTGAAATTGAATTAAAAATCAATTAATGTGACTTGTTATCATTAAACAAAGAAAAATTAAATGCATAAAATAGCAACATCATCAAAAGTTATGATAGAGAGTACCACACAAAGAAGAATAGTAGACTGGGTGCAATCTTGTTGAGATATCGAGCTCTAGTGAGGCGGTGGACACTGATGACCCGCCTGGGGGATAGGCCCCGCACTTACACCACTGGCATGGTTGGTGAGATCTTGGGTGATATGCGGCCAGTGGGATGACAGGCTGTGTGACAGCCACTCTAGAGACTGGCATAGTTATAGCGCCAGCTCATTTAGTCGGGTTCACACTATAGAGAACCCGTGTATGTATTTGGTTGAGTACCTTTCATATTGTGTGTACTCTTATTCTTGTATATGGTGTGTTGAGTGTTGAGTAGTGAAGAAGAAGATTTTCAGCCTCTCACCTTGTGTGTTCTCTATTAGGGTTTTGTGAGTGTGTGTGTGTGTTTGCAAGAGCTCAAGCTCTCTTCCCCCCTGCATCTTTTCATGGTATCAGAGCCTGGTTCGTGCTAAGGGCTGAGCTGCAAGCAAGAGAACCACAAGAAGCGGTACGAGGGTAAGAGCTTCAACTACTCTTCCCTATTGTGTTGGTGACTACACCCTTGTCGGGAGCTCTACGGGAGGCACCGGCAAACGGTCTCTGATTGAGGAGCTTTCTTCGCGGGAGTAAAGCTACAGGGCAACTATAGAGTCCTTTGGACTAAAATTTCGGGCCGAAAACGCGTTTCAGGCGCGTCCGGACCTCCGTTTTTCAGAAAGCAGGCGATTTCGAGCACTGCGGGTAAGTCATCGATTCTCTGCAGAACTCTGTTTTAAGTACTGCAGGAAGACAGATTGACTGTGCAGACACTGTGGGTGCTGCAAAGAGGTCTACAGTTGCCATTGGGTGTATGTATGTGCATTGAGGTCACTGGTTGTGACATTTGAGTGGATTGCAGTACCGCTGTGCAGAAAATACAGCATTTGTGCAGAAAAACCAAAGTGCAGTTTCTGGTTAAATTGTGTGTTTAGCAAGATGTCTAATGATGGCATAACACAGATTGTGGCTGAGAAGCTGGACAAGAATAACTTCCATGCTTGGAGGTTCAGGTTGACGAATTTCCTGATGGGAAAAGGCTATTGGGACTACATAGAAGGTGAGCATGAAGAGGCACCGGAGATACCGGATATAAATCCGACTGCTGCAGATGTGAAAGAGTTTAAAGACTGGAACCAAGGAGCCAGGAAAGTAATGTATTGGCTTTCCATTAGTATACAGGACACCATGATTGGGCACATTCAGGATGCCAAGTCCCCCAAGGAGGCGTGGGACACCTTGGTAAAGCTTTATGAAACAAATACCAAGGCACGTAAGATACAGTTGAAGAATGAACTTCACACTGTGGAGAAAAAGAGCATGTCTGTGAATGACTATGCGCTGAAGATAAAGGGTATTGTGGAATCCCTTGCATCTATTGGTGTGTCAGTAAATGATGATGATAAGGTGGAGGTCTGTCTACGTGGTCTCGGGCCACAATACAAGGCGTTTAAGACGTCTATTCAGACTCGAGAAAACATTCCCAACTTTACAGATTTGATGTCTATGCTGATTATCGAAGAGAAGAACTTGGGTGAAGACCAACAGTCTTCACAAAGCAAAAACAGTTCAGAGCAACAGGCCTTCTACACGAGTTCAGGAAGAGGACGAGGTAGAGGAGGCCGTGGACGTGGTCAAGGAGGTGGCCGAACAGGTAATCAGAATTATGGCCAGCAGCAGCAGCAACAACAACAGTCCCAGAATCAACAACAACAACAACACGCAGGTGGAAGAGGCAGATTTAGAGGCAGGGGGAGTCAAAGAGGCCGTGGAAATTGGCAAAGGCAATATAATGATGCACGTGAATGCTATTATTGTGGTAAGCCTGGGCATGTGCAGTCAGAATGTTATAAGAAGCAGGCTGACATGCAAAATGGGAAAGTGCAGCAAAACAACTATGCATCCTCAAGTAGAAATAATGAGGATAATGAAAGGTTGTTTGTTATGCAGCATGTTGTGAATGCCATGTCTGAAAATGTTGATGCAGCACAAAAAGATAATGTATGGTATGTGGATTCAGGCGCTTCGAACCACATGATGAGTCATGGGGAGTGGTTCAAGGAGATGAAAAACCCGGAAAGACCAGGTTTTGTGGAAACAGGGGATGACACTGCTCATCCAATTGCCCACATTGGAGATGTGCCATTGTCTATGCAGGATGGCAAAGTGAAGTACCTTGCAGATGTACTTCATGTACCGAACATAACAAAGAATCTGGTTTCAGTTGGCCAGATGATTGAGCAGGGTTTGCAGGTTAGGTTTAACCCTGATGGGTGTTATGTTGAAGATTTTAAAGACAAGTGCAGGTTGGTTGCAAAAGGCAACAGAGTGGGCAGAATGTTTACGTTGAATGTAGACATGCCTGAAATGAGTGCTGCGATGTTTGCAAATGGTTCAGGAGTTGTTGCAGACACAGACATATGGCATAAAAGAATTGGACATGTGAATGTGCAGAGATTGAAGTCTATGCAGACAAAAGGAATTGTGACAGGGCTGCCAAAATTTAAAGTGGAAGGTATGCAGAAAATATGTGAAGCATGCCAATTTGGGAAGCAAACAAAGCATGTGTTTTCCTTGTAACAGATATGTGAGCAGAAATGCACTAGATCTTGTGCATTCAGATGTATGGGGTCCTACGAAGACCATATCTATGGGAGGCTGCAGGTATTATGTGACTTTCATTGATGACCACACAAGGAAAGTGTGGGTATTTTTCATGAAAGAGAAGAGTGAGGTGTTCACTCACTTTCAGAATTTCAGAGTTTTGGTTGAAAAGCAAACAGGGAAATATGTAAAGTGCCTAAGGTCAGATGGAGGGGGAGAGTACTTCTCCAATGAGTTCTCTGAATATTTGAAGAAGAATGGTATTCGGAGACAGTATACATGCAGATACACTCCGCAGCAAAATGGAGTTGCTGAACGGAAAAACAGGCACATTGCTGAGATTGCGCGAGCATTGATGGAAGAGAAGAATATGCCGCATTGCTATTGGGCTGAGGCTGTTTCTACAGCAGTATACATCATGAACAGGACTCCAACTGCAGCCATACATGATGTAACTCCAGAGGAGAGGTTTACTGGCAGAAAACCAGATTTGTCTCATCTAAAAGTCTTTGGATGCATTGCATATGTGCATGTGCCAGATGAGCTGAGAACTAAGCTGGCTCCGAAAGCTGAAAAATGTGTGTTTATTGGATATTCCCTTGAGCAAAAGGGATACAGGTGTTATAACCCTGCTACACGTGAGTTGAGGGTAAGCAGGGATGTTGTCTTTGATGAGATGAGCAGCTGGTATGCTGTTGAAAAAGAAGCTGTTGGGGCTGATGTGAGTGGAAGTGTGGTTGCACAGAATGCAGGTCAGCAATCACAGTCTTTGAGTGGACCAGGAGAGTCCTCATCTAGTGGGTCTATTGATAGACCGTGGAGTGGCAGGCTGCGTCATAATACCAGCCCTGCAAATGTGATTAGTACATCACGTAAAGGAAAAGAGAAAGTGGTTGAGCCCCTTGGTATGCCTGACATTTCTGCAGGGCATTCTCATGTTGATGGAGAGTCTAGTGGCTCAGATATGAGCCTTGATGAGGAGCTTGGGATCCCAGCTATGAGAACACCTGGTGTAAAGAAGGCTATGGAAGCCATGAATGAAAAGCTGCGAAGATCAGGGAGAGTGAAGAACCCTGTGTAGAGATTTACATATGATGGTTATGTGGCACATCACTATGCATATATGGCAAAGGTTGTGCAGGTTGTAGAGCCCACATGCATTGATGAGGCTGTTGGAAATGTGTGTTGGGAGAAAGCTATGGATGAGGAGATGGACGCACTATATGGAAATGAAACTTGGGACTTAGTGCAATTGCCTGAAGGCAAGAAAGCCATTGGATGCAAGTGGGTGTACAAAGTTAAACATAACAGTGATGGAAGCATAAACAGGTACAAGGCTAGATTGGTAGCCAAAGGATATGCACAGACATATGGGATTGATTATGAGGGAACTTTCAGCCCAGTTGCCAAGATGGCAACGGTGAGAGTTGTGATAGCAGTGGCTGCGTCAAAGCAATGGTCTTTACATCAGATGGATGTAAAGAATGCATTCTTGCATGGGGATTTGCAAGAAGAGGTGTATATGTTGCAGCCACCTGGTTATGAGGATGTGGGTCACCCCGAGCATGTTTGCAGGTTGAAGAAAGCCTTGTATGGCTTAAAGCAAGCACCAAGAGCATGGTCTGACAAGATTTCTGAATATCTTGTCACTATTGGCTTTCATGTAGCCAATGCAGATTTCTCATTGTATGTGAGACATGGTGATAGAGGACTTGTGCTTGTCGTCATCTATGTAGATGACTTGATCATTACGGGGGACCATGATGCAGAGATCTTTGATGTAAAGATCTTGCTAAGACAGAAGTTTGAGATGAAGGATCTGGGGGAGCTCAGATATTTCTTGGGCATTGAGGTGATTAGGTCACCACATGGTATTGGATTACTGCAGAGATAGTATGGTTTGGACATGTTGTCCAAGTATGGTATGACAGGCTGTAAGCCTATTTCTGTGCCATTGGATCAGAATGGCAAGTTGAGTGCAGATTCAGGAGAGATCTTGGAGGATCCTACTATGTACAGGAGCATAGTAGGAAGTTTGATCTACATGACGATCACCAGACCAGATTTGAGCTATGCTGTTGGGTTGGTGAGTCAGTTTATGCAGGTTCCACGGAAATCGCATTTGGATGCAGTGAGACGCATACTGAGGTATGTGAAGTCTACTCTGCATTGTGGACTATTCTATGAGACTGGGACAGAGATATGTGTACATGGGTACACAGATGCTGATTGGGCTGGTAGTATCTCAGATAGAAGATCTACCAATGGATTCATGTTTTCTTTGGGGAGTGTTGCTGTGACTTGGAGCAGCAAGAAGCAGCCTACGGTTACTCTATCGAGTACGGAGGCCGAGTACATAGGAGCTGCTATGGCAGCATGTGAGGTAGCTTGGTTGAGAAAGCTACTTGCAGATTTGGGTCTATCAGTGGATAGACAAGTTGTCATTTTCTGTGACAACATTAGCAGTATACAGTTGGCCAGGAACCCAGTCTTTCATGCTCGTACGAAGCACATAGAGGTCCACTACCACTTCGTCAGAGAGAAGGTCTTGGCAGGAGACCTTGACCTTGTTTATGTCAGCACAGAGGATCAGGTAGCTAACATCTTCACCACCACTCTAGAGACTGGCATAGTTATAGCGCCAGCTCATTTAGTCGGGTTCACACTATAGAGAACCCGTGTATGTATTTGGTTGAGTACCTTTCATATTGTGTGTACTCTTATTCTTGTATATGGTGTGTTGAGTGTTGAGTAGTGAAGAAGAAGATTTTTAGCCTCTCACCTTGTGTGTTCTCTATTAGGGTTTTGTGAGTGTGTGTGTGTGTTTGCAAGAGCTCAAGCTCTCTTCCCCCCTGCATCTTTTCAAATCTCCCCCCCGACGTGTGTGGCTCCACTCCCACACACTCGGTATTTAAATCATATTAATAAATTTAGCCCTTGGAGCCATAAATAGCATAGCTTTTCCAAAATTGGGCTATTTACAAAATTGAACCTTAGTTCAATGCTTTTAAAGCATCTCATCAAAAATAAACCTTGCCCAACTAAAATTGCTAATAGGCCTTGTTTTACATAAAATGACTATGTGCACATTTAAAACTATACATTAATGTCGTGCCCATTTGCATATTTCATTAAATTGAATCCTACACAAATTTAATTAAACATAATTTTGTAAAATTATAAATTCATCAAAAATATGAATAAATATATACCTGTGACACTTGCTATCCATTGTGCATTAGGATGGGATCAGGGTATGTCTTGGATACTAATATAGTCTACGATGGGACTTGGTTATATACAGCTCCCTACTTAGGCCCAAGTTTTCTCTTTGCTCAATACTTTTTGGCATGAGTGCAATAGGTAGAATCGTAGAGGCTTCTAGTTGAATTGTATGTATAAGTTCATTGTTACCCCAGAATGATTAGGCATATTGATTATAAAAGAGGATAAAGTTATACTTCTCAAATCATATGTATAGTTTATTGTTTCCCCACAGTGACTAGGCGAATTGATTACAAAAGAGGGGAAAGTTATACTTCTAATTGGCTCTGGATAGCTATGGCTCTACATGCTGGGATTCAGAGTCTCATGCTTGTGTGTGTCCCCTTATGTTTTGTGTGTGTGTGTGTGTGTGTGTGTGTGAACAACCCCTAAAAGGGTTAGTGTGCTAATACCGTGTAAACACACTCTAATGAGTGGATTAGCTTATTAGTGTTGTTATTTGCATTGGTCAAAAGATAAGGCTGCAACCCTACAAAAACATATACTTATGAAGGGTTTTACATATCAATCAATCTATCATTGGGTCATTCAATACTCTCTTTCTATAGTTTAACACACTCACTCTCTCTCTCTCTCTCTCTCTCTCTCTCTCTCTCTCTCTCTCTCTCTCTCTCTCTCTCATAGATAGACCTCCCAAATACCAACATGGGGTCTATGGGACCACACATCTGAGGATGGCAATCTAGAACTATAACAGGACTTTGTGGTTATATATTGAGGGATTCAGGAAGACTCACAGGGTGGGATATCATCCTCTCTAGCAAAACTAGGAGAGGGGACTATCACATGTATTGGGCATACTAGTGGGAGTTAGCTTACAGGGGGAGACTCGAACATCAAGAGGGGTGAGAGGATCAAGAGGAGTAGTGATTTTATTTAGGACACACTTATTACAGCTATGGTTAGCACAGTCATGAGGGATGAGAAGGCCCACTACATGTGGGTTTATTTATACATTATAGCCTCAAGATGCATTATGTGGCACTAGTATGCTAGCTATTTTGTCTTGGATTCTTCACAATATGCCCCATAGGATGGGAATCTCCATACATAGCTCTCTTTAAGGATATCACTGGCTTCTTGGGTGAGGTCCTTTTATGTGGGGACTTCAGTGCTAGGACCAAGAGTGAGAAAATACATATGTATGATTTTGAGGACCCTATCAGGTTGTAGATGATAGACTAGGATGACACCAGGCTACATTGGATCTCACAGGATGATGGAGACATCACTTTCTATGCAAGATGCCTCCTATAGCTTGGCTCATAACCTTGCTATCTGTAATGGGATAGCATGGTGGCTTGCATTAGGAGGGCTTACTAATTTTTGTATAAGGGGGGCTCCACCATAGTCGATTATCTTATATGATTGATGGAACTAACCTCATCGATACCTATCTTTACCATTCCACCATGCCTGCTTAGTGTGGACCATAGCTACTCCTCGTCTCTGTACACCACCTATACAAGCATCTGTATACCACCCAGATCCATTTCGCCCATGATTGTGATCTTATCTATACAAATCAACTTTATTGTCGTCTCTTAGATGCTAACTCTGCTCATCACCCTCACCCCGATGATAAGGTCATAATCACCCATGACTTTGATCTTATCTATGCAGATCACCTTTAGCACCGCCGTCTCTTGGATGATGACCTACCTCACCACCCTAACCTCATAGCTCACAACAATTATCCACACATTCACCATCAATGGTTTTCCACACCACCAAAGCCCGCACACGTACCATGCCTCAAAATTTTTGGTATGATGACGAGTGCCATATCACACACGCACATCTTTTGCGTGAGTTAGCTACCGGCCAAAATCTAAAAGCATGAAGTTAAACAGATTCACTATCCCCATAAAAGATGAATGGCCTAATAAAACATCAGGCATTATGAAAGGTTGGTCCACTTTCTCTTTTCCCTTATGTGATACATATGAATTTGCTAAATTTTGAGCACCTATAGTACCACCAAATGATGTATCGAAATTCGTGGCATTCTCAACCTTCATGACCAAGGTCTAGTAGTGGGTCTAACAATAGACCCACTACTAGGTCTACTATGCACATGTGATTTGCTGCTCTCCATTTGTTGTAGCCATGTGGTTTAAATCAGCCTCTATGAAATCCTTCATTAGAGTATACCAACTATTCATCTCATTTGTTGTAGCCATGTGGTTTAATCAACCTCTATGAAATCCTTCATTAGAGTATACCAACTATTCATCTCATTAAGAACAACATCCATGCTCACTTACATCTCACAAACAGTGAGGTTATAGCATCTACAGCCTTTTTATTTAAGGGAGCATCAAATAAAGATATAGTTTTCTAGCTTGGGATCCAATTTTCTCTTCACTTTATCTAGCACATGTAGGCAATGTAGCCAAAAACTTTCAAGTAAGCAAAATTTGGTTTTTTGCCATTAAACTTATGTTCAGGTGTCATACCATGAGCAACTATAGTTGGGGGGTTTTAATTCATAATATATATTTTAGTTGTTTGATATTGCTACCTACTGCTTCACCCCAAAAGTAATGAGAAATTCCTTTCTTATTCCACAATGCATGGGCAACTTTTGCAATATTTATGTTCTTCCTTTCTGCAACCCCATTTTTTGCAAGCTAACTAATCAATCCCCAAATGCTAAGCCCAAAGCTTTATGGAAAAGCTTCAAACTTCTCTTGTGAGAGCCTTTGTAAACATATATGCCACATTATCATGTCTAGAGACATAAGTTAAGCTAATCTCTCCTATAATAATAAGCCTCTCCTTGACATAATGATAATGTATAATGCACCTCAATGTGCTTTGTGCGAGCATGAAACATTGGGTTCCTCACAACAACAGTTAATGCCCTCTAGCTATCAATGAAGATGAAGGTGAGGAACTACTATCAACACCGAGATATGCCAAAAGGCGTTTGAGTTATACACATTCCAGAGTCGCTATAAAAGTCACCCTATACTCAGCTTCACAACTTGAAGTGGCCATTGCCATGCTACTTCTTGTTGAGCTATGATATACATGAATCACAAAGGTGAAAGCAAAAGCCACTAGCGTGAGCACTCACGTGTCATAACATTCCAGAGTCGCTATAAAAGTCACCCTATACTCAGCTTCACAACTTGAAGTGGCCATTGCCATGCTACTTCTTGTTGAGCTATGATATACATGAATCACAAAGGTGAAAGCAAAAGCCACTAGCGTGAGCACTCACGTGTCATAACATCCAGCCCAATCAAAATCACTAAAAGGATGCAACTAAATATCACTCCCCCTTATAGCATAGAATAAGCTAAGGGGCTAAGTGCCCTATAAGTATCTGAATACTTACTTGGTAGCCTACCAATGCTTACTTTTGAGATTGTGCATAAATCTACTTAACTGGGATACCCCAAACTAAATGTCTAGCCTTATATTCTATATATAGATGAGGCATCCAACAACTTGTTGGCTGATAAAGTGATGCATCAAATGGTTCACATGCATCTGGAGACTAAGCCTAGCAACTATCTCTATTGGTGTAGCAACAATAGGCTTACAGTTTTCAAGACCAAACCATGTAAGTAGCCTCTGTGTGTAATTTGACTGCAACATCACAATACCATCATCACATTGCATAAATTATACGCCCAAATAATAATGTAAGGAGCCCAAATCTATTATCTCAAATGAAACATTTAATTCAGTCTTAAAGGCTAAAATCTTCTCCTCATTTGGGCATGTGATGTCATCAACATATAAAACAATGAACACAAAAAAGACTTTACTCATCTTTACATAGAGGATACTCTTAGTTGGATTGTTACAAAAACTATTTGCAATCAACTATGTGTTTATCTTCTCATACCATGCTATGGGAGCCTGTTTAAGGCCATATAAAGCTCATACCATTTGTAACCAACTATGTCTTTATCTTCTCATACCATGCTCAAGGATCCTGCTTAAGGCCATGTCAAGCTTTTCTTAACCTACATACTTTAGATTCTTGCCCCTTCTCAACAAAACCATGAGGTTGAGATACATAAACCTCCTCATGTATGTCACTATTTAAGAAGGCAATCTTGATATCCAGCTGATGTACATTCCAATCATGATGCATTGTGAATGCAATATTACATTTGATCATAGTCATATGAGACGTGGGTGTAAAGATCTCATCATAATCGATGTAAAGACGTGGGTGTAAAGATCTCATCATAATCTATGTCCTTCTCTTGAGCATAATCCTTTGCAATAAGCCTTGCCTTGTAGCGATCAACCCACTTCATACCAATGGCTTTTTTACCATAAGGCAAATCTACTAAATAACAAGTGTCATTTTTGCAAATTGAGTCATACTCATCTTACATGGCATGCATCCAATGATCATTTTCTTGTGCTTGCTCAAAGGAAACATTACATATACTGGTAATGAGAGCACGATCCACCAAAAAGAATAAGATGCATGATGAGAACTTTCATGTGTCCTACTAGGTAAAGGAGTAGCTAATTTGTTGTCTTGCAATGCCTACACTAGCCATTTTTGCATACACTTATAGGCTGATTTTTTGCAGCACCTTTTTGAGCGTTCATTTGCAACACCTTTTTGAGCATCGTTTGCTCCACATATGGTTGCCCAACATTGTATAAAGGTAAAAGTGTATCAAAGATGTCCTATGAGCATACATTTTATTGTTTTTTACATAAAAGCATGGGCTGACTTAAGTTCTCAACAAAGACATCGCTGCTCTCACCAAAATCCACTTTATGGTTGAATGGTAGAGTCTATACCCCCCCTTTGCTTTCTAAGCTATATCCTATAAAAATACATTTTACTACCTTATTGCATTGTTTCTCAAGCACAAGAGTATAACCAAGACAACCCAAAACGCACAAATGCCATAGGATATTGCTTCATAAGGGGTAATTAATTGTCCGCAAGGCCTTGGTGGGGCATCTATTTAGCACATAAGTGAGTCTATACCCCCATTTGCTTTCTGAGCTATATCCTATAAAAATATATTTTACTACCTTATTGCATTTTACTACCTTATTGCATTGTTGCTCAAGCACAAGAGCATAACCAAGACAACCCAAAACACACAAATGTTAGAGAACATTAGAAGCTTCATAAGGGGTAATTGTCAGCAAGGCCTTGGTAGGGCATCTGTTTAGCACATAAGTGACACACATAGCTACCTTTAATTAAAAAACATGAGGAAAATCCTAACTAGAGGTAATTATGTGCTAAACATAACTGCCTCTAGTTATGTTTAGCACATAACTACCTCTAACTAAAAAACATGGGGTAAATCCTAGCCTTTAACCACGTAATGTGCCATCTCCATGAGAGATCTATTCTTCCTCTCATCCACGCCATTTTACTGAGGTGTATAAGTATGCTTCTTTCAACTATATATGCATGAAACTCCTTTGATATATACTCCCCCCTCAATCTGTACAAAGGGTGCTAACTTTACATGTACATTTTTAACCATAAAAACAAAGTGTTTAAAGCATGTAAAAACCTTTGACTTTACCTTCAATGGATACATTCAGGTGTGCCTAGAGTAGTCATCAATAATAGTCACAAAGAAGAGATATCTCTTGATTGATGGTGTCCTAATGGTGGGATCCCATACATCACTATGTATAAGCTATAATTTCTCCACAGCGCTAATTGATCCATATTTTAGGAATGATGCCCATTGCATCTTGCCCAAAATGCACCCCTCGCATATATGTTTGACAAGGGCATTAAGCTTTGGTAGCTATGACACCATTTCTTGCCTTTTAAGGTGCAACAAACTCCCAAAATTCAAGTGACCAAAGTGGACATGCCATAGTTTCGCCTCACTCATAGCATGTGTGGTAGTTGAATAAGTATTATGTGTTAATCTCTCATACATATCCAACTTGTAAAGCCCATGGATTAGAGTGCTAGATACCATAGTGATGTCTCCATCACTTCGATCACCATGAACTTTACACCTGTCATCATCAACAAATCTAACAACTATGCCTACCCTAGTTAGCAATGGTAGAGACTAACAATAAGTTCTTTTTTATGCCTAGTACAAATAAGACTTCTGAGAAAGTGATTGTCCCACAATTTGCAACAATGAGAACAACCTTACCAAGTCCTCTTACTAGATATGAGGATTTTTTTACACATTTGACTATTCCTCCTTAAGGAGCAAACTCAAGTGAGAAAAATAAATCACACTAAGAAGTAATGTGCTTGTTAGCACCACTAGCAAATTACTACACATGCTAATCTATCCCTGAGATGCATACATCATGGTTGGAAGGATCATAACTACAGTGCACAATGAATGCCCAATCATCTTGTGCATACCTCAAAGCAAGAAGAGATAGATGGAAGCACAACACTGAAAGTAGATTGATAAGAATGAGTGAAGTACAAGTGAATTGATAAGAATGAGATATAATAAGATCACTTACACACACTCATAAGAGTGCATACATATGCTTGAAGGGAGAAACCTCCTAAAGAGGGAAAAATGCCTTGGCCCATTATTAGCCTACATCCACACATCACTACCATATAAATGGCTACAATTCTATGCGCCTTCTTCTTTTGGACACCCTTTGGGCTTCTTCTTTGGGCTTCCAAATTCTCCTTCACTTTTACGTATCTTGTGGACTTTTGAACCTTAGTCCCATGGTTAGTATAATTGCTACTACATTTGAGGGTCACATAACACTACCCCTTGCTCCTAACATTTCACTCAACATCACTTGCTATTTTCAACACTCCCCCTTAAGTGATGAACTCCTAATACCATACATATATTGGATCTACACTCTAGTCATTTGCTAGAGTGGACTATCACAAGTGCCTCTTTGGTTATAATTTTGCCTTAGGGCTTGAAGTTTACACAAGGGTAGGTATATTGAGTGTGTTAAACCTCAAGGTGAGAGAGGTGACATCTTGCATTATTTAAAAGAGAGATTTCAATGACTAGCCTCGCCCCTTTCATTGGTTCTTCTCTTTCCTTGATCATTATATTTTCTTGAGTGTTCTCTTGAGTCTTATTTTCTTTCCTTTTTAAGAGATATTTCAATGACTAGCCTCCATCTTGGGAAGCCCCTTTCATTGGCTCTTCTCTTTCTTTGATCATTATATTTTCTTGAGTGTTCTCTTGAGTCTTATTTTCTTTCCAAAAGAGATATTTCGATGACTAGTCTCCATCTTGGGAAGCCCCTTTCATTGGTTCTTCTCTTTCTTTGATCATTATATTTTCTTGAGTGTTCGCTTGAGTCTTATTTTTTTGCCCAGCAACCTTTCTCCATCTGGCCTAGTTTGCTACAAAGTTGCACTTTACTTTGGCTCTCTTGGTCTTTTGGGTGAATGATGCTTTCTCCTCATGTGATGAAGATCCACGTGCTTTGATTTTGAGTATTTTCTCCTCTTCAAGCAAGCCTGCTTTTAAATGCTAGCAAAAGTAGGACCGGGTAGAAAATTTAAGGTAGCCACCAATGGGCTAAATGCTTCCAAGGTCAATATCTTCAAGAGGATTATGATGGCATCCTCCTCCACTGGAGCTCCAACATATGCAAGTTGCTGCATGACACTTTTCAATTTTTTCTTTAAGTGACTCACTTTCTTTTATGTCTAATCCAAAAAATTAAAATTGATTTTTGAGCTCTTTTGTGTGGCATGAGATAATTTCTCTACTCGTGCTCCTTTTTAATTTTCTCTTGATGTAATATGTTGGATTAAACTTTCTCCTAGCCCTAATGCAATGATGGCTAGGGTTCTCTCGACTCCTCTATAGAAAAAACTTTTCTCTTCTCCTTCCAATCAGGACACTTCTCTCTTCCACTCATAATCCCCCAAAATCCATCCTCCATGAGTACAAATTTAAGATGTATGGAAACCATCACCATTAAATTCTTCAACTATTTGTGGAGTGTTCATTATTTCTATATGAGAATGGGAAGGTATTTAGTCTCTTATAAAGAGAGAGATATTTTGTGCTTAACAAAGTGACATATATTTTCTCCAAATGATATATGATGAAGCCATGTCACACTCAACCTTTTTAGAGATGATTAAAAGGAACAACTCTACTAGAAATTTGGCCTCACCACTTTGTAGGGTGACTTTTGAAGCTTCAAATTGATCACTGCCCCCCTCCTTTGATACCTTGAAGCTACTGAAGATGTTGTAGATGCACCAAGTGAAGCCAAGCACCTTGATTTTTTGTGATTTAAGAGCTTGGAAAAAAATGATTAATGGCTAATTAGGATGCTAATGATTTATCTAACTAGAGTTGTCCTAGGATACATAGATGATCGATTGTTGGCCCTGATGCCAACTTAAATTTATGCCTAGTTGGCTCTGATACCAATTGCATAAATTTATGCCTAGAAAGGAATATGTGGGTAGAAATGGATTAGGATTAGCATTTTGACATAACAAAAATGAAAGAATGTGATTAAAGTAAATGAAAAAACTATAGCATAATGAGAAGATAAGAGATTAGACAAACACTTATGTACGATTGCATTAGATACTCGAGTACATCTCCCTTGGCCACTTAATGTGACTCATAGAATTAATTAAGCCATCCCCTAATCTTGCCTAGATTTGAGGACCATCTCCCTTGAAGTGAGCACCCACTTGGGGCCTCTTCTCACCTAAATCTAGGCACCTTATTTTAGGCACCCTTTGGGGTACTGGACATTCCACATTCTCCTTCACTTTTACATTTCTTTTGGACCTTTGAACCTTAGTCCTATGACTAGTACAATCGCTACTTCATTTGAGGGTCACATAACGCTCCCCCTTGGGTACACACTCCTTCTTAGTGCCCTCCCCTTTGCTAGGATTGAAGGCCTAGTGGATTTAAGGAAGTGTGGTTTGATGCACTACACTAATAGTAACTGTATTATTGTTTCCAACAATTACTCCAAATTGAGTTCGCATCAAGGTCCTTAGTGCTTCTAGTGTAGGTCTGAAAATGGTTTCAAACACTTTTGCCTAACTAGGCTCACGTCTATAGGTTCACATCTATAGGCTCACGTGTCTAGGTTCATGCCTCTAAACTCACGTATGCAAGCTATGTCTATAGGTTCACATGTCTAGGCTCATGTCTCTCTGCAATCTCATGTGTCCATACTCATGTCTCTGCAATCTCATGTGTCCATACTCATGTCTCTAGGCCCATGCCTTTAGGCTTACGTCTACCTACTCATGTGTCCAAGTTCATTCCTCTAGACTTACATATCTAGGCTCACATCTATAGACTTACGTCTCTAAGCTCACATAAAAAATAGACTTATGTCTATTTTTTATGAACTTGACTTTCCTTATATGAAATAAGTTGACCGAGGATACGAAAATCTAGGAAGGAGTATACACACACTGGACATTTCCTGAACATAGAGGAACATGCTTGTAAAAGAAGCACTTTATGTTCCTAGAACTCTCCATTGCCAAAGAGTCCTTTAAAAAAGCCCTAATTGTCCTTTCCAATAAAGTCTATTTATAACATTTGAATGGGCATGGAACAAAATTCAAGAAAACATAATAGACACAATTTAAAGCACTAAATTGCAACATGTGCACTGCGAGGATAGGGTTAATCCTTGAATTTCAGACAAGGTATATACGTATAATTTACACGAACCATGTGCTATATATGGAACAATATGCTCTTATATATGGTTGGCTTAAATCCATGGTTGAACTTTCAAAATTTCCCAAATCATAGGCATTAGATCTTTTTTATGCATACATGAATTAGATCTCCCTTATGCATACATAAGGGAGCTTTATGCATGCATATTCACACATCATCACTTGCTATTTTCAACACTCTCCCTCAAGTGATGAACTCCTATCACCATACATACACTCTTAGTCATTTGCTAGAGTGAAGTGCCCCTATAATGTTGGCTAATGGATCTACACTCTTAGTCATTTGCTAGAGTGAAGTGCCCCTATAATGTTGGCTTAGGGCTTGAAGTTTTACACAAGGGTAGATATACAATATGCTACATGGGTTTAAATACAAGAGAAATACAATATGTTACATGGGTTTAAATACAAGAGAAATACAAGGTGGGAGAGGAGAGATATCGATGATTGGCCTCCGTCTTAGGAAGCCCCTTTCATTGATTCTTCTCTTTCTTTGATTACTATGTTTTCTTGAGTGTTTTATTTTTTTGTCACAACAATCTTTCTCCATGTGGCCTAGTTTGCCACAAAAGTTACTTTACGCTTCTTTGGCTTTAATGTTGGCTTAGGGCTTGAAGTTTTATAAAAAGGTAGGTAGACAATATAGTGAGTGAGTTTAATTACAAGGTGGGAGAGGTGCCCTCTTCCATCATCTAAAAGAGATATTTTAATGATTAGCTTCTATCTTGGGAATCCCCATCCATTACTTCTTCTCTTTCTTTGATCATTATGTTTTCTTGACTATTGGCTTAAGTCTTCTTTTTGTGCCAACAATCTTTCTCCATGTGACCTAGTTTTCCACAAAAGTTGCACTTTACTTTGGCTCTTGGTCCTTTAGTGATGAATGCTTTCTCCTCATGTGATGAAGGTCCACCCTCTTTGATTTGAATCTTTTCTCCTTTTCAATCAAGGCTGCTTCAATGCCAATGACGGTAGGGTCATGTAGATTTTTCAAGCTAGCCACCACCAATGTGCCTAAGCACCTTGAATTTTAATGACACGAGAGCTTGGAAAATAGGGAAAAAACATAGTAATGGCAATATAGGATACTAATGATTTACATAACTAGAGTTGTCCTAATGATTTACCTAGCTAGAGTTATCCTAGGATGCATAGATGATCAAGGGATGATGATTGGCTTTGATACGAACTTGAATTTATGCCAAGAGAGGGTTAGGGTGTGTAGAAGTGGGTTAGAATAAACATTTTGACATAACAAGAAATGCAAGAATGTGATTGAGGTAAACGACAAAACTATGCCATAATGACAAGATAAGAGACTACAAAAACCCATTTATGATTCCATTAGATAGATACATTTATATAGGCTTGAGTACATCTCAATTAGCCACTAATTGTGACTCATAAACTTGATCAAGCCATCCCCTAATCCTGCTTAGATTTGAGGACCATCTCCCTTGAATCACCCACTTGGGACCTCTTCTCACCTTATTCTAGGTGCCTTCTTTTGGGCACCCTTTAGGCTGGACATTCCACATTCTCTTTCATTTTTACATTCTCTTTTAGACCTTTGAACCTTAGTTCTTGGGGCACCCTTTGGGCTGGACATTCCACATTCTCTTTCACTTTTACATCTCTTTTATAACTTTGAACCTTAGTCCTATGATAAGTACAATTACTACTTTATTTAAGGGCCTTATAATAGTTCCAACTACTCCTAACATTCCCAACATCACTTGCTATTTCTAACACTCCCCCTTAAGTGATGAACTCCTACCACCATATGTACATTGGGGATCTACCCTCTTAGTCATTTGCTAGAGTGGACTATCACAAGTGCCTCTTTGGCTATAATGTTAGCTTAGGGCTTGAAGTTTTACCCAAGGGTAGGTAGTGGGTTTAAACACAAGGTGGGAGAGGTGCCCTCTTCCATCGTTTACAAGAGATATTGTGATGATTGGCCTCTACCTTGGGAAGCCCCTTCCATTGGTTCTACTATTTCTTTGCTTGAGTCTTCTTTTTGTGCTAACAATCAAGCTATCCCCTAATCTTGCATAGATTTGAGGACCATCGCCCTTGAAGTGAGAGCTACCACTCGAGGCCTCTTCTCACTTAATTCTAGGCACCTTGTTTTGGGTACCCTTTGGGCTGGATGTTCCTTATTCTCCTTCACTTTTACATCTCTTTTGGACCTTTTGAACCTTAGTCCTATGACTAGTACGATTGCTTCTTCATTTGAGGGTCACCTACTAGCACTCCTCCTTTCTCCTCACCTTCATCCAACGTCACCTATTTTCAACAAGGGGTGGTAGCGAGAAAGAACCAACCCCACTATTTGGTGGTGGGGTTGTGAAGTCCTATTTAGCACACCCCATCAGATAGTCCATTATGCTTGATCCTTCTCCACAGGCTAGATTTTGACGGGCATCCTTGCCCTCCGAAATTGACAGGTTTGGTGATATATAGCAAGATTTTCTTGTATTTGAGTGATTTTTTTGACGGTCATTTTAAAATTTTGCAAGTATGTTACGACCAAAATCCTCAAAAACGGGTGTCGCCCGTTTTGACAGGCGTGATGTGACGTATGTCAAAAAGCAGTATGCTCCTCCATAGGAAACATGTGAGGCCAGCCACCGAGACATGCCATTATAAATGGCCATATCATGCAGCTAGCCTGCAGTTTTAATTTTACAAAGGAGTAGGCTTGCGATGCTCGTCTGAACTCACCCACCCTCACGTATGAACCCACCTGGTGTGAATTGTGCCAGTGACTCTTACCCGTGACTCTGAAGAGTTGAACTCAGTGCTCTGATGGCTGAGAACACGAACGATTCGTTGCTTCAAGCGGTAATTATTCAATCCCTTGTGTGCACTCCAGACATCCGAATTGCACATTTCTTTCCTCTCAAAGATTGTCTTGTGCAGGATCCCTCGGATAGCACCAAAGCAAACCTGGAAAGAATCAAGAAGCAGTTGACCGCTTCTGGGCGGTTTCTGCTGCAAGGCTCTCTTCTTAAGAGATCGGAGACTGTAAGCCATCACTTTTGCAATCGTGGGGGCTAGTATTGATCTTCTAACACGTAGAAATCGAATCAATGCTAACCTAGGTAGACATTAGGGTTTTATATATGGCAGGAGCTTTGCAGGTGCAGACACACACACTTTTCGTTTTATGCCAGATAAACTAAAGGGCAATGCATGATACGCTAACACTATATAGACATGGTGGGCTGTTTAAATAGGGATGTATGCGTGTGCTTTTATGTCTTTTGTTCTACAGTTTGGGCGAAAAATATATACTCTTGAAGTATGCAAAGGGTGCTCTGTCATGGTTTGACTTCCTAAAGACTAGAGGGAAACCTTGTTTGCACAGCACTCAAAACAGGATGCATAAACCATTCGTGGTTTCAGGAGTACCAGAATGCAAAGTAGGCAATAGGGCCACCTACATGATGAGCGAGCTAGAGACCTCCTACAAGCATTCGGGGTAAACTAGATGCTTTATACAAAGGGCAGATGGCACTCTACACTTGCCAGTTGGCCAGCACAGATCATGCTTAGAGGGAAACCTTGTTTGCACAGCAACATGAAAGCCCCAAGAAGCACTTACAACAGGATCCACAATTCATTCGTGGTTTCAGGAGCTACAGCCAGTCAGACGCAAAGGCTTAGTAGACTCAGCAGCTGATGATCAGCAACATGACCAGAATGCAAAGCAGGCAATAGGATCACCAACATGACGAGAGAGAGAGAGACCTCCTATAAGCATTAGGGAGTCAACTAGATGGTTTGTCTTGCTGATGAGATCTTGATGAAGTCGAAAGGAGTGGGGAACGGGCCCTAGCCAGCCATTGCTAGTTGGAACAGGAGAGGTGAGTAGGCTTTCTCATTTCTCTGAATATTTGGCAAGGCTTAACCTCGGGCATTTTTGGTGGAGCTGCAGGAGTTTCCTTGGATACATGTGTTAGTAGTCATCTCCTGTCTGTACAATACACACTAGGGCCTCTGTTGTGGGTGTGCTCGCCCATTAGGTGTTTCTCCATTTTCCCCCTGTTTCTTCCATGTATTTTTCCCCTGTTTTCTGCGGTCGTGGGGCAGGAGTATGTTGCCACCTATTTTCTGGTCTGGCCGACTTTGATGACCTGGCCGACTTGAATTTTCTTTGGCCGACTCCTGTTTTCTGATCGTGAGCAGTTAGGACTGCTGTTGGCCTGTTTTGGGCTGGCCGACCAGCAGCCCTGAACCATATATATTGAGGGGTTGCCCCCCACACCTCATGTATTGGGTATCATATTCGGGATTTTCTTGTTATATAGAGCAGAGTTACACAGCTTCTCTCTCCCTCTCTTATCTGCGTTTTGCTCTCTATAGGAGTTGTCTTCATTTCCGTTGTGCATTTTGACATGGTATCAGAGCCCCAGGTGGCTTAAAGGTTGGAGACTTTGGAGAGCTTGCGGGACTGTTTCTTGAAGATCTTGGAGCTTGTGGGAGATTTGAAGAGCTTGCGGGATTGTTGGTTTTTTGGTGTTGATTGGAGATCTCTTGGGTTGTTCGGGACTTGGAGATTGGGTAGAAGGAGGCCATCACCGTTGGACAACCACCTTGCATAGTTGCAGCCTCTTCTTCATTTTTTTTCCCACCCACCCTCCCTTCACAAAACCGAAGTAACCCCCCTGAGATGGCAGACTTGCTTGAGATGGCTAAGAAGCACGCGAAGATCCCTACTCTTCCCACGTTCTTGGTGGTTATGATGGAGTCTGTATTGGAGTCTTATGACTTGGCTGATTTCATTATTTTTGGTGTTTCACGGCCAGAGTTGGAGGATGGGGAGTTGTTACTACTCGGAAAGAACGGGAGACTTAGGCACAGTTGTGGGATCGTATCAATGCTTGTGTGCGTTCTTTCATCTTCCTTAATTGCACACCACAGGTGATTAATCATATCAAACATATGACGCTAGCCATAGGGATTTGGTAGCATTTGGCTTCTCTGTATAACAGGGTATCACCCATGAAGCGGATTTCCTTGGAAGTGCGGATGCGGGTGATGGATCCTGGAAAGTCTTCGATGATGCGGGAGCACATCAACAAGTTGCAAGTTGCAGGCTCTTCAGCAAGAGGTTCTTCAGGCTGGGAAGGAAATATCTTTAGAGGACATGGCCATTACTTTGCTGTCTCATCTGTCAGCTTTCTACTCCTCCTTGATCACTAGTGGTAGGCTAAGCACCATCACATAGGAGGAACTTGTGCCTATGGTCTTGGACCAGGAAGAGTGTTTTACAAACCCTCCACAGGGTGGAGGTTCCGAGGCCTTGACTGGCCAGCGGTTGCAAGTTTGCAGTAAGGGCAATGGAAAGTCTTCACAGGAGAAGTTTTTCGAGCAGGAGCTCGACTTGGATCGTGATGCCCTGAAGGCAAAGAGGACCTATAACAATTGTAGTGAGAAAGGCCATTATTGGAGAAAATGTCCTAAGCAGAGCAGCGAGCATGGTGTAGATTTCTCACAGCAATAATCGTGAAGACTCCGACTTTTGTGCACTTGGTGATTATGAACACCGGCGTTTCATCTTCTTTGAGCAAGGAGGCGGTTGGACTCACTCGGGATTGGATTCTAGACAGTGGTGCTTCCAGGTACATGACTCCTTCCTGAGAGTTATTGCAGGATCTTCAGAGGCACGCAAGTCACATCTTGATTGGTGACGAGTCAACTATCCCTATTCACAGCGAGGGCAGGTTAGAGATTGTTCTCGATGGCAGAGGGGGGAAGCATTCCTCCAAGGTTCTTTTTGTCCCATCTCTTGGTTTTCATTTGTTGTCAGTGCATGAGGTTTGCAAGATTGGTGTACGGGTGGAGTTTGAGGAGCATTTTGTTACTCTCTGGGACAAAGCGACAGCTGAGGTTGTATGGAAAGGCGGAGTGGAGAATGGGATTTATAAAACACTCTCTTACAGGTTCTCAGTTAGGTGACGTGTGGCAGTTTTGTCATGAATACTTGAATGTGGATACGTTGCACAGGCTTTCCGAGACTAGATGGTGGATGGCTTGCTAGATGTTGGTAGCAGTAGGCAGGAACACTCCAGTTCTTGCATTCATTAGTCAGAGGAGCCTTTACAGGTAAACTATGCTTTGATGTCTTGTTTCATTCAAGACGAAGAGTCTCTTGTAGTTGAGGAAGCTCTTTCCTAGTGGACTGGTAGGAAAGCCATGCAAGTGGCATATGGTGACTTGCAGGAGGAGGTGGATATTGAGTAGCCTCTAGGCTTTGAGGTTCCGGGTTCAGAGGGGATTGTTTACAGGTTCTGGAAGGCCTTGTATGGTCTTCAACAGGTTCCAGGACTTGGCATACCAAAGTTACAGTTGATGATCCTTGTAAGCAGGTTGATGCCTCTTTTTGGAAGCGGTTTGGTTCATTGATTTGGTTGCTGAACACCAGATTGGACTTGAGCTTCCCGGTGGGGCTGTTAAGCTCATTCATGCAGATGCCTTTGAAGACTCATTGGGATGCAGGATTGCGGATCTTGTGGTTTCTGCAGTGTACGAAGGATCCTGGACTCTTCTATGATACTAGAGGGGGACGACGGATGGAGTCAGTCTCCACGGTTGGAGTGACTCAGATTGGGGAGGAGATCCAGACATGAGATTTACATCTAGCTATGGTTTTACGCTCGGCTCAGGAGCTGTTTCATGGAGCAGCAAGAGGCAGCCAACTATTGCCTTGTCGTCTACAGAGGCAGAGTACCGGGCTGTTTGTGGTGCTGCTTGCGAGGTGGTAAGGTTGCAGAGGTTACTTGGCAGGATTGGGTTTCCACTCGGAACTGTTATTTGCGTTTTTGGGACAGCAGCCCTCTCTGCTCCTTCGGAGTCTCATATAGAGCTCCTGTATTGGATTTCATCATTTATATACACATCCCCATTGCATGCTGTGTGATTTGCTCTGATCTCTCATATATTTGGTCCTTTGGTCTCTTTGCCCTCACATGGTATCAAAGCTATCGTGAGCAAAAGGATTGAAGACCTTGAGAGCACACAGCATGGATCGTCTACCCACGATTCCGGAGGATCAGCCTTTCATACTAGATATTGATTCTCCTTATTCAGATATAGATCACACGGAGGATGGGACTCCTCTTTCACTGGAGAGCCCTGTTCGAGGTCTTTCATTGGGAGACGACTAACCTATTTTTACCTACTCACCCTCTACACCCTTGGCATATGGTTTTTCTTCTCTGAGCTCATCAACCATTACTTCTAGAGGAGAATACATGCGCACAGCCAGTGTGCCAGTATTAGACCCAGGTATTCAGCCTCATTTGGAGAGCCCTGCTTCTCATTCTAGCTGACAAACTGGACTTCGGTATGGGACTTTTTCTCAAGGAGGACACGTACCACCTCGGTCGTTCGGAGATCCATCATCATCAACCTTGTCGGTGACCGCGACAAGTTCGTATGTGCCTTTTAGTACGTATGTTCCTAACTCTACCTGGGTATCTTCTTCTGTAGCACAGGTTCAACAAACGGTACCAGTAACTACCCTCGATCCCTGGCATTTTGTGAACCCAAACAGAGGAGGGTCTAGGAGTACAATTCACTCTCAGACTTGTGGTGTTCAAGGAGGTAACACTGTTTTCTCCTCTGGTTCATGTCATGTGCACAGATGCCCATGGACAAGTTCCTCAGCTAGTCCAGAAAAGGCAGCCAGAAAAAGGACCATTAGAACCAAAAAATGGAGCACAGAGAGTTGTTGGCAGTGTAGATTGGAGCAGGGCTTGGAGAGCAAGAGGAAAAGCCTGTCGGCTGTACCAAAAGGGAGTCGGCTGTACCAGAGGTGGAGGCGGCTGAACCAAGTTGAAGGGGGCTGCAGGCGCATCATCGAAACAAGCATTAATGACCAGTCGGCTGAGTTAAATAAACTTTAATGAAATTATGACTGGCCGACCAGCAGTCGGCCAGCATAAAGGGGGTCCAAGACCCATATAAAAAGGCCCTCTACTCTCTACTCTCTCTCTATATCTGCGTTTTGCATCCGAAGGTTTCCAAGAGTGTTTAGGGCTGAAAGAAGACTCCCAGAGCTTCCTCAATCCCTGGCATTTTGTGAAGCCAAATAGAGGAGGGTCTAGGAGTACAATTCACTCTCAGACTTCTGGTGTTCAAGGAGGTAACATTGTTTTCTCCTTTGGTTCACTTTTTGTTCCTTCTCCTAATGTGTTATGAAATACTGCTCAACTTCAAGCACAAAACCCTCCCACCCAACCCATATCCTTTCCTAGTTGGCGTGCAGTCATCACCGCATGCACCTCCTTTGGGTCTTGCATATGGGTTCTACCCATCCTAGGTATCCTTCAGCACCATGCCCTCTTGCACTGCGGTGCCACCCAGAATTCCGAGGTACCAGGTGGTTTACCAACCCATCTCTGCCATTGGTGTTTTTCCTAATTATGTGCCCTCTCAAGGATTTGTGCCTCAACCAGGTATTCCACCTATGTTGAGTGCCCAAACCTATATTCCATCTTATGGAGCACCCTTGACAGGTCCCACACCTATGCTTGGTCCTGGTGGATTTTCTGGTTTTCCTCCTCAAACCTTACACTCTGGATATGGGCACCAGCCATCCTGGACTCCCCCACCATCTTCCTTTCATGTTTCTATGTCCAGAAATGCTTTCACAGAAAAGACTCGTTTTAACCGGTCTAATTATACCACCTGGGCTAATCTTATGAAACAAGTTTTTACTTCCCAAGGTTCCTGGAACCTAGTAAAGGGATTTGAACCAAACCCCATCCTTCCCTAGCACCTCGTGAAGTCATCAGCCATTGGGAAGCTAGGAATGCCACTGCTATAGTGGAGCTCATGCAAGGCCTTCTGCCGGAGTTTCATTCTCAACTCCAGCAGTTTCCCTATGTCTCTGACAGATGGGCACACCTTGCAGAGAGAGATGCTGCACGTGATCGCACACATCGCATTGATCTTGAGCATCAAATTCAAATTTTCTCTATCAAAGAAGGGGATGACCTGACCGTCAAAGTTGCTGAATATCGGCGCCTTAACACCGACGAGTATGTACTATGCCACCATTGGTTCTACCAAGTCAGAGGAAGACGAGGTTATCACTTCACTAAACAAGTTGCCACCTAGTTTCTTTACTTTTGTCACACAGACCATTAGTTTAGAACCTATGCCTAACCTATATGAGTGTGAGTGCCAACTCTTGTGCTTCGCTCAGTTGAATGACTAATTTCATCCCAAGAAGTCATCCTCTTTCTCCTCCCCTCAAGAGGGGACCCTTGTGTCCAATACCACCTCTACTCAAAAAGGAGGACAAGGGAAGGGGAACAGCAACTCAAGAAATCAAGGCAAACCTCCCGGCAACAATATTGATTCCAAAAACCCTACCTCAACACCCATTCCCCACTGGCAAAATATTCCCAAAAAGAATAGATTTTGCACTTATTGCCAAATGCCTGGACATTTTGATGATGAGTGTGTTTTTAAAGCTAAGGAAAATAAAAGCAACCCCAATTACCCCACTACCTCCACCCGCCAAAACAACCAAGGTGGTAGCAATGCCCCAAATTGGAGATCAAGAGGGGGTAGTAATCTAGCACCTACTCTGTCGGGCTCCCCGCCAAGGAAAATAAAGGCAACCCCAGTTACCCCTCTACCTCCACCTGCCAAAACAACCAAGGTGGTAGCAATGCCCCAAATTGGAGATCAAGAGGGGGTAGTAATCCAGCACTCTGTCGGGCTCCCCGCCAAGGAAATAGCAACAAGGCAATGGTTCGACTTGGTCATGTTCCTCTCAGTGGCGATCCATTGGTCAGGTTGCTCAAGCCCCACCCTCCTAGTCAGTTTCTTTCACCACCCTTGAAGAGATGTCTCACTGGTCTTCCCTTACACCTCATCCCGGCCCCTCGGCCAATATCGCTGAGGTCACATTTAAGGTTCACTCTGGCCACTCCTCCAGAAAGAAGAAGAAACAAAGGCCCACATGAGGCTATCCGCGGGGGAAAGCCTTTGCCTTCATTCAGATCTGTCAGTTACCTGACAATCCTTCTGTGCCCATCATTGAGAACCATCCAACTCTTCCCTCTGGTCATCCAGTCACTTGGGTAGTTGACAGTGGAGCCACTCACCATATGGCATGCAATGCTGACATTTTCATCTCTCAGTGTCGCGCCAAGGGAGAAGTTCGATGTGGCAACAACACAATGATGCCCATCAAATCCATTGGCACCATCTTATTTGACACCAACACTGGCCCCAACCAGGCTACCTTGGACAATGTCTATCTTGTCCCTCATTTAGGTCTCAACTTACTTTCTATATCCCAACTGACCCAACTCGATCATGGAGCTTACTTCAACAAACGAGTTGGTGAGGTAATTGATGAGACTACCGATCTTGTTGTTGCCAGAGGTCAAGCTCAGAAGGATGGTTTGTACCGGATGTCTACTTTTTTAACTCAGCCATCTTCTACTGGTTGAGAGTTTCATCGGGTTCGTGCCTATGTGACCCAAGCTCCATCTGACATTGAACGACTATGGCACTATCGCTATGGTCATCTACCCTATGCTACACTCTACGAGCTATCTCGAGACCAGTTAGTTGAAGGCATACCCAGCCTCAAACTGACAAAGGATGTCTGTCAGCCGTGTCAAATGGGTAAGTAGCATCGCTCCCCATTCCCACAACATGCTACTCATCGTGCTTCGGAAATCCTCAAGTTGATTCATTTCGACTTGAGTGGCCAATCCCCAACCCCTTCCTTGAATGGATCTCTCTACTACATGCTGTTTTGGGATGCTCTGCTACCGGTCACATTCTTTAGGCCCGTGTCACTAGTTGGGCAGATAGAGACTTATTGCTGTGGCTTACCCAAGGAGCTTCGAGATTATTGCATCAAAACAAAGGTCATTAATATGACTCAGATGATAGAAAATGCTTAGATTGGATATGCCATGCTTATTGGTCAGATGTCAGGATTCAAGGATCAATGACTCTTCTCCAAGAAAGCATCAAAGGAGTCGAAAGAGACCAAAAACACTGAACCACGAGAGAGGAGGCAATCCAAGAAGAGTAAATTTCAACCCTTACCTCAAAGGACAGATGAAGAAAGGAAAGAGCTTATAGCTGGCAACAAATGTTTCTCTTGTGGAGAAGCAGGGCATCGGTACTATAGGTGTCCGAAGAGATCACCTAAAAACGCAGATGATTCACAGGAAGAGCCTAAAACAAAGAAATAGAAACCGTCTGCTGGACTAGTACCGGCTTGATAGGGATGAAGCAAGGGGATGCATCTTCAGAGTTATGTAGAGCATGGGGAAGACTTCGAGATCAGGAGGTTTTGATCTTTTTTGATCCTGGGGCTCGTGCAAACTTCATCACCCCCAAGCTTGTAGCAAAGTTGGGTATCAAACCAGAGGAGATGGGTGTGTTACATGAGGCTACTTTGGCTTGTCTTGGACATTCGGTTGAGGTTACACCGATCATTGGGAAACTGCGTCTCCGTGTGCAGACTGACACAGACAGAGAGGATAATTTCTTCATTATGCCTTTGGAGGGTTGTGATGTTTTGTTGGGTATGCCTTGGTGCCATAAGGTTAAAGCGGTAGTAGATACTTTCAATATGCATCTCAGTGTGCAGACTTACACAGACAGAGAGGATAATTTCTTCATTATGCCTTTGGAGGGTTGTGATGTTTTGTTGGGCATGCCTTGGTGCCATAAGGTTAAAGTGGTAGTAGATACTTTCAATAGGAAAATCTCTCACTAATAAGAATAAGGAACACACTCTTGATGTAAAGCTTAAAGGGGAATCTATTCCTGTTGTATCGGCCTTGACCATTTCTCGTCTAATAAAGAAACATCTTTCTGTTTACTTACTGTTTGTCAAAGAGAATCAAGATACCACAGATTCTAACCTATCAGAGTTGGATAAGGAAAGATTGGATTTTCTCAAAAGTTTTCAAGATTATTTTTTAGAGGCTTTGCCAGGGGAATTGCTGCCTGCTAGGCCTGAGGATCATGGGATTGATTTGATTCCTGGAAGTTCACCACCGAATAAGCCACCCTATAGGGTGAGTGCAGCCCAACAAGAAGAGATTATGAGCCAAGTGCGTGATCTGTTGGACAAAGAGTTGATTCAGTTGAGTTCTTCGCCCTATTGTTCACCAGTGCTTTTGGTACAAAAGAAAGATGGTTCTTGGCGGATGTGCATTGATTACAGGAGGGCACTGAACAAGATTACCATCAAGAACAGATTCCCTATACCTCGAATCGATGATATTTTGGATCGATTACAGGGAGCAGCTTACTTCAGTCGCATTGATCTGACGAGTGGATATCATCAAATTCACATCAGGTGAGAAGATGTGCACAAGATAGCTTTAAGGACAACATTTGGACTCTGAGTTTCTGGTCATGCCTTTTGGTCTTACGAATGCTCCAGCAACTTTTAACAGGATGATGGATCGGATTTTTCGACCCCATCGTGCTTTTGTGGGCACTTTCTTTGATGATATGATTGTGTTTTCTCACTCAGAGAAGGAGCATCGGGAGCATTTGACCAAAGTCTTTGAGGAACTCAAAAAGCATAGGTTGGTTGTCGATGGAAAGAAGAGTGAATTCTTCATGCAGGAGATTCACTTTCTTGGGGCACATAGTGTCTAAGGATGGTGTCAGGACGGATCCAACAAAAGTCGAAGCGATAAAGAATTGGCCGGATTTGCAGACCATACATGATGTGAGAAGTTTCTTAGGACTTTGTTCATATTATAGGAGGTTTATCCGATTCTTTGCGGAAATTGCTTCGCCTTTACATCATCTGACCAAGAAGGATGTAAAATTCCGATGGACAGTAAAGGAAGTGGAAGTCTTCAACAAGCTTAAGGAAAAGCTAACCACTCGTCCAGTTTTGGTTTTACCGGATCTTCATAAACATTTTGTGGTACAGTGTGATGCATGCGGGAATAGCATTGGAGCTGTTCTTATGCAGGAAGGACATGTTATTGCTTATGAGAGTAGAACTCTGTCACACCAGTAGAAAGGAATCTACAAGTATATGAGAAGGAGCTTCTTGCGATTATTCATGCTCTTTCTACTTGGAAGCATTACCTTCTTGGGGCTGATTTCATTGTTCCGAGTGATCATCAGAGTCAAACGAAGCTTTCCGAGAAGTATATGAGATGGGCAAACTTTTTGTCCATGTTTCACTTTCAGATTGTTCATGTAGATGGCAAAACGAATGTGGTAGCTTGTCTAGGAAACCACATGTGGCCGCCGTCTCCATTATCTTTCATCATGAACTTGATGATATGCGAGAACAGTATGTTCATGACTCAGATTTTGAGCGTATTTTTGATCGTTTGACCGAAGGAGAGCGAGTTGATCATTATTCTCTCAAGGAAGGATTTTTTATGATGCATGACAAATTGTGTGTCACATCTTAATTGAGGCAGAAGGTTTTGACAGAATGCCGTGCTCTGCCTTATGCAGGCCATCGTGGTATTGAGGCTACAGTGAAGGCTTTGGAGGCATTCTTTTATTGGCCTACTATGCGCAGGGATGCTGATGCTTTTGTTCGTGATTGTATCATTTGTCAGAAGGTGAAGTATGACCGTCAAAAGACACCTGGGTTACTTCAACCTTAATTTTTTCCTAATTCTAAAGAAAATTTTAGAGCATTTTTATGGTAAAAAATATTTTTTAATGCATTTTTCCAAGTTTTCCGTGGATATTCTATCCATTTTCTGGTGAAATGCGGTAGGGGCAACATGTTGATGGTGTGCGTGGGACTCTCTTCATCTCTCAATTCTGAATTTTTCTTCTATTTCTTCTCTCGCCCGTGTGAATGCCTCTTAATAGGCACATTTTTATTAACTATTAATCATAATTAATTTAGATCGTTTCAGCAAGCAGGCTCATTTCATTCCAGTCAGGAAGAAGATTAATGCAGAGCAAATGGTGAGGATATTTTTGACGAATATCTTCAAGTACCATTGGGATGCCCACATCTATTGTCAGTGACCGAGATCCTTGAATGACGAGTTTATTTTGGAGAGCATTGTTCGAGAACATGAAGATTTCGTTGAAGTTCTCATCGTCTTTTCATCCACAAACAGATGGGCAATCAGAAATTGCCAACTCAGTTGTATTGGATCTTCTAAAATGTTATGTTTCGGATCATAAGGAACAGTGGGAAAAGTATCTTCCTTTGGTGGAGTTTGCTTACAACAACACCATTCACCATTCACACTTCGATAGGTAAGGCACCTTTTGAGATTGTGGAAGGCGGGAAGAAAGTACCTCCTATCCTGCATACAAAAGATAAGATCTTCGAGGCAGATCATTTTGTGGAGAATATGGATGAGGCTTACAAAAAGGTCAAAGTGGTGTTAGAAGTGATGTCCTGTCCAGTTTTATACACCAGGGCCTTTGTTGTGGGTGTGCCCGCCCTTATGAGGTGTTTTATCATTTTTTCCCACTCTCCGCATTTTTCCCCTATTTTTTTCATTTTTTCTATGGCTTGGGAGGCAGTTCTGAGTTGGCAGGAGCATTGAGTAGCTGGCCGACTGACCTATCAGCAGCAGACAGGTGACTGGCCAACTGCCCAATAGCAGTGGTGGACCTCTGTACTGCTGGCCGACTGGGCATATACAGTCGTGGACTTCATTCAGTGCTGGCCGACTTACATGCCTACTTCTCTCTCTCTCTTGTGCTGTTTTTTTGCTGCATGCGTTTTTGCTCTTGTGTTCCCAGATCTGGTCATCATCTCCGCTGCGTATTGTGACATGGTATCAGAGCCCTAGGCTCTAGATAGGTCTTGGGATTTGTGTGAGCAAGAGGGGGCTGTTTTGTGGCTGATTGGTGGACTGTTTTGGGCTGTTCGGGAAGAGGAGAAGCAAGAGGAAGGTGGGCTGATTTGTTGGACAGCCACTTGCAGGTTCTAGTTTTTCTTTGTTCCCACCCACCCACCCTTTTTAGAGTACATCCCCGCAACGGCAGATCTGTTAGAGATGGCCGAGAGACATGTGAAGATCCCGACACTCCCCACGTTCCCGGTGGACCGTCAGTTGGACGGGAGCAACTACGGCATATGGAAGGTTATGATGGAATCTGTTTTGGAGTCCTACGACCTCGCAGATTTCGTCGTTGTTGGGGTTCCACGGCCGGAAGTAGAGGAAGGGGAGTTACCGTCGACCCGAAAGGACCGGGAGGCTCAGACACAGATGTGGGATCGTGTCAACGCCAGGGTCCGTTCGTTCATCTTTCTCAACTGCACACCGTAGGTAATCAACCATGTAAAGCATATGACGCTGGCCAGAGGTATATGGCAGCATTTGGCTTCTCTTTACAACAGGGTATCGCCCATGAAGAGGATTTCCTTGGAAGTGCAGATGCGGGTTATGAACGGTGCAAAGTCGTCGACGATGCGGGAGCATATTAACAAGCTACAAGCTCTTCAGCAGGAAGTTCTTCAGGCTGGGAAGGAGATATCGTGAGAGGACATGGCCATAACGTTGCTGTCACACTTGCCCTCTTCGTACTCAGCATTCTACTCGTCGTTGATTACCAGTGGCAGGCTCAACACCATCATGTGGGAGAAGCTTGTGCCCATGGTCCTGGACCAGGAGGAACGATTCACGAACCCTCCTCAGGGTGGAGGTTCGGAGGCCTTAACTGGCCAACGGTCGAAAGGCCGTAACTCGGGCAAAGGGAAGGCTTCATCGGAGAAGTCTTCTGAGAAGAAGTCCGACGCTGACGGCGAGAAATTGAAGGTAGAGAGGACTTGTAATGATTGTGGCGAGAAAGACCACTATTGGAGGTAGTGTCCCAAGTGGAAGACCGAGAAGGGTGAAGATTCCTCAGCAGCAATCATGAAGACTCCGGCTTTTGTGCACCTGGAGGTGATGGACACCGATGTTTCATTTTCTTCAGGCAGGGAGGAGATTGGAGGATTCTCCGCAACGGATACTAGGGAGTGGATTCTCGATAGTGGTGCTTCCAGGCAAAAACGCGAAGGCAGCAAAACGTGAAGGAAAGCAAACGCGAGGAAAAGCGCCGGGAAGCGAAAAAAATAAAATAAAATCAACGTGGATTTCTTTTTTTTTGAAAACGCTCAAGTGCCATGTATTTTCTTTATTATTTTTATAAAAAAAAAGAAGAGAAGAGCTTTTCGATAGTCTTTTTGAGAAAAGCTCTTCTAGTAGATTTTTCTAAGGGAGAAAAGCATCGCTTTTTCTCCCAAACTTGTATAAATAGAGGCCAAGGCCCTTGTATCACACAACACACCTTGGGTGAAAGCTTGAAGGAGATCTCCTCCCCGTGGATCAAGGAGGAATCTTCTCGGGAATCGTGCAAGGGCTACGCAGGCTTTGAATTATAAATAAATACCTACGGGGGCGCCGCGCTTTGGGGCCAATTGGTCTTTTGTGTAGGAGCACTCTAGCTCCACTTAATTATTTTCTTCTTCTTCCAAATTTATTATTCCAGTTCATAAAGTGATTAAGTGTGTTTACCGCCCGTCAAGTTGCTGAAGGCCGGTTTCAGCAAGAACGGAACTGTGATGGATGTGGCACGCTTCATGCTTTTTGCAGCTGAGTTGCCTGAACGCCTTTGGTCAGAATCGGTCAACACTACGGTGTACCTTCTGAACTATTGCCCCACAGTCGATGTTCCCCACAGGACTCCGTTTGAGGCATTTTTTGGCGAATAGCCAACCCTTTTCCATTTCCGTGTCTTTGGGTGTCCTGCATACACTCACACTCTAAATGACACAAGGAGCAAGCTTGAGCCAAGGAGTGAGTTGCTCATTTTTGTGGGCCACTCTTCTGAATCAAAGGCTTACAAAGTTTTTGATCCAAGATCAAACAAAGTTTTCGTTCGTCGAGACGTTTTTGAGCGAGATTTACTTCGCCTTCCGCTACCCATACCAACTGAACAAGAATCTCAAACTGAGCCACATGAACCCCATCAATCACCTACAACTTCACCTCTTGAGGAGGCTTCCTCCTCCCGACAGCCACCCAAGGACCCTTTACCTCGTTGGTATCAACAAACCATGCGTGATGAGCCAACATCGTGGAAAGATGCTATCAAACTTCCATCCTAGAAATAGGCTATGGAACTAGAACTCGAAAGCATTGATCATAATGGCACGTGGTCCCTTGTGGATCACCCTTGTCATAAGAAGGTCATTGGAACCAAATGGATATTCCGCACCAACTTTAAAGCTGATGGTACCTTGGACAAATACAAAGCCCGGCTTGTTGTGCAAGGCTTTCGCTAGAAAGAAGGCATTGATTTCGACGAGACCTTTGCACCCACTACTCGAATGACGACAATCCGTCTTTTACTCAATTTGGCTGCTCACCACAAATGGCCAATCTATCAGATGGGATGTTAAGAGTACCTTTTTAAATGGCATTCTCGAAGAGGTGGTCTACACTGACCAGCCTCCGGGCTTCCCGCTCCCCGCTCCCCGGGTTTGAGGACAAAGTCTTTCACTTGCATAAAGCACTTTATGGGCTTAAGCAAGCCCCTTGAGTGTGGTATCATCGCATCGACGAATTTTTTTGCAGCCAAGGTTTTCAACCATCTCATTATGACCCCAATATCTATATTCACACTGATCAAGGGATGGTTTGCTACCTAGTGCTGTATGTCGATGACCTCATTATTTCTGGTTCACATCAAGCCAAAATGGTTGATATCATGGCACAGCTCAGACGAACTTTTGAGATGACTGCTCTCGGTCTTCTCTCATATTTCCTTGGCATGGAGGTGGTCCAACATCCTGATGGTATTTTTGTGTCTCAAGAGAAGTATTGTCTCCAACTCATTACTTCCTACTTTCCTAATGGTGCTATCTCTGTGGCTACTCCATTGGATCCCACCGTCAAACTATCAAAGGAAGTGGACTCACCTCCACATGAAGAGCGAGCCTACCGCCAAGTGGTTGGGAAACTTATCTGGCTCACAAATTCTCGTCCTGATATCTCCTATTGCACATCCATTTTAAGTCAGTATTTCAATGCTCCTAAGGGGCCACATTGGAGTTTAGCTTTTCATCTCTCGATCTGAATCAAGCAAAAACCTCGTGACCGATTCCAGTTATTAATACAAAGAATAGACTACCGTTGAATTAACTAGTTTTCCCTTGACCGAAATCACCAAGAATCTAGTTGGACAGTCAGTCAAATGATGGGTAGATTACCCTGATGAGAGATCAAGGATTCTCATTATGAAATTGTGGATTAAGGAAAAAGGGTTTTGTGGAACCAATCTCATGAAAGAATGGTTGTAAAACAGAAAAACAGCAAATAGATCTTGCAAAGAAGCACATGTGCAAAAGAATTGAAGTAGAAAACTTGTTATCTGCTGAAGTAGAGCACGAGGGCTGCACGTAGGTGCATACAACCAACAGCAATGGCTGAATAATGAAGTGCTAAAGAATGGTTGTAAAACAGAAAAACAGCAAATAGATCTTGCAAAGAAGCACATGTGCAAAAGAATTGAAGTAGAAAACTTGTTATCTGCTGAAGTAGAGCATGAGGGCTGCACGTAGGTGCATACAACCAACAGCAATGGCTGAATAATGAAGTGCTAATGATGCAAACCCAATCCACCTATATATAGGTTGGACAAGAGCTGGTCGGCCAGTATACAAACAGTGGGCTGGCCGACTATGCAAAAAATACTAAAATAATGTCTAAAAAATAGTCAAAAATAGCAGAAAAATATCTAAAATAAGATGAATGCATGGCCTCATAAATCTGGCCAGATACAGCATGAAATATGCACATATATGCCCAATCTGGAGATGATAATGCCAACACCTCCTCAGCGCCAGATGGGCGGACCAACGCCAGCATGCTGAAGAAAGGCCTCCAAAGAGTCTGAAGGAACAACCTCCTCATAAAAGGCACAAAGCTTGCGAAGATATGGTACATCTGAATACCGAGAAAGTCTTCGGAAGAAGCCACGAGAAGATCGAGAAGATATCGAAGACGAAACAATAGGATCAATTTGAAGAGAGAAGCCCTCAGGAGATGGAACCATAGATGGTACCTCCTCTGCATCTGCAACAAGTATCGGGACTGAAGTAGACTCCTCCTCTGAAGAAGAAGGAAATGAAACAACCACTGGAACAAACTGATCATCAGTGATAGCAGAAGTTGCCAGGTTCAAAGTAGGGAAATCTTGCCTAGTAGAAGAACCACTATCCTCCTCTGAAAGAGACGAGAGAAAATCTGCAATAATAGCATCAGCATGACACAGCACAAGGGAAGGGAGATACTCATCCAAAGGGATTAGAGGAACGGATAAGGTCTCTATCAGAAACTCCTGTAAATAATCCTCTGTTGCGGATAGGGCACTGACTTCTGAATCAGAAGTCTCCTGTGTGACCACCAGGATGGACTCATCCTGCTCCTGTGAAGATGAAAGAACAGGGGGATCATAGACAGCAAGAAAAGGCATCTTAGCATGAGACTTCGTACCCTTCTCTATCGTTGGCGAAGTATCTGAACCATTTGTCGTGGGTGAAGTGTCTAAGCCATCGAAGGAGGACTCTTGTTTTGCTTTAGCTTTGACTTTAGCTTTGACTTTAGCAGCTTGTCTGGCAAAACATTTGGCCTCAGAATGACCAAGTCGGCCACAAAACTCACAAGATTCCTTCATCCTGGAACCCTTGTTGCTGTCAGAATCGTTGTCGTCAGAAGATGACTTTGTGGTGACTTTCTGCTTGTTGTTGTTCCCTTTTCCGCCTTTGCCTTTGCCCTTGTTAGAAGCAACAAAAGCAGACTCTGACTTACCTTTTTCGCGAAGCATGCACTTGTCGTGGAGATAACTCACGACTTTCTCAAAAGGGGGGAGAGGCTCACGGAAGTAGATGTGATCTTTGAAAGAGTCAAAGGATGATGGCAACTTACCAAGTAGTTTATGGGCCGGATTGTTGATTGAGCTCCCATACTCCTCAAGCTACCTCTTGATCCTTGTAAATTCCCCAATCTTATCAATGAAATTATCTGAGTCACTGATGGTAATCTTCTCAAGATCTGCCTCCAACTTATCAATCTTCACGAAAGATACTCTCCCGAACCTCCTCTGAATCTCATTCCACATCTGACTAGCATCAGTCCCAGAAGATATGAATTGTGCCTGGATAGATGGTGTCATACAATGGATGATGATGAGACGGGTCCGTGCATCCAGAACTCCACGAAACAAGGGATCCACCAAGTGAGGAGTGGTGACAGAGGGTCACACACCTGCTCCTTCAAGAAGCAATTGCGTATAAAACGACCAAGTATGGTAGTTGGTAGCAGTCAGCTTCATGGAATCACTCACTTGAGGGGGTGAATAGGATGGCACATGGGAAGGGGTTGGGATGAGGGTTTGTGGGAGGGGGGAAACAAGAAAAGTGGTGGTGGTGGGGAATATGGAAGGAAAAGAAGCAAGAATCTGGGAATCATGTAGAGAAACAGGAAGTTGGGAAGAAGCAGCTTGTGAAGTTGGGGCTTGGGATCGGGGAGAAGAAAAGAGAATCCCCGAGAGAGAAGAATGACTATGACCAGAAGCCTCCGATAACGCAGGAGAATCCTCCTCTTCAACAAAGCTGATCAGAAAATCAGCAAACTCCTCCTCGAAAGCTGAGTGCAGCCAAGAGAAAGGAAGGAGAAGAAGGGATGGGAGGGTGGGAAACCAAAAGGAGAGGTAAGAAATGACTCCCCTGGGTTAAAACCCTGTTGTAGCACCAAAATACGGGGCTGAGATCTCAAAACGCAGATCTCAGGCTGAAAACGCAGCACCACTGTGGAAAACGCAGCTCCTCAATGGAAAACGCAGGTCCACAGCAGAAAACGCAGCTCCTCAGTGTATGTAGATGCGGTGGATCTTTGCCTACAGCAGTAGATGTAGAAAACGCATGTCCTCTACTGTCTTGATGTATGCCTCCAGATCTTGTAGATTCATTGTGGCTATTTCCCCCTAGTTGTTGCCTTGGGGGCCTGAGCAAGGGTGCAATGGTATCTTGCTTTTTGCTAGACCAAGAGAAAGGGGCAGATCCAAGGGAGTACAAATAACCACCATGAGAACGTCGGGAATTGAAATCACCAGCCCAGTTGGAGTCCGTGTAACCACGCAGGGTGATCCCATGACTGTAGTGAAGTCCATACAAATAGGTACCTGGCTAGATAGCGAACAACCCTCATTATTTTAACCGTACCGAGGCTGGTCAAGATCTCGGCAGGCTTGCCGCGAGTGACGTCCCTCGACAACTCCTCGCTAGCTGTTGCAACGAGCCTCTACAGAGTCATCCACATTGCTGTGTGTCCTTTTGCACTATGCCAGTCACCGTACTTACCATTATATGGGGATATTATGGAGTTCTCACAGTTGGGGGAAGTCGTCCTACTTAGGGATTTCAACGCCAAGACAGCAAGTCAGCAGGTCCCACTACTCGATCTGGATGACCCTATCAGACTACAGGAGCTGGACATCATTGACACAGGGCTATAGAGATCATCACATGACCGTGAGGAGGTCATGGTGTATGGGAGATTTCTTAGAGCTGGGAGTTGCACATGATCTCGTTATCTATAACAGGATGTCTCAATGGCCCTCCTCTGACGCCCTCACCTCCTTCCCTCACTCAGGAGGTACTAGCACAGTGGACTACCTTATGGGATCTCCGTCTTTGGCACACCTTCTCCCCGACTTCTCCATCCCCCCCCCCTTTGAGGCTGACCTGTCAGAATACGTAGCGGAGATGATGACCAGATCTGGGAACACAAGAGCAAAACGCAGTGCAGAAAATCAGAGCACAAGAGAGAGAGAGATAGAGGCGTGTAACTCTGCTCTATATACACAAGAAGATCCCGAGAATAGTACAAAATGGAGTGGGGGACTGGGGGTTATATGGCCCCCCAACAGCAGTCGGCCTGCTGTAGGGCAGTCGACAGGACATCCACGACCTGCAACAGCAATCGGCCAGCATTGAGGGTCCACGACTTGTTAAGTTCAGTCGGCCAGCTCCAAAACTGAATCCTCTTGCCAACTTAGGGCTGCCTCCCAAGCCACATAAAAATGGGAAAAAATACGGAGAGTGGGGAAAAATGAGAAAACACCTCATAAGGGTGGGCACACCCACAACAAAGGCCCTGGTGTATAAAAATAGACAGGAGATGACTTCTAACACCCCCTCTCAGTCTCAGCTCCTGGCTGTGAAACCATCCACAGGGAGCTGGGGTGCCGCCTGAGCAAATCGTGAGATAGCGACTTCGTGAAGAGGTCCATCGTACTGTCCTCCGTCAAACAGAACTCTAGCAAGATGTCATCAGCAACGATCTGTTCACGAACAAAGTGCCTCTGGATGACCATGGGTTCCTCCAGTGGAAGCCCAAACCTGCAATGCAACCTCTGCATCCTCACCACCTCACAAGCAGCATCACAAGTAGCCCGATACTCTGCCTCTGTCCTCGACAAGGCAAAAGATGATTGTCTCAAACTGCTCCAAAAAACTGCTCCTGGGCCTGAAGTAGATCTCCTCGTGTCTGAATCTCCTCCCCAAACTTAGTCACTCCAACCGTGGAGTCAGACTCCATCCAACAATCCCCCTCCTATGTACAAGAGTCCATGATCCTTCGCATGCCGCAGAAACCACAGGAAACGCAATCCTGCCTACCAAAGAGTCATCCGCAACCATGAGCTCAACTGCCTCATCAAGAAGCTCCCGTCCAATTTGGTGTCCATCAACCAGATCAATGAACCATTCCGCTTCTGAGTCAAAGAGGCATCACACTGCTCACAAGGATCAACACCTGTTACGGTGCAAAACCAAGTCCTGGAAACCTGCTGAAAACCACGCAAGGCCTTCTGAAACCTGTCAACCACCCCCTCTGAATCCGGAACCACAAAGCCTGGAGAAACCACCTCCTTCTGCAAGTAATCAACTGCCACCTGCCACCTGCCTAGCTTTCCAAAAGGTCCCCGTGGAAAGAACACCCTCATCTACAGGAGTTTCTTTGTCCCGAATACTACGAGACATCAGAGCATAAGTTACCTGTTGAGTTTCCTCTGACTGACGAACACAAAAACTACCAACATCAGTACTGGAGAGCTCCTGCCAATTGCTGCCATCTATTGGCAAGCTATCCACCATCTGGTCCCGGAAAGCCTGCACCTGCAGCGTATCCACACTTAAGTGGCCATTACCAGACTGCCGAGGCCTTCCCAAACTACCTGGCCTGTTGCTTTGTCCCGGAGAGCAACAAAGTGCTCATCAAACTCCACCCGTACGCCTGTCTTGCAAACCTGATACACTGACAACAGATGAAAACCAAGTGACGGAACATACAACACCTGGGAGGAAAGCTTCCCCCCTCTTCCATTGGGAACTATCTCCATCCTGCCCTCACTGTGAATTGGGATAGTGGATGTATCCCTAGTAAGAATGTGACCAGAAAGCCTGCAGAGATCCTGTAAACTGGAATGGGAAGGAGTCATGTGCCTGGAAGTACCACTATCTAGAATCCACTCCCGAGTATCCGCTGCGGAGAGTCCTCCAATCTCCTCCCTGCCTGAAGAAAATGAAACATCGGTGTCCACCACCTCCAGGTGCACAAAAGCTGGAGTCTTCATGATTGCTGCTGAGGAATCTTCACCCTTCTCGGTCTTCCGCTTGGGACACTACCTCCAATAGTGACCTTTCTCGCCACAATCATTACAGGTCCTCTCTGCCTTTAGTTTCTTGCGGTCAGTAACGGACTTCTTCGCAGAAGACTTCTCCGACGAAGCCTTCCCTTTGCCCGTGTTACGGCCTTTCGACCGTTCGCCATATAAGGCCTCCGAACCTCCACCCTGAGGAGGGTTCGTGAATCGTTCCTCCTGGTCCAGGACCATGGGCACAAGCTCCTCCCACGTGATGGTGCTGAGCCTGCCACTGGTAATCAAAGACGAGTAAAATGCTGAGTATTGAGAGGGCAAGTGCGACAGCAACGTTATGGTCATGTCCTCTGACGAGATCTCCTTCCGAGCCTGAAGAACTTCCTGCTGAAGAGCCTGCAGCTTGTTAATATGCTCCCGCATCGTCGACGACTTTGCAGGGCTCATAACCCGCATCTGTACTTCCAAGGAAATCCTCTTCATGGGCGATACCCTGTTGTAAAGAGAGGCCAAATGCTGCCATATACCTCTGGCCAGCGTCATATGCTTTACATGCAATAGGGATGGTATCTCCCTTTTGAAACTGTAGTCTCTTCCTCTCAAGAGAGTTCAAATCTTTTACTGAGTCTTTACTCTTATTCTTTACAAAGATCATATACGCGAAGGTGGAAGATTTTATTGCTTTGGAAATAGATACATGGGATACAATAGGGATGGTATCTCCCTTCTTCTTTGCTACATTAGTGATATCCTTATTCTTATGCTTAAAAGAAATGGTCCTCTCGGGAATGTGGATAATAGCACTCTTCCTATGGAACCATGGCATTCCCAAGACGACATCCAAGTGCTTCAAAGGTGAAATATAGAAATCCTCATAGTCCACATAACCCTGGACATGAATCCTCAATTTAGCAATGATAGGCGTTACCGCCACAGTGCCACTGCATCACCATGAAATACTTGTTCCGCATGCAGGGTCGGTCCCATCTCCTTGGGTTTGATACCCAGCTGTTCTGCAAGCTCTATGGAAATGAAATTATCTATGAAGGCAAACAAAGCAATGTCCAAGAAGGCATGAGAACTTGACCCTGCGCAGGAAATATGAGCCATTCACTCGAGCAATCACAAGGTGATGGGGGAGGTTCTTTTGGAAAGAAATCAGCACTCGTAGAGTTGGGAGCATAGTTGCATTCCGTACCCGTACTCATCCGATGAGTACCTTCGGTACTTTCCGTACCACTCCATACGTACTGTACCTCGTACGGATAAGATCTTCGTACCAATATGAGGTTCAACGTACAGCACTTATTTGGCCTGTTTTTTAATTATTTTAGTCAGTGGTTATTGCTCGGTATGGATGCTAGATGTTTCTTATTTCACACACACACACACACACACACACACACACACATAAACGTGAACGTACTTAAAGTACTTATCTTGATGCGTACTTTATGTACTTGTACCATACACGTACCATACCGCACCGTACCTAAAGTACTCAACCACTATGGTTGGGAGACTTGCTGCTTGAGCTACGACTGGTGTTGCTGCCATCTAGGGAGTCTCAAGCACCTTGCCTGATCACTAGGAGACGTTCGTGTTACTCTTTTCCATAATGTGGTCTGGACGCGAGCCACAGATGTAGTAGGTTACCAATTGAAATGCAAAATGGTGTAGTGTAGTGAAAATCATCTTTTTCCAGCTGGATATGTCTATGGTGGCTTAGAAATGAAGAGAAATGGAGAAAAATCAAAGTTTTTAGCCTCCAAAAACTTGCTTGAAGCTCAAACTTGTCCAAGAGATAACTCTCTCATGTCCAAATAAGCAAGAAAATGCTACAATGCCATGTGTAGAGCTAAATTGACAAGTGTGAGGACACTTGTCTCACTTTTATCCTCTTATCTCCCAAATCCAAAGGTCAAAAATTCCACAACCTTCAGCTCTAAAAATATCCCAGATGATAGCTAATTTCACATTGGCACTTTGGCAATACTCGATCTCTACCGAATCCAGAGGTAATGATGCGAACGTAAATTCTATCGGAGATTGCCAAAAATAGCGACTTTTCATAAAATTTAGGAGAATGATCTCTTTGTGTTCCACCACATGAGAAATACATGTAAGCACCATGTAGAAACCTGTTTCATTGCTCGATCTTCCCCAAGTCCTCAAGAGTTCGCCATACATACTTTCCACTTGACACTTGATCTTCAAAACCCATTTCTATGTCCAAGAAACCGTCTCAAGTGCCTGGACTATACTACGAACACTTGGTCCTCTATATTGGATAATCCCCCATTCCCAACATGAATTTTGGAGATGCCCAATATGGTGACAATTTGATCATCGCAACTCTTTCACGAGGCAGCATTATCAAGAGCTTTAGGAAAAAGATGCAAATTTGAAGATGTACCGCGAAGACACTCATGTGAGGACAGTTATGGAAAGCAAAAGGATTGGAGTCCAGTGCTACAGATGTTTTCCTAGAGTTGGCATCAATGTCGGAAATGAATCCCAGGAAATTGGCTTTTCAGGAAGGTGATATTGTCCTTGATGCATGGGGCAAGTATCAAGTAAAGCCGGATCTGGGGTTGGTTGAACCTCATCAGTCATTGGTTGCTGAGGAAGCTTCCAAATATTCTTCTAGAAAGAGAAAGACGGCTATTGTTCCAAATCTACCTATTGTTCGAGGAGGAGACATACATTCTTTTAGGGAAGCGATGGCTCAGAAGATGCCTCGGACAGAGTATAACGAACGAAAGATGCAAGCTCCTTTGGTGGAAGATGGACCAATGGGTTGTTCCAAGCTCGATTGTTTTGGGAGCCAGTGTTCCTACTACAAAAAGAACGAAGTTTCGGAGGAAATTTAGACACTATTTTTGGTGTTGAAAATTTTGGTTCTCCTCGATATTTATGGGATGTTGTCTCAGAAATTTTGATTGTATATAAAAAATATTGGCGACAAGATTTTTATCGAGATAAGTATTTATGTTTACTGCTTTTCTTTTGCCAATTTTTGGAATTTTGTACATGTTGAACTCCCTTGCTGACTCAAGTGGAGATTGTGTCTGATGTCTATCTTGAGATGTGTTTCAGGGAAAATTCTTTTTTTGAAAGGCATTTTCGTTGGAAAACATTCTGATTCTAGAAAAGGCTTCTCTATGGATTTGATGAATAGTTTATGCTTTTGGTCTTGTGTACTGGAGGCTCCTAGTAGTATGGGATGCTAGAATTGTGGCCTACACAAGGATCTCATATGGGGAGTATTCTAGTGGTACGGGATGCTAGAATATGTCTCATATGCGGTTACAAAACTATGAATTATTTATAGTATCATGGTTTGGTTGATTCTAGTCTATTAACTGTTTTGAAGCCAACATGACAAGTATTCTGTGCTTTTATGGTTGGTCGAAGATATGCAGGGTTGTCCTGGACAACAGTGTGCCGGTTGAGCTTCCCTGACTTTTTGTGTGAACATGTGCTTGTTTTGGTGGTTTTGCGGAGAAGGATTTCTCACATCGAGCATGCCATGACATCCCTTTTGCTTGTATGTGGATGGATCCCCAGGAAAGACTCTGGTGTGAACCCACTGACATGTTAATAGGAATTTATGTCTTTTGCAGGTATGTGGATGGATCCCCAGGAAGGACTCTGGTATGAGTCCACTAACATGGCAAAATAACATGTATGGCTTATGAAGCTTGACATGACAGAACATGTGTGGTTTCTGAGGCGTGACATGACAAAACATGTGTGGCTTATGAAGCCTGACATGACGGGACATGTGTGGCTTATGAACCTTGACATGACAGAACATGGTGGCTTATGCAGCCTGACATGGTAAATACAGCCTAACATGGTGTGTTTTTCTTACAGTACATGTATGGCAGATGCAACCTTTTTGGGAAGTTTTCGAAAGGACTCGAGATCCCTACACATTCAGAAAAGCGACAACTTTGCCGAGTATTCTATGGTTACAGTGGATTTGGAATTATGGTTTTAATAATCATATTATGGCAGTCCATCTTCAATACTTGAAGGGTATTTTTCCACTCGTACTAGGACCTAGGTTTATATAGTTGCGGACAATTGTCTTATAAGACAGAGGGGATGTCACCAGTTTGGTTCCTTCACGAGTCTTGATTGGTATTTCACACATTGATTGGAACCAAAGTGTGAATGGGGATTTTCCACAGAAGAAAGCTGGAGCATTTACTAGCAAAGTTTGGCCTGAAAGATGGCTTCTGAGCGAAATCAGCATGATATTTTTAGCATATAAAGTGACTTATAATGTCTATAAGTTTGTTCACACATCATTAAAGACGGGCTGGACTTATTATTATTTTGGGCATGTATATGTGGACAGAAGGAGGCGCCTAAAGCAAACTTGGCCAACAAGCTTGGGAAAAGCATAAAACTGGTATTTTTGGCACATCAGCTTTTTTTGGCCAAAAAGGGAAAAAAGCATAGCTATTCTTGGGCTGGTCGATTCCTTTAAAAGCAGAGGAAGGAAGCGCTTGAGGGGACAGGTAGCAGGCAGCAGATCTCTCTCTCTCTTGGCGGGCAGCAGTGCTTTTCTTCTCTCTCTTACTTTGAGCGTTGGCCGTACAGCAGCAGGACCCTCTCTTTCTTTGAACGCTGTCCGTACATCATCAGCAGGGCGACCTGTTATCTCCAGTGCGGTGGTCCTTTTTCCTGTCTTCCCTTGTGTTGGCCTTGCAGTGGGTGGCTGAGCGCTGGTCGTACAGCAAAGTTGCAAACAGCAGGGGTTCTTTCCCTGTGCTGTCCGTACGACAGCCGTACAGCAGCTTCTGTTCTCTCTCTCTCTCTCTCTCTCTCTCTCTCTCTCTCTCTCCCCCCGCTGGCCGTACAGGTGGACAGCAGCCTGTTTTCCTCTATTCAGTGCTGGCCGTATGGTAGGGCAGCAGCGCACTCCCTCTCACTTGATTTGCTGATTGTACAACAGTTCTTCTTCTCCTGAGAGCTGGTTGTACAGCAGGACATCATCTTCTCTCTTGTTTTGTTGCCATTAAATAGGCGCCCTTTTTCCTATTGTCTGGCCACCTTGGAGATGCTGAGGAGGCTGTGCTGACCTGCCTGGGTGCTGGCCGACAGGCTGTTCAAGGCCATAAGGGCTGGTCGATGTGGCCCCTAGCCCTTCTAGGCCTGGCCGCCTTGCTGCCCAGGCCCTCTAGGCCTGGCCAACAACATGCCCAGCCACATGGTGGCTGTTGGGCTTGGCCATGAGCCTCCTTGGACCCTGGAAGGGCTACCTCCTTTGTAGGCAAGGGTCTTAAACTCTTTCTGGGGTGGCCCACAGTGCTGGCCGATCTGGCATAGTCACAGGGAATGGGCATTTTTAGACTCGGGAATGTTGGGGATGGCAGCATCTTCCCGTTCCCATTCCCGTCCCATGTCACTCTATAGTCACAGGGAATGGCTATTCTCAATCTTTTCTGTCCCTGTTCCTTGTCCCCATTTTGCATCCCATGTGACTATGTGACCTGGCCCCTAGCCCTTCTAGACCTGGTCGCCTTGCTGCCTAGGCCCTCCAGGCTTGGTTGACAGCATGCCCAGCCACATGGTGGTTGTTGGGCTTGGCCATGGGCCTTCTTGGCCCCTAGGGTGGCCCACAGGGGTACCTCCTTTCTAGGCAAGGGTCTTAAACCCTTTCTAGGGTGGCCCACAGGGCTGCCCCTTCTATCTATCTCATGCAACTACATGCTATTCCTCGGATGCATGGTGTTTGGCTACAAGCTGAACACACAGAACACCTGTCATCATTCCAGAGGGTGACTCGCAGTACGGACTGGCACTGCTTCATGTGCGGGACTTGCACACCTGACCAAGACCACGTATGGGGACCTTGGACGCATAGAGTGGAATCCTGGTTGACTCGGATTGGGGCTCACAAGGGACCGGTTTCCACTCCAGGTCCTGCACGTGCTTGTATAGATATGTCCATGTGACACCTACCATGTATTGCTAACATTGAAGTATATACAATGCTGAATAGAGATACTTACGGCATCATTGCTCCTGAGTTCTCAATGACTCAATGATGACTGACTGATCAATGAATGAATATTAGACTCCTATTTATAGTGTCTAATGTTGGTGAGTTGGCTACCAACTCTAGCAACCCTAATAATAATGTCCAACTAAGTGTGTTCACGCAATAATCCAATAACTATGTCCACACTTGGCTGCTCATTGGGCGCTTGGACAATACTACGACTTGGCACAATAGCCCTTGCAAACACATGAATCACCATGTACTCGATTTCTGAGCTAGCCAGTGGGTAGAAGTATGTCCACGTCACAATTTGGGAGTATGTATGTGATAGAATCTTTCACCTTAGAGGAGTGGTGGTTGCTTCAATTTCGAGGTTCGTACATGAGGACACTTATCACATGCTGTTTTGTGTTGGGTGGAGTTTCTTTATTGTTTGGTGTCATGGCGGCACCACAAGAGGACATATAACCAGATTTGTCTTCACCTCGGGAAGATATATCAATTGGTGTGTCTTCATAGTGCACATATTTCTTGAAGACTATACCGACAACAACTGGAGTTTTTGTTTCGGTGTATTAACGGAGGTATTTCTTGGAGTATTTTCCATAGGGAGATGGCGGTCTTGACATACAAGAGCCAAACATTATGAAGGATATAGATTTGATGCCAGCCTTCTAGGGAGTCTTGTTCTTGGTTCTGTTTTCTTCCTTCATGGTGCATTAGAGTTGGTGCAAGGAGGTATTGTGATCCATTTGAGTCGATGCATTAGTGGTTGGAAGGGTGACAACGGAGGTTTGCCAGGCCTTTCTTTGGAATGTGCTTTCTGTGAGCTACCAGAGGATACTCGATGGCTTGCACTGTTTCTTAATGAATGGTTGGACACACGAAAAGTGCTAGATCAGCCAAGAGTTGGTCATTCGCAAGTTTCTTCTTAGGTCTTGTGTTGATGTGGTGAGGACGGAATGTAAGCCTGTGCAGCTGCAATGCAAGTGTGGAAGAATTAAACATGTACATATTGTACCCAATATATGTTCCAACCATTGGTACACTTCTAGGCGACTATTGGGCTGCCAAAACTGCTACAATCTGCCCATTGACCTTTTAAGTGGCTGCAGTGAATAGTCATTTCTACGTGGCACCGGGTTAAGGTGTGCACGTAACACTCTCTTATCAAGAGCATCCATTGCCTTATTCCATTGTGGGATGCCTTTAGTCTGCTCAAAATCATCTGGCTCGAGTTGTTTCTAATACTTTTCCACCATGTATGCATGATGTTCAGCCGTATTCCCATCATATATTAACCTTTCCATAGGGTATATGCTTGGACACATGCTATCTAGAAAGTTGCTGTGTTTTTGGGACAGTTTGACCAGGGTTTTGGACCGAGCCTTTGGCCTGTCCTTACTGACGTGGCATGCACCACTCCCCCCCCTCCCCGCCCCCCGTGTGGCCCTCCTACTGGTGAAGGAGCCACTACCAAAACCAGCTCATCAATTAAGGGTGAAAAGCTGGTTTTCTAGGGCTGTTTTCATGGCTGCATGTAACCAGCTTCTGCTGCCAACTACTTGGCTCCCCCTTTTCCTTGTCCAACTTGCCCAGACACTCTCAGACTTAGTATCAACTTCCTAGGCCATAGAGAGACTTGTGTTGATCTTCCACTCTTGCAGGCCTGGTTTTAGCTCTACTGTGCATTTGAAATCACATCCACGTCAGCTCCAAGCTTATACCTACGAGCGGCCTTGGATAGGGATGCTACATTTGTTAGTGTGTAAGGGCTTTTTAAAAATTTATAATAAGTATGCTTCCTTGCTTTTTTATATCCCTTACCCTATATAAATGAGTTATAGGATCATGAGTGCATATCCTCACAGAGAGGACTCCCGAGGGATCAAGACCCAAGAGAGGCTTTGGCCATGGTGCTAGCCATACGCTTGCATAGTAGACTCCGGTGGTATGGGTCGTTGGGTTTGGGTGACAAGCATGTTTGTGGCATTGGTCTAGCCTCTAGCTCCAGGTGCTCTGGATGGAGCGATGGTTGGGAGGTGAGCCGCCGGTCACCATACCCGTTGGTTTGAATGTGTCAGTTTGTCTTGCACGAGTTTCTCAGGAGTAAAGGGACTCTTTAGTATCACAGCAAGAATTCATGCTCTAAGGATATGGAAGCACATGTTTTAGGGGTTGATTCTAGGGTGAGATCAATTATGAAAGCCTATGGTACTTTGCCACACTGATGGTTGTTGTTTGAGGAGCATATTGGGAGGGCATGTTTTCTTTTATGTCCGTTTTCATATTTTTCACACCCCTGGCAAAAAGAATGTGGTCACTGGTTTCCTTGCACTCCCTAGAAGGCCACATGTACACGTTCTCTTTCTTTCTCTTTATGTAATTGTTTTCTCAGAATGTATCACAAAAACATTTTTTTTTCAAATCAGTCAAAATATATGGGAACATATAACTTTATATAATTTAATAATAGAAAGAGTTAGGAGTAAGTATTTTATTGACATAAAACTCAGCAATTGTGTTTTAAAGTATGGGAACTGATACATTACTCTCAAACTTCTAGCTACGCAAATGGAATCAACGTTGGTTTACTTTGGATCCCACAACCGGCAAGATGGAGTATAGGTTAGCTTGAGGCTCTAAACGATTACATTGCATGCTTTGTCTGCCAATCATCTTGCCAATTTGTTCACATATTTAGCTGGCTAGCTACCTTATGTATGTCTATGTGCAAACAAGCATGCATGCATGTGTGTTTTTTCCAATATGTGTTGCTTGTTTTGTGCTTATGCTTCTACCTTGTTGCATCCAAGGATTGAGAGGGGCGACATTGCACCCAAGGGATTGATCAATTTCGATGCCAGCAGCTCTATTATTGTCTCCCCGATAAATCTTCAGTAAGTTGGGAACTTGATTTTTAGCTCTCTTGTAGGAGAGTTGTGTTGTCTTTGCACTTATAATGACCTATACCTGGATTGTACCTTTTTGCTCTCTGCAGGGGGTCACTAAAGTATGATGGATGCTGTATTTGTATCCTTGGATGGTCATGTTTGATTTCTGCTCCCTGTTGGTTACTTTATGTTTTTTTCTTTTCTCTGGCGTCTTTAACCTTGTGGCATGTCAGATATTCAAACCTTGGCAAAAAAGGAATACTTTCTCTGTGCAGAGACACCAGGGGCTGCACGGGCTTGGGTTTCCACTCTCCAGTAAGTTTTAAGGATTCATACTCCTTTCTCTTACATGCTTAGATTCTTGAGCAGAAGCTATTCTTGTCATCAGTCCTGAGAGTTCAACAGTCTCCCATGATATTTTTTGAACAGGGCGGCACAATTGGTTTTGAAGGCTCACAAAGAAGCGGTGAGTTCTTTGGGTAGAAACGGGTCCTCCACACTTGGGACAGTTGCGGCTGTTGTTGCAGCAGCGAATGCAACTGCTAAAGAAGCAGCCAAGGAGGTTGCTGCTGCCTTGCAATCATCAGCAATGGGGCTTTTGAAACCCAATGTTGCTGAAGGATGTGACGGATTTATGGATAATCTCAGTATCATGAAGGTTTGAATTTCTGAATTCAAATGTAATTTCTCTACTATTAGATCAAGCTGTGGCCTAATGTACATTTATATGAATTCAGGAAACTCTCAAGGTGAAGGATGAAGAATTACATCAGATGGCAAAGGACATGCGAGCCAAGGATGCCACTATTAAAGAGCTTGCTGAACGGCTATCTGAAACAGCAGAGGCAGCTGAAGCTGCTGCTTCGGCTGCCCATATCATGGACAAGGAACGGAAAGTGGTCAGAACTGAGATTGCCAAGTTACGTAGGGAGCTGGATGAGAAGCTCCAGTTCAGCTCCCATGCAGTAAGTTTTTTTATGCGTTTGTATGTGTTTTTCATGTGACTCTCAGTAAGAGGGCATGTTTACATAGGTTGTCCACATACACACATAGTGGTCTTTCCTCCAGGGTCCCATGGGACCCTGCATGCATGCATATATCAACTGTTGCGTGTAAAGATGTATGCATGCGTGCATATATCAACCGTTGCGTGTAAAGATGTATGCATGCATGTAAAGATATATGCACGCATGCATACATCTTTACATGCAACCATGCATACATTATATGCACGCATGCATTCATCTTTACATGCAACCATGCATACATCCATGTGTGTGTATGCATACATGCAGACAAGCCATCTGACTCTCAGTAAGAGGGCTTATTATACTATGTTTTACATAGGCTGGTCACATGATGCTATTGTGTATGCTGTTCCAGTGGGGATAGGTGAGTTGATATAGTTTGTGGCCTTCATGAAAAGGTTGGCTAGCCTGGATTTGTCATAACAAGTTTGCTATTATGTTTGCATTTGGCATGAAGCTCAAGGCTGTGGAGGAGAAACTATTAGCTGCTGAGAAAGCTAGACATGAGGCCTTGCAAGAAGCTCATTTATGGCGAGTTGAACTTGCGAAGGCAAGAGAACACGCTGTAGTTATGGAAGCGGCATTGGTTCGTGCAGAAGAGAGTGCAAGACAAGTTGCTGCAGTTTCTGAAATGAAAGTAAAAGCTTGTCTGGGTAGAGAGGCTGCTGCTCTTTCTGCTACAGATGCAGTTGAAAAGGAATTGGGAGACACTGTTTCTTATAGTGAAGAGGCTGAGTTGGAGGTTCCTGTAGTTGTAGCAAGCTCAGTACAAAGTGGCATTGATGGACAGCTACTTGATTTTGAGATTGTAGAGAACACGGCTGCCTTTGAACAAGAAAGAATTGAGGTGACTTCAGTATTTGAAAACAAGGAATTGAAAGGTTTGATGGAAGGGGCCAATACCTCAGTATTTGAAAACAAGGAATCGAAAGGTTTGATGGAAGGGGCCAATACTCAGGATGCACTTGCGGATGAATCTCATTAAACAAGGTAGGGAGGGATAAGAGGTATATCTAATTCTATGATTTCCCTGATTGAAGTCCAATCACTGCTTTAATGCTTGTAGGCCAAATGAATCTTGTCCCTCTCCTTTTCCTGACCTAAACTTCTACTATTGGTATATCTGCCTTATAGTGGACATGCAGAGTGCTATTCAAGCTGTTTGCAAGATCTTCGTGCACATTTAGAAGTGGTGCATTGCAAGCTGCCTTCGATCGGATCTGTATGAGCTTCTTTTAGAGGAAGGTTGCAATAAGAAATAATAGTGACAAGCTCTCTGCTCAGTGCTCAATCTTCTCTTTTTTTTGTTGAGAGATTTTTTGGTTACATTGACCTGCCCAGCTCTTTATTTATCATGTTTCACCCAGCTGCAGCAAGTGGGGTTGACCAAACCCACGACCTCCGCATTGGGACTAAGACTTCTTAACCATTCTCACATCTGGAGACAGCATTGAAGCTGTCTTTTTAATGACAATGGTTTGCGACTAGTGTTTTTAGACGTGATTCTTGTCCCCCTCTTCACCTAAATTGTGCTCTTCAAGTTGCTTGCAAGATCGCCATGAACATCTGCCTGTATGAGCTTCTTTTAGAGCAAGGATGCAATAAGAAACAGTAAGGACAAGCTCTCCGTTCAGTACTTAAGAAAAAGTGTTTTTGTTTTGGTTAGAGCCCGGCCCTTCATTCATTATGTCTGGCTGCAGTGAGCAGGGGTCGAACCCACAACTTCTGTGTTGGGATTCGACTTTTAACCACTCTCACAGCAGGAGACAAAGTGCTTACCTTCAAAGTGGCTGAAGCTGTCTTTTTAATGGGAATGGTTTGTGACAAGTGTGTTTAGAAATGAAGGCTATTGCCTAAAGCTGGTTTTCTTGGGCTCTTGTGACATAATTATGGTATATGGTTGAAGGTGCATTCCGAACCATCCGAGCGCACCAGTTGGCTCAAACGGCAAGTAGCTCTAATGTTTCAGCAGTAGAGTCTCTTTATAAAGAATAGTCAAAATGAATTTACAAGATACCATAGGTTTGGTAACCTGATAGTTATCACATACAATATGAAGCAAGGCAGATAAACTTTTTTGAAGATAAAACAATATATGTTGTGTGCAAGGCTCATCTAAACATTGCCTGCCTTGTGGTAGTTGGCAAGCTGGCAGCTCCATCTTTGCCAATCGTGTGGAAGCATAATATCTTTTCAAAGGGAGTGTTCATATGTTGCACCATCCCTTTGTCTCCTTGTTATGGGTAAAAACTTTTGAACTTAAGCTGACGCAAAAGTAGAGCAACATGTTACTGAGTGCTATGGTTCCATCCACCATGTCGTGAGGTGAGTTCTTAATTGATACTGTATTGCAGATCACCACTTGCTCTACCTCAAGGCTTTCATAGTTTTGTCTTCCAGATTGTTTGAAATGCTCTTGCCATGCAAGGATTATAATCTTCCAAAAAATGGAGAAGGTGCTCTTATGATAAAAAGTAAGCTTATTGTAGGGAATGGAATCAATCAAAGCTATTAACCAAAGGTGAAGCTCATTGTGTAGTGAGCATGCCTAGGGCGGGTTACTTGAGGCAATTGCTAGTTGTAAAAGTTGGGGTGCAAATGCATGTCCAAGATTAGCAAGCAAGGCTAGGTGGTTGGTTGGGCAATGCAAAAATGGCTAATTGGATTATGGATCTATTTGCATTATGATTTTGTTGTTTATAAGGAGGGTCCATTTGTGAGTTTGGAGGAGTGAGGACCACAAAAGCTCATGCATGGAGATTAAGGATGATAGAGGGATAAGGATATTTACGAAGTTTCACAATCTCTCAATAGGTTTTTTGTGTAGCTATGGCCATGGACAAGGAAGAGTCCCCATCCATGAGCTTGAGCATGAGCCATCTCCCCCAAAACTCAAGATCTTTCACACTTTAAAGGGGTTTTATGGTCCAACCCCAAATTTGCAATCCCCCTAAGATTTGGAGTTTCTAAGGATTACAAATAACGTGTGGGAGGTGGTCGAGTGTGTTTTTTGTATCCACCTATCCAAAACACATAGAGATGAGTACATCTAGTGAATAGGATGTAAATGTTAAGCTATGTATGGATGTAAGTAACAATAGAAATACCCTTTGTCCGTTCATTGATTTAAAGGAAGCATTATGAGTAAGTGTCTATACACATTCAATTGTGCTTTGCTATTCCATTCTAACATGGGGTATGTCCAATGATAAGCTGTCAAAAGATTGTTGTTAACTCCAATTGGTTCATTGTAGGGAAACTAAGATGGTTCATTGACTAGAGATATCTTGTAAATAGTTTCTTTAGATGAGGGCAAACGCGAGTACAAAAGATAATTCTAATTTTGATTTTGACTTACAATGATCAATTCGATCGGCAAAAGAGGTCTCCCGTTTCTAGTTCCTTTTGTTTCAAGTTATTGTCAAACTAACGTTTCTTCATAATTTTTTTAGCATAAGACCATGTGATGGAATTAGTCGGGTGGTCTTCCGTTTCTAGTTCCTTTTGTTTCAAGTTATTGTCAAACCAACGTTTTTTCGTAATTTTTTTACCATAAGACCATGTGATGCAATTAGTCAGGTTTCATCAAGTTTTTCGAAGTCAACTAGCCTTTCGGCTAATGCATTCTTAGTCAATCATTCTTGCACTGCAATTCTCAGGCTTGGAACAAGGTACTCCATAGGCATTATCGCTTCAACCCCATAAGCTAGATGGAAGGGAGTATGTCGCGTCGCTACCTTATACGATGTTTGATATGCCCATAGAGCTACCATTAGCTTATGTTCCCAATATGTTCGACTTGCTTCTAATGGTTTTGTCAAGATAGTACACAAAATCTTGTTTGTACTCTCCGCTTGACCATTAGCCTTTGGATAATAAGGGGATGACTTCCAGTGGACTACAAGGAATCCAGCAAGAAAGTGATCAATCACCTCATTAATGAAGTGTGAACCGTGATCACTAACTAATTCTAATGGGAAGTCGAACTTGAAATGATTTGCTTATATAATAACTTAGCTGTTGTTCATGCACATCAGCTTGCTTAGAGGCTCTGGCCTCTGCCCATTTCGTGAAATAGTCTATGGCCATGATCACATATTGGGCTTGTGATGGATGTGCAATTAGACTAATAGGTCCAATAAAATCAATTTTTTATTTCTCAAAAGGTTGTCTTACAATAACAGGGTAAGTGTGGCATCTTATCCCTTTGTTCGGAATAGCAAATTGCTTGATACTCTTCACATCTTTTAACAAACTCCATTGCGTCCCTGAATAACGTAGGCCACCATAGTCCTGCTTGAAGCACCTTGCGACTTGTAATTTCCCCAACAAAATGTCCTCTAGTTATCCCTGAGTGTGCTTCATATAATATTGTGACAAATTTGTCTTCCCACACATGTCTCCTTAAGACATTGTCCTTATCTAGCTTGTATAGTTCTCTAGCTATTAATTGATAAGGTGTAGCTAGCTTAACAAGCCGACACATTTTATCTTTGTTCAAGGGTTGTTCTTGTTGTTGCGGAATACCATAAACTAGATAATTTGATATTTCTTCACTGCATTCGGGCACCATGTCTAGTTTGAACAAAAAAGGATCTGGGAGGTCATCATCAATACTAGTTGCCGGTTCCCCATTTGGAATTCTCGACATATGATCGACCAACACATTGTGTTCCCTTTCTTACCGTGACCTTAAAGTTAAATTCCAATAGTAAGAACAAGCAGCGCGTGATTCTTCCTGTGGTGCAAGGCTTGTTCACCAAGTATAATAAGGCGTGATGGTCCACAAAGAATACAAATTTGTTGGCCAATAGGTAATGTCGATACTTCTTGATAACATAAACCATGGCCAACCCTACTCGTTTTGTGGTGGTATAATTCACCTCTGCATCATTCAATTGGCGACTAGTGAAGTAGATTGGGTAGTCCAGTTTGAACTCACTAGGCTGTGCCAATATGCATCTACTAATAGCGAATTTCAAGGCATCAATGTACACATGAAATATAAGGTTCCAGTTAGGTGGTCTCAAAATTGGCACATTGGCCAGTGCTTGCTTCAATCTATCATATGCTTCCTGGCATTCTTCACTCCATTCAAAGACAATGAGTATAGCTTATATAATGGTCTGGTAATTTCAGGATAAAATATTATGAAGCAGCGATAATACCCAACGTGGCCCATAAGTCTCTACACACCTTTGTAATTAGTGGGTGGAGGCAATTCCAAGATCAACCTGACTTTGCCTTCGTCAGTGGAGATACCGTTCTTAGAGACAATGTGTCCTAATATCACATTGTATTAGACCCAAAATTGGCACTTTTTAAAGCGTTTAAGGATATACGATACAATCGACATCGCTCAAAAACTTTTCTCAAGAAAGCCAAATGGTCTATCCATCGAGAGTGCACACAAATCATCAATGAATATCTCCAACCACTTTTGCAAGTAGTCTTTATAAGTTGTGCACATTAATCGTTGGAATGTTGCTGGGGCATTGGTGAGACTAAAAGGGACAACTTTGCAAACGTCCCCCACATTGTATTAAAAGCTGTCTTATGCTGGTCTTCAGGCGCTATAGACACCTGATTGTAACCTGAAAAATCCGTCTAAGAAGATGTAAGCTTCTTCACTAGCTACTCTCTCCAAAACGTGTTCTGTATAAAGCAGTTGGGTAATGGTCCTTCCTAGTAGCTGCATTGGCCTTTTTGAGATCGACACAGACCCTAAGTTTCCCATTCTTCTTTGGTACTATTACGATTGGTGATAACTAATCCGTATGTTCTATCTCATAGATGAAGTCCGCAGGGCAAGGAGTTTATCAATTTTCTACTTTACTATTACTGCATTTTGAGGATTCATCTTGTATGGTTTCTGCCTGGTTGGTCTTGATCTGTCCATGATTGGGATCATGTGTTGCACCACTTCAAGTGGTACACCCTTCATCTCTTTGTAGTTCATGGGGGCAAAACAATCCTTAAACTCCTTAAGGAGAGCACCAAGCTCCTTTTCTTGAGCCGGAATCAAGTCCTTAGCGATATAAATAGGTTTGGTTTCCTCTTTTGGTTATGTAATATCAACTTCCTTGACTTCAGTTGTGATGTGGATAAACCATCCTCCTTAACCATTTTTGCTGTCAATCGGACCACTTTTCGTTCGTCAATTGTATATTTTTTGAAATGGTCCAACATTGAAAGTGGGTCTGGTTTATCCTCATCCTCACTTTTTGTTTTAGCCATCACCTTCTTAGCCTCACGCTCGGCTTTCGCCGAAGCTTTGTTTCATTTTCGACGCCCAGCTTTAGTATGATTAGGCGTTTTCGATTCTCGAAGGGTGACTTCCTCCCTATGTTTCCCTTCAAGGGATATTGCTCAATTCCCCCCCCCAATTCTTAGAAAACTCATCATGTACCTTAGTAGATTGGAGGTATCCCAACCACTGGCATCTGTGGGTTTTCTTCGTAGCAGGGCAATTTGTCGAGCAATATACCGTTTCTGCTTCCACCATGTTCTAAGGCATTGGACACTGGTACGACCTTGTGAGTGATCGAGTCCTTTTTATGCTTGAAACTTCCTCCTCTGATTCCTCTTCAATGGGTTTCCAATTGACTATATAGACATAGGTAGTGGGAACAGTCCCAGATTCAACATATTGGGTTCCTCCGGGTTGCATGACATCTATGGTGGCTAGCACATGCATCCAATTTTCATTGAAATCTAGAGGAGGAAGTGATGCATACATTTCCTCTTCCTCTTCCTCTTCCTCTTTTGAAGCTTCCACCATGGGCTGGCATATTTGTACGGATATGGTTCACTAGGTTGTGACCAAATTATTACCAAACAGTTGCTTTCCATGGGGTGTGCTTTCCATGTTCGTAGATCTATCTTTAGAATTTGTGAGTCCCTTCAAAAATACACATAGTCTAATGCCCAATCGTGCACCAATTTGGATTCCCTCATGAGGGTCTCCCCAAGATTATGACATATGAGTCTAGTTGGCATAGAAAGTCCATTACCACAAATGTATGATAGTAGCGGAACGTAAAGAGTTTAAGTCACACATTCTTAAAGCCGTGAGCTGGGCTAAAATCGTGAGACTGCAGGGTGTGAAACTCGTGAGACTATTATTCCGTGAACTAGTTAAACACGTGAAACAGCTTTTCCGTGAGATAGGTTAAAGCCGTGAGATGGGCTAAAACCATGAAAATGCAGGGTGTGAAACCCGTGAGTCAGTTTGGAACCGTGAGACTGCAGGGTGTAAAACCCGTGAGACTGTTGGTGTATGTACCTGTTTTTTGTATTTTTTGAGAGTTAATTGGTGAGTGTAGGTTTATGTCGTATTTAGGGCAAAGGAACAAAACACTCGTATACAACAATCAAACTTCGTGAAACTATAGAACTCTGAGAGTGCAGGGTGCGAGTTACAAATGTGATTGTGGGGTTTTGTGAAATGATGAGAATGTAGGTTTATGTAGACAAGGGAAGCAAACACACACATGCAATTAAATAAACTCGTGTACTTATATGACTTTCCCATCATGCAATTTTGATTATGTTTAAGAAGGAAAGAAATGAAAAAACAAAAAAGAAAACATGAAGACAAGGCACAAGCTCCCACACCTTAACTTGGATATGTTGATTGTGCAAGCAGATGATCAGTTCCAGAAATCGAGCACGTGGAGATGCAAGCTCGAGGGATATCACACGATGCAGAATGACGAACGCAGAATGCACAAAAAAGAAAAAAAATGATTTTATGGTGCGGTTGTCAGACTGGGTGGTTGCCTTAATAGAGTATGCCATGTGGCCTCCCATGATTGGTCAAAGAAAAAGTGACCGTTTCGCGCCGTGAACCATTTAGAACCAGTTCATGGCGTGAAATGCTATGCACTTGTTGGATGGTCTGATTCAGACTGGGCTGGAGATCCAGATACTCGACGTTTGACCACTGGTTTTGTTTTTACACTTGGGTCAGGAGCCATTTCTTGGAGCAGTAAAAAGCAGCCTACTGTGGCGCTTTCCACTACCGAGGCATAGTACCGTGCAGTTTGTTATGCTGCATGTGAGGCGATATGGTTACGGAGATTATTGGAAGAGCTCGGCTGTCCTCCTACAAGATCTACTCTTCTTTGGTGTGACAATCAGAGTTGCATCGCCATCGCCAACAAGAACCCTATGTTTCATGCTCATCACTATGTTCGTGAACGGGTTCTTGCTGGAGATTTATGTTTGGAGTATTGTCCTTTCGCGGAGAATGCTACAGATTTGTTCACCAAGCTGGTTTCTTAGGCTTCCTTGGCTCCTCATCTTCGGATTCCCCTTGCTTGTGGGCTGGCCACCCCTTTTTCTAGTATTTTTTTTGGGATTTTTCCCAGCATTTCTAACATTTTTCGATTGGCATGTCGTCCAGTAGCTCCAGTTGGCCATATTTGCAGCTCGAGTCAGCCAGCTTACCTCTACTATAAATAGTGGGTGCTGGCCTCTCATCATTCATTCAGTCTTGTACATATTTTGCTCCCTTAATTATGAGACTTGTAGTGTCTCTTGCTTGGGATTGTTTTGCTTCAGTATATTTAGCATAGACTGCTCCATATCTCTCTCTCTCTTGCACTCTCTGTTCAGCACATTCTAGTGCCACCTTGCTTTCACTCTATGGACTCCCACGTTCTTCTCATGGTATCAGAGCAGTGGTTTGTGTGAAGAGCTTAAGATACAAGCAAGAGGCAAGCAAAGGAAGCGATACACGGGTAAGGATAATTCTCTCTCTTTCCTTCATTGGTTTTAGAGCATGTAGCTATAAAAGCTACATGTAGACAGGGAAGTCACTATCTCAGATTGAGGCATCCTCTTGGGTAAAGGAAGAAGATCCTAGTTAACTTTGTTAGCAAAATTTTAGCGCGTTTCATGCTTGCTCCACATATATTCCTTATTAACATAGCTTGTTCATTCACTGTGAGTTACTCCCTAGCTTCTACTAGCATACAATCTCCATCTTAGAAGTCCAGACTAGCCATTGAAGCTCCCTTGAGACAGGAGCAAATAGGTGTGGGGCTTTCCATAGTATATAATATTCTTCTCTATCTCTATTGTTGTGTAATTTGAGTTTTAAAGTCTTATATGTGAAAGGCCCTACTTCTCCATACATAGCACATTGTATCCTCTTACACCCATTTGCTATAATGCACAATTTTCATAAGAAGACAGTCATTAACAAAAATTCTAACCAATGGATGAGCATAATAATTAGCCAAAAGAAAGCAAGATTCTAGGGGGTAATATCCCTACCACTCTAAAGATCAACCTATTAAACATGCTTATTATGATGAGATTCTTTGGATGCATGATTGTATAATTAGTCACCATTGTGGTACCTTCAATAACTTTTCTTGCATCTTCCAAAACTACTTCTTTAGGTTGGATCTCGCTTCGAAATTCTTCCAGCCACTTGCCCTATCCTCTCAAGAATTGTCATCCCATTTGAATTCTTGCATCATAGTGATTATATATTTGATCGTGTTGTTCCAAGTCTATAACTCACACACTAGGAGTAGGTCTTTAACTTGAGACCATATGCTGTCTACCATGAAGAAAAAAAGCAAATTCTTTTTTTTTTCATGGAAAAGAGACTTATATAAAGTATGAAAAAATATACTAAAGGGAGATTTCAAACTGAGCAAGGGGAAAAATGTAGATTTGGAAGCCTAATACCTAGACAGAGACTTTCCTAAACTCTCCCTCCTATGTTTGAGAATCTAAGCTATATGGCGTTCATGAGTCCCTAGAAAAGACCTATGCTTCGATACTAATAAAACGTGCATACGGCAGCATGCTAAATCAACATTATTCGAACGTTGGTTTATAGGCTAATTAATGCTAAATCAACATTATTCGAACGTTGGTTTATAGGTTGATTAATGCTTATCACTTAATGCTAAAATTACAAAAAAGAAAAGTTAAATAGACCTAATCTACTATACATATTACAAATCATAAATATGTACATTATTAGCTTGGATCTAACACAAACCTTGACTCCTATCATGCTAGTGTTAATGCTAATGCATGAATAAAAGGTGTTTGATGCTCCAAAGCTATATAGGGCTGGAACTTGTTGTGTTGTCGTGCTCCACGCACTTCCATTGCTGCTCTTGACTTTGACTTATGAGACTTGACACTGAATGCTCTCATATGACCCTCACTGAATGTTTATAAGTTGGTTGGCTGATAAGGATTTATTGGTTGTTGGCTACCAATTGTGCCAACTCTTTCGCCCTTAAACATGCTAAACATGTCCTCGTGGCACTCACACAAGTGATGTGCATGTGACAAAGGAACATGTACCAAGGTTGTAGTATAGATTGTCTCATGAATAGTAGATGGGGTACAATATGCTAGATTATGCTTGCAAAATTATTAGCTCGTGAATTAGTGAGACGTGTAATAACTTCCAATTTAATATAATATAGGCCTTCCCTGATATGAGTGCTAAACATTATGATCCTAGGCCATACTCTATGGGTCTTTATGTATCCCCATGGTCTTTGATGGTGTAGCATATATGGGACAATTGGAGTTTGCTACCATCACTAATCTTTACTGGTAGCTATCAGCCAGAAAAACAGTGTTACCTTCAGGTTTCTACTACAACTTCATAGCACCCTCGAAAAGAAAGCCTGCATGGCTCAAGTAACATTCTCCCTACCTATGATGTCTCCTAGTATATAACAATCATTAGATTATTAATAGACCACCGAGTGATTTAATGATATGGATTTAATCAGCTTGGACACAAATAAAGAGGCATCCAATAGGGGCGTGACATTTGTAATAAATGGAAATTCATTACATTAGTTTAGAAGTCTCAAATAAAACCTTAATCAAGATTTATATTTTAGTAGCCTTATCATACCTTTATATAAATGAAGTATCAAACATCGACTCTCGTTTCATTTGACAAGAAATGATTGGGCCTTGGCAGTGGGATTATGCGCAAATTGAAACAGATAGGCAATGGAGTTTATAGTTAATCAAAACGGATGGGCAATGGAGTATATAGTTGCATGCTAGGAGAGAGAAACGGTTGCTAGGCCTCGACATTTTGAGGTTGTTTGTACACATCAAACACATTTCAGAGGCCTTAGTATAAACGTAGAATCTTAGTGTTTGCTAGGGCTTATAACAAGAAAAATGAAAGGAGGCTTTGGGGCCAGCCCTTAAAGTTTCTCAAAAAACTTAAAAACGGCATTAAGGCTTATGAGAAAACACAAGCATTAATAGAGCCCTACAATGAGTAAAAAATAAAAAAAGACTAATTAGGTGGTGTGAGGATATTCAACTTTTTAGCGAAAATATTTGAAAACAAATGTTTTCTAAAACCTTAATGAGACAGTTGAACGGCTACCTACGCACCTTTTCTCGCAAAAGGTAGTCATTCAACCACCAATACATGGTGACTGCAAAATTGATCGCTCGTTTGCCAAGCCTAGCCTCCTAGAGTAAATCAATCACTCCTCTGCTTCCGCTGTTGACTGCAAATCAAGGAGCAGCCTCCGAGCGCCTGTATATTACGCTCAGCCTATGACCGCGTGGGGCCAAAATTGAAAACACAGGTGCGATTTCTGTCTACATTGCAACCCATTATAGAGACATGCACTTAGCAGTTATGGAGGATTTGGCCTTGGGAGAGCCGGTGAGGACGTTGAAGAGGGAGAGCTTGACGAAGGCGGAGGAGAAGGTGGGAGAGGAAGTTTAATACCATGAAGGTGGGATTTTCTCTCTCTCATCCAGTCATTCATCTCTCTCTCTCTCTCTCTCTCTCTCTCTCTCTATTCTGTCGATTATGTCTGTGGCTACATCTTGTTCTGTGTGATGATGTCTAGTGTTCTCTCTGAGCGACCTATTGCCTAGCAACCTGCCACCACCCTACCACCTTGCTTATTCATGGAAGCCTGGGAAATTTCTGTGGGCTTGGCCAAAATTTGATGAGTTTACCCGTTTGATTCAGCATATATGTGTCGATACATGTGGGTGCAAATCCTGCACGATCTCCATGCAATTCTCTCCCCAGCTTGCCGCCTTGAGGAGATGCCTGTATTGGCAAAGTTGAGGACATGTCTCTATGCAAATCAAAGCAGATAAGGTCTTGAGAGCTTCTTGTATGTTTCTCTAAATTTTGAATCCATAGCAATTTTTGTCATCACAAATAAAAAAATATGTATGGCTTTATTTTTGTCTTCCTCTTTCTAAATTGAGAGATGTTTTTTTTAAAAACAGATTAGAGGCATTAGGCATTAGGAGACATTGCAGTCCCCTTCTGGCCAAGCGTGGATTAACAATGATTAGTATTAACTATGAAGATTTTAGGCATTAGGAGACATTGCAGTCCCCTTCTGGCCGAGCGTGGATTAACAATGATTAGTATTAACTATGAAGATTAAGGTGCGTTGATCCCTCCAGTCCAATAAATAATTGGTTTGTGTAGAAAAGCTTATATCAATCCATTGTTGGTTTGCGCAAATATTGTGGCCCCCTATTATGCATATACAGTTCTCTTCCCACGATTAATTCAAAGATCTCCTATTCTATATATTCCTCTCTCTCTCTCTCTCATGGGTGGTATGATGCACTCACAGGGTTTCACCTCCATGGGGAAAAGGAGTCTTGGATGGATCTCTGCACACAAAATGCAGAGGGGTTTCCATCGCCTCACCCGCAGGAAGAAGCATGCATTCTTGGCAGAGCGGGAGTCAGAATCGTATCAACTCTTTCAGAGCGCCAACACACATTACTACACCACCCGTTTAAAGCATTTTAGATGAGAGAAGAAAACATACATCAACCCATATGCTCTTAAGGCCTTAGTATAAGATCTGCAGACCAGCCCAGTCGGTCGCTCGCGATCAAGCAGAGAAAGAGAGGTGACGTAACCTCGCAAGGGGAGAGAGAGAGAGAGAGAGAGAGAGAGAGAGAGAGAGGCGAGTTGCCTCGACACCATAGTTGAAGAGAAAGAGAAGGATAATAAGCAGACGGGCAGAGTTGAAGAGGCGATGCAAAGAGAGAGAGGCGATGTTACCTTAGTTGAAGAGGAAGCTAAGGGAGAATAAGGAGAGAGGGGCGGTTGATAATGAAACGAGAAACGTCTGGAGAAATCCCACCATCTTCATTCTTTCTGAAGCATAGTAAAGTTGTTTTTTTGTCCCAACATATATAGAGAGAGAGAGGTTTGATGGGCAATGTGGGTAGTAGAAGTCTTCTTCTTTCTGTCACTTCGCTCTTTGTTTTGTTTTCAATGGTTGATATGGAAAGGGGTTTGCAGAGATATCAAGAAAGGTGAAACGGTGTTGCTGAGAGTATGGTGCAGGAAATGTGCTCCTGAAGAGAATGGGAGAGATCGTACAGTTACCGAAAAGCACGTCGTTTCATCCTCTAGGTTTCATAACCTTAATTCATAAGGTGTTTTAATGCTTATTAAGGTCTTGTCTCCCAATCAATTATTGATTATGGATTTTTTCACAAATGTTGATAGATGCAGATCAGGAGTAGGAGCTTGGAAGAGCTATGCTACGGTGATAGCAACTGGATAATAGCCACTGCCATATTCTTCTTGCTGCTGTCTGCTCTGGGCTTCTCTTTTGGTATGCCCGAATCTCATATGCATTTAGGTTAATCTTAGAAAAAAGAAGAAGAACTTTCCCTTTGGTTAGAGCGGTCAGTTGAAAAGAAACCATCTATCAAATTAAAGAGAAAGTTTATGCACAGATGATTCGTGTTCAGATTTTGTCAATGCCATGTATCTTGTCCCCTCCCCCCTTCACGGCTAGAAGCTGGAACAAAAATTCCTCGTCCCAAAATTGATCTCAACCAATTTGGGGCATAAAGGTGCCAAGAGAGTCATCTGGGGGTTGATGAGAAAAAGATCCCTTGATCCCACTCCCTCATGAAAACATTGCGCTTTGCTTGCGCGTATGTGGATGGCCCTTGTATATGAGCCCACGTAGCTTGGTTGAGAATACGGATAGCCAACTGTTGCAGCTTAGGCCCATTTGAACCATTAGTCCTCCCACCGCAAAGCAGCCCCAACCTTCAACCTATTCTTCTATGCATCCGAATAACCAAAACCACTACAAAAGGATTTGTATGTAGCAAGCTGGTCTCTAATTTTGCGCCCGATGCCTCCATCCGGCACTAGATAATCCAAGATGCGCCTCCAGCCATCACTTACCTCTCTATTACTCTCCTGTCAATTACCCTAAAACTCAAGGTCCACCATATATGTGGCTGCAGCATAGGAGAGGTATAGAAGATCCACGTCGTCACACATAGGGAATGAATCTCATTGTATCTGTCCTCATTGGGCTCTAACTCTTGCAACTTCTCTATCATTCTATCCATTGCCTCATACACCTTCCCGATGCATGGCTGCGTAGCATCTACAAGCCTCAATAAATGGACGATAGACTTCACCATAGCATCAATGCATTTCACATCCTCCCAAAAGGAAGTGTCCTCTGCATGCTCCTTGCATAATTTGCCTATGGCTATTGAAGCCAATGTGGAAATGGTGAACTCGTCTCGTTGATGAAGAGTTGCCTCAATGCACCACTGTACTTCCTCAAGCGGCCCAGCATCAAGAAGTTGTAGGTAAATCGGGTGCTTGAGTATTTGAGAAGTGTGAGTCTTGATTTCTTGGAGAACTCGTGGCGGAGGAACTCATGATTCAAGACAAAAGTTACCATTTGATAAGCTCAATCTATGACATCTTTCCAATATCTTTCAATAGATTGTTCAAACAATGTGCCATACAAATTTACAATATGACACAGTCATGTGTCCCTCAATGATAGCTCTAGCTGCCCTATTTGCAGTCTCACCATTTGTTACAAAACCCACCACACATTCTGGGCCAATGAGCTCAATGCCACTTGCCCACTCCGTTGCAAGCGACTCCGCACTCTTTCGTGCCCGTGAAGCATCATGTGAAGCAATAAAGTACATCTCGCCATGAGAATATGCAATGAGGCCATGGATGGACCGCTTTCGTGTGTCACTCCATCCATCCGCAATGAGTGACACTCCATTCTTTGCCCATAGCCGCTTTGTGTTCTCTGCAACTTGCTCGACAACGCGCTTCTCCGCGTTGAGCAATGTGGTGTGCAAAGACTTCGATGATGGGGCGTGTAGTTTGGACCATACTCCCCAATCCTCTTCACCATAGCGTGAAAGTACCCGGATTTGATCACAAAAACCAACAAGTGTCAACTTTCAAGAATGAAACTTAGAAAAATCATGTGAGTCGTGACATGGACAAGAGGGAAGAGTATTGAGAGCAATATGGTCATGGAAAAGGAAGCGAGCCACAGCCATATCAACCTCTTCCTTCTTCTTAGGATCCCAAGTCCCCTCAAGTGTACTTTGTCATCGTGCGGGTGTGGGCATCGTAAAGGAACATCGGGCATGTGGCCGTGGTGTAGACGATGTAGATGCACCCCTCGACACCGAAACAAACCCCTCCTGCAGTGTCACAAATGCTGCAGGATCCACAACCACACGTGCCAGCCTGGCAGTCCTCGAAGCTTCATGCCCGGCAATGCGCTCAAGAGCTCCCTTCTCTTCTCTTACGTGATTCTTGTGCAAAATCCAACCTTGTGTAGAAGGTGGGCTCTCACTTTGTTTGACCCACTCGTCCGCCTATAGGGGCCAAGTGTCACCAGCCTGTGGGAACTGTTGGGATTGGGAGAAAGGATTGCCAGAACTATGGAGAACCAGCTTTTCTGTCACCATGGTTTGTGCTCTTGAATGGCACCAGTTTGTGTGCATAGCACATGTTTCTGTGTGAGGCACTAGTTTGGCACTTATATAAGTGTCTTAGCACCTGGTTGGTGATTTTCATTGGCATATGATTATCTCATTGATATTGGTGATTGAGACACAATTGGCTCTTGTGCCTATGTCTAGCATATCTTCCATGGAATTCTCGCCCATTTATCTTGGGACATGATTTTGATATTGGTATTATGGAAGACTTATTTAGTCTCACCCATTTCTTTGGGACATGGATTCTTCAATTATATTAGATTTTTGAGACTGTCTCGTCTCGCCCACTTGATAAGACATGATTATATCTTGAATATATGGCTTGAAGCTTAAAGTTGCCTGGACATTTCCCAGTATAAAGGAGTCTGGTGGACTCCAGGATGTCTAAATATTTGGAAAGTACAAGCTTTGGGTGAAACTCGCGGCTGGTGCCCGGGGGACTAGGACCTTTGACACACTTGTTGATACCATCAATGCATATTAAAACACTTAAACATGGCCATAGCCTTAACACATATCACTTTGCATAAAACATAAAGCTGGACAAAACATCCACAAATGCTGAAAATGGAGCTTGCACACGTGACACCACATAGAGGCTGGAATGGGCCGACCCCCCCTCCCCCCCTTTGGAGTATTTTATTACCCAAGGAGAATAATATCATGTACAAGCTTTGAGGGCCTTACTCTCCCCATGGGAGATGCCGGATTATCCATATACAAATGCCATAACACAGCCCAACACGAGGCTACCAAGCCGGAACACAGGCTGTAGAAATGCCGAGCCGACAACATAATCCATATACCTCCGTGTCGGTACTGATTCTTCTCCAAAAACCACGGGTCTTCATGCAATAGAGCTGGTACAGCAAGTACAACTCTCCATTCAGTCAGTACAGCAGGTACAGTGGTTGGTACAGCCGGTATGGTGGTTGGTACAGCAGGTACAGCAAGTACAACATGTATAGTGATTAGTACAGTAGGTATAGTGGTTGGTACAACAAGTACGGAAGCTGGTACAGCAGGTACAATGGTTGGTACAGTCGGTACGGTGGTTGGTACAACAGGTACAACAAATATAAATGCTGGTACAGCAAGTACAGTGGCTAGAAATCATAATAAATGATTAAATATCCTTGCCTTCAGTATTTCTTCGTGATGGATACCAGCATTTGTACTTACTGTACTTGCTGTACCAACCATTGTACTTGTTGTACCAGCCACTGTACCGATTGTACCAGCCATTGTACCTGCTGTACCGACTGAATGGAGAGTTGTACTTGTTGTACTAGCTCTATTGCATGAAGACCCGTGGTTTTTGGGGAAGAATCAGTACCCACACGGAGGTATATGGATTATGTTGTTGGCTCGGCATTTCTACAGCCTATGTTCCGGCTTGGTTGCCTCATGTTGGGCTGTGTTATGGCATTTGTATATGGATAATCCGGCATCTCCCGTGGGGAGAGTAAGGCCCTCAAAGCTTGTACATGATATTATTCTCCTTGGGTAATAAAATACTCCAAGGGGGGGGAGGGGGGGGGGTCGGCCCATTCCGACCTCTATGCGGTGTCACACGTGCAAGCTCCATTTTCAGCATTTGTGGATGTTTTATCGCTTTTATGTTTTATGCAAAGTGATGATGGATATGTGTTAAGGCTGTGGCTATGTTTAAATGTTTTAATATGCATTGATGGTATCAACAAGTGTGTCAAAGGCCCTAGTCCCCCGGGCACCGCCCACCGCTTGCGAGTTTTGTGAGTTTCACAAAGCTTGCAAGACCATGGGCGTGAACCTCCTCCACTTCTAAGACGGTTGGCATTAACCTCTTCCCACCATGACCAGCCGTCGGTTCTAAAAGAGTGCACAGAGCAGAAGCAAGATGAGCACTAGAGTGTGCTGATCTGAGATGCGCAAGAGAGAGATATATATAAAGCTAATAAGCTGAATATACTGCAATGAAAGCAATCTCGAGCAATAGTATAGTCTCATAAGTGAAGGATACAAAAGGTGAGAGTGTGTCAACGCATCAACTACACCTCAACCAAAAACACTGAATGAAAAGGGGAGAGGCCAGCACGCCTATATACAGGTCATATGGGATTGGCCGACTGGAGCAATAGACCTGGCCGACTGGACAAATAATTTGGCCGACTAGAAGAATATCAAAAAATGGAAAAAAAACAAGAGAAAATAAGGGTGGCCAACCCACAGCCAAGAGTCATAAAAGGGATCAAATATGGGCACACAATACATGGGCACAATATGGGGATGAATATGCTAACAACCCCTTTCAGCACTAGATGCTGAACAAACTCTGAGAAGCCGAAGATGAGGAGCCAAGGCTTGGTGAACGAACCTTCATTCTCTGTTGAAGGACAATACTCCAAATGCAAATCTCTAGCAAGAAACCCTTCATGAACATAGCGATATTGAATCTCAATGTGTTTCGTACGAGCATGAAACACAAGGTTCTTGGTGATGGCGATGCAACTCTGATTGTCACACCAAAGAAGAGTAGATTCGGTAAGAGGAAAGCTAAGTTCTCCCAATAATCTCTGCAACCAAATCGCCTCACAGGTAGCATAACAGACTCCACGATACTCTGCCTCTGTAGAGGAAAGTGCCATAGTAGGCAGCTTTTTACTGCACCATGAAATGGCTCCCAACTCAAGTGAAAAAACACAACCAGTGGTCGATCATCGAGTATCTAGATCTCCAGCCCAATCCGAATCAGATCATCCAAGAAGAGTGATTCTCGGCCATAGAAGATGCCAAAGTCCACAGTACCACGCAAGTACCGAAGGACCCTGAGAGCACACCGCGAATGCTGTTGATGGGGTTTAGACGTGAAAGAACTCAATAAGCTGACTGCGAAACAAATGTCCAATTGGGAGTAGATCAACCATACCAAACAACTGACGAGAATCTGATATTGTCCGTGATCAATCCTTGGAGAAGCATCAAGAAGAGAAAACTTCACACTAGTACCCATAGGAGAAGATACTGGTCTACACCCAATCATCTGAAACCTGTGAAGAATCTCCATGTGTACTTCTGTTGTTGCTGAGAGAGAAGAAAATACCCTGAGGACTCTGCGAAATCTCAAAGCCAAGAAAATAATGTAGAAGGCCAAGATCCGTCATCTCAAACTCAGTCTCCAAAGCATCCATGACTGAACGGATCCTCACAGAATAAGACTTGTAAAGATGAGGTCATCAACATAGACCACAATGATAACAACTAACCCCCTCTCAAGGAGGATATAAAGGTTCGAATCCGCATGGGAATGGTGCAGGCCAAGCTTCTCGAAGAACTCATCAATCTGTTGGTACCAAGCCCGCGGAGCTTGCTTTAGACCGTACAAAGCTTTCTTCAGCCGATACACCTAGTCTTGTTTGCCTGGAACCTCAAATCCCGGCGGCTGATCAACATACACTTCTTGTGTAAGCTCTCCATTCAGGAAATCCGACTTGACGTCCATCTGGAATATGGGCCATCTATAATGTCCTACGGTTCGAATGGTAGTCATTCGGGCTGTTGGAGCGAAGGTCTCATCGAAGTCGACTTTAGGGCGTTGAGCATAGCCCTTGGCAACAACCCTCGCCTTGTGCTTGTCCAAGCTGCCATCAGCTCGGTACTTCATTTTGAAGATCCACTGCACACCAATCACATTACGTTGCTATGGCCTAGTCACCAAAATCCAAGTGCCATTCCGTTCAATAGCATCCAGCTCTACTTGCATAGGCGATGCCAAGGCTCATGCGAAAGAGCCTTGTCCACAGAAGTGGGATCAGAAGGACCATGATAGAGGACATAAGAGCATAGTCAACAAACATGTTGCCCTCATGAACTTGTTTCCCTGTAACTCTGGAAGATCGCCTTAGAGAACCGCGCGGAGGAGCAGAAAGAAGCTCTCGTAACCCAGAATTACGAACTGTCTGAAAGTACCATCTAGACACCGGTTTGCTCGAGCTCGCTGGAGGAGCAGAGTCATCATCATCATTTGACTGAGAACCCTCCACTGGAGGTGTAAGAGAAGCAGGGGGAGGAGGAGGATGTAACTCGCGGCGGTGCTTGGGGGACTAGGGCCTTTGACACACTTGTTGATACCATAAATGCATATTAAAACATTTAAACATGGCCACAGCTTTAACATATATCCATCATCACTTTGCATAAAACATAAAGCTGGACAAAACATCCACAAATGCTGAAAATGGAGCTTGCACACGTGACACCACATAGAGGCCGGAATGGGTCGACCCCCCCCCCCCCCCCCCCCCCCCCTTGGAGTATTTTATTACCCAAGGAGAATAATATCATGTACAAGCTTTGAGGGCCTTACTCTCCCCACGGGAGATGCCGGATTATCCATATACAAATGCCATAACACAGCCCAACACGAGGCTACCAAGCCGGAACACAGGCTGTAGAAATGCCGAGCCAACAATATAATCCATATACCTCTGTGTGGGTACTGATTCTTCACCAAAAACCACGGGTCTTCATGCAATAGAGCTGGTACAACAGGTTCAGCTCTCCATTCAGCCGGTACAATAGGTACAGTGGCCGGTACAGTAGGTACAGTACAGCCGGTACAAGGGCTGGTACAGCCAGAACAGTGGCTGGTACAGCAGGTACAGTGGTTGGTGCAGCAGTTACGGCAAGTACAAGGGCTGATACAGCCAATAGTGGCTGGTACAGCAAGTACAAGGGCTGGTACAACAAGTACAATGGCTAAAAATCACAGTAAATGATTAAATACCCTTGCCTTCAGTATTTATTTGCGATGGAAGCCTCCAAAACAGTCCCCAACAGCCGGTATTCTTCATGGGCAGCCTAAGAGAGAGAGAGAAAGAGAGTAGCCATCCTTAGGGCAGCCTGTAACGGTGGTAGAGGCTAGTGTACACCAAGAGAGCCTCTATTAATGAAGAGAGAGGGCTCCAATTTATAGATTTGGGCCTCCCATGAGCTAAAATGGCAAGAGAAGGCTACAATGACAAGTGGAGAGCCACACAATAGTTGAAGTGACAAGTGTGAGGCCACTTGTCTCACTTTGATCCACTTTCTAACAAGTGTCGGGCACTTGTCTCACTTTGGTTCACTTTCTTGCCACATGTCCCAATCTAAGAGATGGGTCCTTCCATAATCTTTACCTCTAAAAATATCCCAACTAGTAGACATTCTATCATAGGTACTTTGCTAACTCTTGGTATCTGTCAATTCCAGATGCAAGGACGCGAACAAAATTTCCATCGGAGTCAGACCAAAAATAGCAACTCTCCTAAATTTTAGGAGTGTGGTCCTTTGTATTCTAGGATAATCCCCCATTTCCAAAGCTTGTACTTTCCAAATATTTAGACATCCTGGAGTCCACTAGATCCCTTTCATACTGGGAAATGTCTAGGCTAGTGACAGAGGAGGAGGCGGAGGAAGAAGAAGCTCACCACTCCCCTCAGAAGATGCGGGAGTCTTGTCGAACACCACATCATAGCTCACAACTTTGCCAGCCTGCTGATTATATAGACGATATGCCCTGGACATAGAGCTATATCCGAGAAAAGTCATGCGCGAGACTTCGAGTCCAACTTGGAGCAATGCTCCTTAGGCACATGTACATACGCCGAACAACCAAATACTCGCAAATGAACAACAAAGGGCTTCTCACCATGGAAAGCCTCATATGGAGTTTTATCTGGAAGAGCAGCAATAGGAGACCTATTCTGAATATAGATAGTAGTAGAAGTTGGCTCAGCCCAGAAACGTCGAGGTAAAGAGGAGTGCTCAAGCATAGCACGTGCCATCTCCGTAATAGTCCTATTCTTCCTCTCTGCAACTCCATTCTGTGATGGAGTATATGTTGTAGTAAGCTGTCTCCAAATGCCATGATTCTTGCAATATTGCTGAAACTCCTGGGATGTAAACTCACTCCTTCTTTCAGTCCTGCGAACCTTGACTGAAGAACTGGTCTCTTTTTCCACCTCAACCCTCCAATCACAAAAGTGCTGAAAAGCCTCATCCTCAAAAAGAAAACCCAAGTAAATTTGGAGAAGTCATCCACCATCTCATGAGCATGTACAACGCCTTACTCAAAGACGCGATACTCATAGGACCACATAAGTGTGCATGAACAAGAGCAAGTGATGTCGAAGATCTGTGTCGCCTCCTTCGGAAAGGTACCTCGGTGTTGCTTCCCTTGTAAACAAGAGGAACAAACAAAAGTTGGAGCCTTGATGGTCGGTGAACCCTCAACCAACCCATCCTTTGAAGCTCGCTGTATAAGCTGATAGCTCAAATGGCCAAACCGAGCATGCCAAAGTAGTGAAGAAGAACCAGTAGAGAACAAAGCGGTCATCTTGTACAAGCCACTATCTTGGACTCCCTGAGCTAAGATGCTGCCAGTCTCCTTATCACGAATAGTAATATTGTGACGCGAGGAGATCACCTCCGCACCTTGAGCTGTAAGAACACTCGTTGACAAAAGGTTAAATGCCAAATCTGGAATGTACAGAACGTCAGAGAAGTACCTCTTGTCCTTGGAGGAGCGGAAGATGGCGATGGTGCCACGTCCATGAACTGGCGCGGAAGAAGAATCACCCAAAGTGATATTGCCTGTTGTGGCAATAAAGTCCTCGAACCAATCCCGATGAGGTGTCATGTGAGCAGTAGCATTGTTCTCCACAATCCAAGACTGCGACTGAGAAGTCACAAGAGCGGGTATAGGACGAGCACCGGCTAATAAAAGAAAACTATCATCCTTCTCGGTTTGGGACACCGCTGTAGAGGTAGAGTCCTTTGCTTCTTCATCCCGCTTCTTGTAACATTGGGACTGTTTATGACCCTTCTTGCCACAGTAATGACACTCCATGTCCTTATTTTTAGAAGATTTAGTTTTGTCTTTGTCATTGTCCTTGGAATTCTTGTCAGAATCCCCTTTCCCTTTCTTTTGTCGATTCTTCCCTTTATCTCGAGTAGCCAAAGCTCCATGAGAACCACCAGAGGTGCCAGTCTGCTCCTCAAAGCGAAACTCAATCTGCATTATGGAGGGGAGAACTTCCTCCCAAGTGATTGGAACAGGACGAGGAGAAGAAACAAGAGACTTAAAGAAAGCATCAAACCTCTCTGGAAGCTTGGAGAGGTCGAATAGCCATATCTTGTGTAGAGATATCCTTGCCACATATAGCAAGCTCGTCTTGGAGATCTTTCATCCTCGTGATGAAAGCAAATAAAGATGGAAAGGCAGAAACTGAAAGATTCATAAGCTGCTTGTCCAAAGCTAAAATCCGACCCAGAGACTTAAGCTCGTAAAGATCTGCAAATGCCTTCCAAACTTCATGTGCAACATCTGCTGTACGCACATGAGAGAGAACAGAATCTTGACAATTCAACATCAGAAAGGAGAAAACACGACAATCATTCGCCTGCCAAACATCAATCTGTGCGTGAGTCACACCAATGGTAGAAAGGGTAGGAGGGGTGGCATTGGCAGCTATAACAAGCCAGTCCCAGAGATCCACTCCACGCAAGGCAGATTTCACCTTCACCTTCTATAAAGTATAGTTGGAGCCATCCAACTTTGCACACTCAGAGAACATATGAAGAGTAGTCGGGGCAGCCATCACTAAAACTCGGGTTGAGTTAGAAGAAAAAAACGCACAAGAAGAGAGAAGTGTACACCACACGTACCAAGGTTGCCACCAAAGCCAAGATCACCACAAGACTCCCTATGCAATAGATAGTGTCCACTGGAGAAGAAAACACAACCAAACAGGGGCTGCAGACCTGAAAATGCAGGCTGACCAGTTCCACACTTCTGTAGAGAAAAATGCTGATGAGAATATACTGGTAGGCTGTATGCGATGAAGCCTAGAAGAAGGTAGAGCAATCAGCAGTAATCGTCCAGAAAATGCAGCAATCCAGAGGGCTGTGATTCTGAAAAACGCAGAGGTGAAGGGGCTGTAGATAGGGCAAAAACTGGGGCAGCAGAGAAAACTCTGAACCTAGAGCGATGATACCATGAAAGAGTGCACAGAGTGGAAGCAAGATGAGCACTAGAGTGTGCCGATCTGAGATGTGCCACACAGAGAGAGAGAGAGAGAGAGAGAGAGAGAGAGAGAGAGAGAGAGATGAAGCTAATAAGCTGAATATACTGCAATAAAAGCAATCCCGAGCAAGAGACAGTATAGTCTCATAAGTGAAGGATATAAAAGGTGAGAGTGTGTCAACACATGAACCACACCTCAAGCACAAACAGTGAAGGAAAAGGACAGAGGCCAGCCCACCTATATATAGGTCATATGGGGCTGGCCGACTGGACCAACAGACCTGGCCGACTGCACAAATAATCTGGTAGGCTGTAAGCGATGAAGCCTAGAAGAAGGTAGAGCAATCAGCAGTAATCGTCCAGAAAATGCAGCAATCCAGAGGGCTGTGATTTTGAAAAACGCAGAGGTGAAGGGGCTGTAGATAGGGCAAAAACTGGGGCAGCAGAGAAAACTCTGAACCTAGAGCGATGATACCATGAAAGAGTGCACAGAGCAGAAGCAAGATGAGCACTAGAGTGTGCCAATCTGAGATGTGCGAGAGAGAGAGAGAGAGAGAGAGAGAGAGAGAGAGAGAGAGAGAGAGAGAGATGAAGCTAATAAGCTGAATATATTGCAATGAAAGCAATCCCGAGCAAGAGACAGTATAGTCTCATAAGTGAAGGATACAAAAGGTGAGAGTGTGTCAACACATGAACCACACCTCAAGCAAAAACACTGAATGAAAAGGGGAGAGGCTAGCCCACCTATATATAGGTCATATGGGGCTGGCCGACTGGACCACCAACAGACCTGGCCGACTGCACAAATAATCTGGCCGATTGGAAAAATACCAAAAAAATGGGAAAAAAACAAGAGAAAATAAGGGTGGCCAATCCACAACCAAGGGCCATAAAAGGGATTAAATATGGGCACAATACATGGGCACAATATGGGGATAAATATGCTAATAGGTTCTTCTAGCACTACCACGACGTGCGGAGGGTGCTTGTGAAGAAGATGCCATGAGAGAGGGTGAAAGTTAAGAGAGAGAGAGAGAGAGAGAGAGAGAGAGAGAGAGAGAGAGAGAGAGATTTTATTAACGTCTTCCAAAAGACCAAACTCGGCCTATGAGACAAATCGGTGTACCTATATGGGGTATCCTCTGTCATCCCAACAAAATGAAAAAGTACTGAACTAAAAAGCTGAATCTGGGTGTGCAATAAGTACATTGAGTGGGGGAGAGAGAAGGAGCTTAACCCGCTTGAGAGAGAGAGAGAGAGAGAGAGAGAGAGAGACAGAGAGAGTCCAGGACTCTAGAGATGAGGCTTGAGTCTTGAGAGTGCTTGAGAAAAGAAAGAAAGAAAGAAAGTTATATTAACGCCTATGGAAGACCCCAAGGGCCTATGAGACCAAAAGTAATACAATTGTACCATGGATATACTGAGCCATGGAAAACTGAAAGAAAAAGTAAAATGAAAACATCTGACAGTACATGTGATCAACAGATGATCCTATGTAGAGTGAGATATGCTGTGATCAGCTAATGTCGATACCTGCCTCAGCCAGAACCGATCTGATGGTGGAGTGAATGTCAGGCCTCTGTTGTGGGAGCGTGACATGTCGGCAGAGAACCTCACGAATCCGTCTTTGTGTGGTAGAGGGTGTTGGAAATAAGTGCACACTAGGTGTACTATTTCTCTAGTCTAGTTTCAGTTGAGTCTTTGTGTCTTGAGTGTAGTGCCATGTGGCACCTCTACATTTATCCCATAAGTCAGTCTACTCAATCTTGTACTTCTCACCTATATATTGTGGGTGTCACATCAATGAAAGTATCAATCTTGTGTCTTGTCTACACTCATCTCAAGGTAACTCTTTGTCTTTCATTTGTTCTTGTTTCATTTCTAGTTTTGCTCTTGCTTTCATATTTTCAACATGGTATCAGAGCAGGCTGCTTCTGCCCTGTATTGCCTGCCATAGCTTCTCCCTAGCTGCACTCAGCCTGTAGGACCAGCCTATTCACATTCTGCACAGGCTGCGCCGACCTGAACAGCCTATTCACATTCTGTCCACCCTGCGCTGACCTGAATCTTCTGTCCGCCAGTTTTTTTTTTTTGGCTGTCCGCCATGCGCCGGCCTGATTTCAGTAGCTGCTGCTGCCCGCCGTACTGTTGCAGCTCTTCTTTGGCTGCCTTCTTCATCAACTCAAGGGTGCGTATCATCTCAAGGAAGCTGCAGATCGACTGTCCTCCTAAACGAGCTATTTTGCTGCATTCAGTTCTGCCATTGCTTCCTCTTGAAGAGTCTACAAGGTACTGTGCATTGTCTCCATCAGTTTGCTGGTTAGTCCTTTTCTTATCCTCATATCTGCAAACTGCTAGTTCCTCATGCTTCGATGGGCTGTCAAATGCTATGGCCTTGACAAGTGGTGAGAGAGCCGGCTTCTAAAAACAGTTTGGATCTCTTCTTTCATTCATTTCTGCAATCTTGTAAGGGAATAGACACTGCCCTTGCATTTTAGCAAGAGGTAAGACCTTCCCACATGGCCTCTTCTACTCATTCTCTCATGTCTATCGACAAATTCAATGGGTCCAACTTTCATACTTGGCAAATCAAAATCAAGTGCCATCTTATGAAAGAAAGTCTTTGGGACGTTGTTCATCCTGCTGCTCCCGAAGATTCCGACATTGAGCAAGTTATCACTTATGCTCCCACTGCCAAGAATGACAAAGCCTAGGCTATCATCTTGCTCGGTCTTGGAGATGATTACATTCATCACATCTCCGACATACAGTCTGCTTCTCGAGCATGGATCACTTTGGATACCCTTTTTGGACCCCGCTCTAAAAATTCTAAGATTGCACTTATGATCTCATTCTTTGATCTATATATGCAGGAGGGAGCTACTATAGCCTCTCATGTCAATTATTTTCGCAGTCTTATGGTTCAGCTTGCATCAGTGAAGTCCCCCATCTCCGAAGATATTGCTATTGCTGTGCTTCTCAAAAGCTTACCTGACACCTATGCTACTCTTGTCACTACCTTCAAGTATCACAATAATCCTACTCTTGAAGGTATCATCAATGCTCTCCAAGAAGAGGAAAGAACAAAACAACAAAAGGTAACTGACACTGCATTTTTAGCAAAGAAAGGAGGTTCTAAGGTAAGAAAGCCTTGCACCCATTGTGGAAAAACTAATCATACGGAGAAGGACTGCTTCAAGGCTCATCCATGCACCATTTGTGGCCGTGATAATCACCGGGAGAAGGACTGCTACTCTAAAACCTCTACATCAGCCCCTGCATCTACCTCAGCCCATGTTGCTGCAGCATCTACATCAGCAGATCTTGCTGCTCACATGATGAGGAATGGGCTTTCTGATTACTTCACCTTTCTTGTCTACCACTTTGACCACCGATGATGTAGGTCAAGGGGTTCTAGTGTCTTACTCATTATGCTTTTTGACCTCTCTCTTGTCCCTACCCAAGAGGCAGAGATTGCCCTTGAGGAGGGGATGTCTTCAAGGTCCATCTGTTTGTCTACAATCAGTCTTCTGTCTATCTAGTCTTGTCTGTCTGTCTATCTGTTGTCTGTCTATCTGTCTGACTGTGTCTTGTTTTAAGATCCATCTTGTCCCTATCTTTGTGGACCCATATGAGGATATCACTTGAGGAGGGGTGTCTCAGGATCTTTTGTCTCTCAGTTTATCAGTCTTTATGTCTGTCTTCTAGTCTTGTCCATCTTGTCTTCTAGCTTGTCTCTCAATCCTTATCTAGTCTCTCTGTCTTGGTTTTATCTTTTGTCATGTTATAGTCTTGTCCTTTTGTCTTCCTCCTAGTGTCCACTTAAGGAGGGTGTTGGAAATAAGTGCACACTAGGTGTACTATTTCTCTAGTCTAGTTTCAGTTGAGTCTTTGTGTCTTGAGTCTAGTGCCATGTGGCACCTCTACATTTATCCCATAAGTCAGTCTACTCAATCTTGTACTTCTCACCTATCATCTCAAGGTAACTCTTTGTCTTTCATTTGTTCTTGTTTCATTTCTAGTTTTGCTCTTGCTTTCATATTTTCAACAGAGGGTCATGATGCTCTGGGTCGGGGACGTCTGGCTCGCAGAATGGATTGAGCTCTCTCACTAAGAACTCCTCTGGGGCGTGGGTACGAGTGGTGGGCTTTGATGTCGTAGTAGAGGAATTGTTGTGGGTAGTAGATTCCGATGTGGATGAATGTACCACAAAGAAATCTGTGATGGCTCTCTATGAGGTGTCTTGTCGGAGCCGGGGCTGTCTCTCAGCATGTTGCCTCAACACTACATCTGTGTGTCGTCTGAGCTCCATCAAGTACATGCCCAAGCACCTCTGATCCTCAAACTGTATCACCTGTGTGAGTGGTCCGAATCCCTCTCGGAAGAGGCAATGGAATCTCCCCCGTATCTCATAGTAGGCTGAGCAACTGAGCATATAATGGGCCTCATGCTCTACTGCTCATGTGATGCATTCTGTGCATGTCCTCTCCTCATGTGGGATATCCTCAGCTCTGCCAGTCTCTACTCTAAGGCGGTGGGAGGATACCATGCGCTGGCCGATCGTGATACGTATGGCATGTGACATGTGTCTCTGTATGTATCCCGGGATCTCAAAGAATCCATCCTCGGAGAGTCTCAAGAAGTGATCTTTGTAGAACCACACTTCTTACCAATCTGTGACGGAGACACCCAAGTAGATCTAACCGGATGATCCGGTTGATCTCCTGAGGTGAGAGATCAAGGTATGGGGAATTCAGGCTATACTGAAACGGGGGGAGACGGTCCATTTGTATGCCATGTGCATGAAACCACACGACTACCACAGAGTACCATGCATGTGTCGGTAATGGTAGTGGCCGTGTCGCTGAGGAGGAGGGCAGTCCAGTTCATCTCAATCGCTCCCTCTCCCTAGGGAAAAAAGCGGTGATTCTATGACCCAAGTGCTGTCGTATAATTACATAGAGGACTCTAGTGCTAGTCGTGGGAGGCGATCTCTGTCAAGCGTGTATACATGCTGAATATAAGTGACAGTCTGAAAAAGGGCATTTGTAACCAGTGGGGCCATCCCAAACTCTGCATGTAGAATACCCCAAACTTTGCATGTAGAATGTCATGTGCTGAGATCAAGACAATGTCGTCAGCATTTAGCAATACGGGCACTACTGTTTGAGCCAATGGTGAACCTCTACCTCCGAAACTATCCACAAATACTGTGATCTCATCAATATATAGGCCAAAGAGTGTAGGTGAGAGTGGGCAGCCCTGCTTAACCCCAATTGTGCTACATATATCTCCGGAGGTCCCATTGGGTGCACGTACTCGGCCGAGTACTGCCTCATATAGTGCCATCACACCCCATATCATCTCATGTGAGAACAGGAGCTCTTGTAAGCGTCCTATCAGACGAGATCGAGGGACGGAGTCAAAGGCTTTGCGGAAATCCACACGTCTCTTTGAGGACCTCGTGTCCTCTATGATAGTTCGTAAAGATTTGGTCCAGTGTGGAGAAGTTTCTCCTAAAGCCTGCTTGGCATGATGCTGTGTTACCCATCCTCTCTGCCATAGAGCTTGTCATGTCCTCTAGTACTGTCCCATAGATTTTGGCCATTGTGTGACCAATCATGATAGTCCTGTAGTTACTTGGGTCTGTGGGATCTCTTGCTTTGTGGATGGGGACAATGGTGTTGGTGGTCCAGGAGGGTGGGAAGCCTTCACAGAGTGTTCTGTTAAAAAGACTGGCAAGAATGGGACGTGGTGCCCGTGGGCGAAATGTTCTGCGTGTAGATCTTCATGATCTTTTGCTCTCCCATTATGCAACTTGTTAAGAGCCCTAGTGACATTGGGGGAATCAAAGAGATAATATGATGTAGGCCTAGGGATGTGTGACATTGTTGGTATTGGTTGGTTTGGCACATCATACAGTTGTCATGCATAGGCTTTCCAAAGGCTAGGATCTGTGATAGGTGTAGGTGCTCTTTTTTCTTCCAGAATGCGTCAAGCTTCTGAGTTGTCCTCGCTCAAAAAGAGCTGGTATAACTCTTGTTCTCGTCTAGCAAGAAATGCCCGTTTCTTTCGGCGAGTGAATGCACGGAAGATGCGTTGCATTTTATGTGCTGAAATCAGCCCATGTTCCCTCTCGCATAAGAGGCGAAGCCTGGTGGTTTTGCACTCTTCATCATACCATCCATTCTGGGGTTGGGTTCCCATTGGCAAACTTGCTGTGGAGCATGTGGTGTAGGGGAAGCTGGCGTGGGCGGAGTCATGGATGATGGAGGAAAGTTGGGATGTGATGGTGGAGATAGGGAGGGATAAGTCGAAAGCTGAAATGTGGTGGGAGAGGTGGTCCTCATAGATGTGGTCAAGATCATGATGGAAATGAATCCGGGTGAAGGTGGTGACAGGGGGTGTGGGTGTGGGCGGTACGATGGGCATGAGATCGTGAAAGAAAGTAATGCGTTGATGGCATGGAAGCGGTAAGCTGTTTACGCCTTTATAGGGTGCCACACTTCCACACGCGCATGCAAGCACACCAGAACACCAGACCAAAGAGCATGAACAAGACTTATATTTCAGAAGAGACCTTCATCTATACAGAGTTGGATATCCCAGATATCCTCAGAACCAACTTTTGTTGGAAATAAGTGCTCACTAGGAGTACTTTTAGTCTTGGTCATCTCAGTGTATGCCACGTGGCACTCAGGGATTTATCCCATATGCACTCATGCTCTATCTTGTACTTCTCACCTATATATTGTAGGTGTCACATCAATGAAAGCATCAATCTTGTGTCTTGTCTACACTCATCTCAAGGTATGTCTAAGCTTTGTGTTTCCTTTTAGTCTTGCTCTCATTTCAGTTTCAGTTTTAGCTTTGTCTTTCCCCCATTTTTCCTACATGGTATCAGAGCAGGCCGCCGCTTTTGCTGTTGGCCGTCCAAATGCATGCCACAGCGAAGCTCGCTTCTGCGCCATCTCTCTCCTCTTCATCTCCTTCACCTCCCATATCTCGTTCTTCTTCTGTCTCTCTGCCTCGGTTCGCAGGCTTGAAAACCTACCCTGTTTCTACACAGACGCCATATTCTGCTTCTTTCTCTGCGCATCGTTTCAGCTATGGCCCTGTTTAGCCCTCAACTCCTGTGTATATGTGCCCCTCTCTCTCTCTCTCTCTCTCTCCCTCTCTTTCTGTCTCAGTTTCGAACATTCTCTTTCTTATGCACTGCGCACCGGCCTCCCCCTCATCAATCGCCTTTCAACCAGCTCATCTTCGCCTGGCCTTCGCCTCATTTGGGACCGTGCGGAATCTACTCTTCCCAATTCAGTCCTCTCCTCGTTGCCATGGTGGGATACACGCTCACGACAGCAGACTTGCCGCAGAAGCCAGAGTGGCTAGAAGCTTTGCTTTCCGAGAAGTTCTTTGCAGCTTGCGTTAACGATCACCTTCATCTGAAGAAAAATAAGAGGAATATCTCCTGCGTGGATTGCAGCGTGGGCATCTGCCAACACCGCCTTCTGCAGACCTGCTGCTACGTATACCACGATGTCATCAGATTGCACGATATACAGAAGCTCTGTGGCCTCCTTGCAGCTTGGGTCTTTGCCTACCTCATCAAAACCTACATGGTAAGCCAATGTCGGATCTATTCTCATCTCTGCTGCCATGTTAGGGTTTGCAATCATCTGCATCCATGCCACTCTCTTCTTCGTCAACATGTGGGTTAGCTGTCCATTGGACCAGCCAGACCTACAGCAGTAAATTTAAAGCAGAAATCAAGTGTCTGTCTACTCTCTATCTCTTGAAAAATTTAAAAAAAAATCAAAAAAAAATCTCAATACTGAATTTCATTTACTTCTCTATCTTGTACGGGATTAGACACTGCCAAATCTGGTAAGACCTTCCCATCTCTCTCATAATTATCTATGTTTTTCATGCTATCTACCACCATTGATCACCAATGATGTAGATCATGGGGTAATATCATGTTTATTTGTCTACATGGACTTATCTTGTCCCTATCCAAGAGGCACCCTTGCATTACCCACTCTAGCAGGAGGATTGCCCTTGAGGAGGGATTATCTATCAAGGTCCATCTCTCTGTCTATCTACAATCAGTCAGTCTCTCTGTCTATGTGTCTATCTTGTGTGATCTTACAGTCACATGTCTCTGACACTCTGTCTATCAGTCTATATGCCTCTCTTTTGTGGATTAGCTACCCATATTCTCTTGGCATTTTTCTGTCTCTGTCCCCATTTATCTTCTATTTGTCAGTCTCTCTCATGTCTATCTGAAAGTCTCTCTCTCTGTGGGACCACTCTACTGGCTGATTGTCTCTCTCTCTCTCTGTCTATGATCCACTCTTGTCCGTACCCTTGTGGACCCATATGAGGATATCACTTGAGGAGGGGTGTCTCAGGATCTTTGTCTGTCATGTCTTGTCTCTCAGTCTATCAGTCTTTATGTCTGTCTTCTGTCTTCTAGTCTTGTCCATCTTGTCTTCTAGCTTGTTTCTCAATCCTTGTCTAGTCTCTCTGTCTTGGTCTTATCTTTTGTCATGTCATAGTCTTGTCTTTTTGTCTTCCTCCTAGTGTCCACTTAAGGAGGGTGTTGGAAATAAGTGCTCACTAGGAGTACTTTTAGTCTTGGTCATCTCAGTGTATGCCACGTGGCACTCAGGGATTTATCCCATATGCACTCATGCTCTATCTTGTACTTCTCACCTATATATTGTAGGTGTCACATCAATGAAAGCATCAATCTTGTGTCTTGTCTACACTCATCTCAAGGTATGTCTAAGCTTTGTGTTTCCTTTTAGTCTTGCTCTCATTTCAGTTTCAGTTTTAGCTTTGTCTTTCCCCCATTTTTCCTACAGCTTTATCTGGCATCCACTCGCAATCAGCCCTCTCCAGCTCCTGGTCGCTCCAAATCCCTTCACTCTTTTGCTTCTCTACAGCCGACCTCTTCGTTCTCTGCTCTGCACCTCAGCTGAAGACCACTCTCTCCTACACCACCAGCACACTGCCAGTCCTCAAGCAAAGACCCGGTCATCATCTAACTTTGTCACCAACCCAACAACCAGCCCACATCCAGTCCAAGCCACAGCACCAAGGTGGCTCCCTCTTCTCGTCTTCTCTATCTACCACTGCCAGCCACCAGAAAACCGATCCCCAGGGCTCTCCAGCCAGTCGCCAGCTCTTCTGGGTCCTTCCAAATCCCTTCTCTATCTCCTCAGGCGGCAACCCTCTGATGTCGGCACCAACCTTCCTCACTTTCTCTTGTAGTCCCAGCTTGTTAACGTCTCACTTTTGCAGATGACCCAGCCTCTGTAGAGCAGCCCCGCCAGCCCACTGTTCGCTGGCCAAAACTCTCTCTACTGCCAAAGACACCCCAAGCAACGTCGTGCAAAACCAACAAAAACTCCCAATTCTCTCTTTCGCATTCTTCCCTTGGCTACCATCGGCCACCAACCTCCCTTGCGGCTCCTTCTTTTGTTCGCTACTAGCCACACTCGCCCATCAGCAACAGCCGCATGCTTGTCACCACACTAAGTCCAGATTTTCTGACATTGACCAGCCTCCGCAGCAACCCGCCTTGCTCGCCCGGCTCTACTCTGTCAGTTGACACCCTCTTCGTTGACATACCTGTTAGAAATCTAGCATGGTATCACACAAAACTAGAACATGGGAAAAGTGCAAGAGGGATGAAGCAAACTGAGATAATTCCATTGATGTGACCCCTTGAATATATAGGGGAAAGTACAAGAGCTGAGCATGAGTGCATATGGGATAAATCCCTGAGTGCCACGTGGCATACACTGAGATGACCAAGACTAAAAGTACTCCTAGTGAGCACTTATTTCCAACACCCTCCTTAAGTGGACACTAGGAGGAAGACAAAAGACAAGATTATAACATGACAAAAGATAAGACCAAGACAGAGAGACTAGACAAGGATTGAGAGACAAGCTAGAAGACAAGATGGACAAGACTAGAAGACAGACATAGAGACTGATAGACTGAGAGACAAGACATAAGAGACAAAAGATCCTGAGACACCCTTCCTCAAGTGATATCCTCATATGGGTCCACAAGGGTAGGGACAAGAGTGGATCATAGACAGAGAGAGAGAGAGACAATCAGCCAGTAGAGTGGTCCCACAGAGAGAGAGACTTTTAGATAGACATGAGAGAGACTGACAAATAGAAGATAAATGGGGACATAGACAAAATGCCAAAGACATGTGGGTAACTAATCCACAAAAGATAGGCATATAGACTGATAGACAGAGTGTCAGAGATATATGACTGTAAGATCACACAAGATAGACACATAGACAGAGAGACTGACTGACTGTAGATAGACAGAGAGATGGACCTTGATAGATAATCCCTCCTCAAGGTCAATCCTCCTGCTAGAGTGAGTGATGCAGGGGTGCCTCTTGGATAGGGACAAAGATAAGTCCATGTAGACATGACATTACCCCATGATCTACATCATTGGTGATCAATGGTGGTATATAGACAAATATGAGAGAGATGGGAAGGTAAGTCCAGAACAGGGTCCTCTTTGGCCTACATCATGTGGTGACCAAAGTAGGAGAGAGAGAAAAAATCCTTTTATGCAGAGAGCAAGGGCAGAGTACCCAAGAAGAGATGCCAAAGATAAATAAATGAGAGACAGCATCAGAAATGAGAAGGTCTTACCCCTATTTTGATGGGCAGTGTCTGTTCTCTTACAAGATAAAATTCAGTGCTGAAAATTAAATTTTAAGAGTAAAATAGAACTGAGAATATTGCAGCATACAAAGGATAATCCATTTTAGTTTTTACCTCAGGTCTTCCACCCTTTCAAGCCCATGTGACAGACATGCTATCCAGGGGGTAACCCGAGAGAAAGGGAGCTGCAAACAGAGATTTCTTAAGAGGAAATGTTGCTGCAGAGAGAGAGGCATACGGGCCTGTCAGAAGCAAAGGAGCACCAACTCATACCTTGTTTTGATATAGGAGTGGAGCAGCTAGTAGAGAATATGTCTTGAACAGAGAATGGGGGCTGCCCATATTGAAAACGAGTTGTTGTTGCAGCACCAGCAGCAAGAAAGGTGTCGACAGAAGCGGCCTGCTACTGTAGCATAATGGAGAAAATGGAGACGACCCCAGGGAAAGAGAGCAGGTCGGCTTGCTTGTTGCTGAACAGAAGCGGTGGCACTCGGCACAGAAGAGAGACGAAGAGGAGAGCCCTCTGATTGAGCTTGGCGAAGTCGACGCGGCCTGTTTCAGCAGTATAGAGAAAGGCGACACTATAGCGGGCTGCGCTGCCTCCGCTATCTCCGGCACCACCATCGCCGCTGCAACCGCCAACGCTAATGCCGTCGCACCGGCAGCCCTTTTCTCCACATTGAAGACCTTCGCCTCCCCATCACCGGCGATCATGGTGAAGCGACAGCATCGAGGATGATGAGCCGGAAGGAGAGGTTTACTAGACGGCGAAGAGAGTGAGCTATTCAGAAGGGAAGACTTGGCATGGGCGCATGGAGAGACAACGGTAGAGAAACTGAGAGAGGCAGCTTGTGGCAGATCAGCAACACCTCAAAGAATAGGAGAGGAGAGTAGCTAGAGCTGGATCTAAGACCCCTATGGGGCAAAGCTAAAAAGGAAGCTAGACCTAGAGAAAATCTATGGCTAGATCTAGACTAAAGGGCTGAGGAGAAGAGGAATCTACATGGCTCTGATACCATGTTAGAAATCTAGCATGGTATCACACAAAACTAGAACATGGGAAAAGTGCAAGAGGGATGAAGCAAACTGAGATAATTCCATTGATGTGACCCCTTGAATATATAGGGGAAAGTACAAGAGCTGAGCATGAGTGCATATGGGATAAATCCTTGAGTGCCACGTGGCATACACTGAGATGACCAAGACTAAAAGTACTCCTAGTGAGCACTTATTTCCAACAATACCCAGCCACAGCAGCCGTCAAGACCAAAATGAGGCCACTACTCTATCATCCCTTGCGCACCCCCAGAGGCTTACACCCTTTCTTTCTTTTAATCGCTCCAGTCACCAGCCGCAGAACCTCCCGTTTCTGCATCCAGAGGCGGCCATCCCTTCCTCTCTCTCACTCTCACAGAGGCGGTTCCTTCTTTAGTCGCTAGCCACCCACCAGCCTTCTGCGCCTATGGCTGCACACGCCCCAGCGCCTGCAGTTCCTTTGTTTCCCTTGGCTCTGTCCTCTGGCTACGCCAGCGAGCCCCCCTCTAACAACACGGCGGCCTCCTCAGCCCACGCTTCTCTGCGCCTGTGGCTGCAGCTAGCCACCCAAAAACACACGGGCCTCTTACTGTCTTGCGCTCCCCACTTTCAAAAGCGGCTACTCCATGCAAGGCGTCTTCGCCAGCTTCCAGAACGTCGTGCTGGCAGCCATTCAAAGCTCCACGCAGCTGGCCACGTTCATCCTCATTTTATTTTATTTATTTTGAAAAAGGGCCACCATGTTATTCCTTTTCACACCAAAGCAAAGGCAACTTTGGTCCCTTATCACCTTTTTCTGCCCATGCCCTCCACCTACTTCAATTGCAACCTCGAGTGCCCGTTGTACTTGGGACGCCCACACATTTGAGGCCAAGTAACTGATACCACCTTCAGCAGACTACGCTCCGGACAAGCTGTGCTTCCAGAATTTAATCATTTTTTCTTGCACATACACTTCCATCAAAGCTCCTAGCTTGATTGCCGCATCCACGATGCCCACGCTGAGTCAATGGGTGCTCCCATGACTTTACCACAACACGAACATCACTCATGTACACATGTACAAGTTGAGTTTGAGGTTCCCCAAAAACTTCACACATATTTAGCAACCCCCTTTTTTCTGCTGAGACATTTATGTCCAGCAGCTGCACAACCAGAAACCATTTATCCCCCTGGATCAAACAGAAATCTTGGTGCATCTACCTTCCAATCCTTCAAGCATTTTCCTCTGTCAAACAACCATTGATACACCCTGTCATGGTCTTCCATTTTCAGCAACCCCCTTGGCTCTTTATATATGGCCTCATTACCATCTACTGTTGCACTTCCTCCTCCATACCAGCTCACATAACCTTGTGATGGAGACAACCACTCCTCACCTCTACTCTCTTCTGACACATTTGATTCCCACTCATAGTCATATACCGAAATAACAAACATCTGATCATTAACTTCCACCTCACGGTCATCCAATCTGCAGCCCACATCATTGGCTTCCAACTCTCCCTCTGGACAAACTACCAGACTAGGACTATAGCCAAACCACTCATCCATATGCTGGGCATCAACATGTGGTGTGTCCACCATAAACCCATTTCCCTTCAACCCATCAACACCAAACACAGCAACTTCATGCACTGCAGACTCATCATTGTCACTTTCTTGTAGTTTCTCCAGCTTCAAGACCATTGGTGATCCTTCAAGATTCTCCACATCTTGCACAGGCATCCCTACCAAGTCTAAGCTCCCTAAACTCCCAAGCAAAGCATCTCGGTCCCCCTGACCAACAACAATAGCCTCACATGCATTCCCACTACTCACAACCGACTCATTCTCTTGGGCATGACAAGGAACACACACCTTATGATCAGCAACCGCACCTGCAAAATCTATCACGTCATCATCCGAAATAGCATCCAACTCATCATCAGTCACACCATCACTCTCTCCCTGCACAATTGGTATGCAAGCATTTGTTTCCTTCTCCAAGGAAACCAATTCCAACAGATCATCCAATGCATTATCAAGAACACAGTCCAGCTCATCATCCACATTCTCACAAGTTGCAATATCCAACTCATCACCCAGATCATCCACTTTTACTACATCCATAGCATCTTCATTGGTGACATTTTGATCATCACACTCCACCTTGACTGGCCGAAGTACTGACACCTGCAAGTCATTACTCATTTCTGAATCAAAGAGATCATCCAAGCCATATCCATACTCAAACACATCAGGCTCCTCAGCTTTAGCATCACTTTCACAATCCACAGCACCATCAATACTTCCATCCTCCTCCTCCTCACCTTCTGAAAGCTCTTCAGGGCTGATTCCAGAAACCTCACCCTTCTCCATTCCCAACAGATTAATCTGTCCCATATCCTGCTCTGCAAATGTGACCTTACAGACTTCATGAACATTGGGCTAGATTACATCCTTCATCTGCATACTAGGGCCAATCACCCTATCACTCATTCCCAAAGACAATTGATATATGCCACCATTAGCTTTGGCTGGTCTCTCACATTGCGGACTGATATGATCCCACTCACCGCAGTTCCGGCATTGCACATCACTCGGATACCCTCTCCCTCTTCCAATATCTGCTGAATTTCCTCCAGAACCAGATGATGCATCAGTCTTCCTTCCCATAACACCTATGCCTTTTCCTCTTCCTGCAGACTCTATCCAATTCACGCTTAAAGACTTCATGAGCTCCACTACATCATGAACCTCCCTCTTCAAAGAATCCTCCTGTTTAGGAACAACAGCAACTTTTCTTCCAGGATGCATACCCTCAATCCCTAGTATCTTCACAAACCTCTTTGGCTCTTCCTGCATTCCCATCCGCCTCAGACGCTTCACCTTCCACTCCTTCTCACGAGCAACTCTGACAGCCTCCTCAAAGCTATCCAGGTTCTTCAGCTCCACCTTCAATCAGAGGGTTGGCTCCAGACCAGCCACAAACCGCTCTCTCTTTATCATCTGCGGGGGTACTTCAGGAATTAAAGCCTCACACCATAGACTCCACAGTCTACCAAACTCAATCAAATACTGATCCACATCCTGACCGTCCTTCTGCTGAATGTTACACAACTCCTTCCACACTTCATTCGGACTCCTCACACGGGCAAACTGTGCCAAAAATGCAGCTCTGACTACACGGTACTCAGGATCCTGTTGATGAACATTCCTGTATGCAGTCACAAACATCCGTAGCCATGCTTTTGCATCACCCTGCAAGCAATAAGTCAAAATCTGAGAAAGGATCTCCGGGGTTGCCCTGTCTTTCATCAAGGCTGTAAACTCCATCTTCTCCAGAAACCTGACTGCACTCTCCTGTGGCAATCCCCAATACTCCGGAAAATCTTGAGCCATTCTTCCAAATCTTGCTTCACACAGCCCCTGTCTTCTTTCACAAACCAGAGGAAACTGCTCCTCTGTGGGGGCACCAAAAAGTGATGGCACGGAAGCGGTAAGCTGTTTACGCCTTTATAGGGTGCCACACTTCCACACACGCATGCAAGCACACCAGAACACCAGACCAAAGAGCATGAACAAGACTTATATTTCAGAAGAGACCTTCATCTATACAGAGTCGGATATCCCAGATATCCTCAGAACCAGCTTTATCTGGCATCCACTCGCAATCAGCCCTCTCCAGCTCCTGGTCGCTCCAAATCCCTTCGCTCTTTTGCTTCTCTGCAGCCGACCTCTTCGTTCTCTGCTTTGCACCTCAGCTGAAGACCACTCTCTCCTACACCACCAGCACACTGCCTGTCCTCAAGCAAAGACCCGGTCATCATCTAACTTTGTCACCAACCCAACAACCAGCCCACATCTAGTCCAAGCCACAGCACCAAGGTGGCTCCCTCTTCTCGTCTTCTCTATCTACCACTGCCAGCCACCAGAAAACCGATTCCCAGGGCTCTCCAGCCAGTCGCCAGCTCTTCTGGGTCCTTCCAAATCGCTTCTCTATCTCCTCAGGCGGCAACCCTCTGATGTCGGCACCAACCTTCCTCACTTTCTCTTGTAGTCCCAGCTTGTTAACGTCTCACTGTTGCAGATGACCCAGCCTCTGTAGCAGCCCCGCCAGCCCACTGTTCGCTGTCCAAAAGTCTCTCTACTGCCAAAGCCACCCCAAGCAACGTCGTGCAAAACCAACAAAAACTCCCAATTCTCTCTTTCGCATTCTTCCCTTGGCTACCATCGGCCACCAACCTCCCTTGCGGCTCCTTCTTTTGTTCGCTACTAGCCACACTCACCCATCAGCAACAGCCGCATGCTTGTCACCACACTAAGTCCAGATTTTCTGACGTCGACCAGCCTCCGCAGCAACCCGCCTTGCTCGCTCGGCTCTACTCTGTCAGTTGACGCCCTCTTTGTTGACATACCCAGCCACAACAGCCGTCAAGACCAAAATGAGGCCACTACTCTATCATCCCTTGCGCACCCCCAGAGGCTTACACCCTTTCTTTCTTTTAATCGCTCCAGTCACCAGCCGCAGAACCTCCCGTTTCTACATCCAGAGGCGGCCATCCCTTCCTCTCTCTCACTCTCACAGAGGCGGTTCCTTCTTTAGTCGCCAGCCACCCACCAGCCTTCTGCGCCTATGGCTGCACACGCCCCAGCGCCTGCAGTTCCTTTGTTTCCCTTGGCTCTGTCCTATGGCTACGCTAGCGAGCCCCCCTCTAACAACACGGCGGCCTCCTCAGCCCACGCTTCTCTGCGCCTGTGGCTGCAGCTAGCCACCCAAAAACACACGGGCCTCTTACTGTCTTGCGCTCCCCACTTTCAAAAGCGGCTACTCCACGCAAGGCGTCTTTGCCAGCTTCCAGAACGTCGTGCTGGCAGCCATTCAAAGCTCCACGCAGCTGGCCACGTTCATCCTCATTTTATTTTATTTATTTTGAAAAAGGGCCACCATGTTATTCCTTTTCACACCAAAGCAAAGGCAACTTTGGTCCCTTATCACCTTTTTCTGCCCATGCCCTCCACCTACTTCAATTGCAACCTCGAGTGCCCGTTGTACTTGGGACGCCCACACATTCGAGGCCAAGTAACTGATACCACCTTCAGCAGACTACACTCCGGACAAGCTGTGCTTCCAGAATTTCATCATTTTTTCCTGCACATACACTTCCATCAAAGCTCCTAGCTTGATTGCCGCATCCACGATGCCCACGTTGAGTCAATGGGTGCCCCCATGACTTTACCACAACACGAACATCACTCATGTACACATGTACAAGTTGAGTTTGAGGTTCCCCAAAAACTTCACACAGCGTGGTCAGCTAGTATGGGGGGAGAAGGGATGGTGAAGTGTGAGATGTGTGGTATAAGAGCGGGGGATCCCATGAGGTAATCCACCGTACCAGTGCCTCCCCCATGCGGAAAAGATGTAAGGCTGTCCGACTGCGGCCATCTGGACAACCCTTTATTATAACAAGTTCATGCATAGCCCCCATCTGCAAGAATTGTCTACCATATGATGTTGCATTCCCCGTATCGTGGTTGGCCCTCTGGAGGCCCATCTCAACAAAGTCAATTTCTAACAACATAATGGCATCTCCCTAGAAGTCATATGTCTACCCTTGTTCCCCTGTTGTCCGTGCATTAAAGTCTCCTAATAGGAGGACCTCTCCTTGCTGGGAGAACTCTGCAATGTCTGCAAATAATGGCGCATAGGGAGTCTCCCCTTTCTCTGTCAACCTGCATGCATATTCTGATTTCTCTGGTGGGAAGTAGCATACTGCAACATGCATCACTCTCAAGCCAGGCTTGGCTAATCGCATCCACATAAAATGAACCTCCTCATCGTGTCTAACCATTGTGAGCATGTCTCTCAAATGAGGGTGAAACAAGCATGCCACTCCTCTAGAGCCACGCACCCCTCCAATGGTGCGTGTTTGTCCTCTGAAAGCTGATTCCCATGTATAACCCTCCACTTTGGGTAGCCCTGTCTCACAAGACTTTGATGCCTTTCTGCGTAGAAGATAATATCCCTATCTGTGTAAGTCTTTGTGAAGCCTCCTGTGTCTGACCATAGAGTTCCATTGCAATTCCATATTCCCATCCTCAATGCATCTATGGTCTCATAGGCCCCGCACTGTCATGTGGGGCGTTTATCCGTGATGATGACTTGGTCATCACGATAAACAGCCCATTTTCTTGCCTTGTGGGCTTCCATAACTTGAACCATCCCGGCTTTCTTGTGTTCCACCTGTGGGGGGGTGAGGTCATCTCCAAGGTATATTTTGGTGGTTTGGAGGGTGGCCCTCTTCTTCAAGAAAGCCAAATGGGACCCCGTATCTTTGAACTTGAGGAGGAGAGGCCTCCCCCTCGTCAAGTCCTTCTCGGCTCGCCAAGCATCTACAAAAGGTGTGTCAGTTACGCCCATCTGTCTACATAAAGTCTCACCATCCTCTTTTGGTGAGTTGCCCGCTTGCAAGCTTGTTACTCACACATGTAGAGCCCTGGATTGGCGACGCTTCTCTTCCTCAAGCTTGGCTGTCATGATGGATGTGGCATTCGGGGTGTGGATTGTTTTCTGCTTTTTCACAACCTCAACCCATTTAGAGGTTTCTCCAACCTCTTCTTTGGTTGCCTCCATGTCTTTTCGGAGGCATGCATGCTCCTCCCGGAATCCTGATTTGGCCTCTTGAATCTCTGTTGTGATTGCCTTCTTAGCCTTCTGTAGTTCCGCCTCAAGTTTGGCATTGGCGTCTCGTAATTGGGGAATCTCCACAGCAAGAGCTTCTTGTGTGGCTAGCTCTCCTTCCTCTTTGCCATACTTGTGCATCTCTTCCTTGCATAATTCCATACATTTCTCCATGCATGCAGCCAGGCATGCATCCTTCTAGGCTTCCATCTCTTGTTGCATATATGCTTGCAGTTGTTTGTACATTTCGTCTTTGCCCTAAATCTCAGTCTTAACAGCATGAATCTCCTTTTGATGCTGGTTCAATGTCCTGTCTATTAGTTTCTTTTGGTCTAAAAGGGCCTTTTGAGCCTGTTCTTCGATCTTGTTCACTCTGTCTTCAAGAGGTCGAAGGCGGCAGTTGCGCACAGAGGCGGCGAGCAAGGCGAAGGCGAACAACGACGAAACAGGGACACGGAGAGAGAGAGAGAAAGAAAGAAAGAAAGATATATTAAGTGTCTACTAAAGACCCAATGGGCCTATGAGACCAAAGTGATACAATAATGTCCACGACATATCTCATCATGGAATGGAAAATAAAACAGAATGAAAACATAAATATAGCTATCTCACTGGGGTGATACAAAACTGTCCATGGAAACTCGTCATGGAAAACTAAGAACATAAAAACATGGGAGCAATTGTAGAAAAACATGAAAGCAAGAGCAAAACTAGAAATGAAACAGGAACAAATGAAAGACAGAGAGTTACCTTGAGATGAGTGTAGACAAGACACAAGATTGATACTTTCATTGATGTGACACCTACAATATATAGGTGAGAAGTACAAGATTGAGTAGACTGACTTATGGGATAAATGTAGAGGTGCCACATGGCACTAGACTCAAGACACAAAGACTCAACTTAGACTAGAGAAATAGTACACCTAGTGTGCACTTATTTCCAACACCCTCCTTAAGTGGACACTAGGAGGAAGACAAAAAGACAAGACTATGACATGACAAAAGATAAGACCAAGACAGAGAGACTAGACAAGGATTGAGAGACAAGCTAGAAGACAAGATGGACAATACTAGAAGACAGATATAAAGACTGATAGACTGAGAGACAAGACATGAGAGAGAAAAGATCCTGAGACACCCCTCCTCAAGGGATATCCTCATATGGGTCCACAAGGATAGGGACAAGATGGATCTTAAAACAAGACACAGTCAGACAGATAGACAGATAACAGATAGACAGACAGACAAGACTAGATAGACAGAAGACTGACTGTAGACAAACAGATGGACCTTGAAGACATCCCCTCCTCAAGGGCAATCTCTGCCTCTTGGGTAGGGACAAGAGGTCAAAAAGCATAATGAGTAAGACACTAGAACCCCTTGACCTACATCATCAGTGGTCAAAGTGGTAGACAAGAAAGGTGAAGTAATCAGAAAGCCCATTCCTCATCATGTGAGGAATGAACAGCAAGATCTGTTGATGTAGATGCTGCAGCAACATTGGCTGAGGTAGATGCAGGGGCTGATGTAGAGGTTTTAGAGTACCAGTCCTTCTCCCGGTGATTATCACGGCCACAAATGGTGCATGGATGAGCCTTGAAGCAGTCCTTCTCCATATGATTAGTTTTTCCACAATGGGTGCAAGGCTTTCTTACCTTAGAACCTCCTTTCTTTGCTAAAAATGCAGTGTCAGTTACCTTTTGTTGTTTTGTTCTTTCCTCTTCTTGGAGAGCATTGATGATACCTTCAAGAGTGGGATTATTGTGATACTTGAAGGTAGTGACAAGAGTAGCATAGGTGTCAGGTAAGCTTTTGAGAAGCACAGCAATAGCAATATCTTCGGAGATGGGGGACTTCACTGATGCAAGCTGAACCATAAGACTGCGAAAATAATTGACATGAGAGGCTATAGTAGCTCCCTCCTGCATATATAGATCAAAGAATGAGATCATAAGTGCAATCTTAGAGTTTTTAGAGCGGGGTCCAAAAAGGGTATCCAAAGTGATCCATGCTCGAGAAGCAGACTGTATGTCGGAGATGTGATGAATGTAATCATCTCCAAGACCGAGCAAGATGATAGCATATGCTTTGTCATTCTTGGCAGTGGGAGCATAAGTGATAACTTGCTCAATGTCGGAATCTTCGGGAGCAGCATGGTGAACAACGTCCCAAAGACCTTCTTTCATAAGATGGCACTTGATTTTGATTTGCCAAGTATGAAAGTTGGAGCCATTGAATTTGTCGATAGACATGAGAGAATGAGTAGAAGAGGCCATGTGGGAAGGTCTTACCTCTTGCTAAAATGCAAGGGCAGTGTCTATTCCCTTACAAGATTGCAAAAATGAATGAAGAAGAGATCCAAACTGTTTTTAGAAGCCGGCTCTCTCACCACTTGTCAAGGCCATAGCATGTGACAGCCCATCAAAGCATGAGGAACTAGCAGTTTGCAGATATGAGGATAAGAAAAGGACTGACCAACAAACTGAAGGAGACAATGCACAGTACCTTGTAGATTCTTCAAGAGGAAGCGATGGCAGAACTGAACTGCCTTTAGATGATGCGTAGACTGTAGATGAAGAAACGCCGCCTCCAGCAGATAGACGTAGACTGCTGCAGAAGTGTAATAAAGCTCGTGTGAATAAGCAGTACAAGTGCTGCTCATCCAGGAGGCCGACAGTAGCTGCAGGTATGGAGTGATGCGCAACCTGTAGAGGATGAAGCGCCAGCAGCAGCAACTGGAAAACAGGCCGGCGGACAGCAAAAAGATGGCGGACAGAAGGTTCAGGCCAGCGCAGGGTGGTTCAGAATGTGAATAGGCTGGGCAGCACGTGCAGCTATAAGAGGCGACGTTGGACAACTTGGAGAGAATGGCGAAAGCTCATAGGAAAAACAGGGAAACCCTAAAAACTTGCTCTGATACCATGTAGAAAAACATGAAAGCAAGAGCAAAACTAGAAATGAAACAGGAACAAATGAAAGACAAAGAGTTACCTTGAGATGAGTGTAGACAAGACACAAGATTGATACTTTCATTGATGTGACACCTACAATATATAGGTGAGAAGTACAAGATTGAGTAGACTGACTTATGGGATAAATGTAGAGGTGCCACATGGCACTAGACTCAAGACACAAAGACTCAACTTAGACTAGAGAAATAGTACACCTAGTGTGCACTTATTTCCAACAGCAACATCAGCTCCGACTAGATGGTATACCACTCTCCAAAACGTCAAGCATGGGGTTGACGAGTATGGCCAAGAGGTCTCCCTCATCTATGTCACGTGGAAAGGTAGCTCGATGGCGGTGGAGCATGTCCTGGACCTGGAGCTGATGAGGTGATCGTGACCAACGGGGGGTCGAGGGTGTTGGGCATGCTGGAGTGCAGAGGCTTGGTCCGAGGTAACTCCTCTCGGGCGAGGTAGGTCCAGAGCAGCTCGTGGAGGGTCCACAAGATCCACTATGTCGGTGTCCTCCACCTCCTGGGTTTGGAAGAAATTGGTGATGGTTGGTTACGGAGGGAGGGCCCGGCTGGGGCTGTCTCTCAAGAAGGTGTCCCTATGTCTGGGGAGCTCAAGCAGGGAGAGAGAGAGAGAGAGAGAAAGAAAGAAAGAAAGATTTTATTAACGTCTTCCAAAAGACCGAACTCGGCCTATGAGACAAATCGGAGTACATGTATGGGGTATCCTCTGTCATCCCAACAAAATGAAAAAGTACTGAATAAAAAAGCTGAATCTGGGTGTGCAGGGGATGCAGCTCTATTACTAGGAGAATGCAAAGCTATATGCATGGAGTATACAATCATGATATGCAATCTAGCTAGCTCCATCCTGTACCATACTGGGGGTATAAAATGGTATACATCAGTGAAGGGGGTGTCCACAGCTCCCTGAAGAACATGCCTGGGTGTGCTCTGAAGCGAGCCAGTCGCTCCGCACCCTCTCTGTGAAACTGAGCTCTGATCTCTGTCATCTCTCTCTGGTATAGGCGTGGTGTCCGAAAGCCAGGTGTCCTCTGTCTCCTGCGGGCTCTAAGTGTCTCTGCTCTCTGGAGAGTAATTCCCTGCCGTGTAGGGGCTGGGAGGGGTATGGATCTTTGAAAAAATGTAGTAATCTGTGTCTGTCGCCCCCCCTCTGGAGCTGTCTGAGCCTGTAATAATGTCTCTCTGTGGCGCTGTATGTCTAGAATGTATCTCCCCAGTATGCGCTGGTCTACTGCCTCAAAGATCTGGCATAGGGAATGTGGCTCTCTGAATAAAATGGGATATCTCTCTCTGATGGCTGTATATGCTCTGCATCTGCATACATAATGCTCCTCACTCTCCACCTCCTCTCTGCACAATCTGCATACCCTCTCCTCTCGGGGGATCCGTGCTGCTCTGCCAGTCTCAATCTCCAATCGGTGTGATGAAACTCTGAGCTGACCAATAGCCACTCGGGAGCCGTGTGGTAAAAAGCCCTCCATGTATCTAGGCCTCTCTATAAATCCATCATCAGTGATACTCATGAAGTGATCTCTGTAGTATAGCATCTTCGGTGGAAGAGGCTGTGTAGGCGATATCCATGTCTCTCGTGTATAGAGCTGCCATAGATCCTGTCTCAATACTCTGTTCCTCTCACTATGAGAGAGACGGATATGTGGTGCATCCCTGTCATACTGGAATGGTGGTAGATGATCCATGTCTAGGCCATGCTGTGAGAACCAATGTGTGACCTGTGCATACCATGATCCTCTGTCTCCTGCCTCAGCCAACTGTCTAGACGCCTGAAAAGCTCTGTATGATAATCTGTCCTGTGGCATCTCTCTGAATCTGTGTAGCAGGCATATAGTCTGAAATATGGCCTCTACCATCATAGGAGGCGCAGCAAACTCTGCTCGGATAATGTCATGAGGTACTGACGGTTTGCTGCGTATCATGCGTGCCATCATGAGGGCCTATGGTCTCTCTATCTGTGTCCACCAATGGGTAGCAAGGCCTGGCGCCCATACTGCTGCTCCATACATCAATGCCGGTGTGACTAATGTGTCAAATAGCCACCCCTTCGTCCGGGGCTCCTGAAAATGCGCCTGGTGGCACTGTCTCTCTAGCATAGCCAATGCTGCATATCCCCGTGTCAATCTAGCTCTGGCTGCTGAACCCATGGTAAAGCGTGTGGCTGCTGCAGAGAAGGTAACCCCTAGGTACACGTATGATGTCACCACCTCCACCTGGCATCCTGCGAGAGTGAATGTCAGCTGACTCCTGCCCTGTCTCGATGTATGAAAGACCATAACCTTGGTTTTCCCAAGGTTCACAGTAAGACCCCTCTGTGTGCAGAAATCATGGAGTGCATGTAGATGCTGCTGTAGACCACCTGGGGACTCAGACACTAATACAATATCATCAGCATAGAGCATAATATGTACTGAGGTACCTGCTAAATCAACTCCATCTCCGCCTCCCCGTGTAATGAAGTCAGCCACCTCAGAGAGATGAAATGAAATGAAATGTTATATTAACGTCTTCAAAAGGCCATAATGACCTATGAGACCAAAAAGTTACATCATGTGGATCTGATACAATGTCTGGATAAAAAACCAGAAAATGAAAAATAAAGATGATACTACTGGCACCTAGAAAATAAAACTGGAACTGGAAGGTAAACAGAAACCCTTATAGGGTGTGAATATAGTGAAGGGGGGGGGGGGTACGCTATGGAGGTGAGTGGAGTACAGTGAGGGGATACAATATCATGTGGGACGGGGGGGGTACACTATGGAGGTGCCTCCATCTCATAATATGTGCCGCATCGGACGCTGGCGGATCTTCTCAATGATGAGGCTAAGAGAGTGTGATACTTTGAGAAACAAAGATATATTAAGCGTCTACTAAAGACCCAATGGGCCTATGAGATCAAAGTGATATAATAATGTCCATGGCATAGCTCATCATGGAATGGAAAATAAAACAGAAAGAAAACATAAACATAGCTATCTCACTGGGGTGATACAAAGCTGTCCATGGAAACTCATCATGGAATACTAAGAACATAAAAACATGAGAGCAACATAGCAGCTTCGAGTAGATGGTATACCACTCTCCAAAATATCAAGCATGGGGCTAATGAGTATGGCCGAGAGGTTTCCCTCAGCTATGTCACATGGAAAGGTAGCTCGATGGCGGTGGAGCATGTTCTGGATCTGGAGCTGATGAGGTGATCGTGGTTGACAAGGGGCCGAGGGCGTCGGGCACGCTGGAGTACAGAGGCTTGATCCGAGGTAACTCCTCTCGGGCGAGGTAGGTCGAGAGCAGCTCGTGGAGGGTCCACAAGATCCACTTTGTCGGTGTCCACCTCCTCGGTCCGGAAGAAACTGGTGATTGTTGGCTAGTGAGGGAGGGGGCGGGATGGTTGGGGCCGAAGCTCTCTCAAGAAGGTGTCCCTGTGTTTGCGAAGCTCAAGCAGAGAGAGAGAGAGAGAGAGAGAGAGAGAGAGAGAGAGAGAGAGAGAGAGAGAGATGAGGCTAAGAGAGAGTAATACTTTGAGAAACAAAGATATATTAAGCGTCTACTAAAGACCCAATGGGCCTATGAGGCCAAAGTGATATAATAATGTCTATGTCATATCTCATCATGGAATGGAAAATAAAACAGAAAGAAAACATAAACATAGCTATCTCACTGGGGTGATACAAAACTGTCCATGGAAACTCATCATGGAATACTAAGAACATAAAAACATGAGAGCAACACAGCAGCTCTGAGTAGATGGTACGCCACTCTCCAAAATATCAAGCATGGGGCTAATGAGTATGGCCGAGGATGTCTTGGATCTGGAGCTGATGAGGTGATCGTGGTCGACGGGGGGGCCGAGGGCGTCGGGCACGCTGGAGTGCAGAGGCTCGGTCCGAGGTAACTCCTCTCGGGTGAGGTAGGTCCAGAGCAGCTTGTGGAGGGTCCACTCCACCTCTTGGGTCCGGAAGAAACTGGTGATTGTTGGCTGGCGAGGGAGGGGGCGGGGTGGTTGGGGCCGAAGCTCTCTCAAGGTGTCCCTGTGTCTGCGGAGCTCAAGCAGGGAGAGAGAGAGAAAGAAAGAAAGATTTTGTTAACGTCTTCCAAAAGACCGAACTCGGCCTAAGAGTCAAATCAGTGTACTTGTGTGGGGTATCCTCTGTCATCCCAACAAAATGAAAAAGTACTAAACTAAAAAGCTAAATCTGGGTGTGCAATAAGTACAATGAGTGGGGGAGGGGATCCTTACCGATTGTGTTGTGGTGTTAAACACCATCACCTTGGTTTTACCAAGGTTAACAGACAATCCACTGTCCTGTGCAAACGTGTGTAATGCATCCAAGTGACGCTGCATCCCCTCTGGAGAATCTGAGATCAGCACAATATCATCAGCATACAATAACAGCAGAATCCATGTCCCTGCTAGCTGTGCTCCTCTGTCACCCTCCCGCTCTACATAGTCCGAAAGGTGGGAGAAAGGGGGCAGCCCTGTTTCACCCCAATAGTGGAGTGAACCATCTCAGACATACCCCGAGTAGTACGTACCTGCCCCACAACTATCTTGTATAAAGCCATGATTCCCCAAATCAGCTCTGTGGGCACTCCGATCTCCTGTAGTCTGCGCATCAGTCTGGCTCTCGGTATTGTGTCAAAAGCTTTGCGGAAATCCACAAAGCAACAATAAATCCTCGTGCCATATGATTTGTCCTCCTCAATAATAGCTTTGAGTGTCAAGATATGCTCAAGAGTGGAGAAACCTCTCCTGAACCCTGCCAGCCTTGATGCACGTATGCCCTCTCTCTCTCTGCCCATCTACTCAACTCCTGCTCAAGAATAGATGCATATAATCTAGCCAATGTGTGACCAATCATGATGGTACGATAATTCCCAGTATGGGATCCCCTGACTTGAAGATAGGCACAATTGTGGACATATTCCAAGTCTCAGGAAAACCCTCACACATGGCTCGGTTAAACATCATAGCAATAAGCTCTGCAAGCATATCTCTGGTATGAATAAAGTGCTGTGCTACCAAACCATCATGATCATATGCTCTCCCAGTCCTCATCCTGTCAATAGCTTTCCTTACCATCTCAGCAGTAAAGAAAGCACATGTCTCTGGGCATAGCTCTGATGGGTCTGCCAGGGGCGGCTATCCTGGTGCTATGTATAGGGATGGTGCTGTGTACAGGGATGCTGCATACTCACCCCAAATCTCTGTGGAGGTAATGGCTGGTGATGGTGAATGCTCATGGAGTAGTCTCCATGCCTCGCCTGAGTCCTGACTCATAAATAACTAATACAAATCCCTCTCTAACTGAGCAAGATAAGCCCCTCTTCTTCCGTCGCACTAGGCGCCGGAAGGTAATCTGTGACTGTCTGTGGGTGGTAACACCCATGAGCACCTCTCTCTGTAATCTGATCCTCATCTCTCTGCACTCATCATACCAGCTGTTTTGGGGCGTGTTCCCAGATCGTCTCCGTGTAGGCTGACTATGGGGATATGCCTCTGATGCTGCAGCATGAAGTGTCTCTATCACTATCTTAGTGAGCTCATCTAATGGCCGTCCCGGCTCCTCGGCACATAAGCGTCTGTATATCTCATCCGTGTACACGGTGTCAGTCTCCCTCGTAAAGGTATAACGAGTGTGTGTGGAGACCTGTCCCAATGGAGCTGTGCTGAACTGAAATGTGAGAGTGAAGGACAAGATAGCATGATCCATTGCTACTCCAACCGGCCTAGTGCCCACCATAAAATCGTGAAAAGAGGGAATGAGACTGGGCTGAGCCATAACATAGCCCATTGTACTAGCACCATGCCGATGTGGAAAGCTAGTGAAAGCGCCTGCTGTCGGGAATCTCTGTAGGCCATTTAGGATGGCCAATCCATGTGTAGTTCCCATGTCTATCAAATACTCAGTGTGTTCCTCATCCTCTGAGAGTCTAGATAGGCGCATATCCCTAACATCAAGCTCTTTCAACATCTCCTCTGAGGTATCATAAAATAGTGTCTAGTTATGGGCGGTCCTGGCATTGAAGTCCCCCAGGAGAATGATGTCACCATCCCTGGAGAACTCCCAAATGTCATCATCCAAAATAGAAAAGGGGGACTGCCCGCTAGGTGATGCATACACTGATGTACTAGGAGCAAAATAGCATATAGCAATGTAGAGATATCTGCCCGTCTCTGCCCTCAGTCTAACCCACATGTACCTAGCCTGCTCATCTCTGCGGACTATATGTATTAGTGGTTGCAGCTCCTCCCTAAACAATATTGCCACTCCTCTTGAGCCCCGTCCTCTATGCTTTGAACGAGTCTCCTGTCTACAAGCTGTCTCCCATCGATATCCACTAACATGTGTCATGGATTGTCTAGGAGCCTAATGCGTCTCACAGTAGAAGATGATGTCCCTCCGCCTCGTCCATCTTCTTTTGAGAAACAAAGATATATTAAGCGTCTACTAAAGACCCAATGGGCCTATGAGACCAAAGTGATATAATAATGTCCATGTCATATCTCATCATGGAATGGAAAATAAAACAGAAAGAAAACATAAACATAGCTATCTCACTGGGGTGATACAAAACTGTCCATGGAAACTCATCATGGAATACTAAGAACATAAAAACCTGAGAGCAACATAGCAGCTCCGAGTAGATGGTATACCACTCTCCAAAATATCAAGCATGGGGCTAATGAGTATGGCCGAGCATGTCTTGGATCTGGGGCTAATGAGTATGGCCGAGCATGTCTTGGATCTGGAGCTGATGAGGTGATCGTGGTCGACGGGGGGCCCGAGGGCGTCCGGCACGCTGGAGTGCAGAGGCTCGGTCCGAGGTGACTCCTCTCGGGCGAGGTAGGTCCAAAGCAACTCGTGGAGGGTCCACAAGATCCACTATGTCGGTGTCCTCCACCTCTTGGGTCCGGAAGAAACTGGTGATTGTTGGCTGGCGAGGGAGGGGGCGGGGTGGTTGGGGCCGAAGCTCTCTCTCTCTCTCTCTCTCTCTCTCGATTTTATTAACGTCTTCCAAAAGACCGAACTCGGCCTATGAGACAAATCGGTGTACCTGTATGGGGTATCCTCTGTCATCCCAACAAAATGAAAAAGTACTAAACTAAAAAGCTGAATTTGGGTGTGCAATAAATACAATGAGTGGGGGGAGGGGATGGAGCTCTACTACTAGGAGAATGCAAAGCTATATGCATGGAGTATACAATCATGATATGCAACCTAGCTAGCTCCATCCTGTACCATACTGGGGGTATAAAATGGTATACATCAATGAAGGGGGTGTCTACAGCTCCCTGAAGAACATGCCTGGGTGTGCTCTGAAGCGAGCTAGTCGCTCCGCACCCTCTCTGTGAAACTGAGCTCTAATCTTTGTCATCTCTCTCTGGTATAGGCGTGGTGTCTGAAAGCCAGGTGTCCTCTGTCTCCTGCGGGCTCCGAGTGTCTTTGCTCTATGGAGAATAATTCCCTGCCGTGTAGGGGCTGGGAGTGGGATGGATCTCTGAAAAAATGTAGTAATCTGTGTCTGTCGTCCCCAGCTGTCTGAGCCTGTAATGATCTCTCTGTGGCGCTGCATGTCTAGAATGAATCTCCCCAGTATGCGTTGGTCTGCTGCCTCGAAGATCTGGCATAGGGAATGTGGCTCTTTGAATAAAATGGGATATCTCTCTCTCATGGCTGTATATGCTCTGCATCTGCATACATAATGCTCCTCACTCTCCACCTCCTCTCTGCACAATCTGCATACCCTCTCCTCTCGGGGGATCCGTGCTGCTCTGCCAGTCTCAATCTCCAATCGGTGTGATGAAACTCTAAGCTGACCAATAGCCACTCGGGAGCCGTGTGGTAAAAAGCCCTCCATGTATCTAGGCCTCTCTATAAATCCATCATCAGTGATACTCATGAAGTGATCTCTGTAGTATAGCATCTTCGGTGGAAGAGGCTGTGTAGGCGATATCCATGTCTCTCGTGTATAGAGCTGCCATAGGTCCTGTCTCAATACTCTGTTCCTCTCATTATGAGAGAGACAGATATGTGGTGCATCCCTGTCATACTGGAATGGTGGTAGATGATCCATGTCTAGGCCATGCTGTGAGAACCAATGTGTGACCTGTGCATACCATGATCCTCTGTCTCCTACCTCAGCCAGCTGTCTAGATGCCTCAAAAGCTCTGTATGACAATCTGTCCTGTGGCATCTCTCTGAATCTGTCTAGCAGGCATATGGTCTGAAATATGGCCTCTACCATCATAGGAGGCGCAACAAACTATGAGAGAGAGAGTGTGATACTTTGAGAAACAAAGATATATTAAGCGTCTACTAAAGACCCAATGGGCGTATGAGACCAAAGTGATATAATAATGTCCATGGCATAGCTCATCATGGAATGGAAAATAAAATAGAAAGAAAACATAAACATAGCTATCTCACTGGGGTGATACAAAGCTGTCCATGGAAACTCATCATGGAATACTAAGAACATAAAAACATGAGAGCAACATAGCAGCTTCGAGTAGATGGTATACCACTCTCCAAAATATCAAGCATGGGGCTAATGAGTATGGCCGAGAGGTCTCTCTCAGCTATGTCACGTGGAAAGGTAGCTCGATGGCGGTGGAGCATGTTCTGGATCTGGAGCTGATGAGGTGATCGTGGTCGACAAGGGGGCCGAGGGCGTCGGGCACGTTGGAGTGTAGAGGCTCGGTCCGAGGTAACTCCTCTTGGGCGAGGTAGGTTGAGAGCAGCTCGTGGAGGGTCGACAAGATCCACTATGTCGGTGTCCTCCACCTCCTGGGTCCGGAAGAAACTGGTGATTGTTGGCTGGCGAGGGAGGGGACAGGGTGGTTGGGGCCGAAGCTCTCTCAAGAAGGTGTCCCTATGTCTGTGGAGCTCAAGCAGGAGGAGGCCTAGGCAACGCTGGTCCTGGAAGTCAATGATCTTGGAGAGTGGACCAAGTCCCTCGTGAAATAGACAGTGAAACCTCCCGCGGATCTCATAGTATACTGGGCAGCGGTATATGTAATGCTTCTCCGTCTCAACCTCTGTGTGGCATAGTCGGCAGATCCTCTCCTCTCTGGGTCTCCGTATGAGCTTCCCGGCTCTGAAGATGCGCTCAGCTCTATTTGTCTCCACTCTGAGGCGGTTGGATGAAACCCGTATCTGGCCAATCGCAATCAACATGGCATGGGACGAGAGGGCCATTCTACATTACTGGGACCAGATAGAACAGTAGGTTGACTCAGGATAGCGCTCAGTCCTCGACAACAGCAGAGGTATTGTTTGTGGAGCCATCTGTGGGGCAGGTTGATCTGATGCCCACCAGTGTGGGGTTGGAATCATAGTCCGGTTGAGGAGGTAAGCGCTTTCTATGGCAATTCTGAAGATGGCACACCAGAGCGCATTTAAGCCGCACTCCTTGGCTAGATGGCTGTGATTCTGACATCTCGCACACCAAGTTCCCGATCGGATTTCTTGAGGGGTCTTTGCCCTGTCACTAGACAACTAAGCCAAACGCGTTTTTTTGGGGAGCAATTTCCAATGAGTGAATCTTCCTTTTTGGTGAGCACTTTTTTCCTCTCTCTCTCTCTACTCTCTTTGTAGTATGTATCTCTCTCCCTCACTCACATTCTCTCCTCTCCATACCCAATCCCTACACTCCCTCTCTCTCTATTGTCCCACTCTATCTCTCTCTCACTCCCTAATTTACACTCTCCCTTTCCCCCTCTCTCCAACACACCACCTCTCTCTCCCCGTCACTTATTCTTCCACACCCTTATAACAAAATGTTAGTACAACGATCCAGAAGCCACAAACTGAAGGAGTGCTGAAGTGACGTGAACCTGCGCTGCTGCCCCCTGCCCTCTGTTGCCTCTGCCTGCTCCTTTGCTGCTCCCGCCTACCTCTGCTGCCTTCGCCTGCCCTTCTGCAACCCCCCGCTTGTCCCTCTGCAGCAGCAGCCTTCGCTAGCCTTTCCTCAATCCTCACCAGCCCTTTGCTAGCCTTTTAGTCCCCGCCTGCCCTTCAGCTGCCCCCACCAACCCCTTTGCTGCCCCCTGCCTACCCTTCAGCTGCCCTCGCTAGCCCCTGTATTGCCCCCTGCTTGCCTTCACCTGCCCCCTTTGCTGCCCCCACCAGCCCCCCTTTTGCTGCTCTGCCTCCCCCTTTGCTGCCCGCTGCCCCTTGCCTTCTTCAGTCCCCGCGTTTGCTCCTCTGATGGCCCCGCCTGCCCCTCTGTTCCCACCGCGCAATGAATTCATGGGTGCTAGCAGCGGAAGTAGCACTTCTTACTACGCGGGGCAGGGTCGTTCACTCGGGGCCTCACCCACGGATATCCGGACAAGAGACTAATCCCTCGGTTCTTCCAAAACCAAACCCGGAAAAACTTCCCTCGCCCAGAAAGCACGGGCGATTCCTCCAGGATAATTTTACTCTAACGTAGTCACGAAAAACTCTGGAACGTCCCCGCCGTCCCTACCCCGTTTCGGATCGAATTCGCGTCTCGGGACAGCGGTTCCGCATCCCGGCCTGCCGTCCCCTCCGTCCCTTGTGACTATGATGCAAGGTTGGGTCACACCTTTGATGTCATGTGCATGACATGTACATGCTGGTCCCTGAGCTAATCCTTGAAGGGCAGCAAAATAAACAGAAATTTAGGGCATGAGCCAGGCTCAAATGTATGCAAGAGAACCCCGAAAAGGAGTAGAGGGCTGTTGGCTCCAACTACTGTAGCTGGCCAACATAGATACTGGACAGCAGGTCGGCCAGGCCTCTTGCATGTGGTGAGCCTATAAAAGGCTAAGCCAAGATCGTAGCTAGACATTCAGTCCCCTAGGGATTGAATCAGAAGGATGGGACTCTTTTTGAGTCAAGAACACCTTTTGAAGGGGCAGCATATGGCTAGCCAGATTGTACACGTTTTTGTACTAAATTGAATATATGGAAACTTAGCTCTCTCTCTCTTCTCTCCATCTCTTGGTTGCGTTTTGCGTCAGCATGTTCCCGGAAGGTGTTTAGGGCCGAAAGAAGACTCCCAGAGCTTCCGCATGTGACATTGGTATCAGAGCTTCAGGCTATTTCTGAGATATTGTTGCAGCCCATGTCCCACCCACCCTTATTGCATCGTGCATGGATGAAACCGTTGCCGGTGTCTTGATCTTTTGGTGGTTTGGTGACTAGGTAACATTGTATCAGTATCAGGTTCGGCAAGGCTAAACATTGATGGTGTCCCAAATGAAGGTGCACAGTCCAAGGAGAGTAACACAAGACATGGAAGAAGTTCCAAGGAGGTTGGTTGGTGGTGTTCCACAAGACCCACGGGGAATGGTAGTCCTGTGAGTCGGATGCCACTTGGGGCATATTAGGAAGGGCTTTCAAGCAATGGTTCCAAGGGAGGATGATCTCTAAGGAGTGGAGTGAGAGTGCCAGACTCAATACTCAGGAAAAGAAGACCAAAGAAAGTGTTCAGGGACAGGGCAAGAAGGCAAGGAGACAAGGTGGAACAGATGCACTGATCTTTGTCAGATTTGGAGTGGATTTGGAGATGGAGCAGAGTTTTCAGTGAAAAGGTTGCCCCAGGAAGGGAAGGATGACAGGTTTGGGAATCCATGACGAGACAAGGGGATGATGACAGTCATTCAGGGTTAGAAATTGGATCCCATCATCAAGCTTAGGAAGGGGGGGGGGGGGGGGGGGGGGATGACATGTACATGCTAATCCCTGAAGGGCAGCATAATAAACAGAAATTTAGGGCATGAGCCAGGCTCACATGTGTGCAGGAGAGCTCTGAAAAGGACTAGAGGGCTGTTGGCCTGCAGCTACTATAGATGGCAGACAGGAGGTCGGCCAGGCCTCTTGCATGTGGTGACTCAGTCCCCTAGGGATTGACTCAGTAGGATATGACTCTTTTTGAGTCAAGAACACCTTTTGAAGGCGTAGCCTATGGCTAGCCAGATTGTACACCTTTTTGTACTATATTGAATATACGGAAACTCATCTATCTCTTTCTCTTCTCTTCATCTCTTGCTTGTGTTTTGCATCAGCATGTTTCAGGAAGGTGTTTAGGACTGAAAGAAGACTCTCAAAGCTTCTGCATGTGATATCTGCATATCATAAATGTGGTGTCCAGATCCCTGCCCTCAAAAAGTATTTGTGGACCAGACTGAGTGAGCCAAGCAATAGCACCCCAAGTAACATAAATGGTCTCTCTCCTCAATTTGCTTATAAGGTGAGCTATAGAGCTCCAAATCCTTTGAGCAGCTCTACACCTCCATATGCAATGTTGTATTGGGCAAGAGGGGTGTGCTCCAAAAATAGCCCTCCACTGATTAATGGGGAGGGTCACCTTGTAAGAATAACCAAAAGAAGTGGGAGATCTGGCTCCTCGTGTATGAGTGCCAACGTTTGTTCCAGAGTCTATTTTGAAGCGATGGGGTGTTGTCATAACTCTCCCAATGCGGCCTGAGTGTAGTTGTCCTCTGAATGTGTCCAAGTAGAAGGAGCCTAGCATTATAGGTTGTATCTGAAAAAAGGCTGACTTCATAAGATTGGCTGCATCAATCTACTCCCACTCACCTTGATCCCATTGAAGATATCTGATAGAATATCAAGTGGAGGGTCAACATGCCAATGCTTTCCTGAGTGACTAAGTACTCTCACTCGATGAAGGGCAATGCCAGGAATAGTCTCCTTCGTGTCGCATTTCATCAATCTCCATCTTGGCTGGATAGAATAAAAACACGATTACCCTACTCATCTTGATCTAGTAAGGCTAATACCTGTAATGACACTTGTCCAAGAGAAAACACTGAGCTACCTAGGATGATGTTGATCGTGAAATGTGTCAGTAATCCACTCATGAGGTATAGCTGTATCGATTTGATCGATCCGTCTAAGACTCCCATTGAGGTGTTGGGTGGATGCAAGTCTTTGATCCATAGGAAGACTTTTAAAAGTCTTCCAAGCAATAACTGTCGAAGCACATCTCTCCCATCAATCGTGATTGATCACCCTTAGATTGAAGTTTGTTTTGGTTTGTGGTTGCTTTTTATATGTTATTGCTAATTTCATTCTAGAGTTGGTTGTGTATAGCTTGTGTGCATCACATTGGAAAGTCCTCTAATTGTTCAAAAAAAATTCACCTCCTCAACTATTTTTAAAAAATAAAATAAAAATAAAAGGACCTGAGTTCCTAATAACAAGTTTAATTATTTCAGGAAGCCCACAGCTTTCTATTCCTACAATTGGGAGTGATCAATTGATTTATGCTTGTGCAAATAATGAGGTGGTTGCTTTTTGGGGGAATGGGACTTTGGCATGGAGTGCTGTCATGAATCAAACCTGCCAAACAGGAGTCACTCCAGTGATTGATTATGAAGGAAGGGTAGGTCATTTTTTGAGCGAGCTTTTTCTTAAAGATTTTATAAGAACATTATAAAGAATGAAGGCACGTACCACCTTTTAAATCAGTAATGCTCTACTCAATATTCTTTTGTGTATTATACATGACTATATCGGACACACATACACACACATGGACATGGATTCTAGTAATAGCGAATGACCTTTCTTTGCATTAAAACTAGTTGTTTTTAGTTGATTTTTTCTCAAGGTGACGAATAGGAGAGGGTATGCGTTGTATCAGACTGGATGAAGGAAAGGGTATTTGTATGATATGTGTGAGTGCTTTCAATAGCCTCTGTAGATTTGGCTCTCCAAATTATTCGAACTCTCAAACTCCCTATATTCTCTTAAGCGGAGCGGAGTCTAATGCAGATGATGTGCTCTGAAGGGAGAATAAGGATGTAACATGTGCGCGCGCATGAGCATGCTCGGTTTTTTTTTTCCCCTTTCAGAAAGAGACTTCTATTAAGTATGAGAAAAACATACAACAATCATAGCTATAAGTCGGAAAAGAATAGAATCACCCCAATATGTAAGGTGATTTCAACCACTGAGGAGCATCTATGATGCCATGTAAGACCTGTGGTACTAGAGGAAAAGAAGATGCCATGGTCCCATTCCCGCATAAATATCACACGCTTTGCCTGCGCAGAACGAGAGGGCCCCTAAATGCGAGCCCAAGTAGCCATAAGAGTGTGGATGATATCACCCCATATAGTACTAATGCACTGAGACCCAAAAATCTCGACACCCTCAATAGTCTCCGTGCATCTAGCTCTCCAGATCTGCCATGCTGTAATACTGGCAATAATCTCCCAACTGGTGTCAATCCTCTGTCTAGGGGGTGTATAATCAGAGTGAGGAACATCCTGCAATAAACCATGCTGGGCAATACCTCTACGAATGAAAAAGCAGAATTTGTACCACTGCCCTCATAAAAAAACTGCGGACCGGACTGGGAGAGCCAAGCAACTGCCCCCCAAGTCACCTGCATGGCTCGGCCACTCAGCTTTCCCATAAGTTGGGCTATAGGACCCCAAATCTGCTGTGCAATGCTGCATCCCCATAGACAATGTTGTACGGACTCCGAATCTAGCGCACATCTAGGACAGGAAGGTGCTACACCGAAAATTGATCTCCACTGATTGGTGGGGAGACCACGATGTAAGAATAACCAAAAGAAATGAGAGATCTGGCTCCTTCTGTATGAGTGCCAAAGTCTATGCCAATATCTGCGCTGTATCACTGGAGAAATCTCTCGAGTGAGGAGAAGCCTGGCATTCCGAACAGTGAAATTGAAAAAAGGAAGGCTTTTCAAAGGATCGAAGGCATCAATCCACTCCCACACTCCTGGATCCCACTGAAGATATCTGATAGGACTGCCACCATATAGCCACAAACACCAAGAGCCATGAGTCACTATCTGAGGAGAAGGGTCAATATACGAGTGCTTCCCCGAGCGACCAACAATCCTCACTGGACTAAGCCTAGTATTTGGGATGATCTCCTCCATACTACATCTCCTCAATCTCCCACCACGCATGATAGAATAAATGAGGCAACCTCTATTCTCCTAGCGTGGGATAGCAATGACCTGCATAGGTATGCCTATCCTCGAAAAAACTCCCAGCCAACTCGGATGAGAGTCTCCGTGAAAGGTCCCAGAAAGCCACTCATGTGGAATAGCTGCATCAATCTGATCAATACAAATGCAAGAGCCCCTAAGATGCTGAGTGGATGCAACTCTCCGATCCTCCGGAAGACTCTTAAAGGTCTTCCAAGCAAGAACTGTGTATGCGCATCTCTCCCAACCTGACCATTGCATATAACGAGATGCACCAAGTGGCCGACCAGCCTCATCCCTAATGAACTCGTTCCACATAATAGGTTGTCGGTCAGCCTCGTCCAAAGACCTAGGAAGCCTTTGTCGCAAAAAATATATCATGCTTCTCCATGCTCTGACAGGCTGCAATAAGAGGGGAAGATGGTGCCCTAATATCAGCCTCTGTGAACAAAAAAACGTGTGCTGGGCATCCAGTCTCTCCCGACCCTGGGTGTACATCTAGAAATTTGAAACAAGAAAAAATCCTTCCAAGGCTCAGTGCCTGGTAGGAAACCTCTGACCACAAGTTTGCAAAGCAACATCCTGCACTGAACATCCGGATCGATAATATTCAAGCCCCCCTCTCTTTTGGGCTGAATAAGTGTGAGCCAAGCTACCCTGGCACGAGTGTCTGAGGTGCCATCCAAGCCCGACCAGAGAAAATTGCGGATCAATCTCCGCAATTGGCCAATGCACGCACGAGAGAAGCACCAACAAGAAGAGGCAATAAACCAAGCTGAGGCAAGCAAAACCTGATTAGCCACCAAAGCTCTGGAGGCTAAATCTAATCTCTTGGAGCTCCAATGGAGGAGCTTCTTTCGGATACTCATAAGTACCGGAGCAAACTGCTGTGCAGGAGAAATATCAATCCCAACTTGGCATCCCAAATATCTAGCAGTGCATCCTCTGCTGATCCAAGTAAAACCAAGCTCTGCACCCCAATCAACTCTCGGTGAATCACTAACCCAAAAACCAACAGATTTGAGTCTGGCACTCTCACTCCACCCCTTGGAGGATCATCCTCCCTTGAAGTTGTTTCTTGAAAGCCTTTCCTGGTGTGCCCCAAGTGGCACCTGATTCACAGGATTGCCAATCTCCTTGGGTCTTGTGGAACACCACCGTTGAATGAATCAACTAATGAGCAAGTCATGTCTTATATAGGCCCTTGAATCCCTTATGGACTGGCTGAATTGGTAATAGGAAAAAAGAAGAAAGTTGGAAATGGGAAGGAAGCCCTTGAAAATCCAACATCTACAAAACCAAAACGTGGTAACTAACATCTAGTACACCATTACTTTGCATTCCTCTTCTTTCTTATATACTAAACTTTAAAATGCATTGGTTATTTATAGAAATGGAACCAGGCAAATCTTTCAGAAGTTCCCTTAATCTCCAAGGCACTGAACTTAAAGAAGGTAGAAACCTACATTTTTTTCGTACTATTTTGCTTAATTAGTGATCATATTACCTAATAGAGAGTGTTTTTCCTTGTCTAGATAAAAAGTCAAGTGATATGCTATTATTTGATTTTTTGCAAAGAAGTAAAACTGACAGGAGTTCCATGTTTTCCATGATATGTTCAATAAACCCCTAGATTATGCAAAGATAATTGATCAGCACAGTGATTTCCTAGGGGAATGTCTTCATGTTTTCAAGAATCTTACATGTGAAGGAAGTATATACATTGGAGATAGAGGCTTTGTGCATATCACACATATGTAGAGAAGGGAGAGAAAATAATGGTGAATAAGAAGTATGATATTTTTCAAGAGAGTGAAGGCAAAATGTGGCCTTCATCCAAGGAGTTGCAAGATTTTAGAGGAGAACCTTGCTTTTGTAATTTTTCTTTGGTGCGATGAAAATTTCAAAAAAGTAAAAGCTTTGCGACTAATCTTCTTTTCTTTTGTAGACTCTTGAGCTCTGAGAGTAGCTTGTACGGTTCTCTGAATTTGATCACCGTCGAGATCTGAAGATGTAGCACTGACATGTCTATACCTCTTTTTGTGAGATAAGATGTCTTCTAAATCTATCCTCAACTTCTTCTCAGCAAGAATTTGCTTTTGAAGTGACTAAAGTTGTTCTTGAATGGTTGGGGGTAGAGGATAGTTTACCATTGTAGAAGAAGGAAGAAAAATAATATGAAAGTGCAGAAATAAAATAGGAAAAGTAACAAACTTATTTGAGTGTGGCTGTGCACTGCCGCTTCAATACTTCCCCGATTGTCTGGCCGTTGCCCAGCACACCATTGCCATGTTTTTAGCCAATTGTACTTTGTATCAAAAACGAAAAAAGGGGATAGGACACTGTTGTAGTACTTGAGGAGAACCTACATCAAATCAACAAAATCAACCAGCAGAAGGTATTTATCAGAGAAATTTTTGGGGTTTTTAAAATTTTTGCAAATCCAAATTAGCATTAATCCTAAATCCCCCATCATTTTTCGAAATTGAGGGCATACATCAAACATTAAAGGGTTGCGACAATCTCCTATAGCATCATTTTCAAAAAGCCCTAATTTTTGGAAAACCCTAATTTCAAAAAGTTCTAATTTTTGAAACCCTAATTTTTGGAAACACTAATTTTTGGGGCAATATATGCATGGGACTAGACATAGACATTGGATAAATTCCTCTATTAAGGCCTTTCCAATTTTAAAGCATATCATGGCTTCCCACTTGTTGCAGAGAAGGAGTGCAAAGAAGTGGTGTAAACATTGTGGGAAAAACAACCACAATGAAAAGAACTACCTTCACAAAAAGACAGATATCAGTGAGGAGAAAGAGCTTCCCATAGAGGAAGCAAACTATTATTATAATGATTGGGCTTTTTAAGTCCAAGATATGTGTTGTTTTTTGTTGAGGTGTGTGTTGTTTTCAATCGTATGTGTGTGAGCTTATCCTTGTTTGACCTTACCCATGGGATCCCCCATAATTAGCCTGTGAAACTAAAGCCATGTGATGTATCCTTGACCAGGAAAATTGGCATGAGAAACCATGTGTCTAGATTTGACACAAGTATGAGATAATTCCTTGAGGGGGGGTTTGTTGGGAATCAAGGTCTTACTTGTGTGTGAACTCACTCTTATCAGTGAGGTAGTGTGTGTGTGAACCACCCCTTAGAGAGGGTATCAATAATATCTAGATATTTGTGTGCTATGACATAAGCAGTGATGTCAGGAGGAGAACCTTTCTAACCTACAACGGTACTTAAACTTCATTGAATCAATCAATCAATAGTCACATCATTGAGTTGTGTACTTCTCTCTCTTTCTAAGAGTTTTGTTCTCTTTTAACTCTCTCTCCTTCATTGTTTGCTGTTTACACTCCATAGCCATGTATCTCTTCGACCCTCGATAGCGACAGGTTTACCTTGAAATTCAACAAAACTTTCTATTATATGGCTGCAAATTGTTGATTTCAGGCACTTCAACTAGCATTGAATGCTCTCATTTGACCCTCATCTACCTAGTTATAGGTTCCTTTAGGGCTGGTTGGCTGATTAGGGTTGGTCGGCAACTATACCAATGAAGGAACTCAGCTGTTAGGGTTAGGGTTTGGAAGGTACTTCAGCAAAAACGTAAGAGGCAGATAGAGGAACACGACTACTCTTGTATTCAGTAGTGATAAAAGTGAAGTACAATAGCCACATAAAGAAGTGACCTAATAGATGTGTTCACATGGTCCGGCCATAAAGTGTGCCAAGTGGACCAAATCACTTATAAACTATTATAAGTGAAACTAAGCTAAAACTGGGAGAAAAAACCTCCACTAACTGAAGTAAAAAGTGCCCGAGTAACCTACTGATGACCACTAGCACTCCTCTGGGTGCATACACAGCATAAAACCCAACAAACCCCCCCTGGAGTGATATTCATCCACTAGAAGGAAACAAATTTAAAGCAGTGCGGAATGCTTCGAATTTCGGACGTGGTAATGCCTTGGTGAAGATGTTTGTCACATTTTGATCTGTAGGACAGTAGATCAGACTGATATCACCTGCCTGGAGTCTCTCCCGAACAAAATGATAGTGAATCTCAATGTGTTTCGTGCGAGCATGAAACACAAGATTCCTGGCCACGGCAATGGCACTCTGACTATCAGTATAGATAGGTGTAGGCTCCTCCACTGAAATATCCATATCAGTCATGAGACGACGCACCCAGACACACTCAACAGTAGTAGTGTAGGCTGCTCTGTACTCTGCCTCACAAGACGAAGTGGCCACTGTGGTCTGTTTCTTGCTTAGGCAAGAAATACATGAAGAGCCAAGAAAGAAACAATTGCCACTAGTGGAATGTTTGGTATCGAAATCACCAGCCCAATCTGAATCGCTGTAAGCATATAACTGCATGTCACCCCCCTCAGGATAAAGCAATCCAAGAGACAAGGTACCCTCCAAATACCGGAATACACGCTTCACAGCTTGCCAATGTGACAATCGCGGGCTGTGCATGAATCTGCTCAACTGAGATACGGCATACTGAATATCTGGCCGTGTAGTACACAAGTAAATAAGGCACCCAACAGCCTGAGCATATGTAGTGGCATCAAAAGAAATACTGTCATCTTGTAGTGACAGTTTCATCCCAGGCTCCATAGGAGTGCTAATAGGCTTGCAATCCTGAAATTTAAACTACTCCAGAAGTTTAGCAACATACCGAGATTGCAACAACCCAATGCCTCTGTTATCCTGCACAAACTGTATGCCCAAACAGTAGTGTACGAGCCACAAATCAGACATGTCAAATGTCTGTTTTGCAGTCTCTCTTTAAAAGCTGCAATTTTGTCATCTTTTGATCCCATGAGCAAAAGATCATCTACATAAAGACTGATGACCAGCAGATGTTTCTCTTCTTTCTTTACATACAAAGTGGCTTTTGATGGACTGTTCACAAAGCCTTGAGTGAGGAGGAAAGCATCTATCTTTGCATACCAAGCTCGTGGAGCTTGTTTCAAACCATACAAGGCCTTTTTCAGCCTGCATACTTTCCCTTCATGACCATGTTCTGCAAAACCTATGGGCTGATGTACATAAACTTCCTCCTCGAGGTCCCCATGTAGAAAAGCAGTCTTGATGTCCAACTAGTGAACAACCCAACCACGATATGCAGCCAATGCAATGACACACCTAAGTGTCGACATACGGGATGTAGGAGCAAATGTCTCCTCATAATCAATGCCCTTCTTCTGTGCATAGCCCTTTGCAACTAGACGGGCTTTGTACCTGTCAATGGATCCATCTACATGTCTTTTCAACTTATAGACCCACTTAGTACCAATGGCTTTCTTGCCTTTGGGCAGATCAACTAAATCCCATGTTTGATTCCTTTTAATAGAATCAAGCTCATCCTGCATGGCTTTATTCCAATGCACATTGTCTCGTGCATCCACAAATGAATCAGGCTCATCATCATCCTGTAAACTGGCTGCCATAACCATATTCAAATCCATGATGTGTGCATGCTCATTGGTCCGGGTCTCCCTACGAGTACGACCAGCAAGAGGACCCTCTAGATGGCTGTCCTGTAATGTCCTCAATTATCATCTGGGTATGTGTCTGACCTGTGGTGCCTGCTGCCCCATATTTGGCTCAACTTCTGGCTCAATTTGCTGCTGAATTTCTGCACCACCTTCATGATTGGCTGGCTGTCCTGTACCCTCATGGGTTGGATCACCAACTGTGGAATGAAACTCCATAGGTAGTAGACCTTCACACACATCATTTTCAGCCTGATTTACATCATAACCAGTGATGGATATTTCTGATTTTTCATCAAAAATCACTTCCCGACTAGTGAATATCTTCTTGGATAGTGGGTCATATAACCGGTAGCCCTTGCTCTCACGGCTGTACCCAACAAAAATGCATTTTGTGGCTTTATCATCCAACTTCCTCCTCAACTCTTTGGGTATGTGTGCATATGCAAGACACCCAAAAGTACGAAAATGTGATACCGAAGGCTTGCGGCCATGCCAAGCCTCAAAAGGAGTAATCGAAACCAATGCCTTTGTGGGACATCGATTCAAAATATGACAAGCACACATAACAGCTTCCACCCAAAAGATATGTGGTAGCTTCTTTGCCTTTAACATACATCTGGCCATCTCCATGAGTGACCGATTCTTCCTTTCTGCAACCCCATTCTGCTGTGGAGTAGAAGGAGTAGTATACTGATGTTTGATACCTCTACTCTCAAGAAAGGAATTCAACATGTGTGACATATATTCCCCCCCTCTGTCAGAACGGAGAGTCTTAACCTTGCATCCTGACTCTGTTTCAGCAAGTGCTACAAAGGCCAAAAATGCATCATATACCTGTGATTTCTGTGTCAACGGATAGACCCAGCATATACGAGAGAAGTCATCAATAAATGTAGCAAAATAGAAGCAACCTCCTAATGACTTCGTCTGCATGGAACCACAAAGATCACTATGTATAAGCTGCAACTTTGCGGTTGCTCGTAGAGCCTGATCACGTGGGAAGGAAAAACCGATGCATTTTTCGCAAAATACATCCTTCACATATGTGGTCTGGAGGCTTCTCCATAAGAGGTAGGTCTGTGAACATGTTATGTCGCTGCATAAGCATAAGACTACCAAAATTTACATGCCCCATGCGAGCATGCCATAACTCCGCATCAACCATAGCTGGAGTAAGAGTGAATGCATTATAAGCAGACTGATCCATTGGCTGAAATGCATCCAACTGATAAAGTCCATGACATAATGTACTAGTAAGCATCAAGGTCAAAGCATTAGCTTTGTCTCTGACCATGCATTTGTCATCATCAAAGTGGACTTGCATACCACAGTGTGCTAAAGAAGAAATGGACAACAAATTCTTCTTTATCCCTGGTACATATAAGGCATCTGTAAGGCGAAGAATAGAGCCATCAATGGCTGTGAGCTAAATCTCCCCAATGCCACGAACTGGATATGAAGCATTATTGGCACACTGAACAGTTTTGCCAACAGGGGCAGGGCCTACATGACAAAACAAATCCCTGCGAGATGTGATATGCTTTGAAGCACCACTATCAAAATACCAAGTACATGCATGCTCTGTCACACTGAGTGCCTGTGAAGACCAAGAGGCATCAAGCTGCATGTGTAGAAATAGTAATCCCTGTCCTCAACAAAAGAAGCAGTCTCCGGAGGAGCTTTAGAGGCATCATTTACAGACATCCCAGATTCCTTTGCCTTCTCTTTGGCAATCCTCTTTCTACACTCTGTGTGTAGGGACCTGGCTTCTTACAGTAATGGCATTTTCCCTTCTTCTTGGGCTGTCCATCACCTTTCTTGGTATCCTGAGATGAACCACCATCTCTTGAATTCTGATTTGAACTCTTTGGCTGAGATTTGCCTTTCCCTTTTTGACCTGTAGTAAATGCTTGTTCAGCACTTGTGTTCATATTTATATTCTTTCTGATCTGCTCTTCTTGTAGCAAGAGAGCAAGAAGTTCCTGATACTTAAGGGGTTCAACAGCATTCCTCATGCTGAGGTTCAAAGAGGTATGAAAAGCCAAGTAAGACCTTGGCAAAGAGTTCAATATGGTGGGGACAAGCTGTGTCTCAGGAATAATCTCATCCAGATTGATGAGTTGCTCTCTCAAATCCTACAGCTTGTTCAAGTGGCTAGACATATCATCTCCTTCATGCATTTTCTGATTTTCCAGCTCTCTTTTCAAAAACGAGATCCGAGCCTCATTATGAGCAGCATACATCTGCTCCAAAGTCACCCATGCATTCCGTGAAGAGCCAGCTGAACGAATATGAGGTATAATAGACCTCTGTACTGACAATGCAATAAGTGACAAGGCTTGTGCATCTCTGGCATCCCATGTCTTTTGAGCATTTGTTCTTTGAACAGGCAATGGCTGACCTGGTGCCTGTACCTGTTGTCCTCGTCCACGAGCACCCCCTTGGGGAGGAGTCTCTGGAGCCAATGGACCTGGACGTGGTTCATCACCACTAACAAAATCCCAAAGACCTTTTGCCACGAGCACATTTCTCAGCATAAAACTCCACAAGGAGTAGTTCATGCCATCCAACTTGTCTTCCTTAGACAAATACGTGAATACATCACTCTGCTGTTGATTTGCCATTATGCCAATGCACAATGTTGTACCTGTGTATCAAAAAACCCAATAGCAACAATCCTGAAAGCAACTGTACTCCACTGAATACAGCTAACCCAAATATGCCTGCACTCTCAATCCTCTGAATGTGCAAAACAATGCACCACTTACTGAGTAGAGCAGCAAAAATGGCTTACACAGTGCCAAAATGCCCAAAAATGCCCAAAGTTACTGCACCCAAAACCTTGCAAAAAACCTGTAGAGATTTCTTTGCAAGAAAATCTGCCTGTATCTGCCAGAAAATTTTCACAGAGAAAATGCCCAAATTTCAAAACTTGTAAAGCTTACCACAACTGTGATTTTTGCAGGTACAAGTCGACTGTAGGTAAACAACAGTTCGAAGCAGGCGGCGCAGCAGGTTCTGGTTTGCTGTACGGAGCAGGTACAGTCGACTGTATTGTGCAGGTACACGCAGCAGGTACTGTACGGAAACAACAGTCGATTGGTTGGCTTCAGGTATGCGCAACAGGTACTGGACTGTTGTACGGTGCAGGTACGGATGACTGTACAGCTACAGTACTGTACGGTGACTGTACGGAGCAGACTGCTGTACAGAGCAGTGTACGGAGCAGAAGCGGTTGCTGGTCGACTGTAGACTGTACGGAACAGCAGCAGGTACAGGTCGACTGCAGGTTGTACAAGACAGCAGTACGGAAACAGTCGGCTGGCTGCGCAGGACTGTACGGGCAGTTGACGGCGAGGGCAGCTGGTGGCGTGGAACAGTACGGGCAGGGCAGGCCAACCTGGAGGCTCTGATACCAAATGAAGGAACTCAGCTGTTAGGATTACGGTTTGGAAGGTACTTAAGCAAAAACGTAAGAGCCAGAGAGAGGAACACGAGTACTCTTGTATTCAATAGTGATAAAAGTGAAGTACAATAGCCACATAAAGAAGTGACCTAATAGATGTGTTCACATGGTCCGGCCATATAGTGTGCCAGGTGGACCAAATCACTTATAAACTATTATAAGTGAAACTAAGCTAAAACTGGGGGAAAAAAACCTCCACTAACTGAAGTAAAAAGTGCCCCAGTAACCTACTGATGATCACTAGCACTCCTCTTGGTGCATACACAGCATAAAACCCAACAACCTGTAGGAAATATGAAAGCAAGAGCAAAACTAGAAATGAAACAAAACAAATGGAAGACAAAGAGTTACCTTGAGATGAGTGTAGACAAGACACAAGATTGATACTTTCATTGATGTGACACCTACAATATATAGGTGAGAAGTACAAGATTGAGTAGACTGACTTATGGGATAAATGTAGAGGTGCCACATGGCACTAGACTCAAGACACAAAGACTTAAGTGAAACTAGACTAGAAATAGTACACCTAGTGTGCACTTATTTCCAACACCCTCCTTAAGTGGACACTAGGAGGAAGACAAAAAAGACAAGACTAGAAGATAGACATAAAGACTGATAGACTGAGAGACAAGACATGAGAGACAAAAGATCCTGAGACACCCCTCCTCAAGTGATATCCTCATATGGGTCCACAAGGGTAGGGACAAGATGGATCTAAAACAAGACACAGTCAGATTGATAGACAGATAGACAGACAACAGATAGATAGACAGACAAGACTAGATAGACAGAAGACTGACTGTAGACAAACAGATGGACCTTGAAGACAACCCCTCCTCAAGGGCAATCGCTGCCTCTTGGGTAGGGACAAGAGAGAGGTCAAAAAGCATGATGAGTAAGAGACTAGAACCCCTTGACCTACATCATCGGTGGTCAAAGTGGTAGACAAGAAAGGTGAAGTAATCAGAAAGCCCATTCCTCATCATGTGAGGAATGAACAGCAAGATCTGCTGTTGTAGATGCTGCAGCAACATGTGCTGAGGCAGATGCAGGGGCTGATGTAGAGGTTTTAGAGTAGCAGTCCTTCTCCCGGTGATTATCACGGCCACAAATGGTGCATGGATGAGCCTTGAAGCAGTCCTTCTCCATATGATTAGTTTTTCCACAATGGGGGCAAGGCTTTCTTACCTTAGAACCTCCTTTCTTTGCTAAAAATGCAGTGTCAGTTACCTTCTGTTGTTTTGTTCTTTCCTCTTCTTGGAGAGCATTGATGATACCTTCAAGAGTAGGATTATTGTGATACTTGAAGGTAGTGACAAGAGTAGCATAGGTGTCAGGTAAGCTTTTGAGAAGCACAGCAATAGCAATATCTTCGGAGATGGGGGACTTCACTGATGCAAGCTGAACCATAAGACTGCGAAAATAATTGACATGAGAGGCTATAGTAGCTCCCTCCTGCATATATAGATCAAAGAATGAGATCATAAGTGCAATCTTAGAGTTTTTAGAGCGGGGTCCAAACAGGGTATCCAAAGTGATCCATGCTCGAGAAGCAGACTGTATGTCGGAGATGTGGTGAATGTAATCATCTCCAAGACCGAGCAAGATGATAGCATAGGCTTTGTCATTCTTGGCAGTGGGAGCATAAGTGATAACTTGCTCAATGTCGGAATCTTCGGGAGTAGCATGATGAACAACATCCCACAGGGCTTCTTTCATAAGATGGCACTTGATTTTGATTTGCCAAGTATGAAAGTTGGACCCATTGAATTTGTCGATAGACATGAGAGAATGGGTAGAAGATGCCATGTGGGAAGGTCTTACCTCTTGCTAATGATGCAAGGGCAGTGTCTATTCCCTTACAAGAGAGAGTTCAGTTTTGAATTATTTTTGAAGAAAAATAGAACTGAAAATATTGAAGCATACCACTTTGGTTTTTTTCTCAGGTCTTCCACCCTTTCAGGGGTAACCCGAGAGAGAGAGAAAGAGAGAGAGAGCTGCGAACAGAGATTTTTGCAAATAGAGAAAGATGTAGTACAGGGCCACGATACCTAGAGAGACCGGAGAGCAGAGGTGGAGACTTTGTTGCAGAACCTCGGGCAGCTCCTGGAGAAGTGCAGCCTGTTGAAGAAGATGGTGCAGAATTCAGGAGCAGTACGGGGGGCAGGAGCAGATGTCGGGGCAACACAAGTGCTGCTCATCCATGTATAGCTGCAGGTATGGAGTGATGCGCAGCCTGTAGAGGGTGAAGCGCAGGCAGCAGCAACTGTAAACAGGCCAACGCAGGCAGCAAAAACTGGCGCAGAAAATGGCGTCTTCCAGAGCAGCTGCGCAGGTCCAACCTTGATGAAGAGAGCAGCTCTTGATGAAGAGAGCAGCTGCGCAGGTCCAACCTTGATGAAGAAGTATAGAAAAGGGGGGGCAGCAGATGTAGAGGCTTGCGCAGCAAATGGCGGGGCAGAAATGGGAGTGGCAAGACTAGAGGAGCAAACCTAGCTCTGATACCATGTAGGAAATATGAAAGCAAGAGCAAAACTAGAAATGAAACAAAACAAATGGAAGACAAAGAGTTACCTTGAGATGAGTGTAGACAAGACACAAGATTGATACTTTCATTGATGTGACACCTACAATATATAGGTGAGAAGTACAAGATTGAGTAGACTGACTTATGGGATAAATGTAGAGGTGCCACATGGCACTAGACTCAAGACACAGACTTAAGTGAAACTAGACTAGAAATAGTACACCTAGTGTGCACTTATTTCCAACACAACCAACTATGCCCAACCTTACACATAGGCGATTAGTCTTGGGGTTTCTGGAGGAACTCATGGGCCTTCTGAATGGTGCCTATCCAGCCCCCAAACCTACCTTTGAACCCGATGACCATGTGCACATGGCACTCACGTAAGTGATGCATGTGACAATCTCCTCTTGGTTATCTTGGAGCACAAGGGAACATGATTACACCTTTTGTCTAGTTCAATAGGAGGCTCAATGGTGACTCCTGTAAGTGCTATAACATGGGCAACTCCTTTGGATGAGGACTCACATCATGCTCCATTACATTGAACTCGAAGAATGAAACTAGATGACTTTGGGCTATGGGTGCTTCCACCAACTCTAGGTTATATTGTGTGTCTTTGGAGACTTGTGTTGGGTTTGCAGAATCTAACAACTGCACCTCTTGGTTGACCTTGGGGATTGTCCCATGTGTCGTTGGAATCCTTGTGCCTTGGTCTTCCGCTTGCTCAATCTTCTTCGAGGAAACTCCTTACTACTAAGTTTTAACCTCTGGTGAAGTCGCCATTGTGGTACCTTCAACAACTTTGATTGCATTTTCCAAAACTGCTTCTCTGGGTTGGATCTCACTTTGACATTCTTCCAGCTGCTTGTCCTTATACTCTCGGAAATCGTCATCCCATCTAAATTTTTACATCATGGAGATTATATCTTTGATCGTGTTGTTCCAAGTCTCTAACTCACACTAGGAGTAGGTTTTCAACTTGAGACCATATGCTCTCTGCCATGAAGAAAAAAAACCAGATTCTTTTTTTTTTTTCTCGAAAAAGAGACTTCTATCAAGTATGAAAAAATATACAAAAGGGAGATTTCAAACCAAACAAGGGGGAAAAATGTACATTTGGAAGCCTAGTACCTAGATGTAGACTTGCATAGACTCTCCCTCCTATGGTTGAGAATCTAAGCTACATGCATGCATGAGTCCCAAGCAAAGACCTATGCTTTGATACCAATATAACATGCGTGTGGAAGCGTGCTAGAGAAACGCTATTTGAATGTTGGTTAAGTTGATTAATGCTTATCACTTAATGCTACAATTACACAAAAAATAAGTCAAATAGACCTAATCTACTATACATATTGCAAATCATGAAGATGTACTTTGTTAGCTTGGATCTAACTCAAATCTTGACTCCTATCATGCTAGTGTTAATGCTACATGCATGAACAAAAGGTATTTGATGCTCCAAAGCTGTATAGGGCTGGAGCTTGTTGTGTTGTGGCTGCAAACTGGTGATCCAGGCACTTCCACTTCCGCTCTTGAATTAGACCTACCAGACTTGGCACTGAATGCTCTCGTATGACCCCCACTGAATATTTATACGTTGGTTGGCTGATTAGGGTGGGTTGGTTGGCTGCCAATTGTGCCATCGCTTTCCACACTTGAGGTGCTTGGTCTTGGGTGTCTTGACACTGGGACAGCTCATGGGCCTTTTGAATGGTGCCTATGTCTCATGAAGCAGATGGGGTACAATATGCTGGATTAAGCTTACAAAAATTCTTAGGTCCTGAGTTAGTGAGATGTGCAATAACTTCCAATGTAATATAATATGGGCCTTTGTCATATTTCTGACTATACACTTGTGGAGGAACATCATGGAAGGGTAGGTATATACTATAGACCTTGGTGTGTGTTCCAGACATGGTTTAGTACATGTGGAAGGACTCCATGGAAGGATTGAGATGCTGGTGTCTGGGGTAGTCATGGGAACTTGGAAAAGGAAAACAAACAGGGGAGCTAGAATGCTCCTGCAAATAGTACAAGGACACCGATTGGCCCCAAAACGCAGTGGCGCCCCTTGCGGTATTTCTTTACTTGATCAAATATGAGTACAAAGTACAACTTGTCGAATCCTTTACCAATAGGATCCCTTTTAGCTTTTCACCCAGGACTTTCCAAATAAGAACTCTTGTTATCACAGCGAAGCATTCCATAGACAAGGCACACCTATACAACACATCCCTGCTAGAAAAGGTCTTCCCCCTCTCTACCATGGATCCCACAACCCTTTCCCAATCAGCAGTAGTGTTGAACCAAACCACATGTCCTTCCTATAGTCACAGCTTGCATGTAACCTCGAGAAAACTAGAACCTGTTCACATGAATCCAGAGACATGCTTTCCACATGAAACCAAAGACCTGTATCTGATAAACCGTAGACTTGTATCCATAAACCATAGGACTGTTTCCTCGATACCAAAGTCTTGTTTCTTCTTGAAAGACCAATGTCTTGTTTCCATGACAGATAAATCCACATATACACCATCCAATCACGATGCCAAAAACCTAGAGAGAGAAAGATAGAGGATGTGTCAAGCCATCCCTGAATACACATATGTTCAAGACGAAGAGCAACACACATCTCTTCTAAGAACATCATCCTATGCATCTTAACTTGATCCTCTGTATCCAAATCTCGTAAACAAAACCTGCTTGTGAAGAGAGAGAGAGAGACCCCTTGGCTGTTATCCCCTCGGTGCCTCCTTCACCTCACCTTCTTCAAGAGAGATAGAGAGAGATCCACGCTGACTGCTTCCACACATGCAGCCACCTAGCGTAGAGGGCCTCCCATCTGACACTCGTCTGGCTGCCCAACTATCTGCAGAGAAATTCCTGCTTGACGCTTGCCTGGCTGCCCATTGCTGGTTGCCCATGGATGTAGTCGCCTGGTCGCTTTTTACTTGGTAGTAGCCCATGCTCAACCACCTAATCACCTGCCTAGCTGCCCATGTGTAGGAGGGCCCTGCTGTAGGCCATGTGCATCAGCACCTTGTTAGCGCCCAACAGCAGCAACTTCCGGCAGTAGCACTTGACGGCGGCGGCAGCAGCAGCACCCAGCGGCCAACAGCAGCGGTAGCAAGAGCATCAGCACGTCAACAACAGCCAACAGTAGCGGAAGTGATGATTGGCGGCGGCGGCGGCGGCGGCGGCTAGCGTAGCAGCGCTTGGCGGTCAGCAGCACTGCTGGCGGCGACAGCAGCTCCTGGTGGCGGCTGCAGCAGCAGTCGCCTGGCTCCTGTGGAGCAGCACCACCCGCCACCTGTAGCCATGAGTACAGCAGCGCCATCCCCTGAGGATCCATACCACGACCTCCACACGGCGACCTATTACGAATCTCCGCCACCTTCCTTATATAAAGAAACGATATGCTTTTTCTCAAAAACCCCAAAAGCCAAGGTTTAAAAATGCATGCTTTTCAAAATAAAAATAAAAATATTTTTAAGCATCAAAGGTTTAAAAACCTTATAAACAATATAATTCCCTTTTGTCTCCTTTCACACTTGGGTTGGCCACACTTATGAGTTTCCTTTTCACATTCAACTGATGCCTGTTCACACTTGTCCATCCGGTGCCCGTGCTCGTGCCCACCTGCTTGTTGTCCAGAGGGAAAAACACAGGGTCGTAACAGTTTTACAGTCTAAGAGCAATACAGATAGCAATGTTTTCGAGGCCATAGCTGCCTAGTTGGGGTATCCGAATCCCAAGGAATTGGCCTTGTCTTACTTGCTGGCAAAAGGAGAGATGAAGAAGAATGTGTCTCATCATGCCACTCATGCATATAGGAAAAATGGGGGAAAGACAAAGCTAAAACTGAAACTGAAATGAGAGCAAGACTAAAAAGAAACACAAAGCTTAGACATACCTTGAGATGAGTGTAGACAAGACACAAGATTGATGCTTTCATTGATGTGACACCTACAATATATAGGTGAGAAGTACAAGATAGAGCATGAGTGCATATGGGATAAATCCCTGAGTGCCACGTGGCATACACTGAGATGACCAAGACTAAAAGTACTCCTAGTGAGCACTTATTTCCAACACCCTCCTTAAGTGGACACTAGGAGGAAGACAAAAAGACAAGACTATGACATGACAAAAGATAAGACCAAGACAGAGAGACTAGACAAGGATTGAGAAACAAGCCAGAAGACAAGATGGACAAGACTAGAAGACAGAAGACAGACATAAAGACTGATAGACTGAGAGACAAGACATGACAGACAAAGATCCTGAGACACCCCTCCTCAAGTGATATCCTCATATGGGTCCACAAGGGTAGGGACAAGAGTGGATCATAGACAGACAGAGAGAGAGACAATCAGCCAGTAGAGTGGTCCCACAGAGAGAGAGACTTTCAGATAGATATGAGAGAGACTGACAAATAGAAGATAAATGGGGACATAGACAGAAAAATGCCAAGAGAATATGGGTAGCTAATCCACAAAAGAGAGGCATATAGACTGATAGACAGAGTGTCAGAGACATGTGACTTTAAGATCACACAAGATAGACACATAGACAGAGAGACTGACTGATTGTAGATAGACAGAGAGATGGACCTTGATAGATAATCCCTCCTCAAGGGCAATCCTCCTGCTAGAGTGGGTAATGCAGGGGTGCCTCTTGGATAGGGACAAGATAAGTCCATGTAGACAAATAAACATGATATTACCCCATGATCTACATCATTGGTGATCAATGGTGGTAGATAGCATGAAAAACATAGATAATTATGAGAGAGATGGGAAGGTCTTACCAGATTTGGCAGTGTCTAATCCCGTACAAGATAGAGAAGTAAATGAAATTCAGTATTGAGATTTTTTTTTTATTTTTTTTTTAATTTTTCAAGAGATAGGGAGTAGACAGACACTTGATTTCTGCTTTAAATTTACTGCTGTAGGTCTGGCTGGTCCAATGGACAGCTAACCCACATGATGAAGAAGAGAGTGGCATGGATGCAGATGATTGCAAACCCTAACATGGCAGCAGAGATGAGAATAGATCCGACATTGGCTTACCATGTAGGTTCTGATGAGGTAGGCGAAGACCCAAGCTGCAAGGAGGCCACAGAGCTTCTGTATATCGTGCAATCTGATGACATCGTGGTATACGTAGCAGCGGGTCTGCAGAAGGCGGTGTTGGCAGATGCCCACGCTGCAATCCACGCAGGAGATATTCCTCTTATTTTTCTTCAGATGAAGGTGATCGTTAACGCAAGCTGCAAAGAACTTCTCGGAAAGCAAAGCTTCTAGCCACTCTAGCTTCTGCGGCAAGTCGGCTGTCGTGAGCGTGTATCCCACCATGGCAACAAGGAGAGGACTGAATTGGGAAGAGTAGATTCCGCACGGTCCCAAATGAGGCGAAGGCCAGGCGAAGATGAGCTGGTTGAAAAACGATTGATGAGGGGGAGGCCGGTGCGCAGTGCATAAGAAAGAGAATGTTCGAAACTGAGACAGAAAGAGAGGGAGAGAGAGAGAGAGGGGCACATATACACAGGAGTTGAGGGCTAAACAGGGCCATAGCTGAAACGATGCGCAGAGAAAGAAGAAGCAGAATATGGCGTCTGTGTAGAAACAGGGTAGGTTTTCAAGCCTGCGAAGCGAGGCAGAGAGACAGAAGAAGAACGAGATATGGGAGGTGAAGGAGATGAAGAGGAGAGAGATGGCGCAGAAGCGAGCTTTGCTGTGGCATGCATTTGGACGGCCAACAGCAAAAGCGGCGGCCTGCTCTGATACCATATAGGAAAAATGGGGGAAAGACAAAGCTAAAACTGAAACTGAAATGAGAGCAAGACTAAAAGGAAACACAAAGCTTAGACATACCTTGAGATGAGTGTAGACAAGACACAAGATTGATGCTTTCATTGATGTGACACCTACAATATATAGGTGAGAAGTACAAGATAGAGCATGAGTGCATATGGGATAAATCCCTGAGTGCCACGTGGCATACACTGAGATGACCAAGACTAAAAGTACTCCTAGTGAGCACTTATTTCCAACAATGCAAAGGAGTCTGATGATGCCTCCTCTCATTCTCGTTATGCCTCTCGAAAACGAGAATACTCCAAGTATGAAGGCTCTTCTCATTCCCGGGGTAAGAGATACAGATTTGATTCCCCCGCCAGGTCACGTAGTAGGAAGAAGACCCGAGAATTTAAATAGGGAGATCAGGACATTAAGTTGGAAAATTTCCATGGAAAGATGGATTCTACGAAGGCTCTTTCATTTGTCAGGCAATTTGAGATAGCCTTTTGTGATGTAGACTTCACAGAGAAGTCTAAGCTGCGACATGTGGGCATACACTTGAAAGATACGGCTAGTGATTGGTGGATGGCCAAATTGTTGGATGGCACTGCAGCTCTTTCATGGACTGATTTTAAGAGGCAGTTTTGTGCACAGTTTTTGTAACTTGGTTGAACACAATGCTAATCAATACACTTAAATACACTAAGATTTGAAGGACACTTGCTCAAATACAAGAAGTAAAATTGCTGAATTGACAAGAGACACAATGAGCCGGAACGGCCGACCCCTACCTTGAGTAAATTGTATTACTATTGGAGAAATTCAATACATAGCTTCACGGGCATCCATTGCCAAATCCTCCATGCCAATGCATATGAAATTCAGCATTTAGAAAACAATGGTATGTCGATGTAGATCACCAAGGAGCTGCCTTGATGTCCCGCCCGACTTCAGTGCCCATATTCTCTACCATTGGCTCTATGTTCTACCAAGCAAGGTAGCAACATCTTCAAGAGCACATAGGACAAGAGAAATACTACACAGGGCGGCTAAACAAGGAGTCTTGCCCTTCTACTGAATAAGTAATGACAACATATTGTCCAATTAACTTACCAGTCTTCATAGAAGTTGTTGCAAGCGGAAGCCTTTGCGTTAGAAGCTTTAGAAGTGTTGATATCTTCGATTCGCCGCAATCCTTGGCGACAAAAGTCTTCAAGAGGATGAAGGGAACCTTGGGAAAGCTTCCCCTATGGTTCAATTTGAGAAAGGAAGGCTGAAATTAGGGTTTTCAGCAAAAAGACCAGAAATTACAGCGAAAATGAGAGCTGTTTTGCTGAATTTCAGTCATTGGGAGTGAGTAGGAGAGTGATTAGCACTTGGAAACACTCTTGGAAGCTTGGAAAACACCCTAGCAAGTTGGGTATGGCTATGGAGAGCTTGGAAATGGAGAGAAATGGTGGAAAAACAGAGTTTTGAACCTCCAAAAATCCTCATGAAGAGAAAACACGAATTTTCTCTTAATAAGTAAGTGAATTGGGGTCCAATAAGGTGAAGGGGACATGGGGAGATGCCCATTTATGAGTAAAAAGGGAGGATCAGGTCCTAGACATTAAGCCTTGTCCGCCTCAGGACTTCAGTGAGTGTGAACTTGGAAGCGGTCATAATTTATAAGTAACTTTTGGGTGCCCAAACTTTAATGAAGTGGGAACGCACTCACTTATAAATATTGGCTAAGTCCTAAGGGCTATTTGAGCTTGGATTGGGTAATACTTACCACCTGTTCACATGCCACACAACCATGTCAGCAGACAGTTTCAGAAGCACGGTTCACGGGCGAGGGCGTCCCCTAGCCCGGAACTACACATAGGTCATGCAGGCATGAAAACAGCATGCAATATCATTTGCAGGCAAGCACATAAAGATACTATGCAATGCAGCATTGGCATGAGTAATTTCCGTTCATGAAACCATATAAGATCAGGTGTTTCCAGGCAAGTATATGCGATACCAAACCCAGTGGAAAGCCAATCCTCCAGGCGTTTCCGGGCATGTACACAAAGGCACAAGTCCCAGCGGAAAGCCAAGTCCTCCAGATATTCCGGGCATGATAACGTCAAGTCCCAGTGGAATATCATATCCAACTATACAGCATGACACGTGTCAATCACATGCATAGGCACATTCCATAAGCCATGGACACCAATCCAATATGTACATAGTGTGAAAGCAAGAGTGAACCATTCGGGTGGCCAAATGGTGATAGTTTTTGCCACCAAACTTTGCTAAGAATGTGAAGTAAGGAATGGGATTGGCTTAAGCAGGAAGAGGGAGAGGTTGTGCAGACTTATGTGGTCAAATTTTGGAAGGTGCTGCTGAAGGTAACTCTCTTCATGTCTCTTGATGAAGAAGAGAAGAAAAGAAAATTTGAAGCTGGCTTACAGTCTATAATACAGGACACCCTTGTAGATTCTTTGATCATGGGCTGTCCAAACAGCAGAGGCTTGGTTACATACAAGATGGAAAATGTTTTGGATGCGGCAGTAAGAACCACTTCTATCCTAAGTGTCCAAAGAATCCCAAGATTGCAGGCGACAAGGTTGAGACGTCTAATGTGAATGTGATTCTTGATGTGCAGGGAAATACTGGACAACCTGCTGAGAGTAGAACCATATGCAAGGCTTGGGGGCAACTGAAGGAACAACTCACTCTTTTCCTTTTTGACAATGTATCCACAGATAATTTCATCTCTGAAGAGATGGCTGCAGCTATTGGATTAAATTTATCAGATTATGGTATGCAAATGAATGTTGATGCTGCTTTTGCTGGTAAAGGGGTTAATGTAACTCCTATCATTGGGAAACTTTGCATTCATATCTAGGGCTATCTAGATCATGAGAGCTTTTTGGTTGCTTCACTCACGAGATGTGATGTATTGTTGGAAATGCCTTGGCATGCTCGTATGGAGCCGAAGAAGGACTAAAAGTCTAAGAAAATTACCTTTTTACATAGAGGTAGGGAAGTGGTTATAGATGCTGGTGCTCCAGGAAGCACCATACCTATTGTCAGTCATGTACAAATTCTCTAAGTAATGAAAAAGTCTACTTGTTCTTACTTGGTTTTTGTCAGAGATGAAGTTGAACATTCTCAAAGTAATGTAAACGTGGATCATTTCACTCAAGAAAGGTTAAAGTTCTTACATGGTTTTAGAGATTGCTTTCGCGATGCTTTGCCTGGTGAGTTACCACTAGAGAGACCCGAAGATCATCGCATTGATCTGATTCCGGGTAGTTCTCCTCCTAATAGGCCACCTTATTGAGTAAGTGCCAGCTAGCAAGAGGAGATTATGACGCAAGTTAACGACTTGCTTGAGAAAGGGTTGGTACGTCCTAACTTTTCTCCCTATTGTTCGCCAATTTTATTGGTACAGCAGAAGGATGGTTCGTATCGCATGTGTGGATTATTGTGCCTTGAATAAAATCATGATTAAGAACAGGTTTCCTATTCCACGCATAGATGATATTTTGGATAAATTGGGAGGAGCTGCTTGTTTTAGCTGCATTGATCTTAAAAGTGGCTACCATCATCGACCATTTCTCTAGAAATGTCTGCTTGTAGCGCGACGCGCTGCTTCAATGGTTTAATATAGAATACGACCCGCTAAACAACTTTTAATGCCATATTCTCCGAAACTAAGTCATGTATCGTCCGTTTTGCAAAATCAGTGGCATCTTAGGATGTCCATAAGACGGCTTTTCGAACCGCTTTTGGGCTATATGAGTTTTTGGTAGTGCCTTTTGGCCTTACTTATGCTCCTGCCACTTTTAATCGAATGATGGACCGCATATTCCAAAAACACGAGAAATGTACTGACACATTCTTTGATGACATCATTGTCTTCTCAAAGAACGAGGAAGAGCATAGAGAACATTTGACGATAGTTTTTGAAGAGCTTAGACAACATAAGGTCTACATAAATGGTAAGAAGAGTGAATTCTTTTTATCTGAGATTTATTATCTTGGTCATATCGTATCCAAGGATGGGCTACGCATGGATCCAAGCAAAATATAGGCTATCCAGGATTGGCCAAAGTTGAAGTCAAGTCAGAAGTCTTCTTGGGTTATGTGCATATTACCAGGAGGTTTACCAGACACTTCTCTGAGATTGCCTCACCTTTGCATGATCTCACTAAGAAGAAAGCTGTCTTTAAGTGGAATGATGTAGAGAAGGAAGCCTTCCATAAGCTGAAAGCTGGTATCGTATTAGGGCCGGTATTGATTATTTCGGATTTACATAAACCCTTTTCAGTTGAGTGTGATGCATGTGGAGACAGCATTGGAGCTGTTCTGAATCAAGGTGGTCATGCCATAGCTTTTGAAAGCGGGCGGCTTCAACATGCAGAGCTTCACTTGCAGGTTTATAAAAAAGAGTTATTGGCAGTGATTCATGCTCTTACTGTGTGGAAGCATTATCTTCTTGGGGCTGAATTTGTTATCAAAACGGATCACTAGAGTTTGCGGTACTTTTTGATGCAAACTAAATTCTCATAGAAGCATATGAGATGGGCGAATTTCCTCTCTATGTTTCATTTTTAGATTTTGCATACACCTAGTAAAAATAATGTAGTGGAAGATGCTCTTTCTAGAAATAAGGCCGTAGGTACATGCTATCACTCTTGCCTATCATCAGGATCTTTTCAACATACGAAATTCGTATGATACGAATGATAATTTTCAGCTTGTATGGGCTGATTTACAGTAGGGCATTTCATCCCCGAACTATTGCATACGGGATGGATATCTGATGATGCAAAATCACTTGTGTGCATAAGGATTTATGGGTTAAGGTGATGGATGAATGCCATGCACCGCCGTATGTAGGACATAGAGGAATTCTCGCCACTACACAGGCTTTGGAGAAGTACTTTTTCTAGCCGAGAATGCGCAAAGACATAGATGTTTATGTGCGCGGATGTATGATTTGCCAGAAAGTGAAGTTTGACAGGCATAAGGCATCGAGTTTGCTTCAATTGTTACCTATTTCGGATCGGCCATGGGACTTCATCGCCATGGATTTGCCTAAAACACAAGGAAATGATGCCATATGGACCATCATTGACAGGTTTAGTAAGCATGCTCATTTCATTCTTGTGCGAAAGAATATTAAGCCTGAGCACATGGCGATAATATTCTTGGCCCAGATTTTCAAGCATCATGGTATGCCCAAGACTATTGTGGGTAATCGGGATCCGAGAACCCCAAGTTTGTTTTGGCGGGCTTTATTTGATAATATGGGCACACAGCTGAATTTTTCATCAGCATATCATCCTTAGACGGATGGGTAGAGTGAAATTGCAAATTCAGCTGTACTTGATCTGCTCAAATGCTGTGGCTGAGTAGAAATCAGATTGGGAGAAGTACTTGCCTCTTGTGGAGTTTGCTTATAACAATATGGTGCACACCTCCACTGGGAAAGCACCCTTTGAGATTGTTTATGGTGGCAGGGTGGTGCTTCCACCTATCCTTCGCACGAAGGATGAAATCTTTGTTGTGGATGAGTATGTTAGAGATTTGGATACATTTTTCTCATAGAGACAGACAGCCATACAAAGAACTCAGGAAAAGCATAAGAAAGCTCAAGATAACATCGCAGACATGTCGACTTCAAAGAGGGTGATTGGGTGCTTCTCAAGTTTGAGAAGGCACGCCTTCGGAAGCGACTGGAAAGGAAGGCAAGTGCTTAAAATTGTCTCCCAGGTACTATGGGCCATTCCAAGTGTTGGAACGGATTAATGAGGTGGCTTTCAGGCTTGCTTTGCCTGAGAACTGGCGCATACATAATGCTTTTCATGTTAGCCTCAAGAAATATGTGGGTCATGAGCTGCTTAAGCCGGTTATTGAGGACCAACCCGAAATCGATGAGCTTGAAAAAGTACTTCAACCGGAACAGATTGTGTTTCATAAGGAACGAAGAGTTGTTGGTGGCAAGCTTATCCGCAGGTTTCTTGTGAAGTTTAAGAACTACCCTTCTCTGGATGTGAAATGGGTAGATGAAGACTACCCAGGAATTATCTGGATCTTCTACAGGTTTATTTGGTCGTTTTTCAGTTGCAGACAACTATTTAGAAACCGGGGAGAATGTCATATTTCTGACTATTCACATGTGGAGGAACACCATGGGAGGGTAGGTATAGACCTTGGTGTGTGTTCCAGGCATGGTGTAGTACATGTGGAAGCCATGGAAGGATTGAGATCTTGGCATGGTTTGTTACATGCGGAAGGACTCCATGGAAGGATTGAGCTCCTGGCATGATTTGTTACATGTGGAAGGGCTCCATGGAAGCATTGATATCTTGGTGTGAGTTCCCGGCATGGCTCCATACATGTGGAAGGGCTTCATGGAAGGGTACATACCCTGGTGAGAGTTCTTGGCATGCTGATGAAGTCTCGTGGAAGGGTGGACACCCTAGTGAGCATTCTTTATACCTATATGGGCAGTGCTTGAGACAGGTTGTGTACAAGATGAATAAGTTGTGAGATGGAATCTAGAATATTATGCATAAAGCATCTGTGTGTGTTTTGACATGCATGAATGACTTGTCTTAGCTGCTTGGACAATGCCTGGTATTTCTACTTGTGATTGTCCATGGGCTCCGGGAACGTTGGCAACCTTGTGGACACATTTGTTTGGGACTGAGGCAGTGGTCTTATGTGTTTTGTAGGTGGTAAGTGATCCCAAACTCAATGTACAGCTTATATTTTATTATACTAAGGTTTATGAGTGCAGGTGTTCACATACACTTAAATTTGGGCAGACAAATTATAAAGTGTTTACATACACTTAAGTTTGGGCGGACAATTTATAAAGCGTTTACATCAAGTGGATCAGTTTTAAATGAAACTTGGCCATTACTCAAGGTGGGCAGCCCATCATGCAATAATAGCTCCACGAGTTGCTATTCTGGGAGGTGGAGAAGCCAAAAGCAGCTAGGCGCCCCTTCAGGTGCCAGCCTGTAGAGTGTTTACTCTCTAGCACCCGTTCTCTTGTACTGGAACACAAAAGAAACCTAAGGGGGGGGCCGGCCCAACTTCAGCCCCTAGTGTTGTGTCTTGTGCAAGTTTCTCATATTGCTATTTCAGTGGTTTTTAAAGCACGTTTCTCACATTTTTGTGTACACGCTTCCGTATTTGTGACAGCCTCCTGTGATATGAGTCCTAAACAATATGATCCTAGGGCATACCATAGTTGGCAGGGGTTTTTTGAAACGTGTTTCAAAAACGTTTCTTTCAAATCCCAGATGTTTCAAACAAGGGGAGGGGGTACAGGTCCCAAAATTTATATGTAACTTTGTAATATGCAAGAAATATGTTGCCTGCAAAACAATATTAAACATGGATCATTTACACGTTAAACCATGTTTACAAGTTAAAAATAAAGATTTAGGGTGTCAATGGGAACCCGACTGACCAATTGACATAATAAATAAACTGGTAACATCAAGAATCAAAATCCGGATTCCATCATCAATAATGGCAACTGCGCAAAACTCAAGAAAGAATATATTAAGTAGGCAAGAGTGACATAGTCCACTAAGCACTCAAAGTGATCACAAAAAGTCATTAAAATTAAATGTTGTTTGAACAAGTTTTGTTAGGCAAAATATCACACCCTGTTACCTTCATTAAGTAAGGCCATCAGGACGGTGACTTTTTCCCATGATTATCCTGACCGTGGTCTCACATTTTGGAGGAGCTAGTGAAGGTCATCTGGGGTTGAGGAAAACTGGGAGCAAAGCTGATTCAGGAGCACCAGGTATTGCTCCCTCCGCGGTGTTTCACCTTGCCAGGCGTTAGTACGGGCGTGCCTGTTGGTGCACGGTCCCGGAAGACCTGTAAGGGCATGTGTTCACCCAGTGAAGGTGGGAGATTACTGTGACTTGGTCTACTCCGACACAACTGATTCTTCACCGACAACAACTCATTGTTTACCAGTTGTATTCACTCCTTGTTATGGAGAAATTTGGCCTAGGGCCCATGAACACTTGTACATATAAATACTCTAAGAAATACAACAGTATTGAGGGGGGGGGGGGGGGGGTGCGGCCTTTTCCGGCCCCAGTGATGGTGTCAAGTGTTCTTTGTTATTTTCAGTTTTAATGTTGCAAGTGTTGTCCTTTGTTTGACTTAGTTAAGTGATCTAAAATATGTGTATTTTATCTTCCGATTTGTCAGGCCTCCTGTAGAGAGCAGTTACACCCAAAGACTTTGAAACGTTTCGTTTCATAAAAAATGAATGAAACGCGTTTCTTTGCTACTATGGGCCATACTTTATGGGCCTCTATGTATCCCCATGGTCTTTGATGGTGTAGGGCATCTGGGACATATGGAGGCTGCTACCGTCTCTAATCTTTACTGGTGGCTATCAGCCAGAAAAACAGTGTTACCTTTTGGTTTCTACTACAAGTTCACAACGTCCTCGAAAAAAAAGCCTGCATGGTTCAAGTAACATGGTGATTCTCCCTATAACGTCTCCAAGTGTATAACAATCATTAGATTGTTGATAGGCTGCCCTTTGGTGATTTGGTGATATGGATTTGACCAGCTTTGACACAAATAAAGAGGTATCCATTATCTACAAGGAAGCATTGTGGATAGATGCGTTGATGTATGTTTTCTTCTCTCGTCTAATATGCTAATGATTAAGCAACAAAAACATAAGATTGTTACGTGTCTACTCGGAACCTCTATGAATACATGGAATAAGTCCAAGAAGCAAGCACCTGAAGTTAGATCACATGGTGTCTGTAGTGGCTAGGGCATTTCAAGTTGAAGCACTTGTGGCACGGTTAGGGTTTAGAGGGAGAAATCAGTAAAACCAAGGATTGATGCAACATGTTATCGGAAAAACAGATCGGATGCGTATCAATCATGATTACCTAAATGAGCCAAAAATTTGAAACTTCATTACGGTTGATACCCGAGAATTAGTGGAGGCTATATCCCCGCCGTTTTGTCACCAAACTCTTAATGTTCACTGATGGCAACCCAGAAGATTGAACCAAGAACTTTACATTGCAGAACATGTGCAGTCAATTTTAGTCAATCTTTCAGCCAGGACAGTAAGGAACTCAGTCAGCATTGATACTAATTGTAGGAAAATATTGGTTCTCCATTTGGTGAGGTTGCTTTTGGCAGCAGAGATTGGTATTATTTGGAACCATGAAACTAGACTTGTGGGGAGCAAGAAGTGGCATGTGATGGCCCATGAGGCTTCTACAGTTCGGTTGCCTTCTAGGTATGAATTATGTTGAAAGATGTCAAAAGGAAAAAAAACTGGTTCAACAAGGTAGAGAAGTTGCAAGCACGGGGACCTGGAGAATGCCTCAAACAAGTGGAGTTAAACAAAAAGAATATTTTTCTTGTTAGTAAACCTTAGAAGCAATGTAGGCTGCCAAGTTTGTTTTAATGAGCTTCGAGATATATAAGAGCAATTCTCATATCAAATGTAACAAGTATAGCATCCTAAAGATTAATATTAGAATACTATTCTGATTATATTATTTTTGTTATAAAGAATCACAATATTTCATCTACTGGCCAGGTTTATGCAGCAGCTGACCAGACTGTGGTGGTTGTTACTCCTCCATCCTCGGAGTTGACAAGACCTTCTGCAGCTGATTTTTTTAGTATGGTTCCAGCCATTAGCTTGAAGTCTATTGGCAATTTTTCTTCTGTAACAGGACTTGCAGTGACATCTTGGAGCTCAGTCCTTTACATCAATACGGGGACAGGCATTCACGCTTTCTTGTTGGATGGCACACCTCTGTGGAGCACACTTGTGCAGTTCAACGACAGTGTAATGAAGTCTCCAGAATCAATGGGGTCATGTGCACATAATGTGACAGATTGCATTTTTTTTCCATCTTTGGCTGTGGACCAATGCGATGGAAGCATTTATGTGAGTTTGCACAGAAAGACAGATTCTGCATGATTTTAAAATTATCCTGTTTATTTATATTTTTCATCTTTTTATGGACTTTCTCAGGTAGCACGATCAGATGGTTGGTTGTATTCGTATGCAACTTGGCAACCATTTCTGAGATGGCGTTATGCTCTAAGTGTTGATGTGCCATCATCGGTCAAAGTAATCTCTGGAAATAACGGACGCGTTTATGCAGCAATGGCCAATCATGATAGGGTGTATGCTTTATCCACCAACTTGGGGACCCTGGTTTGGCAAGCGAAAGTTGGACCTCTTGGTGAAACAAGCTGTATCCCAGTGGTTGACTTGTCAGGTGCAACATCACTTGACCCTAAGAAACAGAATTGAAAAGCATCATATTATTACGTCAGTTTCAGCAGGATTATGGTAATCTGTTTCGCCTATGCTAGAGGTATGATTTCTGTATGTAACAACTCAGGTTTTGTATCAATTGGCTCTTTAGATGGATTTCTATACGTTATTTCTCCAGATGGAACACAGATAAACAAATATTTGGCAGATGATATCTCATCTCCAGTGAGCATACAAACATCACCCATTCTTGATTGCTCAAATGAAGCAATATATGTAGCTCAAACTAGAGTTCAGTCCAAATCCATACAGCAGGTGGATGGAACCAAGGTTGTTTCCTTCACACAATCATGGGGCATGAACATATGGATGCTTGTTCCGTCTAGTGGACAGGTTCTGTGGAGCACGTGGTACCCAGGTACACACTCTCTAGTATGACATGTAATGTCGCACTAGTTTTTTTTTTTTTTTTTCGTTTGCCATGACATGAAGAAAATAATTTAAACTACTAGCAACAGATTGACATAGGGATGTTGCCAAGCCCATTCTCTTGGATCCAAGGGATCAACTCTCCATAACCCTATGCAAGACCATGTTCCATAATGGATGTCGGGCAAAGATCAGGCTATCCACCCAATGGCTGGAGTATCTACTATGAGGGAAATCGCCCCCTTGAGTGGACTAAGAGCAAGAGAGCCTCCATGCTTTCCCGTATCCTCCTCCAGGAAGGGCCAATCCACTCTAATGTATGCCTTCTGGAAGTTGAGAAGCAAAACTGCAAGATCCTCCCCCTGAATCTAGCTGTGGTGGTTGCCTCATTATCCAAGATGGTGCGATCCCAAATAAAGGCCGTCTGTGTAGCATGGATCAAGTATGGGAGTGCTGGGTGAAGGCATAAGCTGATCGCCTTGGCGAGGATCTTGTACATTATCCCTAAGAGAGTGATGGCCTCCACTGGTGGATCTCGGGGCATTCACCACCCTCTTTCGGGATGAGGTAAATTAGACCCTTGGTCAGGTGCTCGGGAAAGCAGCCTGAAAACCCGCTCCCATGAGATCCGAAAAGCGAAGGAAGAGGGATACTGGCAGGCCATCCTCTCCGGGGCACTTCCGGCGGGGGAGGGTCTTAAGTGCCTTGGCTAGCTCCAGCCAAAGGACTCTGAAACAGAGGGCTGAATATGCCTCCAAACTTGCCAGCGGGCCTCCGCTCTTTGTTAGGAATCCGGCTTGGTGGTGAGGGGAGAGAACTGTAGAAGGCCGAGGCTACCTCTTTGACCTGCTGAGGCTCTGAGGCAATGGATCCATCTGGTTGGCGGAGAGTCCTGATCCCCTCCCGACGAAAATGGGGTCCTGAAGCGGTAAAGAACTTTTGGGAGACACGATCCCCAGCCCCTGGGTCCAGAATGTATATGTACTCAATCCTGTGCTTCTCCAGACTCTCTAAAGCAGTGTGGGTGGCCTCTACATGGCCACTAACCCAGGTGCTCTCTGCAGTGAGGCGAGGCTGCGGCGGAGGCTCCTCTCCTGCTGTCAGAAGGCCCTGAGTCTCCCCTGTCCAGGTGTCTTGAAATAATCAGCTAATTTGAATAGTGCGGCATCAAGCTCAATCTCCACACTCCCTAAAAGAAAATGTGGGAGGCCCAGATCTCCTCAATGTGGGTGGAAACAACTGGATCTTGAGGGAGGCGATGTAGAATCCGTGCAGACTGCTGGCTATCATCTTGGCCAGGCTCCACTAAGGTGAGAATCATGGGGGCAGGTCTGAGAAGGTCATGCTGGCTAGGATGCCTACCATGCCTCCTCTGTCACAGCCCCACTTATCCACCTAGAAGTGGTCCAGGTGTGAGAAGGTGGCCCTCTCCGCGTGTTGATGTCGATCTGAATGGAAGAAGGCGAGGCTGCCCTACTTGCGACCAAACTCCAGTAGGTGTTGGTGTCCTGCCCCCGGATATGGAAGAGCAGCTTCCAACTGGATGTTAGAACACCTGTGAATTAGGGTTAGGGTTTGCAACTGCAAAGCACACACATAGGGATGAACAGGATAGAGAGAGTGAGAGGCACACAACTTAATGTTGATTGAATGGTTGGGAGATGTGCACAAGTACAAAGATAAAGTACACCTCATAAGTGGATAAGAGGGTGTACACATGCAGGGGGGGGAAAAGCCTCCTAGTGAGGGAAAAAGTGCCCCGGCCAATAAAGTGTGTTCACACACATCACTGCTTGTGACATAAATGTCTACAAACCGCCCTAGAGTGATGATGTGAACATGTACAAGGACAATCAATAAAAAGAAACAAGCGCAAAGCTTTGCGAAAAGCTATGAACTTCTCACGAGGAAGAGCTTTCGTGAACGAATCTGCCATGTTGTCATGTGTAGGCACATAGACCAAACTGATCTCTCGTGCAGAGAGCCTCTCCCTAACATAATGATGGTGCACCTCAATGTGCTTAGTGCAAGCATGAAATATTGGGTTCCTCGCAACTGCCAATGCACTCTAACTATCAGTAAAGGTACAAGTGGAGGACACCTATCCAACACTCAAATTACCCAAAAGGCATCTGAGCCATACACACTTGACTGTTGCTGTAAAAGCTGCCCTATACTCAGCTTCATAGCTCTAAGTGGCCAGTGTTGGCTGCTTCTTGCTAAGCCATGATACACATGAATCACCAAGATGGAAGCAAAAACCGCTAGTGGACACCTTGGTACCATAACATTTTACCCACTCCGAATCATTGAAAGTGTGGAGTTGTGTCTCACCCCCCTAGGATATATCAATCCAAGGAACTGGGCACCCTATAAGTAGCGGAAAACCCGCTTGATAGCTTGCCAATGCTTGGTACCTGGGCAATGCATAAATCTATTCAACTGTGACACCCCAACCAAATATCGGTGCCAAACCCAATTTTAAACACAGTGCCATAGAAATCCCTAGATGCTTGTAGCTCCAAGAAGATAATACCCTCAAAAGAAATAGAGTCCATCAGCTCCAACTCTGTACCAAGAGTAGCCAAATGCTGTACAATAGCATCCTCCTCGAAGGTCGGCATTGCCAAATGTAAAAACTCAACTGCCCCCCTTGAAAATTGATGTCGGGACTCCACAAGCCCAACCAAATCCACCGGGAGCAATGATACCATGAAAGAGTGCACGGAGCGGAAGCAAAAGAGCACTAGAGTGTGTTGAATAGAGAGTGCAAGAGAGAGAGAGAGATATGGAGCAACTATGTTGAATACAGTGAAGTCCCAAGCAAGAGACAGAAGTAGTCTCATAAGTGAGGGAGCAAAAGATAGACTAGGCAAGATACAAAAGTGAGAGGCCAGCCCACCTATTTATAGGTGGGAAGAGCTGGCCGACTGGAACTGCAGAAGTTGGCCGACTGGGAAAAAAGGCATCCAGGCTGGGAAAAATCCCAGAAAAATATATAAAATAAGGGTGGCCAGCCCACAATCAAGGGCCATGCAAAAGGGACCAAAAGGACACCAGACATGGGCAGAAACTGGGGATGAATGTGCTAACAATCTGCCTTATGCTTGAGCTTGTAAACCCACTTTGTACCAATGGCTTTCTTGCCATGGGGCAAGTCAGACAAATACCAAGTGTCAATCTTGAGAATCGAGTTGTACTCATCCTGCATGACATGCATCCATTTAGCTTCCTCCTATGCTTCCTTGAAGGAAACAGGTTCCTCGTCATTGCAAGTGGTAATGATAACCTGCACGTGTCTTTTTGGATAGAGGACATGTGATCTTGATATCACAGAGTGTATCCAACAACCATCTTGGCACCCGTTTGGACGTCTGAATGGCTGTTAGTTCCTCATTCACTGCGTTATCCACCATAGCTTCATCTAAGGCATGATCTGTGGGCTGTAAAATGGGCTGAATCTTAGCCAAAGCATTGCAGCTATTGGAGGCTGAATTTCAGCACCCTGTTGAGCACCATAATGCAAAACCACATCTTTGCCTTCGCCTTTGCCATCGGCATCAAAAGCTTGATCACCAACCCTTATACCACACCTATTTGTCCTAGACTGTTCCTCTTGCAGAAGCAAGGGAACAAGCTCATCAAATGAAAGCATTTGCATTGCCTTTCATGAGCAATCTGAGAGTGTTAGTGAAGCCCTAAAATAGTTTTGGTAATGCATTGAGAATAAAAGTGACAAGAGAGCTGTTCAGAATGCTCTCATCAATGTTGGCAAGCTGTCCAGAATGATCTCATGAATGTTAGCAAGCTGTTCTCGAAGGCCTTCTGATCCGACCTGTGCACCATCTTCTCCCTCTCTTTCTGCTGGCCAATGTTGAACTGCTGCTTCCTATATCGGTTTCTTTGGCTCACCTGAGGACCTATCTGATCCCCCACAAACATGCCTACTCTGTGTGACTGTAGGCTTTGTGCTTACAGTCCTACATAGGGCACATATGATCTTGTGGAGAAGCAACATACACATAAGCCGTGGGTTTCTCAAGATGTCTACACACAGATCTCAACACACAACCCAAGGCCCTGGTTCTTGCATATCCAGAATTTGGCACTCTCCCTCTCCCTCATGCTTTCTTCTCACCCTCAGAGCCATACGTGATAGAAGACCGTAAAAGCACCACTAATCAAACCATAAAAACAACATCAAGATGAATACCTGGGCTTCACAACACAATTTCCTATGATTCAAAAGACATGCAAACCTTGCTTTGCTTCCGCCTCTACAATTAGGATGGCTTTGATACCAAGTGTAAGATCCTACCGTAGATCAACCCTAATACACAGGCCAAACAAGATTAGTATAAACCAAATAGAAGGGGTACATGCAAGCTCACCACCCTACCATAGGTTTGCGACTGCGAACCATCCCCAAGCTAGGGGCTAAGGTTCCACTCCCACAGGTCCATGCCAGTCAGCCCTGGCATCCCATACCACCAGTGCCTGCCTATAGGGGCCCTCGGCAATACTACCCATGATCCACCATGTCCATGTGGTAGGAGTTAGCCTCTTGGTCCATATCTAGACCACATTGAATCAATAATAACCCAAGGCTCACTTGTATAGTGTTTATTGCTGCTATAAATAACCGTCCGCTCAACTTGCTCCGACCAATAAAATGGTCCTAGGGAGCATGAGCAGAAGCTTCCAGAAACGTTCTAGGTAGTTGGTTACTTGCTCACCCTGCCTCTAGGAAAGCACTCCCATCAAGGTAATAGTCCACAAGAATAAATTGCTTCAAGACCGCCTTGCAACAATCATCTTAGTGATTTACGGAGTGATGCTTAAGGTGGTCTTTCCACCACAAGAGGGCAGCATTTGTCATAGCTGTGCCCTCTTGTCAGTGATGTGACGGCGTCTCTCTGTCGACAACGCGTAGATGTAGCATGATGATTGTCGGACTAGGAGCGAAGCTCGTCTGGTACATAGGAGTGATAAATCCTCCTCTTGAAAGTTTCACCACTGTGTCCTTGGTATTGTCATGCCCCTTACAAGCCTTGATAGAATCCAAATCTTTAACATGAGGCGATGGGGGTGCCGACTCTATCCGATCGAGACAGTTAGACATGGCCTCCAAGCTTGCGTTGAGACCGTGAAGTAAATCTGCAAGCTCTGCAAGATCCATAACAAGTCGCTTGAAACCAAGGGTAAAGAATGGTGGTGAAGGATGAAAGCCTTTCACACTGAGAAAGGTGGGGTCTATACACCGTAGATACTAAAACCCAAATAATGACTTTTCCCAAACCCGGACTTGTGCCACTCCCGCAGCCTAGGGACTCTATCCTATCCAAGCAATCAATGAGCACAGGTGCCAGAAAAGAAGAAAAATTTGTAGGTTCACTAGGGTTTGATACCAACTGTAGAACACTTGTGCCTATGTGCTAGGGTTTTCAAAGATAGAAAGAAGAGTGCGGCGGAATCACACGCAGCACACACGACGTATATATGTGCATCAATGCTACTGGTTGGTTAGTACACGTTATGGGCGTGTTGTCCATGACCTGCCACATGTCATCGCCGCCACATCATCATTGCCACGTGGCACTTGTGCCTGCCCATGGACTTGTACATGCTATCCTCTGTGTAAACAGAGGTGAGGTGTGTGGGATAAGCATATCATGAATAGGACACTGGGTGACTACTATAGGCCCCAACAAGCTGAGGCAGAACAAGGTTGGGCTGGTAAGTGCAATGCTCAAGGTGAGATGTAGTCCAATTTGATTCAGGTTAACAAGGCCGTGAAAAACTTCTACAGCTTGCTTCTTTCTACTGAACATAGCAGCACATTTGGGTCCTTACACGTTAGATGGTTATGGCTGCTGCCACGTGGAGGTTGCAGCATATGGGCAGCCCTCACAGCTATAGTTTCTATAGATTGCCGTGGGAGAGATTAGGTCCTGGGCTGTTCCTTCCTAGAATGAGTTGAGCAGTTCCAGGAAAGACTGAAGTTAACTAGAGAAACTTGGTGCAGAATTTTTACCTCACTTCAAGCCATGCCTCTGACTTAAGTTAGAAAATTAGCGTTTTTATTTTATTGTTTTTAATGTGAGCTTGCTATGCTAACTAGTGAAACAGGTTGTTTGAACAGGTCTTTTTCCTGCAGCAATACTGCTGAGGGACTTAAGCTCATACAATATCGATTCCAATTGGTTAATTGCACTTACAGCTGCTGCAAGTATTCTTTCAAACCTTCAACTAGTAATTTATCATATAATTTTAAAATGCTTCAAAAATAATTTTGCATTGTTTGCATCATCAAATCTCTTTCTCAATGAAGAGTCTCAATATTAAACTGGCACATTTTTTTTGGGGGGGGAAGAAGATCCTTGTATTAGTTACCAAAAAAAAGCTATAATGGCTAGGTACAAACTCGTGCCCAAATGGGAAGTGAGAGTCAAGAAGCATAAAGGGGAGTCTTCTCCTCCGGCTGGCCGCTCTAGGAGGTGAACGCTATCTCATACAATAGGGGGAGTGGGAAACAACCACATAGGTGGTCTATAGTGCCAAGTGGGCTTGCCACCACCACTGTCAATAAGAAAGGGACTGTGATGCCAGATCTCATACAATGGGGGAGGGGGAAACAACCACAAAGGTGGTCTATAGTGCCAAGTGGGCTCACCACCATTGTCAGTAAGAAAGGGACTGCCCTCTTGGTGCTTCTGCATGCGGTCTGAGCCACCCTAAAGCTTCCCCCACTGACCACGGAGGGTATGAATGATATTGAGCCACATGCTCTGGATGGACTCCACTAGCAGGCTGAGGGTGCCTTCGATGGCTTCGTTGCATCGAGCTCTCTAGATGTGCCACGCAGCAATACTGCCGCGGATCTCCCATCTCTAGCTAGAACCTGGAGTCTAGTGACATGTAGGTGGAGCTAGAACTGACATTGCAGAAGTACGAAGGTGAGAGACTTGAAGGCTAGTCCCCCACCCTCCTCCTCATATGATGGTACTGCTAGCGTTTGCTGTCGGAGTGCCCTCAAACTCTGGCATTTGAATCCTACATCCCAGCCATGCACTGTATGTAAAAAAGGGGGTGCCAGGCATCCCCTTACTGTCCTCTGGATCATGCCATGTCCACTCTCCCGGGTTCCACTGGAGAAGCGTGAGAGGCCGGCCATCTCAAATCCACAAATGCCGGAGTCCCTCTCTGCCCACCTTGGCCAGTGGAGGGTCAATGTGCCACTCATGTGCATGGAAAAACCAATCACCCTCCCCCTTTGCAAGGTGCATCCTCTAAGATCCCCCAAGGGGGTCACAACACTCTCCAGTCTGCCATGAGGTTCGATAGAGAAGGTGAGTAAGGCGGAACTCTCATCCGTGCCATGAACTGCTAGGGTATAACATGCCTGGTGAACACTCCTAGCCACTGCCCGCGGGGGGGGGGGGGGGGGGGGGGGGGGGGTGGTTTTCAAGTATCGAGGCCAACCACTCCGGAGGGATGGAGGAGTCGATGTCGAGTCTAAGTCTGTTCGTGCCCCAGATCCCAGTAAGGCCCCTCCTGGGCCTCTAGGGCCAGCTGTGTGAATGTAAGCCAATCTCCAAGTGATCTGGTGGGGCCCGTGCTCAAAGCTTGCAATGATATGTGCAGAGACGAGCCTAAAGCATGTGACCACTAGGCAGGCGGACCATAGGGTTCCATATCAGAGGCTGTCGGAGATGCTCCTTGGAGGCTACTATAGCTGACTATTGAAGGGTTGGCATGAGATGATCCCAAGCATGCAAGCGACCTACTGCAAATCTGTCCTCAAATGCAGGGCTAAGCCACAAGCCCACATCTCTGTGAAAATCCATCTCATGCTCTGAGGCCAAGGGCTTGCCAGAATTGGGGTGTGGGCGGAGATCCTAGCCAAGAGGAAGTCCTTCCAAGGCTCACCACCCAAAAGAAGGCCTTGAACAATCAACTTGCCCAAAAGGGCATGGCTCTGAATAGAGGGGTCGAGCATGCCCAAGCCCCACTCTCCAGGCCACCTTGGTCCGTGTAGGCCTCCAGTCACTGCCAGCCCACAGAAAGTTGCGGATCAAGCGTTAAACTTGACCAATACAAGCTCGGGAGAAAGGCCAGTAGGAGGTGATGTCCCACATGGTGGCACAAGAAGAACTTGGTTCGCCAGCACAACCTGGCTGGCTAAAGAAAGCCTAGTGGAACTCCAATATAGGAGCTTCATCCAAATGCTCAGAAAAAGAGGGGATAGCTGCTGCTCAAGAGGGAGATCAATGCCAACCTGGCATCCAAGATAACGAAACACATTGGACCCACTCCTCTGGAAATCCCATCTTGCACATTGTTCCCTCTAGAAAGCCCCAATCTACTCTGTGAGAGGCTCTCTCAAAATCAAGGAGGAGAACAATAAAATCCTGTTGATGCATCTCGGCCGAGGCGGTCTCCTCCTAGAAGGTGAAGATGTTGTCTAGAATGCTCTGATCATGAATGAAACCGGTCTTTGTACCATGTATCAAGCTAGGGAGGAAGGGTAGTTGTGGGTTGATGGCCTTGCCCAGAATTTTGTAGGCAACCCCTAGAAGGGTGATGGGTCTCCACTGTCGAATCTCCAATCTGTCATCACTCTCCTTGGAAATCAAGTGGATAAATTCCTTTGACAACCTCTCTGGCATGGCTCCCATAACCATCATCTCATTAAAAACAGCTCTAAGGCTGCCTTCCATGAGATTCCAATGACGGAGAAATAAGGAGACTGGAAACCCATTCTCTCCTGGGCATTTGCCCCCTAGGTAGTGCCGTCATAGCTTCTGCCAACTCCTCTGATGTGAAGGGGGTCAGGAGGAAGGTCCGGAGAGCGTGAGGGACCACCTCTCTCGTATGTCACCAAACCCGCTCATGCGCATCTAGCATGTGTGAGGATATGGGGGCACCCTTGAGAAGAGAGCTTAAGAAATTTGTGGCAATGGCTCTCACATGTGGGGGGGGGGGGAGGTAACAATGGAACCATCGTGGCCTCCTAGCCTGCGGATACTATCTCTCCGCCTGTGTGGGCTTGCAATCTCAAAGAAATCTCCAGTGACCTTGTCTCCCAATTGTGTCCAGAAGGAGGCTTTGGCATGGTATCTGTACTCGACCCTCTGCTCCTCTATGGATTTGAGCTGTGTACGGGGGGTGGTAGCCAATTGACTCTCAATCCACGGGCTATGTGGTGCACTCTCTTGAAGCCACTGTAGATAAGCTAGGCCTTGGCGAATGCTCCTCTCGTGCTCTCAGAAGCTAGCCAATCTGCTCTGCGTTTCCTCTTGCAGTAGACTATGAAACCGGCCTTCAATAAAAATCAAAGGGCAATGATCAATCTGTCGCGCAAACACACATGCTTAAGTTGTAAATGCAGTAAAGAAAGCAAACACAAGGGAGCTAGAGTGCTCCTGCAAACAGTACACGAACACCGATTGTTGGCCCCAATACGCAGTGGCGCCCCTTGCAGTATTTCTTTAATTGATTAGAAGAGCTCTGATTACAATATGGCTGGGAACTCAGCCAGCACAGAAGAACACTTTAGGCTTGCCAGGAACTTGTAAACTCAAGCCAAGGAGAAAGGAACCAATACCATAGCCAAACTCCTCCATGAGCACCCATCCAGTTCCTGTACCATGTGCTCATGTTCCCTCGGCATCCACAAAACAGTTCTAGCCATTGTCCACATCAAAAGACTCTCACACATTGAGTCCTGCATATAGAAGCTTTCTCCCATGATCAGGGCTGCCACAACTACCCATAGTCTCTCACCCTATGAGCAACACAAAACAGTTCTAGCCATTGTCCACATCAAAAGACTCTCACACATTGAGTCCTGCATATAGAAGCTTTCTCCCACGATCAGGGCTGCCACAACTACCCATAGTCTCTCACCCTATGAGCAACACACATCCCGATACTTCCAATGCTCCTGTCTCACAACAAAGACTCCAATCTGTTTCCAAAAGAGCTCTCTCGTTATTACAACACATCATACCATAGAGAAGGCACACCTGTAGAGCACCTCCGTGCTTTCCAAAGTTCTTCTCCATCTCTACCATTGATCCCTCGACCCCTTTCCCAAACAGCAGTAGGGCTGTACCAAACCACATGTCCTTCCCTATAACCACAGCTTGCATGTAACTAATCTCTTCGATAAAACTAAGACTTGTATCCCATAAGCCATAGGCTTGTTTCCTCGAAACCAAAGTCCTGTTCCCATGAGAAACCCACAGATACACTATCCAAGCACGGTGCCAAAATCAGGGCTGTTTTCCACAGCAACACCCTGTGCTTTTTCCATAACCTAGAGAGAGAAAGATAGAGGATGTGTCAAGCAACCCCTGGATACACATAAGTTCGAGACGAAGAGGAACAACACATCTCTTCCATGAACATCATCCTGTGCATCCTTAGCTTGATCTCCCGTATCCAAATCTCTTCAGCTGTCCTGGCACTTCCAAGTTGAACGATCTTTGATCAGCCCCAAAGAACAATCCAACTGTCGAGTCATACTGCTTTCCTTCTTCCATACTAAGAGTTTCATGTCTCTCTCTCTCACAAGAGACCAGGTAAATCAGCCTACGAACCGAGAAGAAGAAGAGCCAAGTGAGAGAGAGAGAGAGAGAGAGAGAGAGAGAGAGAGAGAGAGAGCAATACCACACGCCAGGGCCTGCTGGGCTGTGCACCGCCTGCAGTTTCTTCTTTTTTGGCAGACTGACATATCTCCAGTGATAGATGTTGTAGATGCAATAGCAACAGTAGCATCATCAGTATCACCATCATCCAAAGCATTGGAGGGGGCTTGAATACCAGTCCGCAGCCAGTCAGACCCAGTCGGCAGCCAACAAGGCTTCAAGGCACCAGGCGTCTAAGCTTTAGGCAATGGCCAGTACAGGGGGGACATCGTGTAGTAAGCATGGATGACATGCAAAGTCCGTTACGCATCTTCTTTGGCATTGCACGGAGTCCAGGATTTTCTTGCAAGCATTGACTTGTAATCTCCAAAGACGTTTTGCATCCTTCTAAGGAGGAAAACTCTTTTGGATTTTTGTTGTTTTGCCATCTTGCACGATTGGATTTGACACTTTCATGATCTAGATGAGATACTCGGCACTCTAGACTATTTGGAAGGCTAGAAACCATATTATGTTTCGATAGCCTTCTCTAGATGCTTATGCTTTCTTTCGTGCCAATCTTTGCTGGTCCCTACCTGACTGTCGACAGTTGGAGGCTATTGATACCCTACAGTTTGACGTCTTTTTCCACTGTTTCTAGCTTTCTTCCTTGGATGACTCTCTCTGAAGTACATTCCATGTATATTTCTCCTTGGTAATAGTGTACGATACGGGGGCTAGGTAGGAAGGGGGTGGGAGCCAGCAGGGCAATGGTGGCAACAGAGAGCTATACAGGTGGAATGCCAGTGATGCAAGTGTTGGAACGATGATGGAGGACAGGACTTTCCAGTGGACCAATGTGGTGAGTGATGAACGCTGAAGTCAGTTGCTGACCAATGGGCATTGTTGGAAAGTTGGTGATCAGGGTGGCACAAAGGGAGGCGTCCATCGCAGGCAAAGTTGGGATGTAGGCCAGACCTGTTAAGCCCAAGGTGGTGAGTTGAGCTTGTCTGAACAAAGTGGGAAGCTGAGCAAGGTGGAAGGGAGACGGGCCGATGAAATTGATGGTGAAGGGAGTGGTGTGGGAGGTGGATGTGGGGAACAAGTGAAAATGTTGTACAGAGACAAGGTTGGAAGCAGATGGGGGGTGGTCGAGGTGGTGGGGAGTAGGTGGGGCAGAAGCCACCATTTTCATACTGGCAAATGCAGAAGGTGATGGTTGCACTGTGGAACCAGCCCCTGATGCGTGGGGGGGGGGGGGGGGGGGGGGGGGGGGGGGGGGGGGAGAGTCACGATTGCAGAATGAAGCAGCTGGGTAGTCAGGGTCGACCATGTTGCTGGTGGACGCTCCACGGCGAGGAGGAGTAGGTGGGAGGTGAGTGTAAGGAAGGCTGCACGGAGGAGAAAGCAGTGGGGGGCAAGGAGGAAGCAGTATGAGGTGAGGAGATGGAAGTGGGGAGGTGAATAGGAGGGTTACTAAAAGTGGTGGTGACTAATGTAGGAGCTGAGTAGGAAGGGGATGCGCAGGGAAGGCAACTATGAATGATGTGCAGGAGACGAGGGTATTAAAAGGGCGGCAAGGGGAAGTTAGCCGGAAAAACTGAAGAGGTCAAGGGGTGCAGGAGGCGTGCACGGGTTTCAAGTAGGAGGCGGGAGGTGAGACGGCCGAGTTGGGGGCGATTAAGTAAGTGCCAGCCAGGGAGGTGGCGAGGATGAAGACGGTTGGACTAAAAAACAGAGTGAGTGTGATGGCGGGCATGAAGGCACCTGGGTGATGAAGAGAAAGATGCCAAGGAAAAGCGAATAGGCCACAAAAAGACTGAAGAATCCGAGTTGGATGTTGAGGCAGATGGGAAAGTTATCAAAAAAAGCAGAGGCAGAGTATGACAGAGGGTATGGGGCGAGTATTGAGCAGTTGAGTGTGAGGCAGACGAGAAGGATGGATGGCCTTGGGGGGCGGGAAAGTTGGGCAAGGGAAGGCGATAGGAAAGGAGCGGGGGGTGTGTCGAGTATGAAATGAAATGTTATATTAACGTCTTCAAAAGGCCATAATGACCTATGAGACCAAAAAGTTACATCATGGTGGATCTAATACAATGTCTGGATAAAAAACCAGAAAATGGAAAAGAAAAATAAAGATGATACTATTGGCACCTAGAAAATGAAACTCGAACTGGAAGGTAAACAGAAACCCTTATAGGGTGTGAATATAGTGAGGGGGGGCTACGCTATGGAGGTGAGTGGAGTATAGTGAGGGGATACAATATCATGTGGGACGGGGGGGTACACTATGGAGGTGCCTCCATCTCATAATATGTGCCGCATCGGACGCTGGTGGATCTCCTCAATATCCTCTGTGGTCAGCACCCTGACTGGGTGTCCCGCATGTCTCGTAAGAATAATCCGAATCCGCCGCTGCAACCTCCGTCTATGCTGGGATGCCCTCCTCCGTAGTCGTGGGCGTCTGGACCACCCAAGCTCAATCGCACGATCAATCAGTGTACCGCTGGTGTGGGCGGTATCCATGTCCTGCTGCTGCTGTGGTCCATCTGGTGCAGTGATGGCTGGACTAAAGAAGTCTATAATGTGCCTCTGAGTCTGGCTCTCTGTGCGCCTAAGCAGGCTATCTCTATATCTCCACAGCTCAAGCAAGAACAATCCCAAACACCTCTGGTCCTGGTACCCCATGACTCTGGAAAGTGGTCCAAAACCCTCTCTGAATAAACAGTGAAAACGACCACGTATCTCATAGTATGCAGTACAATGGCATATATAATGCAGCTCTGTCTCTGGCTCCCCATGGCATACGCGGCATATCCTGGTCTCAGCTGGTATACCTCTATATCGGCCAATCTCAATCTCAAGCTGGTGTGAGGATGTGCGAATCTGACCAATAGCACATCGTACTGCATGAGACAAGTGTACATCCATGTAACTGGGCCTGATCACAAAACCATCTGCTGTGAGCTGAAGAAAATGCTCTCTGTAGAAAGCCATCTTCGTGCCCAGCTCCTCAGTCGGCTGTATCCATGTCCCCCTAATGTCCAGCTAAACTAAATCCTGACGGATGAGTCTGGTAATCTCTATCCGTGTGAGAGTGAGAGAGGGTGTCTCTAGAGAATACTGGAAGGGAGGCAATCTGTCCATGCTAAAACCATGTGCCTGGAACCAAGATGTCATCTGTCCATACCAACAAGCCGTGTCTCCCTGTAAAGCTAACTGTCGGGAGGACTCAAGGGCGAGGCGTGTATATCTGTCATGGGGGAGATCCCACAAGCCATGTATGTAGGAGACTGATCTCGTAAGAGCCTCAATCACCAGAGGGGCAGCCGCCAGCTCTGCTCGAATAATCTCATGAGGTACCACGGCCTTGGCTCTAATAATCCTAGCAATCATAGATACCAAAGGCTTCTCCATACCTCTCCACCCGCCTGCGCTGTGATGGCCCACTGAAGGTCCCCATATCTGCACTCCATAAAGCATAGCTAATGTCACTAGAGTGTTAAAAAGCCAAAGTTTCGTTCGAGGTTCCTGAAACTGAACCTGCGAACACATCCTCTCCAAACCACCCAAGGCTGCATGTGCTCTAGTCAATGTAGTCTCTGCTGCTCTCCTCATCGAAAACACTGGCCCACTGAATACTACTCCAAGATATGTATATGCATCTGTATACTCCACAATCTCCTGCCCATATGTAAATGTGGGAGCTGATCGCCTAACCCACTGTGGCGTGGTGTTAAACACCATAACCTTGGTTTTGCCAAGGTTGACAGACAGTCCACTATCATGTGCAAACTCATGTAAAGCATCCAGATGACGCTGCATACCCTCAGGGGAGTCAGAGATCAACACAATATCATCAGCATATAACAATAGTGGGATCCATGTACCTGCTAGCTGGACTCCTCTGTCCCCCAATCTCTCAATGTAGTCAGAAGCCTCATCCACATACATACCAAACAATGAAGGAGATAACGGGCAACCTTGCTTCACTCCTATAGTGGAGTGAACCAAAGTAGAGACCCCCTCTGGGGTGCGTACCTGTCCTCCTGCAAACAACTGATCTATATAAAGCCATAATCCCCCATATGAGCTCTGTGGGTACCCCCATCTCTTGTAATCGCCTCATCAATCTGGCTCTGGGCCTATCAAATGCTTTGCGGAAGTCCACAAAGCTACAATAAATCCGTCGCCCATGCGACCTGCCCTCCTCAATAATGGCCCGCAGAGTCAAGATGTGGTCAAGAGTAGAGAAACCTCTCCTGAACCCTGCCTGTCCCTTTGCTCGAATGCCCTCTCTCTCTGCCCATCTACTCAACTGCTGCTCAAGAATGGATGCATACAATCGTGCTAGTGTGTGACCAATCATAATAGTGCGATAATTCCCTGGCTCTATAGGGTCCCTTGACTTGAAGATAGGCACGATGGTGGACATACTCCAAGTCTCGGGTAAGCCTTCACACATAGCACGATTGAACATCACTGCTAGAAGCTCTGCCAGCATGTCCCTCGCATGAATAAAGTGCTCAGCGGCCAATCCATCATGATCATATGCTCTCCCAGTCTTCATCCTATCAATGGCCTTCCTTACCATCTCTGCGGCGGTGAAGAAAGTACATGTCTGTGGGCATGGTACTGGCGGGTCTGGAAAAGGTGTCTGTATAGGAAATGTATATAGAGATGCTGCATAACTACCCCAGACCTCTGTAGAAGTGATGGCCGAAGCAGGGGAGGACTCATGAAACAAACGCCAAGCCTCCCTCGAATCCTGGCTCAAGAACAGCTGGTATAATTCCTACTCTAGCTGAGCAAGGAAGGCCCGCTTCTTCCTTCGCACAAGGCACCGGAAGGCAATACATGACTGTCGGTGAGAGTAGTGACTCCCAAAGCAACCTCCTGCTGCAGTCGGGCTCTCGTCTCTCTGCACTCCTCATCATACCAGCTGTTCTGGGGCATACACCCAACGCACGCTGTCTCTGTCCAGGCTGAGTATGTGGATATGCCTCTCTCGCTGCATCCTGTAAAGTCTCTGTCAGTATATGGGTCAGCTCCTCCAAAGGTCTCCCTGACTCCTCTGTGTACAGACGTCTATAAATCCCATCTGTGTAGACAGCATCAGTCTCTGAAGTAAAAGTATATCGAGTGTGATCTGCCCCTCGTGTCCTCTGAGCTGTGGTAAAGTGAAAAGAGATGGTCAATGTCAACAATGCATGATCCACTACTACCCTAATGGGCCGAGATCCAACTGTGAAGTCCTCAATGCATGAAATAAAGCTCGGCATAGCCATAACATAATCCACTGTGCTAGCACCATGTCTATGTGGAAAGCAAGTAAATCCAGCTGCTGAGACGGAAACCTCTGCTACTTCCACCCATGAGGAAGTCTTTGCTTCGTGTTGCTTCTCTTCTTCCTTAATTGCCCGTACTTGTTCCTTGATAACCTTGAGCTCTTCTATCATGGATGGCTGAATTTCACCTTCTTCAAGTCCACCATTTGCCTTAGCCTCTGCAAGCTCCCTCTGAAGAGCTGAAATTACGCCTTTGAGCGTGTTGACTTTCCCGTGAAGGTCTTTGACTTCTGCTATGAGGTCCTCCTTCTCCTCTTTCCACCACTTACCCTCATTGAATACCATTTGGAGAAAGTTGGCTTTCTCCTTCCACCATCCCTCCATTTCCGCTTTCCATTCTTTCATCTCCTTTTCCACATTTGTTATCCTCTTGTTTGTGACCATAAAGGTCGCCTTCGTCGGGTTGCGCAAGGGGGAAGCCATGGAAGAAGCGAGAGAGAGAGAGAGTTATGTTGCCAGCGGTACTGTGCGGCTAACAGAGAGAGCGGCGAACAGGGCAGACAACGGGAGGGAGGCGACCAGTTCGAAGAGAGGGAGGGAGGCGACAGGTCAGCAGGCGGGAGGGAGGGCGGCGGAATCGAACAGCAGGGGGCGAGAGAGGGGCTGGGCAGGCAGGCAGCGAAGCGGGGTGGGCGCAAAGACCAGTTGACCTTCCTCGAACTGGGTCCTCCGGAGAGGGCGATCATGCCATGCCTTTGTCTGTTTTGTTCGACCTCCACTGCTTGGGCAGCCAATGCTTGGTTTTAATCTAGGACAGTCAGCACAGTGGCATGGTGTGAAACATCATCGTGGTGGGTGTGGGGCTGGTTTCTGGGCCTGAAGTTCTTCACTGTCGACTTGAGCTTAATTTTTTCTAATAATTTGATCTGTCTAAACATCACAGCGGTCACTTATCCCCAACCTGCAGAGTACCTTGATTAAAGGATATAGCATGAGGATGTTTCCACATAAATGCCCCAAGTGCAGGGCAGGGAGCAGACCCAACATGGGCAGTGCAGGTGGGATGGTTCTTACAGATACGTCCACCAGTCAGAAGGGTGTGTGCTCCCACCCCTTTCTGTAGATATTACTACCCGTCAGAAGAAGGCTAGTTTTTGCAAAATTTTACCCCCTGTTTACTTTCACCAGCAGGGGGTTTACTGGTTGGTGACAAAGTCATCATTGTCTCCTACAAGCGGATTGGTTTGCAACTACCCACTTAGGCCTAGGAAGGGGAGCTAATGGCCGTTGTCCTGTGACTGTGACGGAGAGCCCAAAGTCAGGCAGCCAGATAGGATGCTGTGAGTGCAGCTTTGATTATGTTTTGTTATCACAGATGATTTATCGAAAGCTAATGTTAAAATCAAAATATTGTCAATGCTCCCAGCCGTATGCTTAAATTTTAGTTTTCCTTTATATTAGTAACTGCATAAGAACATAGGAGTATGTATTTGGCAAAAAGATGTGTTCTGACACAGGTGGTATCCTTTACAGATCTTTCAAGTAAGAGTTTATGCCAAACACAACGTAAGTAGACTCTGCAGGTTAATCCATGTCAAATAACCTGACGTGTTGCTCAAATTCAAACTCAAAGAGAATCTTTTTTTGTTTTTGTTTTTTGGGGTGGAAGAGGGGGAGGGGAGGAGTCTCTTAAGAATAAAAGGGGACATGAAGGACAAGAATAAAAAAGTGTACTAGTCTCACATCCTCAACTTCTGTTTGATTTCAGAAAAGGTTCACAAAATAAGCTGCTCACAGTTCTTGTTCACAACCACAAAAATACAATATCCAGGTTTCTCTCTCTCTCTCTCTCTCTCTCTCTCTCTCTCTCTCTCTCACACACACACACACACACACACACACACATTTTTTATTTATTTTTTTGTTGGGGTGAAAACCACTGTTTCATTATAAATACAATGTACATTGATAGCTGCCCCAACATGGAGCAGCTACTATGGAAAACTAGAAACAATGATAAAACACTTCCAACTGGGCTGTGGAAAGGTCTCCAAGAAAGGGGCATCTTGGAAAGACTGGAGCAAGGAAAATATGAAAAAGGCGAAGACATTCACCTAAGTGTGCCCAAACAACTGAGTGTTGCGGGAATGGTATAAACTCCATAACGCCCAATAACGGCTCCACGAAAAAAAGACAGCATAATCGGGGGTAGAGGGATATCTACCAAAAAGCCAAAAGTGCCTGCCAAAGGAAAGCCTGGGAAACCGGGCATGGAGAAGAGTTGTCAAACGAGCCAGGAAATCTCGAGCGGTAGGACAAGCCCAAAGAAGATGTAGAACTGTCTCGCGCGGATGGGAAGAAGTAGGGCAAACCGAGGAGAGAATACGCCGAGCAGCCAAAAGGACACCCACTGGAAGGGCCCCCACCAGACATCGCCACAGAAAGACCCTTTGCTTGAGGGAAAGCTTACTTTTCCATATACGGAAGACATGTTTTCCACCACCTCAAGCGGCCTATCCAAATGCCAGAAACGGTTGCCATGCTCCTGAATCCATGGTTGTGGAATAAGAAGATGGTAGGCTTTTTTGGTAGACAGATCAGCAAAAGAGAAAGTGGAATAACGTGGTAGCCCCCGATCAAACTTCCAATCAAGCAGTGGAAGAGGAGAAAACATGCAAGGCACTTGCTGGAAAGACTGTAGCAAATCAGCGATAGCATGCGATATAGGCCGGTGATGATCTGGGTGTGCAATAAGTACAATGAGTGGTGAAGGGGATGGAGCTCTACTACTAGGAGAATGCAAAGCTATATGCATGGAGTATACAATCATGATATGCAACCTAGCTAGCTCCATCCTGTACCATACTGGGGGTATAAAATGGTATACATCAGTGAAGGGGGTGTCCACAGCTCCCTGAAGAACATGCCTGGGTGTGCTCTGAAGCGAGCCAGTCGCTCCGCACCCTCTCTGTGAAACTGAGCTCTGATCTCTGTCATCTCTCTCTGGTATAGGCGTGGTGTGAGAGAGAGAGAGAGAGAAAGAAAGAAAGAAAGAAAGATATATTAACGTCTACGAGAGGCCAAAGTCGGCCTATGAGACAAAAAAATAATACAACTGTGTTCTTCCGGTCATCGGAAGAAAAGAAAGAAAAGAAAAAGTGTGCAACTGTGAATCATCATGGATCGGTCGAGCCCATATACAAACAATATAAAGGGGGGTGGGGATGTGGATGGAGTGCTAAGGCAAGATGCATCTCTATATGCTGAAGGGGTAGTACAAGCATGCTATGCAGATCTATGGCTAACTCCATCCAGTGCCATAAGAGGGATATAAGATATCATACATCGCCGATGCTGAGGCTGTGAATGGCGTGAACATGTACCCTGAGTCTGAATGTGTCTCCATCTGGTGTCTCATTCGGATAGCTGCTATCTCTCGGTGACGGAGTCGGGGTGCTCTATGTCTAGTCTGTCTAGGTCTCCTCCTGGCTCTCAATTCCTCTGCTCTCTGTGCGGTCACCCCACGTGGTACATTAGCTGGCACTGGCATAGCTCTCTGGAAGAAATCTGAGCTGGGACTGTCTCCCACCCCTAGTGGGAGCGGGTGTCGAGAGGAGTCTCTCTCGAGAACTATGAAGCTCGGCGGGATAATCTCTCCGTGGGCATCTCCCTCATCCTATATATAAAGGAGATCGTTTGGAACAATGCCTCCACTGCCATAGGTGGTGCAGCAAACTCAGCTCGAACAATGTCATGCGGGACGGATGATTTGCTGCGTATCATCCTCGAGAGCATCAAGATCTGTGGTCTCTCCAGCTGTACCCATGTGGAGGCTGGAAGCCCTGGTGCCCAAACCGCTGCTGCATACATCAAGGCTGGTGTCACTAATGTATCAAAGAGCCACTCCTTCGTGCGGGGTTCCTGAAAATGTGCCTGATGACACTGACGCTCAAGGCCAGCAAGAGCTGCATACCCCGGGTCACTCTGCCTCGGACTGCCTGAGCACTCCAAGAGACTCAATCTACATAGATCCTACAAGATCTGCATGTATAAGCTCCAGTCTTCGGGTTACTCGATGAGTGGCCTTGATTCTCTATTAGCAGTGAACCCCCCGATCAATCAATTGGTCCACCAAGAGGAGAAGAGCAACTCCAAAAGTTGTTGTAGAGAGAGAGAGCTCCAAGCTCCCAAGAGAGGAAAATTTAAGAGATAATAGAAAATATGATTATTTTAATATAATACTAGCATGGTATAGCTCCAATATTCTTTTACAGAAGACTAAGGGTCTATTTATAGGTGAGGGAGGCCACTAACCAAGTCCAAATAGGTTCTAGAATTTTCTAAGTTCAGTTTTGGACAAGATTTGGACCAGTTTGGCTCCCTTTTTTATTTGGTTTGATCCAAGAGAGAGAGAGATAAAAATATAAGCGTCTAGCTGAGCTAGTAAATGTGATGCCAAGGTAAACATAAGAGCTCACCACCTCGACCCGCCCTCCTGCTAATGTGAGAGTAGTGTGGCTCCTGACTGTGGGTGAGGTGTGGAAGATCATAACCTTGGTTTTCCCAAGGTTCACTGTGAGCCCCTGCTGTGCGCAGAAGTCATCAAGAGCCACAAGGTGTCTTTGAAGCCCAACCTGCGTGTCGGATACCAAGACGATGTCATCAGCATAAAGCATAACATGGACAGTAATACCTGATAGCTCAACCCCAGAGCCTCCTCCCTGTGTGATGTAATCGACCACCTCATCAATATAGAGCCCAAAGAGCGTGGGGGAGAGCGGGCACCCCTGCTTCACACCAATGGTGCTAGCAACTGTGTCGAACAAGCCTCCTGGGCATTGGACTCTCCCAAAGACCTGCTCATATAGCCTGTATATGCCCCACATCATGTCTGAAGGTGTGCCTAGTGTTTGTAGTCGCCGAAAGAGGCGCTCTCTAGGCACAGTATCAAATGCCCTGCGGAAAACCACAAAGCAACAATAGAGCCGTTGCCTCCGTGTCTTGGCCTGATCAATCAGGCACCTCAATGTAAAAATGTGGTCGATGGTCGAGAAGGCTTGCCTGCCTGGCCTGCTGCTCTCAATCCCCCAACCTCTGCATGAGTGCTTCCAAAACTGCCCCGTATAGTTTGGCCAATATATGGCCAATCATGATGGTCCTGTAGTTCCCGGGGTCTAGTACATCTCCCGCTTTATGGATCGGCACAATAGTGTGCATCGTCCACTCAGCCGGAAACCCCTCTGACAGAGCTCTGTTGAAGAGATGAGCAAGAAATGGTGCCAATGTATCAATAGCATAGATGAGATGCTCTCCCTGTAATCCTGTATGGTCTGTCGCCTGTCCATGTTGGAGTCGGCATATGGCCCTCCTAACCATAGGTGGAGTGAAGAAGGTGGAGACTGTGGAGCATGGCTTTGTGGGCTGTGGTGGGGGCTGTGCAGGCACATCATAAAGTCTCTTTGCATATGTCTACCAGGTCTGAGGATCGGCAATAGGTGTGGGAGGACGGGGCTCTCTGAGTCTCCTCCAAGCAGCAGCAGCAGCAGCATCTCTGTTCATGAGCATGTGATATGTGTCCCATGTTATAGGTGTACATCCATGTACGCCGGGCGGGTGATAAAATCATCCGGTGAGAGGTGTAGAAAATGGCTCTTGTAATGAGCCATTTTCGTGCCCAAGGGCTCAAGGGGGCTAGTCCATGTCCTCTCTGTGTCCACTCTGATGATATCCATCCTGATCACGCGGTTTTGCTCTGAGTGGGTGAGATCCAAAAATGGACAATCCAGACTGTACTGAAAGGGTGGTAGTGCCTCTATCCGCAAACCATGTAGGTCAAACCATGATCTCATCTGAGTGTACCAAAAATGAGTATCTCCATCCTCTTCCAACTGTATGGATGAGGTCAATGCCAATCGGCAGTACCTCTGCTGAGGGAGCTCCCATAGCCGTTGTAAAAAGGTAGCTGCCTAGAATAGGGCCTCGGTTACTGCTAGTGGGGCACCCAGCTCAGCCCGAACAATCTCATGTGGTACTGATGATTTGCTTTGAATCATGCGGGCAATCATCATAATCAGTGATCTCTCCATTTGCCTCCATCCCTCATCTGTCCCTCTGTGAGATCTGTGATGTATACTGGGTCCCCAAATTGGAGCTTCGTATAGGAGGGTCGGTGTGACAAGCGTATCAAATAGCCACAATTTGGTGCGTGGCTCCTGAAACTGTGTGTGTGCACACTGCCTCTCAAGTGCCCCCAAGGCTGCATGCCCTCGAGCTAATCTAGCTGCTGCTGCCTCCTTCAGGGAGAAACGCGGTCCTGTGAAAGTAACTCCCAAGTAGACATATGACCTAACGTACTCTACCGGCTCCGCTCGGAAAGTGAACTGAGGCTCTGATCTCGTCACCCATGCCTGTGTGGTGTTAAACACCATAACCTTGGTTTTCCCAAGGTTCACTTGTAGATCTCTATCCGCACAGAAAGCCTGTAATGCATCTAGGTGTCTCTGTAATCCCTCCGGAGAGTCTGAGATTAGAACAATATCATCAGCATATAACAAGATGGGTATCAACACCCTTGCCAGGCATGCCCCTGGGCCTCCCAATCTGTCTACATAATCAGAGATCGCATCAATGTACAGTCCAAAGAGGGTGGGCGATAGCGGGCATCCCTGCTTCACCCCCATCGTGCTGGTCACCCTATCAGATAGTCCGCCTGGAGCTCGGACTCTGCCGGTCACAGACTCGTACAAAGCATATATCCCTCATTGCATATCCTCGGGTACCTCAATGTCATGCAATTTGTGCATAAGCCTGGCACGTGGTACGGTATCGAAGGCTTTGCGGAAGTCCACAAGCCAGTAGTATATCCTTCTCTTCTGTGCCCTGCCCTCTTCAATAAGTGCCCGAAGTGTCAGTATCTAATCCAAGGTAGTAAATCCTCTCCTGAAGCTAGCCTGTCCATGTGCTCGATGACTATGCCTCTCTGCCCATCGGCTCAGCTCCGACTCCAATATAGAGCCATATAGTTTGGCCAAGTAATGACCAATCATGATCATCCTGTAGTTGCCTGGTACCATGGGGTCCCCACTCTTAAAGAGTGGTACAATGATATGCTCTGTCCAGCTTGTCAGGAAACCCTCACAAATGGCACGATTAAACACATGTACGATGAGCGGAGCCAAAGTGTCTCGTGCATATGAGAAGTGCTATCCAACTAGCCCATCATGATCCTGTGGCCTTTCCATTATGTAACCTGTCTATCGCATCTAGCACCATCCGCATAGTAAAAAAGGTGCTGCTAGCCGGTCTAGCTCCCAGTGGAGGGGGGGTGGGGGGCTGTCCTGGTGCATCATATAGCTCTCTAGCATAATTATGCCATGCCTCGGGTGCAGTAATCGGAGTACCAGGCTGTTCTCTCCTGAAACATTTCATACCCTCTTGCTGTCCTTTCCCAGGAAGAGTTGGTAGATCTCCTCCTCTAGCTTAGCCAGATAGGCTGGTTTCTTCCTCCGCACAAGGCGCCGAAAGTCACTCATCACTTTAGTCTGGAAGAAGTCGTTGAGAGCTCTTTGTACTAGTCCTTTGATGGGTACCGCTAGTCTAGGCCACAAAAGGGACTCCCTGTGTCTATGAAGCTCCACGAGGAAAAGTCCCAAACATCTCTGGTCTAGGAAATTTATGATCTTGGAAAGTGGTCCAAATCCATCTCGGAAGAGGCGGTGGAACCTCCCCCTAATCTCATAGTATACTGGGCATATGCACACACAGAGAGAGAGAGAGAGAGAGAGAGAGAGAGAGAGAGAGAGAGAGAGATGTGGGATATGGCTGTTAGGGTTAGGGTTTTGGAAGGCACATCAGCAGGAGGCGTGAGTGGAATGTCTGGTATCAAAATCACCAGCCCAATCTGAATCGTTGTAAGCATAAAGCTGCATGTCACCCCCCTCAGGATAAAGCAATCCAAGAGACAAGGTACCCTGCAAATACCGAAATACACGCTTCACAGCTTGCCAATGTGACAATCGCGGGCTGTGCATGAATCTGCTCAACTGAGATACGGCATACTGAATATCTGGCCGTGTAGTACACAAGTAGATAAGGCACCCAACAGCCTGAGCATATATAGTGGCATCAAAGAAAATACTGTCATCCTGTAGTGACAGTTTCATCCCAGGCTCCATAGGAGTGCTAATAGGCTTGCAATCCTGAAATTTGAACTTCTCTAGAAGTTTAGCAACATACCGAGATTGCAACAACCCAATGCCTCTGTTATCCTACACAAACTGTATGCCCAAATAGTAGTGTATGAGCCCCAAATCAGACATGGCAAATGTCTGTTTGCAGTATCTCTTTAAAAGCTGCAATTTTGTCATCATTTGATCCCATGAGCAAAAGATCATCTACATAAAGACTGATGACCAACAGATCTTTCTCTTCTTTCTTTACATACAAAGTGGCTTCTGATGGACTGTTCACAAAGCCTTGAGTGAGGAGGAAAGCATCTATCTTTGCATACCAAGCTCGTGGAGCTTGTTTCAAACCATACAAGGCCTTTTTCAGCCTGCATACTTTCCCTTCATGACCATGTTCTGCAAAACCTATGGGCTGATGTACATAAACTTCCTCCTCGAGGTCCCCATGTAGGAAAGCAGTCTTGATGTCCAACTGATGAACAACCCAACCACGATGTGCAGCCAATGCAATGACACTCCTAAGTGTCGACATACGGGATGTAGGAGCAAATGTCTCCTCATAATCAATGCCCTTCTTCTGTGCATAGCCCTTTGCAACTAGACGGGCTTTGTACCTGTCAATGGATCCATCTACATGTCTTTTCAACTTATAGACCCACTTAGTACCAATGGCTTTCTTGCCTTTGGGCAGATCAACCAAATCCCATGTTTGATTCTTTTTAATAGAATCAAGTTCATCCTGCATGGCTTTGTTCCAATGCACATTGTCTCGTGCATCCACAAATGAATCAGGCTCATCATCATCCTGTAAACTAGCTGCCATAACCATATTTAAATCCATGATGTGTGCATGCTCATTGGTCCGTGTCTCCCTACGAATACGGCCAGCAAGAGGAGTCTCTAGATGGCTGTCCTGTAATGTCCTCAAATACCATCTAGATATATGTCTGACCTGTGGAGCCTGTTGCCCCATATTTGGCTCAACTTCTCGCTCAATCTCCTGCTGAATTTCTGCACCACCTTCATGATTAGCTGGCTGCCCTGCACCCTCATGGGTTGGATCACCAACTGTGGAATGAAACTCCATAGGCAGTAGACCTTCAAACATATCATTTTCAGCCTGTGGATAATTCTGATTTTTCATCAAAAATCACATCGCGACTAGTGAATATCTTCTTGGACAGTGGGTCATATAACCGGTAGCCTTTGCTCTCACGGCTATACCCAACAAAAATACATTTTGTGGCTTTATCATCCAACTTCCTCCTAAACTCTTTGGGTATGTGTGCATATGCAAGACACCCAAAAGTACGAAAGTGTGATACCGAAGGCTTGCGGCCATGCCAAGCCTCAAAAGGAGTAATGGAAACCAATGCCTTTGTGGGACATCGATTCAAAATATGACAAGCACACATAACAGCTTCCACCCAAAAGACATGTGGTAGCTTCTTTGCCTTTAGCATACATCTGGCCATCTCCATGATTGACCGATTCTTCCTTTCTGCAACCCCATTTTGCTGTGGAGTATAAGGAGTAGTATATTGATGCTTGATACCTCTACTCTCAAGAAAGGAATTCAACACGTGTGACACATATTCCCCCCCTCGGTCAGAACGGAGAGTCTTAACCGTGCATCCTGACTCTGTTTCAGCAAGTGCTACAAAGGCCAAAAATGCATCATATACCTGTGATTTCTGTGTCAACGGATAGACCCAGCATATACAAGAGAAGTCATCAATAAATGTGGCAAAATAGAAGCAACCTCCTAATGACTTCGTCTGCATGGGACCACAAAGATCACTGTGTATAAGCTGCAACTTTGCAGTTGCTCGTAGAGCCTGATCACGTGGAAAGGAAAACCGATGCATTTTTCCCAAACTACATCCTTCACATATGTGATCTGGAGGCTTCTCCATAAGAGGTAGGTCTGTCAACATATTATGTCGCTGCATAAGCATAAGACTACTAAAATTTACATGCCCCATGCAAATATGCCATAACTCCGCATCAACCATAGCTGGAGTAAGAGTGAATGCATGATAAGCAGACTGATCCACTGGCTGAAATGTATCCAACTGATAGAGTCCATGACATAATGTACCAGTAAGCATCAAGGTCAAAGCATTAGCTTTGTCTCTGACCATGCATTTGTCATCATCAAAGTTAACTTGCATACCACACTGTGCTAAAGAAGAAATGGACAACAGATTCTTCTTTATCCCTAGTACATATAAGGTATCTGTAAGGCGAAGAATAGAGCCATCAATGGCTGTGAGCTGAATCTCCCCAATGCCACGAACTGGATATGAAGCATTATTGGCACACTGAACGGTCTTGCCAACAGGGGCAGGGCATACATTACAAAACAAATCCCTGCGAGATGTGATATGCTTTGAAGCACCACTATCAAAATACTAAGTACATGCATGCTCAGTCACACTGAGTGCCTGTGAAGACCAAGAGGCATCATAACTGCATGTGTAGAAACAGTAATCCCTGTCTTCAACAAATGAAGCAGTCTCTGGAGGACCTTTAGAGGTATCTTTTATAGACAACCCAGACTCCTTCTCCTTCTCTCTGGCAATCCTCTTCCTACACTCTGTGATGTAGTGACCTGGCTTCTTACAATAATGGCATTTGCCCTTCTTCTCGGGCTGTCCATCACCTTTCTTGGTATCCTGAGATGAACCACCATCACTTGAATTCTGATTTGAACTCTTTGGCTGAGACTTGCCTTTCCCTTTTTGACCTGTCACAAATGCTTGTTCAGCACTTGTGTTCATGTTCATGTTCATGTTCTTCCTGATTTGCTCTTCCTGTAACAAGAGAGCAACAAGTTCCTGATACTTTAGGGGCTCAATAGCATTCCTCATGCTGAGGTTCAAAGAGGTATGAAAAGCCAAGTAGGATCTTGGCAAAGAGTTTAAGATGGTGGATACAAGCTGTGTCTCAGGAATAATCTCATCCACATTGATGAGTTGCTCTCTCAAATCCTGCAGCTTGTTCAAGTGGCTAGACATATTATCTCCTTCATGCATCTTCTGATTTTCCAGCTCTCTTTTCAGAAATGAGATCTGTGCCTCATTACGAGCAGCATACATCTGCTCCAAAGTCACCCATGCATTCCGTGAAGAGCCAGCTGAACGAATATGAGGTATAATAGACCTCTTTGTACTGACAATGCAATAAGTGATAAAGCTTGTGCATCTTTGGCATCCCATGTCTTCTGGGCATTTGTTCTTTGAACAGGCTATGGCTGAACTGGTGCCTGTGCTTGTTGTCCTCTTCCACGAGCACCCCCTTGAGGAGGAGTCTCTGGAGCCAATGGACCTGGACGTGGTTCATCACCACTAACAAAATCCCAAAGACCTTTTGCCACGAGCACATTTCTCAGCATGAAACTCCACAAGGAGTAATTCATGCCATCCAGCTTGTCTTCCTTAGACAAGTACGTGAACACATCACTCTGGTGTTGATTTGCCATTATGCCAGTGCACAATGTTGTACCTGTGTATCAAAAAACCCAAAAACAACAACCCTGAAAGCAACTGTACTCCACAACTAACCCAAATATGCTTGCACTCTCAATCCTCTGAATGTGCAAAACAATGCACCACTGACTGAGTAGAGCAACAAAAGTGGCTCACACAGTGCCAAAATGCCCAAAATTTCTACACCCAAAGCCTTGCAAAATCCTGTAGAGGTTTCTTTGCAAGAAAACCTCCCTGTATCTGCCAGAAAAACTTTCACAGAGAAAATGCCCAAATTCCAAAACATGTAAAGCTGTAAATTTTTACCCATGTGATTTTGCAGGTACTGGTCGGCTGTAGGCTGTATGGAATTGCTGTCAGGAGCAGACTGGTCAGAATATCTGTACGGAAACAGCCGGCACGTGCTGTACGGAATAGCTGTACGGAAACAGTCGGCGCCTGTATGGACTGACAGCAAGGCGGAATATCTGTACAAAAACAGCAGTCGGCGAGGGCCTGTACGTGCAGCTGACGGCGAGCTGTACGAACAGTTGTAGGGTACGGAACAACTGTCGGCGAGGGCCTGTACGTGCAGCTGACGGCGAGCTGTATGGACAGCTGCAGGGTACGGAACAGCTGATGGTGAGCTGCAGCTGTATGGGCAGGACAAGCGAAGGCAGCTGATGGCGTGGAACTGTACGGGCAGGGCAGGCGAACCTGCTCTGATACCAAAATGTGGGATATGGCTGTTAGGGTTAGGGTTTTGGAAGGCACATCAGCAGGAGGGGTGAGAGAGAGAGAGAGAGGAACACGCTTGCTCATATATTGATGATGATAAAATGAAGTACAATAGCCACATAAAAGATGTGACCTAATAGTGTGTTCACATGGTCCGGTCATAAATAGTGCCAGGTGGACCAAATCACTTATAAACCTTTATAAGTGAGACTAAGCTAAACTGGGGGAAAAAACCTCCACTAACTGAAGTAAAAAGTGCCCCAGTAACCTACTGATGATCACACTAGCACTCCCCTGGGTGCATACACAGCATAAAACCCAACGAGAGAGAGAGAGAGAGAGAGAGAGAGAGAGAGGTAGAGGTATGTATGTATATGCATAGTCAAGCTTGATACAAGGGCTTAACCACACATGACTGTACCTACATCGGTCTACCCAAAGATAACCTCCCTGGCTCTAAACAGGGTATGATACGACAACGAGGCCTTTTGTAACATTAAGGCATTACAAAATGAAAAATACACAGATTATTTAATTCATTTTTTTGGGATTTCTTGGGCATAGAACCCATGACTCATACTCATAGAACAACTCAGAAGGCCCAATCATAATCTTCGTCATTGAGAGAGATTATCCATTGCCGTGAATGCTTTGTTTGCTTTTGCTATGGAAGCTTCCGTTGCATCTTCATCTTCTTCTTCTTGGACAAGGTTGGCATGTGTCTTCTCTTGTTTTTTGGCCATCTTTTTGAAGCATCGGTCCTTTGTGTGTCCGAGCTTTTTACAAAAGCTACACCTGGTTGTTTTTCCTTTCCCTTTCTTTTTACCTTTTGTGAACATGGCATTCTCTGGTTGGAATGCAGCTTTTTCTTATTCCATTAGGTGGTGGTCTTCATCCATAAGGACGGTTACCATTTCATCATATGAAATTTCACGAGTCACCCTTAGTAAAGTCAAGGTTTCAGAGTATTTTGAAACCCCTTCTATGGTGGATAAGAGCACTGCTTCTTCATCAATGTTTGCCTTTAGATTGGCATTGAGCCTAGATTACTCGATTGTTCTCCCTAGGTAGTGCTTTCATGTTAAAACCCTAAAGATCTCTCTAGCTAATCACTATGCATAAACATGTGACTCTTGACTCTCCATTTCCATGTGTGACCCTTTGTTGCCTGACCCTAACCTCAACCCAAGGTTAGACATAACCCTTGCCCCACTAGAGTATGTTCCCATGCTCCCATGCTCGCATGCCTAGGGCAGGTTAGCCTCTTAGTATATACACATATAATGTGCACATAACATACTTCCCCTCTCTCAAAACATTGCACTCTTGCAATGAAAAGAAGGAAGCCTGCGTTGAACGTTCTCAACTGACTTCCAAGTCGAATCCTCAATTTTCCTATCTTTCCACATAATTTTAAGCTCAGGGATTAAGCGATTACGAAGTTTCCTTTCTCTAAATTCAAGTACCTTTCCAGGTTCATGTGGAACATAGGATAAATCCTCAACTTCAACGAGTTCTTGAGGAGTAATTGTGTTACCCTCACCTCCCAGCTTCTCTTTCAGTCTATTGACATAAAACACTGGATGAACTCTAACATGTGGAGGTAGTTTTAGCTCATTAGCAAACGTGTCAATCCGACGTATAATTTGGAATGGACCACAGTATCTAGGAGATAATTTTGAGCACTTCCATGCTGACAAAGTTTGAGAATCTTTAGGAACTTTCAAATAAACCAACGGTCCTGGCTCAAAAGACCGAGGTGAGCATCCCCTATCAACATAAAACTGTGCTCTATCTTGAGCACTCCTGATAGAATCCTGAGCTTGGGTCAGTATTTCTTGCATATTACGCAAGAAATCCCTCGATGCATCAAGCTCAATGTCCTTAAGACTGACATCAACATGTGCCCTGGGTTGATACCCATACATAAGCATGAACGGACTATAGCCAGTAGCCGTATGCTTATAACTGTTATAGGCAAATTTCATCATTGGAAGATATGTTTCCCAACTCAATGGTTTTCCAGAGACATGTGCACGAAGCATATCCTCTACAATCTCATTCACACGCTTTGTTTGCCTATCAGACTGCGGGTGATCAAAGAAACTCATACTCAAAGTAGTTTCCAATTTCTTGAAAACTTCCTGCTTGCCAAAAATGAGCTGTGTACTTAAAGTCCCGATCCCTCACAATATTAGAAGGTAGACTATATAGTGTAAACAGTTGCTCGACAAATTGGCAAGCCAATTCCAACGCTTTGACTGTTGTTTTTGTAAGTAAAAACCTAGCCATCTTTGTCAATCTATCCACGACTACCCAAATGGCATCATGACCCCTGGTACATGGAAGTCTCGTAGTGAAATCCATGGAAATACTTTTCCACTTTCGAGACGAAATATCCAAAGGATTTAATAACCCAACAGATTTAAGGCACTCTGCCTTATTAATATGACACTGATGACACTTGACCACATAATTTTGAACAAAATCTTTCATTTTTTGCCAAATAAAAGTCCTAACCAAAGCCAAGATACATTGTATGCCAGGATGTCATGTCGACGGTGCATCATGGCACTCAAATAGGATCCTCGGTTGAATTTCCGGCACATCGGGTACGCAAACCTTATCATTCCGGAATAAAAGATCATTCCGAATAAAAAATTGGTTGGCTTTTTCTTCATTCACTAGGTTTTGATCTACCTCAAAGTTGGACCCTGATTTTGCCAAATTCCAATATTTTCCAAAGAAAATATATATATTGTTTTTTCCCCTGAGTGAATCGTACAAGTTAGAAGTACCTTTCGGGAAGCTAAGTTCATTAACTTCACCAATTCAACTCAACGCATCAGCAATGCGATTTAAGCTACCTTTCTTGTATTTAATCATGAAATCAAACTTTTGCATAAACTCAGCCCATCTGGTCTTTCTATCTTTCAAGTTCGGTTGATCACAAATGAACTGCAAAGACTGGTGATCTATCAAGACCATAAATTAAGACCCGTAGAAATACTGTCTCCATGCCTTTAAAGCATAAATGGTCGCATACAACTCTCTCTTGAAGTGGGTACCTAGTCTGCGCATCATTGAGTTTCTTACTCTCGAAGGCCACAGGCTTCCCATCCTAGAACAAAGCTGCGCCTATCGCAAAAGCACTAGCATCAATCTCAATGATGTAAGGTTTGCTAGGATCCGGCAAGACTAACACAAGAGCATCTCGAACTTTATTTTTCAAAGTATCGTAAGTTTCTTGTAGCTTCTCATTCCATTCAATCGGAGAATTGGACTTATATTTTTACCCTCATGAAGGTTTGGTAAAAGACATTGTCAACTTCGAATAATGCTTGACAAATTTTTGAAGAAATACCACGAAACATAAGAAAGATCTTAAATGCTTGACCGTACGCGGAACTGGCCATTTCAAAACCTTTTGGATCTGATCCAAATCTATACTTAAGCCATCTCAAGAGATCTTATGACCTAAGTATAACAATTCCTTCTTGAAGAAATCACACTTAGATAATTTACAATACAGTTTCTCCTTCTTGAGCCTTCCTAGAACCTCTTTAAGATGATCCTCATGCTCAGCGAAAGTTTTGCTGTATATCAAAATATCATCTAGAGAACCACCACGTATTTTCTTGATAGATCCCGAAATAAATCATTCATCATCTGTTGAAAAGTTGGTGGTGCATTAGTGAGACCAAAGGGTAACACTAAAAATTCATAATGGACATAACGTGTCCTAAAAGCAGTTTTAGGAACATCTTCCTCTACAATACGGATCTGATGATAACCGGTTCACAAATCAAGCTTTGTGAAATACTTAGCTCCTTGCAACCTATCAATAAGATCGTCTGATCTAGGCAATGGATATTATGTTCTTAATTGTAACCTTGTTAAGACGTTTGTAATCAATACACATCTGCCAGGTACCTTGATCTTTTTTCTTAACTAGGAGAACTGGTGCATCCCAAGGAGATTTACTTAGTCTAATATGATCCATCCTCAAGTATTCAGCTAGTTACTTGGCTACCTCATCTTCCTCAGTCTTACTAAGCCGATATGGAGAAATACTAACAGGTTCTGTACCTGACACTAGCTCAATTTTATGGTCCACCTCTCGTTTAGGAGGTAATCCATGAGGTAACTCATTAGAAAATATATCCTGAAATTCGTTGTTAATGGAATTTAACACTTTACTTTCCCAAACATCTAAAGAAACAGTGATGACATCAAAATGAATACATGAAGACACTAGATTCATAACCAATTGGAAAAGTTCGTTGTTAAAAAGGTTTTCCATTAACTCAAGCTCATTAATGAAAGTTTCCTTGGATACAACAATGTTTCTCTTAAGAGTAACAAGGTTTCCATTGTGATGATGGAAAGACATCAAATGTTTGACCCAATCAACAGAAAATTCCTTATTTTTTCGATGAAACCATTCCATCCTTAAAATGATGTCTACATGACCTAAGTTCATGACATGAAAATAAAGTCTATCTGAGTACAACTGGATATTTAACGGTAGTTTTGACACCACCTTGTCCCAGAATTGGACTTGTCTTCCAGCCATCTTGACCTTGTACATGTGATCATTCTATGTGGTTTCTAGCTTCATCCTCAGTACCACAATGTTGTCAATAAAATTGTGAGTACTACCACGATCAAACAAAATATGAACCTGATATTCATTTATTGATTCATAAACAGGAAAAATAATTTGTTTGGACCAAAAACGTCTTTATTGAAAGTATAATTTGGACATTGGCTTTCTTCAAGATGCGTAATATTGACTTCAGAAAATTTACCTTGAAGTTCTGTAATATGCATAGATTTATTTGGTATAAACTTCTTTGGTGTCACCTTTTGTCCAAGCGTCGAAGGTGTTGAAGCTCCATTCAAAGGACATAATTTCTTCGCGTGTCTCTTTTCTTTGCATTTGAAACATATGAGATTATCCCTACTCACAAATTTCGGCTTCTTGTTGGTGTTGTCAGAATTTTTTGGTTTGGTGAAAAAACTATCTTTCTTTTTTGTCCATTCTTTGAAAAAGTGAACGTGGATTTATTTTCATTGGACCATGGTTTTGAAGTGTTGGCGTCGACCATAGTCTTATGAAAAACTTGAGTTGACTCAATAGCATCCTCAGTCGTTTCGATCTTGTATTTTTTTAACCTCGTACCAATAGTCACAAGTTAGACCATTGATGAAAATCCCACATAAAGGTATGATCATTTGACTAGGCTTTGGTAGCCAATTGTCTAAAATTTTGCACATAATTGTCAAATGATTGATTCCCCATGCTATTTTTAACAAGCTTAGCAATTATCCCGAATTCATTCTCTGGTTGGACAAACTCTTTTTTGAAAGATTCTTCGAAATTCTGCCAAGTGGTAGGAATGGAATCTTCTTTGAGATCCTTCCACCAAGTCAATGCCTTCCCTTTTAATAGCCTCCGTGCTATCTGCAGCTTCTGCGCATCGGTAAATGGATGAAAGGCAAAGTGTGTAGTCCACCTATTGAGCCACCGTATCTACACATTCTTGAGTCTTCTCTTTTTTCTCACCGGCGTACACCTTTGGTGTAAACAACGGAGCAACTGCTTTGGCAAGAGTAGGAGGCACCGCCAAAAGAGCCTTTTGCAGAGTCAAGATCTGCATCTTCAATGACTCCATCTCGTCATGGCATTTGTCAATAGTTGCTTCTAGATGCTTTGTCACTTCCATAAATTCACTCTTTCCAACAGCCTCCTCTTGTTCAACTTGGAATTTAAGATCTTCCCTTCCTGAGTCAGGATGATCAGCAAAAGCATCACTTTTTGGCAAAACGCAAGGCTTCCCCAAGTATAAAAGAAGCATGAGCCTCTCTTGAGCATCATGAAGGAGATCATGGAGTGTGTGGGCATCATTATGATCATGGAGAGCTTGTTCTTTGCCATCAACACCTTCTCCAACTTGCTTTTCAGATGTACGCTCAGTCCTAGACTTGTATGGGCATATGCATGGGCGATACTAATGCATGTACAGAGCCGTATGGATCTGTACGGAGTCTACGGATTGAAATTGCTCAAAAAACCCTTAAAATTGCTTTTTGGAGGTTTTTATCGCCATAAAACCATTAAAACAGGTTTTATATGAGTTTTCTTGCCAGAAAAAGTTTTTCCAAGGTTTTCTTCATCGACAAGGCTATACGAGTTGTGGACATTATTTACAGGATAAGCGAGTGGATTTAGAACTTGGACTATGACTTAGATTGAAACTAGAACTTGGATTTGGATTTGGACTTGGATTCATTGGATTTGGACTTGGATTTCGATCTAGATATTGGATCTGGTACTAGCCCGGTGAGAGATACTTGTGGGACATCCCCGTGGTGTGCTCGGCATCAGAGATCTCATGCCTCAACATCGACATCGACTTGGATATCCTACATCAGCATATCTGTTTGTTTTGTATTCATAGATTGTATTGATCCTGGCCAGTGTGCCCGTGGATTGTTCCTAAATAAATTCCTGAAAGGGGGCGGGCCATGTTCCCTGCTCAGTGTGGTGTACTGTGCAAGATCCCCATTCCCTTTTCTCTCTCCCCTCTCTCTCTTTATATCTTTATCTCTTGGACACGTGGTTGAGTCTGCCACTGCACTCCCCGCTAGGCTTACAAATGTCACCTGATTCATGGAAGCCCCCAATTACTGTTGAACTCAATGACTAGAATTTCCAGGTACGAATGTGTTCGAGGGAGCTGTTGCTGAAAGTGCTGGAGGCAGCAGCAAAGGGTGCCACTTGGACTCTTGCCACCACACATGGTAGAGAACAAAACGAGCAGAAGAGCGGAGATGAGCTGGCTGCTCTGCACTAGAAGCGTCCATGCAACCACCACAGCTGGTGCTGGTTGGCTGAGTACTCACACCATGCCATGGGGCTGGCTAGAGCGCAGAGAAGAGCAGTGCAGACAAGCGGGCTTTCTAGGCACAGAAAAGAGCAGCTGGTGGTGATGAAAGAGGAGCAGTTGGTGTTGGTGGAGGCAAGGAGGTGGTCAATGCTGAACGCCTGCTATGTTGAGCGAGAGAGAGAGAGAGAGAAGAGATAGAAAGAAAGAAAGAAAGATATATTAAGCGTCTACTTAAGACCCAATGGGCCTATGAGACCAAAGTGATACGATAATGTCCATGGCATATCTCATCATGGAATGGAAAATAAAACAGAAACAAAACATAAGCAAAGCTATCTCACTGGGGTGATACAAAACTGTCCATGGAAACTCATCATGGAATACTAGGAACATAGAAACATGAGAGCAACATCAGCTCCCCATAGATGGTATACCACTCCAAAATATCAAGCATAGGGCTAATGAGTATGGCCAAGAGGTCTCCCTCGGCTATGTCATGTGGAAAGGTAGCTCGATGGCGGTGGAGCATGTCCTGGATCTTGAGCTGATGAGGGGGTCGAGGCTGACGGCCGGGGGGCGAGGGGCGTCAGGCATGCTGGAGTGCGGAGGCCCGGTCGCCAAGGGGGGGCGGCGGCGGCGGGGAGAGAAAGAAAGAAAGATATATTAACGTCTGCAAAAGACCACTAGGGTCTATGAAGCCAAAAATATGTTACGAAGTATCCATGGGTTAGAGAGAGAGAGAGAGAGAGAGAGAGAGAGAGAGAATTATATTAACGTCTTCAAAAGACCACTAGGGTCTATGAGGCCAAAATTTTTTTACTAAGTATCCATGGGTTAGAATGTTCCTTGTAAATAACATAAATGAAAAAGAACCTAAAACTAACAGCATCAGCTGCATACAAGTAGTGGCCATAGCCTGTACAACTAGAGAGCCTGGGGCTCCTGGGCTGGTGGCATCCTAGCGAGTGTAGACCCATCCTAGAGGGTGGGGGGAGACCAAAAGTTGTTACATATGATCCATGAGTAAACTGGATATCCGGGCAATATGAAAGATAAAACTCAGCCTGCCAAAAGCAAAACAGGCCCTTTGTACAATGATATCGGCATAAAAATCTCATGTGTTCAGACGTGTCTTGTGTCATCCTCTCCTATGAGTCATGACTCTGTACATGGAAACAATGCCCACCATTCGTTTGGGAGCTGCTTGGTGGTGCTTGAGGATGTCATGGATCTGAAGCTGAGTAGAGGGTCTGTGCTTCTTGGAGTGGGGGGGGGGTGGCTCTCTGAAGTGCCTTTGCTCCCTCGCGCGCTGGAGAGAGAGAGAGAGAGAGAGAGAGAGGGAGAGCGTGTTCTGATGTTAGAATGTGTTTGGGTTTCCAATGGCTAGGTAATAATAGGCAGATCATTACCTTTTCCATTTCTATTCTGATCATCTTTCTCTTACTATCAATCTTGAGCATGCTTCTATATTGTTATTGGAGAAAAAGGCAAGCAGTACACAGTTACAGACTTTGCCAACTGCTGAAGCAAGAGAGGTTTCGGCATCCTCAAGTAAGTGAACGAAGTTTTGAAAACTCCGTAAAATATTGTCCAAGGTTAAAATATCATAATTGAGAACTGTAATTCTGTAACATCACGCTTGAAAGGGTTTTCAACTTGAAATCCAGGGGCTGCTTCTGAAGAGACGAAGGGCATATGAACAAATCATTGAGTATGCGCAGGCAAAACTTGAGCTTGAACCTAGATCTCCCAAAATTCTGGAGCAATTAAAAGCTGCTCTGGAAGGGCTTCATTTTATTAACAGATACTTGGCACTATTTCCATCAGACACAGTGCTACATGATGATCATCATCTAGACCGGCTGCTAAGGGATCCAATCCCCTTGCCTGAATCTGCCTCTAGCAGAACACAAGCTGGAACACCAGTTTGTTTCCTCAGAGTGTTGCTAAATTCTGTTCTCCAGAGAATGTTTGGACCACCAGAGCCAGAGGACTTCACCGAGGAGATGCGCCTATTTTCCTCTTTTAATGATTGGCCTGCCACAGCTCCTGGCACTGAATTTTTTTCTCAGGAGATAAGACCCCAAATCCAGCAAAACAAGTTTGGGGCACAACAATCAGTGTGTGCCCGGGAGACTCTTTCCAACTCAGAGTACTCCAATGCAGCCCCTGACGAGATCTGTATTTGTGAGTACAGAAACCCCCTGTATAATCAAAGCCGGATTGTGGATCCAAGCACCACCCGAAAAAGAACTGTAACATTCTCACCTGTTGATGAGGTTTTTGGGGGAAGTGATCAGCATTCATCTTGTGTATTTGATGACGCTAGTGCCAGCTCAGAGCATAGCACAGAAAATCTCGTCAACCCTAGCACAGATCATGTTTGTGATGAAATTTTAGCAGAGGACATATGTTCTGATACTTGAAACCTGGTTGATGAGGTGGTTGTCAAGTGTTATTTCAACACGTGGATGTGAAGTAGCTTTCCTGGTGGCACCTCAAGAAGGGTATATAGGGGTCGAGTCCCTGTCTACTGTATATATATTAGCCAGCTTAATTTGATTAAATGTATATTAGTCATTGCCATGCTGTGTAAAATGTGAGTCAAATGCCTGTCTCCTTCGATAATTTGTTTCCTATGCTATGGAGTTTTATGACACATCTATCTACAAGTGCTACCCCCTCCCCCTCCTGCTCCCCCACCCCTCCCCCTCCCCCTCCCCCTCCCTCCCTCTCTCTTTTATGACATGCTGTAATGATAGTTCTACGGGATGCCCTTGCATCTCCTATCACAAGCTGTTTATACATTGTTCTATTTTGGTCTCATAGGCCACTTGGCCTTCAGCATACACAAATAAATCTGAATGCAGTTCAGAAAAACTATCAACAGCCAGTTAACAACATTATGGAAAGCAAGGGTCTAGAGGAAAGGGAAGCTCCAGAGGTAGGGACAGTTTTTCTGCCTTCATTAATTAAGGAGGTGCTCTACTGTTGAGAAACATTGCAAGGCATTAACACCTAGGCACCTACTTTTTTTCGTACTTTTATGCACATCAGTCCTCGTCGCTTTGTGAAACAGTCCATGTCTGATCGGGTCTCATAGGCTCTGTTTGGCCTGGGAAGACGTTAATACACTCTCTCTCTCTCACACACAAGCAGAGCCCTAGAGTGATCCCTTCTCCGAAAACCCACATTAGGTTAGCACCACGCACCTGGGAAGTCCTTCAAGAGACTATAATCCCTCTAGAGAGCTAGACATCCCCGGGAAGTCCTTCAAGAGACTATAATCCCTCTAGAGAGCTAAACCCTAAACCCTTAACCCTAAACCCTTACCGCTCGCTTGCCAGCCTGAGATGCGGGACTTTATTCAGCGACACAAAGAGGCAGCCTCACATTGAGACCGTGTAGTAAGTCCATGAGGAGGACGACGTGTTGAGTTTAGACACATTGTTTCTATACACACGGCCTATATGTAGTACTTTGATACTTCGATCCTGTAATTTATTTTGGCAGCTAGTTTTTCATTTATCATGTTGCCTTTAATATCTTTTTGGTCTCATAGACTATTCGAGTCTTTCCTAGATGAAATTCCCGTGGTGTGGTTGAGCAACACCACCTTGTTACACACTTAAACTATCAATAGACTATTCGAGTCTTTCGTTCCCGTGGTGTGGTTGAGCAACACCACCTTGTTACACACTTAAACTATCAATACCAATACACTGTGAAATAAACAAGATAACAATGTTGAAATTCAAATCACATGGGCACAATAGGACCGGAAAAGGCCGACCCCCCTTATGTATTATCAAGGATTTCTTGAGATACAAGCTTCATGGGCAGCTCATGCGAAATTTTAATGACATTATGCAATGGAAACATATTTCAAATTTGTTTGTGTCAATGAGAATGTCGAAATCCAAGCTTTAGTCATGTAGATCCTCACCCTCCAATCCCTAGTGGCTTGTCAGAAGGAGTTATGCTCAACTCGCATCCATACATATACATGTGGGTGCCATGCCTCGAGATATAGGAGACCTTAATGGCCAAGTATGTGGATATCGATCAAGAAAATGAAATAATAGAAGCTCTTACCAATAAACACAATCCAATTTGTTAGTTTGAATTAGTAAGTACTCAGAATGTGGACAATAGAATGCATTGAAGCACTCTCAACAAATACAAGGATTTTGTATATTAAGATTTCTTTTGAATTAAGGCTTTTAAACAAAATTAGGGTTTTAGTTGAACTAGGATTTCTACAACTTTCGGGTTTTTGCAACATTAGGATGCACTCTTTTGTACTTGTAATAGGCATGGAGAGGAAGAGACAGAGAGAGTTGTGTAGCTCCAAAGGGAAGGTAGTGGTGGCCAATTGGTCCATCTCAAATGAGGCCACATCTCTCCCAGAAGTGAAGAGGGTGTCCATGTATGTGTCCACCCATATAATAAAGTGGGAGCCTTCAAGTTAACCACTCCATCCTTCAACACGGTTTTACTTGCTTGTCCTTATTTTACCCACATATAACAGGAACTATGATTTGTAAGGCAACATATGGACTTTATGAAGTGACCTTACCGTATGCTTAATGCCCAAATAGGGAAGTCACATACTTCATGTATATACTTGCAAGGCTAGAACTAGTGGCTCTGGATCATTTAAGTTATGGCCGGCCAATTGTGAACACTACTGAGATTCCCTTGCAATATAATACTTGTGAGCTCTCCCTCTTCCCCACTCTTGCTTTCTTGTATTTCTTGTATTGTGCTAAATTCTTGCATGCTAGGTGGTTGCTTGCTTGAATAGGTTTGATTGTAGGCTTCTATCTCTTATTAGCTTCTTTTCCATCTACCTTTTGTAATAGAGTACCGCTCTGAAAGCTTTCTCCTTGGCTACAACTAGGCAAACGAAGCTCTACCTTTACTCCCTTAGTAAAGGAAGCTTTTTGTTGTGACAACAGAGTGAGGATGCGACAGAAGTTACATTTGCGGCTCAAGAATTCATTCTTTCGATGCCAAAGCGAACCCTAGCTCCGGTGAACCCTAGCTCCACTATCCATACCAAAATGCCCCTCAATTGGTTGCTAATCATAACTTCTTATCAAGAGGTATATCATTGATGCCATATCCAAGTTTATCATTGTCAATAAGGACTTGGTGACTTCGACAGTAGATTGAGAATTTGCTGGCATGAGACCAATGAGTCATCTGAGCAATACGATTTATATAAAACAACATTCAGTTGATGTCTCTCGCTAGGCAAAGGAAGCTCTATCTTCACTTGGTAAAGGATCCATTTCGGTGTGACAACGGAGTGAGGATGCGGTGAACGAGATAGTGCACCTACATGGGAAGTTGCATTTATGACTCTATGACAAAGTACCAAAGGATACTTGATTCAACAAGGTTGAGGTAAGTTCTTGACTTGAACATATATGGCGTTGTATGCAACTAACTATTTTCACACTAGGCTAGTCAAACTTAAAAATGGTCCAACCTCTATTACTAATGTTAAGCAAGTATATATACTAAGTCCTTAGACTTTTCCTATTTGACATTAAGCTCAAGGTAAGGATGCTTTATATTTTGCAGCATCGCCTTACAAAAGATAAGTGCATATTCAAGTGGGTAATAAGATGACAAAGCGTCTTACTTATATACAAGTGACTAGTTTTCACACTAGGTTGGCAAAACCACATTGGTTGACATTACTCCATGCACAGTAACTTCTTCAAGACCTATTTTTATACCGTACTATATACTTCATGTAAAAGATTATGGGAAATCTCCAAGCTTATGACTTGGGTAATGTTAAAAAATAGTCAAATACCAAGATTACGACTTGTGTAATATCGGTTATATTCATTCACGCTAGGGAATCAACCTAGACTAGCGTATTAGGTCTCTGCACATTAGTTGATCGGACGAGCATTGTACAAGTAAGTATTGTATATAAGATATTTTAACTAATGAGAAAACACATAATCCCATTCTCATAATTGAGTTTGAGCCTTCTTGTTGAATTTCTTGTATGCTTTGCTCTTCTTCTTTGTTGCATGCATGCTTAAGGATTGTGTGGGTGAGTGATGGTGTTGATGTATGCTTCTTTCTCTCTTTCTTCTTCTCTTGTCCACTCTCTTATGCTCTCACTCACCTTGGCATAGAAGTAGAGGTTAAGCTTTCTCTTTGCTCAACCATCTAGTCATGTGCAAAACTCCTTTGTGGTGATAATAAAGGAGGCTAGCTCTTCACAAGAGAGAGTTACTCTACCTAGAGTAGCTTGAGGTGCACGTCGGCATGACCCTTACATTCTCCTCTCCTCTCTATCTTGCAAGACTTTGCATTTGGAGTATTGATATAGCCTAGTTGGAGTGCAAATCTACCAGTTTTAACCTTTGTTTATTGATGTTTTGTGGTTTACTTTACTTATCTTAATGTAATGGAGCAATCCCTCGGGCTCAAGCTGCATGGCTACAAGTTTTTAATCCTATTTTTTAATCTTGATTGATTTCTTTTTACATTAGCAATTTTTTATATTTTAGTTCATTTTAGAGCTTAATTATATCATGAATCTTTGTATAAATACTACTATATTATATTGTGCACATCATTAGGTAGGTTAGAAAAAGTAAAAGCATGTTATCAAATTAAAAAATCCAAAAATATACACCATTAAGGAGTAATTAGAGAGAGAATTTAGATTTTTAGACCAAAACGCATAAAATCGCTGTCTGGTTTATATACGTATGTGCTTGACTGGACCTAGATACGCACATTTCCAAGTCCAAATGCACATTTACAAGTCTGATAGAGAAAATTGCACAACATTCTCATTAAGGAAGAGGTCATAAAATATTCTTTGATGGGTTTTCACAACCGATTTCTCTGAATGTTGTGACTAGAATGTAGAATAGGAGGAGACTGCTACTCATGAAGCTAAATAGGCTTCGGATCGTAGTATTCAAAAGTCGGCTGGAGTTCTACTAGTCGATGAAGTTTTGGAACAAGCTAGAATTTTCCCTAAGACCATAAGACGAAGAACCAAGACGATAAGACAAGGGGAGGACCAAGTGACTATTCAAGAGGGATCAAGTGAGGACACAATTTCCAATGTCTCTTCATTCTCTTCGGAGGAAGAAACTAATCTCCAACCCGTTAGAGTCTTGGAGGAAGAAGTCATAGACCCTAGTAACCTACCGAAGAAGCTAGTAGAGTATCCCAATTCTATTGAGGAAAAAAGCAAGCTTGAAGAAGCCCAACAACTTGTAAGAGCATGCCAAGCTCAAATGGAGGCTGAATCTCTAATGGTCCCCACCATTAGAGAGGACGCTAATGGAGAAACTAGTTTTACCTTGCTCAAGAGGAGACCAAGGGAAAAACCAATCCATCCTATGACCAAAGAAAAGTCGAAACATGGATTAGGGGGGACGAGGACAAAAGCTTCAAGGCCATGGCCTCCAAAACTCTAGGGGATGGTGACCGAAGAGTGCCACGCTCAAGAGGGCCCATACATATTTCTTACACCATTACCAACCCCAAAAGCTATATAAGAAATAATGAAAAGACACCTAGAGACATAGATGGACTCTCTTTCTTCCTTTTCTCCCTAGTGCGAATTTCAATTGGTTCCTTACTCCAAGGAAGTCTAAGGCTATGGAAGGACTTAAAGGATTGGACGGATGGAAAGTTAAAAGTAGGAATTCAAGACTCCTAGGATGAATTAGAAAATGATGAACACGCTAAGAAAAAGGTCGTTCTCACCAAGCCTTCCTAAATAAGCTGGTCCACTACTTTGAAAGTGATGACATGAATGCCACCCTCTTTGTGAAGGAAAGCCAAGTCACCACCATCTAGATGGAAAGGTAGACTTCAACATCATTACTAAGCAATGCTGGGAGAAGTGGGATCAACCCTCCCTAGACACTACCAGTCTAACAGTCAAGCTCGCTAATGGAGCCATAACAAAACCCATGGAGTTATTGTAAAACATATGAATTAATACATTTGACCTAATAATGTGAAAATTCAGAGTTTGCCTCACTTTCAGAGCTAAAAGACTCAAAAAATTGGATGCACATTCTTGTAACTATGGACATTCCTCCAACTAGAACATGCACAAGATATGTCATGGCAGATGGCAAGGAAATCACTTTTGTATACATGTTGAGCGCTGCAGGCAATGCAACGAGTACAAAAATTTAAAAGTGATCTCTCCGTGACCAAGAGTTGGTAGCTTGGGGCCCAAAAAGATAAAAAAGGGATGACCCTAAGCAAGGTAATGGCCAGAGAGAGAGAGAGAGAGAGAGAGAGAGAGAGAGAGAGAGAGAGAGAGAGAGAGAACCCCACAAGGTCGGAGTGAGTTTGTAAAAGTCTCTCGCTCTACAAGAAGGGCAAAGAATAGTGCACCCTATAAGAAAGTGCCTACACGAAAGACCTTAAATAGGTGCCTGAGTATTTCAAGGCATACACTGTGGGTGACGGCTTCGTACACTTTGAAAAGGCAAAGAAAACCCCTTACGGGAAGCATGGGACATCTTACATTGGACCAGCTGAGATTAAAGAGGTCAACTTAGCAAGACCGTATGAGGATTCCAAACTTATATACATTGGGAAGTGCCTATCTCCTAAAGAAGAAAGACCTCATTAACCTACTCACAGAATTCCAAGACTAGTTTGCTTGGAAATATACGGACATGAAGGGTGTACCCCTAGAGGTGGTTAAGTAAACCATTTCAACTGTGGAAGGGGCACGGCCATCATCTAGGCATAGAGCTTGCCAAATGAATCCAAAGTATTCTAGAATAGTCAAGAATGAGGTTGACAAACTTATTGAAGTTGGATTCATTTATGAGATAGAGCACACGAAATGGCTATCCCCAATAGTAGTAGTACCTAATAAAAATGGGAAGATCTAGGTTTGCGTTAACCTCAAAAAGTTATGCAGCCAGAATAAAGGACCATTACTGACTAACATTTATTGAGCATGTGTTGGAACGAGTAGTAGGAAAGGAGGCCTATAACTTCCTTGATGGGTTCTCATGCTATAATCAAGTGGAAATAGACCCGAAGGATCAACATAAGATTGCATTTGCCACATACAGGGGCACTTACACATATAGAGTTATGCCATTTAGCCTTTCTAACGCCCTAGGAACTTTCTAAAGACTTATGTGCACAACATACAAGGAATACCTTAGGGAGTTTCTTGAAGTTTTCATGGATGACCTTTATGTCAATTCCAAATGAAAAGCACATCTCGATGCAGAGTATATCGAATATCCCTCAACCCACTCAAGTGCTCATTTTAGGTGAGGCACAGAATAATACTCAACCACATTGTTTCCAAATATGGCATCTCCACTGATGACAACAAGGTGAAACTAATTCTTGAGCTTCCACCACTCACTAACTTAAGGGTGTCTAGCGTTTCATGGGATATATCGGATACTATAAAAGATTTATAAACTTAAATGCTGACATAGGGAGACCCTTGTATAGGCTACTTGTCATCTTTGAGTGGACGAATGAGTGTCAAAATACTTATGACAATCACTAGAGAAGAAGCATGAGAGAACAAGTGATTAGCACTAATCACTCCCAAACCCTAATCCTAAGCACACCACACAAGCTAGATTAGAGTTGCAAGAGAGAGGGAGAGAGAGAACACTCCACATCTATTGTTCCATTGTAGAAATGGGAGAATGAGTTACAAACAAGAGAATTTGGATTTTATAGTTATATGTTAACCAATATGTGGTTAGCATACTTCCCTTCTAAAACTTGATTGTGTTCTTGTGATTGGTAAGAGGTTGCCGCCAAGGGATGTTGGGAAGTGTCGCACTTGTTTGGTTTGCCCGTCTCTTCGGAAATGAGAGGGGGTGGGGGAGCTAGTAAGATGGAAGAAGTTAGTGGAGTATTGGCGTTTAAGTGTCCAGGTAATCACATGGGCTCTTATGAGTTTGCTTTCTTGTATGAGACCAATAGTACTCTTTATTTTTTTTTTGGGTGTTTTTCTTTATTGTCACCTTTGTGGCTGGACATCCTCTTATAATAAGAGGAGTCAGAGTACTTGAATGAGTAGACTAGCATGGAATACTTAATGAACAGTATCCAAGTGGTAGGTGGTGGCGTGAATGAGGGGTTAATAAAACAATGGTGTTAGTAAGCAATCGGCGATGGGGGAAGTTTGGAGGGACAAGGAGGTAACTCGTGTGGATATTAATTGCGCTTTGAGATGCTGTATTTGATGGCGATGTACCTGAAGCTCTAGCATCTTCATCAAGACATCGTGATGGGTATCTTGGTTCTCCGGGGTGTTGAGTTATCGGGGTGTGGTATTCTTTCTTTTTCTTTTAGTGATATGTCTTCTTCTGTCATTGTAGCTCATGGAGCTGGGATCCAGTGTTGATAAGAGTGTAGTTGATGGCAAGGATCGAGAGATGTTGAGTATAAGAAGAAGTTATGGCTAGGATTTATGTGGCATGAAGCATAGTTATTCGGGTGAAGTGGGGATGATTAGGATAATCCAGGCGATGGGTCGTACCATTGACCAGGCTTGCGCCCACCATGGTCCCCTAATCCAGAGATGTACCCGGATGGCTGTTGATGAGATGAAGCTTTGTGCGGTGTGTGCGCATAGGACAGAGCCTTGTGAAAACTGAAGGTGTTGTGCATGGGTGAGGGCAAAAGGTGTACCCGTGGTCCTAATCACCTAGATATTCCTAATCACTTAGAGACTCTTTTTTTCTTGGTCCTCATGTGGGTGAGGACTTATATGTGTTTATTGTTCAGCACTCCTAAAGAGGGTTTTGTACTGATTAGCCCATTTGGCTAGATTTATGAGCCTACCCTTGAGTTTATCTTTGAGTGGTTGGATAAGCTCTAACATTTGTAGCACTTCCCCGCCTTGGTTTGGTGTGGACGAAGTCAAGGGTCACGGTTGAGCATCGTGGATGAGGCTCCTTTGGTTGAAAGGGCTCGGCGAATCGAGCTTTTAAGTGCCCATGGGTGGGATGTGGGCAAGTCCATAGAATTTAGTTGATAAAGAGGAGACTTGCTTGCCTGTTGGCCACCAAACCATCTTTGTCGAGTGGCCATGGGCTCTGGCTTGGTGGGTGTGGTTTGGGCCAACTCTTAAAGGGGTATGCCTTGGGTCCAAATGATGGAGTTGCCATCATAGAAGCCTTGAGCATCTAAGAGACGTTTGGGCACCCATCGTTGTCGAGTGATGGAGGTCTGCGGTTGACGAGACTTCTAGGTTTTTTCTTAACAAGGCTTTGAGCGATGATTAGGTTGTCGAACGTTGAGGACATGCTTTTGATTGTGGCTTTAGGAGCCAGAGGTTGGTGCTGCCTTCATGGAAGCCTTGAGCTTTGAGCACGTTGGTAGGCACACATCATTGTGCTTGGGGTTGCCTACTCTTTGGCCATTGGGCCTCGTGTCATAGCTCCTTGGGGAGTTGTTATGGTGGATAAGCACAAGTGGCGTTCTTGGGTACCCATAGGTGAGTGTTGCCTCCATAGTAGCCTTGTGCTCTTATTAGCAGGCAGTTAAGGACTAGCTAATGTTGAAGCTTTGGCTTGGGGTTGGTGTTTGTTAGCTTAGTTTGCTTCTTGCACTTGAGTTTCGGGGATGGCCACTTTGAGATCCGAAGTTCTATGTAGCCATTGTAGAATCCTTGAGCTGCAAGAAGATTCTTGGATATCCACCATTATCATGATAAAGGTAAGAGGTTAGGGTGCTTGCAGTGTGGGTGGTCGAAGATGTAGAGTTGCAGGGGATTGTCGATACGAGGTTGGGGTGCTTGCAGTGTGGGTGGTCGAAGATGTAGAGTTGCAGGGGATTGTCGATATGAGGCTTGATTGTCATTGTTGGAGGGTGTCGACATTGCCCTTTTTACTGGATTTAGTGAGGCATGGGGTGGGGGAATAGGGGAGACTATCGGAGATGAGGATAGGACATGAGGGGGGAAGGGCAGTCGAGGGTGAGGGTGTGTGTATGATTTCCTCTTGGGGACACAAGAGGACTGTGGTGGCTGTTTTGTCGTTGGCTTCCATGATCGCCGTTTCATCACGCCAATTGATTTGGCAGTGAGAGTGGCATCAATCTACTCTTTTCCAGTGATAATCCGACCTTGGAGTGCTCCTGCATCTATGACATTAAATTTGCACTCCAACTGGTTATTTCTTATATAAATTTTAGGAATGAAATACCCAACACTCATTAAATGCATTTCATGTGAAATTTGAATGTAAGCGTTTTCCTGTGTAAGTGGGGGTTTTCCAAGAGTTTTCCATGCCTCCAAGGATAAGAGATTGGTGTGGACCATAGGGTAGATGTGGGCTCACCATTGGAAACCATCCTCTGTCGCTCGGGAGTCCAATCCATATTCTAGGTGAGGTTTAGTTCTAGTGGAAGTTCGGGAGTGGTGGAAGACTTACCAGTTATTGTTAGAATTTATGAGTCCCTTTGAACATACACATGGTCTAATGCCTAATCGTGCACCAATTTGAATTCCCTCATGAAGGGTCTCCCCAAGATTATGTCATATAGGGCTGGTTGGCGCAGAAAGTCCATTACCACAAATGTATGATAGTAGTAGCGGAAAGTAAAGAGTTTAAGTCGCACATTCTCTAGAATCCCAATGGGTCTTGAAAATGTTTCGTTTGCCATTTTAACGATAAGATCTTCTCTTTTCAGATCAGGCTTTCCCTAATTTTTTCAACATCGTTTTGTGATGTGATGCTGACTCTCACCCCACCATCTAGGATAGCCAGTGCTTGGTATCCGTTATGATGAATTGGGATTGTAGTGTTCCCCTAGGTAAATAGGATGCATTTGGATGCCCTATAGCTGCAATTTGTTGCACAGGTGGTGCTGGTAAAGCCATTGGTGCTCTGGGTGCCGGCAGTTGTGCTACGGTTTAGAACCTCGGATACCTGCACATGGAGGTGTCATGATTCCCTAATTTTACACAATGAGCACAATAGAGTAATGGCCTTGCTCTTAACTGTGGGCATTCAGTGGTAGTGTGATTCAATCTGCACATAGAACACCATACCAAATCTCTACGAGGGTAAAGATGGGTTTGCCCATGCCCAGATGTTTCTCTTCCATCCTTCACCTTCAATTTGTCCACTATGGCATTATTGAGTCGTCCATAGTCATGTTCCCAACTTGCTTGCTCCGAGTTCTTGTTTCTTGGTGACTCGAAACTCGTGAAGTCTTGCTGCCAAAGATATTTTGACATCTTTAGGTTGTGGCAATTCTAGCATATTGTCTTCATATTCGATTGTCAACTTACAGCATGCATCCAGAGTAGCCGGTCGGCGGGCTAATACTAGATAATCATGTCTTTTGTGGTCTCAGACTCCTCTCCGGAAGCATGGCAATAATTGATAATCAGTTAGCCTCTCCTGTAGTTTACATCTTGAATTCAAGTGCTTTAGCCAGGACACATAGACTCAATTTCTTTCTGTTTAGAGTTTACATCAAGCATCAAATCCCATTGATTTCTCCATGATTCACTCCCAGAATATCTCCACCTAGTTGTGCCACAGGACTCCATGTGTCACCACTTCGGGCTCACTGTGAGTGGCCTGAACCAACATTCTTTTGATAGGAAGATCCTGGGTAATTTGATGCACTGTCGTCTCTTGGGAGTGAGGTCATCTCTGATGAGATTTCCAGACCTCAAGTGCATGTGAATGTAATTTGATAAGCTAATTTGCTACCCCAATTGAATTTTGGTAAGGTAATGCCAATATGATTTTCTTTGTTTTCTATGGCCATGAGACTGCAGATAACAGTTCCCGGTGTGAGATGTCAAAGAATCGTTCATGTCATGAAATGGTAAGTAGTTCACGTCGTAAACTAATTTCTATACTTTCACGTGCTCCAATAATTACTTCGGACTCACAAGTCAGTGTTACCTTGATCTAATTTTACTAGTCTCAATGTACTCAATCAAGGAACTTCCTTAGCCTTTATCTCACAATACTAGGTTCATGAACTAGATCTAGTTACGTCGTGAAACAGTTCACGTCGTGAGATCCTATGTAGTTCACGTCATGAGATGTAATTGGTTCACATCGTGAGATGTCTAAGAACCGTTCACATCATGAACTACATAGTGTTTCACGTCATGAAGCATTCTCTTCTAGTTCACGGACTACAATTTTGTCGGACCCGTGGTGTTAGAGATGTCAAGACAAGATGACCTATTTTTAGCAAGGTGATTTCCTATGATTTGCGGCACTGATTGTGGCGCTGATTACGGGAGTGGTTCATGTCGTGAGATAGCAGGAAGTAGTTCACGTCACTGAACTTTTTTCCTGCACTTTTCATGTGTGAAGTTCCCACATCGAGAGAGAGGAGTTTGGGTGCAAATTACCTATCCAGATGCTCCAAAATGATTGTGCTAGACATAAGGAATTAAATGTGAGTTCAAAACACAACCAATGGCTCCTTATTTTTGTGGCTTTTTTAAAAGAAAAAAAATAGAGTATCACCTTGCTCGTTCACGTTCACGAATTTGGTGATACAAACATCAAAATTGAAAGGAAAAAATAGTGGAGCTTTCCTCTAAGGTCACTCCAGTACACACCCACACAACAAAAATGAACAATTTCTCACAAACCCTCACTTCCACTCAAACCTTATCCATTCATTCTATACACAATGCACTACCAGAATGCAAAGGCAATGATGAAACTTCTGTAGTGGGAGTTGAAACTCCAAGAGGATGGAAGAAACAAAGGTGTTTCCTCAGCACTAGCGCCAAAAATGTTATGGGCTACCAGACCTCCAAGAAGGAAATCTATGCATTCACCTTTGGAAGAAGCAATAGAACACAACTGTTGTAGGAAAATTGCTAATGCTTCGAGCTCGTGTCCCTTGAGGTCTCTAAGCTCACTTGAGAAGCTCCAATCCTCCAAGCTTCACCTCCACGCTGTCATTGTAGAGTCGCTTTCGCCCCACCACACAAGGGAATCACTCTCTCTCACCTCTCCACACAAGCATACAAGTATAGAGAAGGCACATGTGCTCTCACTCTCTCTCTCAAGACAAAAGCAAGAACTCTCTCAAGACAAAAGCAAGAACTCTCATAACATAAATGGGGATTATGTCCATTTATTATGAGAAAATACCTTATATACAATTGGCCCTTATTCACACTTGGGCACCCAAAACTTACTAACTAAGGCCTTGGGTGGCAAATATCTCATAATGTTACAACTTTTATAGTGCCTTTGCATGACACTTATTAATGCCTCCAATTGGAGGAGCACAATTGTTAATCCTAGCTGCGATTAACACCTCCTCCTGGGTTCAAAAGAAGCTGGTGATGGTTGGCTATGGAGGGGTCGAGGTGGTTGGGGCCAAAACTCTCTCAAGAAAGTGTCCATGCGTTTGCAAAGCTCAAGCAAGAAGAGCCCTAAGAAACGCTAGTCGGGGAAGTCCATGATCCTAGAAAGTGGGGTAAATCCCTCATGGAACATACAATGAAACCTCCCACGGATCTCACAATATCCTAGGCACAACGACATATGGAATGCTCCTCTATCTCAACCTTTGTTTGGCATAGCCGGTAGATCGTCTCCTTCATAGGTCTCTGTATGATCTCCCCAGCTCTGAAGATACGCTTAGCACTCCTTGTCTCCAACTCTAAGGCAATGGGATGAAACCCATATCTGGCCAATCACAATTTGCATGGCATGGGACATGTGAACAATCAGGTAGTGTGGTTACTTGATGAATCTATAACCACATTAGCTAATATTACTCCATGGGCGGCAACTTCTTTAAGCCATATTTTTATACCATGCAAGCGCTTCATGTAAAAAATGGTTATGGAAAATCTCCGTGCTTATGACATGTGTAATGTCGGGAGATAGTCAAACACCGAGCTTACAACTTGTGTAATGCTGGTGATGTACATTTATGCTACAAAAATAGCCTAGACTAGCTTATTGGGCCATCGAACATTAGTTGGGTGGCTAGGCATTATGTAAATGAGGATTGTATATAAGATATTTTGACTAATGAGAAAACACATAATCCCATTCTCACAATTGAGTTTGAGTTTTCTTGCTCTTGTGATTGAGGTGCTTGTATGCTTTTCTCTTCTTCCTTGTTGCTTGCATGCTTAGGGATTGTGTGCATGACTGATGGTGTTGATGTGTGCTCTTTTCTTCCTCTCTCCTTCTCTTGTCTACTCTCATGCTTTCACTCACCATGGCATCAAATTAGAGGTTGAGCTTTCATAGCTCTCTCTCTCTCTCTCTCTTTGCTCCCCACCATTTGCAAAGCTCCTTTGTGGCAACAAAGGAGGCAACGTTGAGGACCCTAGCTCTCCGAAAGCCTGAGAGTTACTCTACAAAGAGTAGCTTGAGGTGCAAACCACTATGAGCCTTGCATTCTCCTCTCCTTCTATCATGCAAGGCTTGAGTGTTCTCTCACGTGAACATCTTCGGCGCGTTGTCGGGCAAGTGCCTTGGCTTAGGTCTCCTTACTATACTTTACATTTTGAGTATTAATATAGCCCGGTTTTGGAGTGCAAATCCACCATTTTTAAGTCTTCTTTATTATTATTTTATGGTTTATTTTGCTTACCTTGATGTAATGGAGCATGGAGCAACCCTTCGATCTCAAGTTGTATAGATACAAGTAAGTGATCAATTCATTTTCCTTTGATTTTCGCTAGTTTCTTCTTGCACCATTAAGGAGAAATCAGAGGGCAAAATCTAGATTTTTAGGCAAAGACACAAAACATTGCTCTCTGATTTGCCTACGTAGGTGCTCGATTGGGCCTCAGTATGCATGTTTGCAAGTCTAAATGCACGTTCACAAGTTTGACAAGGAAAATCTGCACAATATTCTCATTAATGGTCAAAAAATATTATTCACATAAATGCTCATAATGATAAAAAAATGGTTGAAAATTGACCATCACATGGCCCTGATTTTCACCATTGTAGGTGCAAACTGTTAGAATTATGTGCATACGTGCCAAAGTGAGCATATACATTCCTAACTTTCCTAGCCATGCACATTCCCAACTCGAAATGAACGTTCACAACAACTCACCATCACATGGCCCTAATTTCCACCACTATAGGTGCAGAGTGTTAGAATTCTATGCATACGTGCCAAAGTGAGCATGCACATTCCTAACTTTCCTATCCATACACGTTCCCAACTCGAAATGAATGTTCACAACTCCACATATTTCACTTGGCCATGCATGGACTTTGGTTTTCCATGCACACTCCAAACATTCGCAAGTCTAACTAGGACCTAGCCACATGCACATTCCCAACTCACTTAGCCACACACGTATCTACTCAAAATGCACGTACTCAACTTGTGAACATATGTTTACAAGTCCAATAGAGATAAAAATTTAAAAAATTCAATTAAATCCAGAATATCTAGGACCATTGCTGGACTTATGTCAGTAGGAGGAGTGCTCTAAGTTGATCACCCTTTCACAAACATGAGGTTAGGTAGGATTTTTGCACTTAATTCCACACTTGAGAAGAGTGGCTCGAACGATGGTGGATCAAGAGCATCTTCTCAAGAGGATCTCTGCATGCCACAATCCTTGGAACCCAAAGCTAAGCGACCCTAGAAACTGAGCATTGGAGCAATAGCGACGAGGACGTTAGCTTGAGTGAGGCATGTTCTTAGGAACCCATTTCTTCAGAGATGCATATGGACCAAGAAGTTGGAGTGTGTGACTCCCCTATAACTACTCAAAGGAGCTTTTTAGACGTCATCTAAATATCATCACAGGCAATCCAACTAAGGATTGGGAGTCAACAACTCATCAAACTGACTAGCACAATTGAGAGATTGCCTGATATAGAAAGACCAAGCAAGGAGGCCTCCAATCCCGATATGGACCCTAACCAGTTTGGCTTAGGAACGAGAAGCATCAACCTTGTAGAGGAAGAGTAATCCTTCCTAGAACTACAATTGGAATAGTCATTGAGACAATGGTTGGATCCACAGCTTTTGGTTCAACCAACTCATAGAACACAAACCTTGGCATGTTTGGAATAGCCTGGAGACCTACCGTTCCTTCTAGCTTTGCTCCATTAGACCTCGGTATGAGCAGTGTAGGGGGATTTAGGATCAACATGACTACAGAGGCCACAACAACCACTCAAGCCACAATCTAGCACTCCTAGTGAGTTATCACCACCAATGCAAGATTCATGGATGCTAACATGATGTAAATTGTTGGAAGAAGAACAATAGAGCACTCCTAGTAGGGAGATATCATTGGTGGCTATAGATAAGGAATGACTTATTTCCACACCCAATGTAAAGAAAGAGAGTGAGGTATATAGAGGTGAACCGAGGTAGAGAGATAATGCTCACTAAAATTTGAATTTTCTTGTGGAGAAGTGCTTGCAAAAGAAGTAACCTCCCCTGCCTCTCAGAAAAAAACATCAAACTATCATAGGTATGATTAGTTAGGGTTAAGTCTCATGAATTCATGGAACTAAATTTTCTATTTTAATCAAGATAGACAAAAACTTGCTTAAAGATCCTCCAATATAGCACTTTACATGCATGAATATTTAAGAGGGCACAATTAGAAATTTGGCATGCATGAATGTAAGGGGTCGTAATTTGTAATTTGGAATGCATGAAATCTGCATGACCCCTAGGCCTAGCACATGATCTCAAGATAAGGGTCTATGACATAACCGTTAAACTCACATTTGTAGTCATGGACTTTTGTAATGGCACCTACGATAACATCCTGGGTAGACCTTTCATGCGACAAACACGACTAATCCATGACTGGGACACACATCGTGTTTACCTCCACAAAAAGGGACTCAAACGCTCAAAGTAAACTTACATACCTGGCACTAACATCCCATGGTTAGAGGTCCCTTTATCGACGATTCACTACTAGAAGCAACGATCTCTTTATTTGCGATGCTTTCATCAAACCCTTGATGACGTGCGGGTGCCATACACACGCTTCTATCAAAGTCGACCACGACTCGATAAAAATCATGGCTACACTTGATGCCATCCTAGATTGCAAACTTGGCATGCAATTCATGCTCCAAACAACTGGCAAGTACCTTCATGCACTCTACAAGGCCCTTGCCTCACTTAACACCTTGAGTGTAAGTGTAGCTCCCCAACACAAAATGACCACCCTTCGAGTATGACTAGATTTTCCCTTTGGCAAAAATATGCAATGAAAGTGTGCCTTGATGTCTCCCACAGCTAACCACAATCTTTTGCCATGGGAAACATAGGTCTCCCTAGGCAAACCATCTCTTCACATTGCCTATGCCAAAATTCATTTGCCTTCTAGCAGACAACGTATATAAAGCCTTGGGTCTTTTACACAAACTGTACATACTGTCTCTAATCCGTTGTCTTGTAAGTTTTATGTGGTTCCCATCAGTGTGAGACAAATGAAGTAGTTATCCTTGGAGGAAGCCAGGTCTAGAACGCTACAAATACAATCAACTCGGCTAACAACATGGCTATCCTCAAGCTTCCCTATGGCACGATAATGATGATCCTCTAGGATGGGGAGTGCATCGAATTTGATCCTCTGTCCACACCAATTGGTTCCACAAGGGTACTCTCTCATCCCCACATAGATCTGTGAACATGGAAAGCACACCCCATGGAAGGGAAATTGTTTGGTAATAATTTGGTCACAACCGAATGAACCACATCCGTACAAATTTGTCATCCCATAGTAAAAGCTTCAAAAGAGGAAGAGGAAGTGACAATGTATGCATCACTTCCTCCTCTAGATTTTAGTGAAAATTGGATGCATGTGCTAGCCACCATAGATGTGATGCAACCCTGAGGAACCCAATACGTTGAATCTAGGACTGTTCCCACTACCTATGTCTGTATGGTTAGTTGGCAACCCATTGAACAGGAATCAGAGGAGGAAGTTTCAAGCATAGAAGGGACTGGATCATAAAGAAGTACTAGTGCCCAACGCCTTAGAAGATGGTGAAAGCAGAAACGGTATATCACTCGACGAAATGCCCTGCTACAAAGAAAACCCACAGATGCCCAGTGGTGGCTGAGATACCTCGAAGCTACTAAGGTACACGCGAGTTTTCTAAGAATTGGGGGGAGAAATTGAACAAGATATTCCTTGAAGGGAAACATAGGGAGGAAGTCGCCCTTCGAGAATCGGAAATGCCTAAGCATACAAAAGCTAGGCGTCAAAAACAAAACAAATCTTTGGCAGAAGCTAAGTGCGATGCTAAGAAGGTGATGGCTAAAATAGAAAGTGAGGATGAGGATAAACCAGACCCACTTTCAATGCCGGACCATTCCAAAACATACACAATTGACGAACGAAAAGTGGTCCGATTGACGGCAAAAAGGGTTAAGGATGATGGTTTATCCACATCATATGATGGCCCAGTTGAAGTCAAGGAAGTTGATATTACAGAACCAGAAGAGGAAACCAAACTTGCTTATATCCCCCTAAGGACTGTGGCTGAAGAAAAGGAACTTGTTACTCTCCTTAAGGAGTTTAAGGATTGTTTCGCCCCATGAACTACAAAGAGATGAAGGGTGTACCACCTGAAGTGGTGCAACACATGACCCCAATAATGGATGGATCACGACCAACCAGGCAAAAACCATACCAAATGAATCCTAAATATACAGCAATTGTAAAGGAGGAAATTGATAAACTCATTGTTGCTGCGGACTTCATCTACGAGATAGAACATATGGATTGGTTGTCACCAATCATAATAGTGCCAAAGAAGAATGGGAAACTTAGGGTCTGTGTTGATCTCAAAAAAGTCAATGCAGTTACTAGGAAAGGACCATTACCCACTTCCTTATACGGAACACATTTTGGAGAGAGTAGCTAGTCAAGAAGCTTACAACTTCTTAGACGGATTTCTCAGGTTACAATCAGGTGTCTATAGCGCCTGAAGACTAGCATGAGACAGCTTTCAATACAATGTGGGGGGCGTTTTCTTACAAAGTCATGCCTTTCAGTCTCACCAATGCCCTAGCAACATTCCGATTAATGTGCACAGCCTTCAAAGACTACTTGCAAAAGTGGTTGGAGATATTCATTGATGATCTGCGTGCACACTCTCGATGGATAGACCATTTTGCTTGCCTGAGAAAAGTGTTTGAGTAATGTCGATTGTATCGTATATCCTTAAACCCTTTAAAGTGCCAATTTTGGGTCAAACACCCACTATGCATAGATTTATGGGCCACATTGTGTTGAAATGAGTGATGCGAGAGTGATGCTTGGCATGTTATATTTCCATTTGGAGCTTTATCCTACTACGGTGGATTTTTCCTACTTATTAATAGAAGTCTTTTTTCTAAAGAAAAAAAGGAAATGAGTGATGCTAGAGTGCCAAGTCACCTAGCCAAGTTATCCAACATGAGCTATCATAGCTTTGTTGTACTCTCCTCATATAAAAGGAGGACATTTCAAGCATTGGAATACAAGCACAACATCTCAAGTCTTTTTATGAGTACAAGTTTCCATCTTGTAACCTAACTGAACTTGAGTCTAAATTTAATTAGCACATACTCATCACCATGAGTATTGTTCATTTTTATCCACCTTAGATTAGTGTTGTAATTAGATTAGGATTAAGATCTAATTAGATAGTTGATTATTGTTAGAGAGCTTGATCCATGAATATCATTATGGTATCAGAGCTTGGTTTAATCTCCCCATTAGCTTAGCTTTAATTCATATTAGTATAATCTCTTTATTAATCACTTAATTAGCTACTAATCTTGTGAGATCCCTGCCCTCTCTGCACACCGAACTCTGGAGTGCTGGCAACAAAAGTAGCAACCTCACACGCAGGGCAGAGCTTCCCACTTGGGGCCTCACCCACTAATGTTCGGACAAGAGACTAATCCGGCGGCTCTTCTAAAACCTAATCCGAAAAAAAACTTCCCTTGCCCAGAAAGCATAGGCGATTTCTCCAGGAAAATCTTCTAACATAGTCAAGGGCCTTATCTATCCTTTGTATTTCGGCCAAACCCGTGGGTCACATGGCCAAATCAAAGGAGAAACTTGCACTTGGTTCATAGAGACCAACGTTTTTCCCCCATCAAAAAAGGCACAACCGTTGATTCTTTTCCATAGAATAAGAATTATCTTGTGACTTACTTCAACTATCATAAATTGAACAGAATTGAATTTTATTATAGGAATCCATCAATCCAGCCTAACCCCATCCAATCCCATGGGTTAGTCAACCGCCCAACCACTGTATTGATAGGATCCATTATAAAAATTTGGTTATGTTTTGTCCCGGGTACCAGGGAGGAAAAGATTTCCCAGGTCCCCTAGCCAGCTCTCATGCAAAAATTAAATAGACACACCACTTACACACCCAATATGAGATTGCCTTTTCTTAGATTCACTATTTCCAAATAGAATTGCATAAAACCATAGTGTTTTCATCATAATCCTCAATATTCCATTTTCAGGGTCCAAGTTCCAACTTTTCCAATTTCCAATTCCATTCATTTCTCCCTCGGTGAACCTATGAAATCATTGAACCAGAATGCTTACCACCTAGTTAGTCCCTCTAGGCTCACCTAGTACTTCACTCATGGGCCTTTTCAATAGTTCCTAGCCCATGGTACCCAGGAATATAATCAAGATTTTTTCATAAAATCCATATTCCATTCATTCCTTCCTTAGCGTACCTATGGCAACATTGGCAACCAGAACGCTTGCCACCTGCTCACTCAGGGGCCTTTTCAATAGTTCCTAGAGCTCATAGTACCTAGGAGTATAATCTCATAAAATCCATATGGACTCTCCGTTGAAGATCAGCTAGATCAACCCAACAAGATCCATTTAAAAGAGCCATGAACTCATCCGTTGAAGACTAGCAAGGCCAATCAACCTGATCCATGCCCATGTTTAGAAAACAACTCTAACTCATTTTCTTCCTCGATGGCACGCGTGGGTATCCTGGGCGACCCAGAGACCGAGCACCATATGGTCAGCACCCTTTAGGCTCCTTCGTAGGTGACCTAGCGCTTCACTCATAGGCCGCTTCCTTGGTCCCTCATCCACCATACCAAAAGCTCACCATTTTAACTGCCGACCGAGGCTGGTCAAGACCTCGGCCGATCTTGCCACCACGCGAGACATCCTTCTTTGACTCTCCGTCAGCTGTTGCAACATTTTCCACTTAGGTCCCCACGACCTCATTCCATAAGATAGCCAAAATGCTTCCCCCAGCATTCTTGACGTAAAACAATCTTTAAAAATAGGTTTCACATACAAATACAGTTTCCAAGCAAAATTTCCACCATTCCACACACGTCATTCCTCATCATTTCACATCATTCCTCATCGTTTCTCATCATTCCACATCATTCCTCGTCATTCCACGTCATTCCACATCATTCCACGTCATTTCTCATTATTTTATATTTTTTCACATTAATTCACATCACATCATTCCACATTAATTCACATCATCCCACATTAATTCACATCACATCATTCCACATTAATTCACATCATCCCACATCATTCCCACATTCATTCACATCATCCCACATCCATTCACATCATCCCACATCATTCCCACATCAATCCACACATCGCACACATCACTCCACATCAATCCATATCAATCCACACATTCCACATCACCCACATCAATTCCAATTTCTACGAACAAGATGGTCTCTTTTTGCTTTGAGCGAATCAGGTTTGATTATCAACTTTCCTTGATCTAGTCATCAGAATCTTTGTTCCACAATCAACCAGGTTAAAAGTACAGCTACTCTACTTTTCATACTGACAGAACTTTCTAAGTCTCGGCCATTACTTGGCTCAGTAACTTTTTTTCGACTCAATTCAATTAAGTCTAAATTTTCTTTCTCCTTTTGGATCCTTGATCCTTTCAAGAATTCCATATTCCTTTTGGGAATCTAGGAATAAGTCAGTAAGTATTTACATTCATCCAACTAAGCGTGTTTTTGGTCTTTTTCTGGGAAATCCCTTTTCTCATTCAGAATGTACTCACAAGATTCCATTTTTCGAGAGCCTAAACGTATACTTCATGATTCCAAAAGTTAATATGTTTATGATTCCTCTTTCTAACTAAAAATTTATCCATGTTTTCTTGATGCATTCATGTCAATATCTTTTCTCTATTTTGACAAAATAAAATATCATGGAAATCCCTCTTTTAGCATAAAATATTTATGCACACCTACTAATCCATTTTTATCTAAATGAATTATATTCATAATCATTTTCATAATTCTCATAAATTGAATGAATCTAGAAAATTTATGCATAACCTTCTTTATTTTTCTAGGAAATGAATAATGCTCAAAACTCCACTTTTAGCATAAAATTTATTATGCGTAAATTCATTTCCTAATGATAAAAATTTTACCATAGCTTCTCCGCATTTCTAATGAAATGATAATGCTCAAAATTACACTTTTAATATAAAAATTATTTATGCATAAATTCATATTCTAATGATAAAAAGTTTACCATAGTTTTTTCGCATTTTCTACTCAAATTTCCACTTTTAATATAAAGATTAGTTTATGCATAAACCTAAGCATAAACATAAACATAAACATTAATTCATCTAAACAATAACATATATCAAGAAAAGCATGGTTTTAAGAGGAAAACCATGAAATTAAATGCTTCCCAAGCGTAAGGGAGGTTAGGAAGAAGATTAACATCAAAAAGAGAGAATAAACTTCATTGTTTAGGTTTACCCTTGGTTTTCTTGATTCTTTATCTTGCAAAATTTGTGTAGCCCCAAGGAAGAGGCTTAGACACCAAGGGAAAAGGGTAATCTTCAAGAGAAGAAGAGGTTTAGTGAAGCACCAAAGTTTCACAATGGAGGGCCAATGAAGAGGGAAGAGGAACTAAATTGAAAATTACACTAGCATGTAAATACACTAAGATGAAAATACAAAGAAATGGGGGTCTATTCATAGGTGAGGGAGGCCACCAACCAAGTCCAACTAGGATCTAGAGGCTTCCAGCTTCAGTTTAATCCAATTTGGTCAAGTTTTAGACCAGTTAGGCCCACTTTTCTGATCTAGTTGAAGGAGGTGAGAGGAGAGATGAAATATCTCATTTTTTTGATTAAAAAATTAGGGTAATGATGGAGATTCTAGGCGCCTCCTTCATGAGCTCCACTCACCCTCTTGAGGTGTCAAAATTTACATTTTTTTACTATTAAGTGCCAGTACTAGTCAACTCTTCATCTTATGTGAGAATTTACTCATTTTTGGGGGATTTTCTTTTATTCTTGCATTTTTCTTATTCAAACACTTGGGTTAATCCTATAGGCCCTTTTGAACACTCTTTGGACCTTAATCAAAATTTTTTGAAATTATGTACCCCTAGGCTAAGGTGTTCAGTACACATTTTCAATTAATTTCTAATGCAAACTCTTTTTGAACTTCTGTTTCAGGGAAATTCATCTTAAGATAAAAGTGCAACTTTGTATCCAAAAATATCTCAAAATTATATTCTCTCTCTAGAATATTTTCTCTCTCGGCCATTACTTGGCTCAGTAACTTTCAACCAGGATTCAAAAATCATCATCCTTCAATCAGAATCCAAATCAATTCATCCATTTTCAACCAAAATTTTAAAATCATATCAACCATCATTCAAAAAATCATCATCTAAGATAGCATTTTCGCTCATAACCTCAAGGTCTTAGGTTCACTCATATATATTGTCAGTATAGAGCTGCAATTATACCCATGGTATATACAGGTATTCACGGCTCTTGGTGTTATAATGCAAATACCATCATATCTAGGCCAAGTCACCTAGCCAAGTTATCCCACATGAGCTATCATAGCTTTATTGTACTCTCCTCATATAAAAGGAGGACATTTTAAGCATTGGAATAAACAAGCACAACATCTCAAGTCTTTTTATGAGTACAAGTTTCCATCTTGTAACTTAACTGAACTTGAGTCTAAACTTAATTAGTACACACTCATCACCATGAGTATTGTTCATTTTTATCCACCTTAGATTAGTGTTGTAATTAAATTAGGATTAGGATCTAATTAGATAGTTGATTTTTATCGTTAGGGAGCTTAATCTATGAATATCAACATATCGCCATTTCATAATATTTTATGCTGAAATTGCCATAACATTATATAAGCTACTCATTGTCTTTGAATGGATTGAAGAATGCCAGGAAGTATATGATAGATTCAAGCAAGCAGTGGCCAGTGTGGTAATGCCTATGGAGTACCTAGTTCCAAGCGTGAGAATTGCGGTGCAAGAACGATTGACTAAGAATGCATTAGCTGAAAGGCTAGTTGACTTAGAAAAACTTGATGAAACCCGACTAATTGCATCACATGGTCTTATGGTCAAAAAATTACAAAGAAAACGTTGGTTTGACAATAACTTGAAACAAAAGAAACTAGAAATGGGAGACCTTGTCCTCGTGTATGGTGTGGGAAGCACTAGAAAAAAGAAAATCAAGTACAGAGGATTATGACCTGTCCGAAATCACACCTCAAGGGTCCGTTAGAATTGAAACAATTGAGGGCATACAAATGGAGGGTTACGTCAATGGAAGCAAGCTTTAAAAATATTTTGGACCACTGACCCAAGAGATACTCATGCAAGAGCATCTTTTAAAACAACAGAAGGAGCTAGCAAAAGAAAAAATTAAGCAAGCTCAGGAAGAAGCTAATGCAAGAGACGCCAAGGCCAAACAAATACTCCAAAAGAGAGTATTGCATTATGAAAATCGCTTCACTAACCCTCCTTGATGAGGATGAACTGGACATTGAGCCAGCCCGACTCAGGGTGAAAGTCTCTATGCCTAAAAGTCATACGATGAGCATTGCATTAATAGATACGGGATCGAGTCATAATCTAATCTCTTTTTAGACATGGGTAGCTCTAAACAAACCACACCTTAAGGCCACTAATGCACAAGTACGACGTGTGCACTTGTCAATTACGAAAGCTAAGGGATCTTTAAGTGTTAATGTTTCCATAAAAAATAATCCCTTGGTTGGAAAGGTGTTTGTTATGCCTACAAGATCTATGGAGGAAGAAATGATCTTGGATTTGCGTACCAGTAATTGTAATATCTAGTGGGAAAAGAGAATGGCACAACTAGATGAGGGCAATAATGTCATTAGCATGCCCTTACGGAGCCCAATAAACAAAGGGAAGCAAGCTATGATTGATGGTATGGAAACACCAAGGACAGTAATAGCAACTCACGTACCAAAGAAGACATTAACCCCATAATCCATACGCAAAAAATGGCCAAAGTCACCAGGTACTCAGTATAGTGGGTGCCTAAGGATCAACTCAAAAACCAGCTATACAATGATGTGAAGGGAGTAATTAAGGAATCAGGGAAAAATGTTCAAATTACAGACAAGGGACAGGGATGGCCTTCAGATGTTGCCGGAAGTATTCTAAATGAAGCCGCAATCCACAAGGCACTCGTAATCAATGGAAACGAAGGGAATTACTAGCAGCCCAAGGGTATTACCAGGGATATATAACAATATGGGTGCCAAAATCCCACCCAAAGTCCATCATTGCAAATACCTTTAGAAACAAAGAAAGGGATAGTAAGAGCAACCAAAGCCAAATCCCGGCTAAAATAAATGCTAGGAATGCACAAACATTGGTGTGGAGAAAGAAGCCAATTCAACAGGATGAACTAAAGATAGCAATCATGCCACTTGCACCCAGCAAAATAGAGGAGTTGGGCAATGTTATTGAGAAGGAAAAAGAAAAGGTGCAACAAATGGAGACAAAGACAAATCACAATCAACAAGATTCAGTAGAGGCACTCTTCAGTTGGATGGAAGGAAAGATCAAGCACTCTCACATGTAGTTAAAATGATTGCAAAACAACAAATGCTCAAAAGTGCCAAAGTACCACCTTGGTTTCCATGGCAATAAACAAAAAGGAAGTACAAAGGTATCCATTACTCAAAAGTGGATACAAGGTAAAAATGGTTTAAAATGAAACATGATCATTCACTTCATTCAATCAGCATTTGATTGTGTAATCCAGTGTTTGAGCATGAAAGGAATGATGGGTATCAACCTTGCACGCACTCGATACCAAACTATTCACATCATGAACTGGTTCCAAAAAGTTCACATCATGAACTAGTTCCAAACAGTTCACATCGTGATTCCAAAACAATTCATGTTGTGAGACTTGGCCATAGAAGATGCCAAAGTCCAGAGTGCCACGCAAATACCGAAGAACTCTGAGAGCACATCGCCAATGCTGTTGTGGGTGACGGGGTTTGGATGAGAAAGAAAGAAAATAAACTGACTGCGAAGCATATGTCCAATCGGGAGTAGGTCAACCACACCAAACAACCGACGAGAACCCGATACTGTCCCTGATCAGTCCCTGGAGAAGCATCAAGTGAAAAAAGCTTCTCACCATATCCATAGGAGAAGATACTGGTTTGCACCTAGTCATCTGAATTTTGTCGAGAATCTCCCGAGTGTACTTCTACTGAGAGAAGAAAATGCCCTTCGAGGTCTGCCAAATCTCAAAGCCAAGAAAATAATGCAAGAGGCCAAGATCCGTCATCTCAAACTCTGTCTCCAAAGCATCCATAACAGAATGGATCCGCACAGAATAAGAACCTGTAAAGATGAGGTCATCAACATAGACCACAGTGATAACAATCAACCCCCTCTCAAACAAGGAGGATATAAACGTTCGAATCTACGTGAGAATGGCGCAGGCCGAGCTTCTAAAAGAACTCATGAATCCGCCGGTACCAAGCCCGCGGAGCCTGCTTCAGACCATATAAAGCCTTCTTCAGCCGGTAGACATGATCCTGTTTGCCTGGAACAACAAATCCCGGTGGCTAATCAACATAAACCTCCTGTGTAGCTCTCCATTCAGGAAAGCTGACTTGACGTCCATCTGGAAAACGGGCCATCTATGATGTCCTGCAAGTGCAAGAATGGTGCGAATGGTAGTCATCCAGGCCGTTGGAGCGAAGGTCTCATCAAAGTCGACTTCAGGGCGCTCAGCATAACCCTTGGCAACCAACCTCGCCTTATGCTTGTCCAAGTTGCCACCATCAGCTCCGAACTTTGATTTGAAGATCCAACACACGCCAATCACCTTCTTTACGCTACAGTGGCCGAGGCACCAAAATCCAAGTGCCATTCCGTTCAATGGTATCCAGCTCTGCCTGCATAGCACGATGCCAAGGCTCATGTGAAAGAGCCTCGTCTACAGAAGTGGGATCAGAAGGACCATTAAAATGATAGTAGACATAAGAGCATAACTAACAAACATGTTGCCCTCATGAACTTGTTTCCCTGTAACTCTGGAAGAACGCCGGAGAGAACCAGGCGGAGGAGCAAAAGGAAGCTCACGTAACACAGAATCACAAACTGTCTCATAATACCATCCAGGTACAGATCTGCTCAAAGTCGCCGGAGGAGGAGCAAGGTCATGATCATCTGACTGAGAATCCTTAGCTAGAGGTGTAACAGAAGTAGCAGGAGGAGGAGCAAGGTCATGATCATCTGACTGAGAATCCTCGGCTAGAGGTGTAACAGAAGTAGCAAGAGGAGGAGAAGGAGGCGGAGGCGGAGGTGAGGAAGAAGAAGCTCACCACCCCCCTCTAAAGATGTAGGAGTCTCGTCGAACACCACATCACGGCTCACAACAACTTTGCCGCCCTGAGGATCATAAAGATGATATGCCTTGGACACAGTGTTGTATCCGAGACAAGTCATGCACTGAGACATCAAGTCCAACTTGGAGCGATGCTCCTTAGGCACATGAACATATGTTATACACCCAAATATCCGAAAATGAACAACGGAGGGCTTCTCACCATGGAAAGCCTCATATGGAGTTTTATCTGGAAGAGCAGCAGTAGGAGACCTGTTCTGAATGTAGATAGTAGTGGAAGCCACCTCAGCCCAGAAACGTCGAGGTAGTGAAGAATGCTCAAGCATAGCACGGGCCATCTCCATAATGGTCCTACTCTTCCTCTCTGTAACTCCATTCTGTGATGGGGTATATGATGTAGTAAGCTATCTCTAAATGCCATGTGTCTTGCAATATTGCTTAAACTCCTGGGATGTGAACTCACCCCCTCGAGAGCCTTGACCGAGTGACCGGTCTCTTTTTCCACCTCAGCTCTCCGATCACAGCAGTGCTGAAAAGCCTCATCCTTGGTCTTCAGAAAGAAAACCCAGTATATCTGGTAAAATCATCCACCATCATTCACGAGCATGTACGCCTTACTCAAAGACATGGTACTCATAGGACCACATAAGTCTGCATGAATGAGATCAAGTGAGTTGAAGATCTATGTGTCGCCTCGGAAAGGCGGCTCGGTGTTGCTTCCCCTGTAGACAAGAGGAACAAGTAGAAGACGGAGCCTTGATGGTCGGTAATTCCTCAACCAACCCATCCTTCGAAGCTCACTGCAGAAGCTGATAGCTCAAATGGCCAAACCGAGCATGCCAAAGAGCAGAAGAAGCACCAGAAGAAAGCAGAGCGGTCAACTTGTAGAGTCCACTATCTTGGACTCCTTGATCCAAGATGCTACCAGTCGTCTTGTCACGAATCATAATCTCGAACCAATCTCGATGGGGTGTCATATGAGAAGTAGCACCGCTATCAACAATCCAAGACCGTGACTGAGAAGTCACAAGAGCAAGTATACACCGAGTACCTACTAAGAGAAGGATGCCATCATCCTTCTTGGGTTGAGACACCGCCATAGAAGAAGAGTTCTTTGCCGCTTCATCACGCTTCTTCTTGTGACATTGGGGTGACTTATGACCCTTCTTGCCACACAATAATCACATTCAATGTCCTTATTCTTTGAAGATTTGTCTTTATCCTTGTCGGAACCCTTGGAGTTTTTGTCAGAACCCCCTTTCCCTTTCTTTTGCTGATTCTTCCATTTATCTCGCACTACCAAAGCTCCATCAGGGCCACCAGAGGTGCCAATCCGCTCCTCAAAGCGAGACTCAATTTGCATAACGGAGGGGAGAACTTCCTCCCAAGTAACTGGAACAGGACGAGGAGAAGAAACAAGAGACTGAAAGTAAGCATCAAACCTCTTTGGAAGCTTGGAGAGTAGCCGAATAGCAATGTCCTCTGTGGAGATATCCTTGCCACAAACAGCAAGCTCATCCCGAAGATCTTTCATCTTCGAGATGAAAGCAGATAAAGATGGAAAGGCAAAAACTGATAAGTTCATAAGTTGCCTTTCAATGCCAAAATCCGACTCGGAGACTTAATCTCATAGAGATCCGCAAAAGCCTTCCAAACTTCATGTTGCAGCATCTGTTGTATGCACATGAGAGAGAACAGAATCTTGATAGCTCAACATCAGAAAGGAGAAAACGCGTCGATCATTCGACTACCATATATCAATCTGTGCCTGAGTCGCACCACCGGAAGCAAGGGTGGGAGGGGTGGCATCGGCCGGTGTAACAAGCCAATCCCAGAGATCCATGCCACGCAAGGCTGATTTCACCTTCACCTTCCATAGGGTGTAGTTGGAACCATCCAACTTGGCAGACTCAGCAAACATATGAAGAGAAGTCGATGCAGCCATCACAAAAGCTTGGGGTCAATCTCAAGAGAAAAAAACACACAAACTCTGAAGTAGAAGTGTCCTCCATAGGTATCAAGAGTGCACCAAAGCCTGCAACACCAAAGACCCTCTCTGCAAAGGAGCAAGCCCACTAGAGAGGAAAGCACAGCACAAAAAGATGCTGTCCTGAAAAAAACAGGCCTCCTATGTCCCAAACTCCACGTGGAAAAGAAAACGTTGGTCAAGCAGTTACTAATGGGACTGAGTTGATGAAGTCAAACTGAAAGGCAAAGCGACCAGCAGGTTCAGTCTAGAAAACGCAGCATGAAAGGGCTGCAGATCTGTGAGAAAACACAGAGGAGAAGGTGCTGAAAATAGTGCTGAATCTGGGGCAGTAAAGAGGTTGCTAAACCGGGAGCGATGATACCATGAAAGAGTGCATAGAACGGAAGCAAAGTGGCACTAGAACGTGCTGAACAGAGAGTGCAAGAGAGATTGAGATATGGAGCACTCTATGCTGAATATACTGAAGCAAAACAGTCCCAAGCAAGAGACACTACAAGTCTCATAAGTGAGGGAGCAAAATATGTACAAGACTAAATGAATGATGAGAGGCCAGCACCCACTATTTATAGTAGAGGTAAGCTGGACAACTAGAGGTGCAAATATGGCCGACTAGAGCTACTGGACAAGCCGACTAGAAAATACCAGAAATGCTAGGAAAAATCCAAAAAAAACTAAAAAAAGGGGGTGGCCAGCCCACGAGCAAGGGCCATGCAAAAGGGACCAAATGGGCACCATAAATGAGCAGAATCTGGGGATGAATGTGCTAACAATGACTGCGTAGCATCTACAACCCTCAATAAGTGGACGATAGGCTTCAACATAGCATCAATGCGTTTCACATCCTCCCAAAAGGAAGTGCCCTCCGCATGCTCCTTGCATAATCTACCTATGGCTATCGAAGCCAATGTGGAAGTGGTGAACTCGTCGTTTGATGAAGAGCTGCCTCAATGCACCACTGTACTCCCTCAAGCTGCCTAGCATCAAGAAGTTGAAGGCAAATCGGGTGTTTGAGTATTTGAGAAGTGTGAGCCTTGATTTCTTGGAGAACTTGTGTTGAGTGGCAAAGGAACTGATGATTCAAGACAAAAGTTACCATTTGATTAGCCTCCTGAATGATAAGCTCAATCCATGACAACTTTCCAATATCCTTTAATAGATTGTTCAAACAATGTGCCATACAATCAATGGTAGCTCTAGCTGCCCTATTTGCAGTCTCACCATTTGCAACAAAACCCACCACACATTCTGGGCCAATGAGCTCAACGTCACTTGCCCAGTCCGTTGCAAGCACGTCCGCACTCTTCCGTGCCCCTGAAGCATCATGTGAAGCAATAAAGTACATCTCACCACCACGGGAATATGCAATGAGGCCATGGATGGACCGCTTTTGTATGTCACTCCATCCATCTGCAATGAGTGACACTCCATTCTTTGCCCATAGCCACTTTGTGTTCTCTGCAGCTTGCTCAACAAGGCGCTTCTCCTTGTTGAGCAATGTGGTGTGCAAAGACTCTGATGATGGGGCGTGTAGTTTGGACCATACTCCCCAAATCCTCTTCACCATAGCCTGAAAGTACCCGGATTTGATTAAAAAAACCAACAAGTGTCAACTTTCAAGAATGAAACTTAGAAAAATCATTTGAGTCGTGACATGGACAAGAGGGAAGAGTAAAGGCTTACCAGCAGTATTGAAAGTAATATGGTCGAAGAAGAAGCGAGCTACATCCATATTAACCTCTTCCTTCTTCTTAGGATCCCAAGTCCCCTCAAGTGTACTCTGTCATCATGCGGGTGTGGGCATCGTAAAGGAACATCGAGTATGTGGCCGTGGTGTGTGTAGACAATGTAGATGCACCCCTCGACGTCGAAACAAACCCCTCGAGAAGTGTCACAAATGCTGCAGGATCCACAGCCACACGTATCAGCCTTGTAGTCCTTGAAGCCTCATGCCTGACAATGCGCTCAAGAGCTCCCTTCTCTTCTCTGACGTGATTCCTTTGCAAAATCGAACCTCGTGTTCGGACTCGTGTAGAAGGTGGGCTCTCACTTTGTTTGACCCACTCGTCCGCCTATAGGAGCAAAGCTTGCAGACCATGGGCATGAACCTCCTCCACTTCTAGGATGGTTGGCATTAACCTCTTCCCACCATAACCAGCCGTCGGCTCTGAAAGAGTGCACAGAGCAGAAGCAAGATGAGCACTAGAGTGTGCTGATCTGAGATGCGCAAGAGAGAGAGATATATGAAGCTAATAAGCTGAATATACTGCAATGAAAGCAATCTCGAGCAAGAGACAATATAGTCTCATAAGTGAAGGATACAAAAGGTGAGAGTGTGTCAACACATCAACTACACCTCAAGCAAAAACACTGAATGAAAAGGGGAGAGGCCAGCCCCGCCTATATACAGGTCATATGGGATAGGCCGACTAGAGCAATAGACCTGGCCGACTGGACAAATAATTTGGCCAACTAGAAGAATACCAAAAAATGGGAAAAAAACAGGAGAAAATAAGGGTGGCCAACCCACAAAGAAGAGCCATAAAAGGGATCAAATATGGGCACAATACATGGGCAAAATATGGGGATGAATATGCTAACAACCCCTTTGAATACTAGACGCTGAAAAAACTCTGAGAAGTCGAAGATGAGGAGCCAAGGAAGCCTAAGACACCGGCTTAGTGAACAAACCTACTTCATTTTCTATTGAAGGACAATAGTCCAAACAAATCTCTAGCAAGAAACAGTTAATGAACATAGTGATACTGAATCTCAATGTGTTTCGTACGAGCATGAAACACAAGGTTCTTGGCGATGGTGATGCAACTCTGACTGTCACATCAAAGAAGAGTAGATCCGGTAGGAGGAAAGCTAAATTCTCCCAATAATCTCTGCAACCAAATCGCCTCACAGGTAGCATAACAGACTGCACGATACTCCGCCTCTGTAGAGGAAAGCGCCACAATAGGCAGCTTTTTACTGCACCATGAAATGGCTCCCGACTCAAGTGAAAAAACACAACCAGTGGTCAAACGTTGAGTATCTAGATCTCCAGCCCAATCTGAATCAGATCATCCAAGAAGAGTGCATCCTTGGCCATAGAAGATGTCAAAGTCCATAGTACCACACAAGTATCGAAGGACCCTGAGAGCACACCGCCAATGCTGTTGATGGGGTTTGGACGTGAAAGAACTCAATAAGCTATGAAGAATCTCCGTGTGTACTTCTGCTGAGAGAAGAAAATACCCTGAGGACTCTACCAAATCTCAAAGCCAAGAAAATAATGCAGAAGGCCAAGATCGATCATCTCAACCTCAGTCTCCAAAGCATCCATGACTGAACGGATCCTCACAGAATAAGACTTGTAAAGATGAGGTCATCAACATAGACCACAATGATAAAAACTAACCCCCTCTCAAGGAGGATATAAAGGTTCGAACTTGCATGGGAACGGTGCAGGCCAAAAGCTTCTCAAAGAACTCATCAAACCGGTGGTACCAAGCCCACGGAGCTTGCTTCAAACTATACAAAGCTTTCTTCAGCCGATACACCTAGTCTTGTTTGCCTGGAACCTCACATCCCAGTGGTTGATCAGCATACACTTCTTGTGTAAGCTCTCCATTCAAGAAAGCCAATTTTACGTCCATCTGGAATATGGGCCATCTATGATGTCCTACAGTTCAAATGGTAGTCATTCGGGCTGTTGGAGTGAAGGTCTAATCGAAGTCGACTCTAGGGCGTTAAGCATAGCCCTTGGCAACCAACCTCGCCTTGTGCTTGTCCAAGCTACCATCAACGCGATACTTCATTTTGAAGACCACTGCACACCAATCACCTTACACTGCTGTGGCCTAGGCACCAAAATCCAAGTGCCATTCTGTTCAATAGCATCCAGCTCTGCTTGCATAGCACAACGCCAAGGCTCATGTCAAAGAGCCTTGTCACAGATCGCCTTAGAGAACCACGTGGAGGAGCAGAAAGAAGCTCTCGTAACCCAAAATTATGAACTGTTTAAAAGTACCATCCAGACACCGGTTTGCTCGAGCTCGCTGGAGGAGGAGCAGAGTCATCATTCATCATCATTTGATTGAGAATCCTCCACTGGAGGTGTAAGAGAAGAAGGGGGAGAAGAAGGAGGAAGCGGAGGAAGAAGAAACTCACCACCCCCCTCAGAAGATGCGGGAGTCTCATCGAACACCACATCATAGCTCACAACAACTTTGCCAGCCTGCTAATCATACAGACGATACGCCTTGGACATAGAGCTATATCCGAGAAAAGTCATGCGTTGAGACTTCGAGTCCAACTTGGAGTGATGCTCCTTAGGCACATGTACATACACCGAACAACCACCAAATACTCGAAAATGAACAACAAAGGGCTTCTCACCATGGAAAGCATCATATGGAGTTTTATCTGGAAGAGTAACAGTAGGAGACCTGTTCTGAATATAGATAGTAGTAGAAGCTGCCTCAGCCCAGAAACGTCAAGGTAAAGAGGAGTACTCAAGCATAGCACGGGCCATCTCCGTAATAGTCTTATTCTTCCTCTCTGCAACTCCATTCTGTGATGGAGTATATGTTGTAGTAAGCTATCTCCAAATGCCATGATCCTTGCAATATTGTTGAAACTCTTGGGATGTAAACTCACTCCTTCTATCAGTCGTCCTGAGAACCTTGACCGAAGAACTGGTCTCTTTTTCCACCTCAACCCTCCAATCACAAAAGTGCTGAAAAGCCTCATCCTTGGACTTCAAAAAGAAAACCCAAGTAAATCTGGAGAAGTCATCCACCATCATGAGCATGTACAATGCCTTATTAAAAGACGCGATACTCATAGGACCACATAAGTGTGCATGAACAAGAGCAAGTGATGTCAAAGATCTGTGTGTCGCCTCCTTTGGAAAGGTAGCTTGGTATTGCTTCCCTTGTAAACAAGAGGAACAAACAGAAGTTGGAGCCTTGATGGTCGGTAAAACCTCAACCAACCCATCCTTTGAAGCTTGCTGTATAAGTTGATAGCTCAAATGGCGAAACCGAGCATGCCAAAGTGCTGAAGAAGAACCAATAGAAAACAAAGCGGTCAACTTGTACAAGCCACTATCTTGGACTCCTTGAGTTAAGATGCTGCCAGTCTCCTTATCACAAATAGTACTATTGTGACATGAGGAGATCACCTCCGCACCCTGAGCTGTAAGAGCACTCACTGACAAAAGGTTAAATGCCAAATCTGGAATGTACAGAACGTCAGAGAAATACCTCTTGTCCTTGGAGGAGCGGAAGATGGGGATGGTGCCACGTCCATGAACTGGCGCTGCGGAAGAAGAATCACCCAAAGTGATATTGCCTGTCCTGGCAGTATAGTCCTCAAACCAATCCCGATGAGGTGTCATGTGAGCAGTAGCACTGCTCTCCACAATCCAAGACCGCAACTGAGAAGTCACAAGAGCCGGTATATAACGAGCACTGGCTAATAAAAGAATACTATCATCCTTCTTGGTTTGGGACACCGCTGTAGAGGTAGAGTCCTTTGCTTCTTCATCCCGCTTCTTGTAACATTGGGACTGTTTATGACCCTTCTTGCCACAGTAGTGATACTCCACGTCCTTGTTTTTAGAAGATTTAGTTTTGTCTTTATCGTTGTCCTTAGAATTCTTGTCAGAATCCCCTTTCCCTTTCTTTTGTTGATTCTTCCCTTTATCTCGAGTAGCCAAAGCTCCATTAGAACCACCAGAGGTGCCAGTTTGCTCCTCAAAGAAGCGAAACTCAATCTGCATAATGGAGGGGAGAACTTCCTCCCAAGTGACTGGAATAGGACGAGGAGAAGAAACAAGAGACTTAAAGAAAGCATCAAACCTCTCTGAAAGCTTGGAGAGAAGTCGAATAGCCATATCTTGTGTAGAGATATCCTTGCCACATATAGCAATCTCATCTTGGAGATCTTTCATCCTCATGAGATGAAAGCAGATAAAGATGGAAAGGCATAAACTGAAAGATTAATAAGCTGATTGTCCAAAGCTACATCAGAAAGGAGAAAACACGACAATCATTCGCCTACCAAACATCAATCTGTGCCTGAGTCACACCAACAGTAAAAAGGGTAGGAGGGGTGGCATTGGCAGCTATAACAAGCCAGTCCCAGAGATCCACTCCACACAAGGCAGATTTCACCTTCACCTTCCATAAAGTATAGTTGGAGCCATCCAACTTTGCAGACTCAGAGAACATATGAAGAGTAGTCGGGGCAGCCAGCACTAAAACTCGAGTTCAGTTAGAAGAAAAAAACACACAAGAAGAGAGAAGTGTACACCACAAGTACCAAGGTTGCCACCAAAGCCAAGATCACCACAAGACCCCCTATGCAATAGATAGCATCCACTAGAGAAGAAAACGCAGCCAAATAGGGGGTTGCAGACCTGAAAATGCAGGCTGACCACTTCCACACTTCTGTAGAGAAAAATGTTGATGAGAATATACTGGTAGGCTGTAAGCGATGAAGCCTAGAAGAAGGTAGAGCAATTAGTAGTAATCGTCCAAAAAATGCAGCAATCCAGAGGGCTGTGATTCTGAAAAATGCATAGGTGAAGGGGCTGTAAATAGGGCAAAAACTGGGGCAGCAGAGAAAACTCTGAACCTAGAGCGATGATACCATGAAAGAGTGCACAAAGTAGTATACTTACTACTGAACAAGACATCTACAGCAACAGCTATTCATGAGAGTACACCAGAGATGCGGATAATGCCTTCCAAACTTCATGTGCAACATCTACTGTACGCACATGAGAGAGAACACAATCTTGACAATTCAACATCAGAAAGGAGAAAACACGACAATCATTCGCCTACCAAACATCAATCTGTGCCTGAGTCACACCAACAGTAAAAAGGGTAGGAGGGGTGGCATTGGCAGCTATAACAAGCCAGTCCCAGAGATCCACTCCACACAAGGCAGATTTCACCTTCACCTTCCATAAAGTATAGTTGGAGCCATCCAACTTTGTAGACTCAGAGAACATATGAAGAGTAGTCGGGGCAGCTAGCACTAAAACTCGAGTTCAGTTAGAAGAAAAAAACACACAAGAAGAGAGAAGTGTACACCACAGGTACCAATATTGCCACCAAAGCCAAGATCACCACAAGACCCCCTATGCAATAGATAGCATCCACTGGAGAAGAAAACGCAGCCAAATAGGGGGTTGCAGACCTGAAAATGCAGGCTGACCACTTCCACACTTCTGTAGAGAAAAATGTTGATGAGAATATACTAGTAGGCTGTAAGCGATGAAGCCTAGAAGAAGGTAGAGCAATCAGTAGTAATCGTCCAAAAAATGCAGCAATCCAGAGGGCTTTGATTCTGAAAAATGCATAGGTGAAGGGGCTGTAAATAGGGCAAAAACTGGGGCAGCAGAGAAAACTCTGAACCTAGAGCGATGATACCATGAAAGAGTGCACAAAGCAATATACTTACTACTGAACAAGACATCTACACCAACAGCTATTCATGAGAGTACACCAGAGATGCGGATAATGCCTTCCAAACTTCATGTGCAACATCTGTTGTACGCACATGAGAGAGAACAAAATCTTGACAATTCAACATCAGAAACGAGAAAACACGACAATCATTCGCCTACCAAACATCAATCTGTGCCTGAGTCACACCAACAGTAAAAAGGGTAGGAGGGGTGGCATTGGCAGCTATAACAAGTCAGTCCCAGAGATCCACTCCACACAAGGCAGATTTCACCTTCACCTTCCATAAAGTATAGTTGGAGCCATCCAACTTTGCAGACTCAGAGAACATATGAAGAGTAGTCGGGGCAGCCAGCACTAAAACTCGAGTTCAGTTAGAAGAAAAAAACACACAAGAAGAGAGAAGTGTACACCACAGGTACCAAGGTTGCCACCAAAGCCAAGATCACCACAAGACCCCCTATGCAATAGATAGCATCCACTGGAGAAGAAAACGCAGCCAAATAGGGGGTTGCAGACCTGAAAATGCAGGCTGACCACTTCCACACTTCTGTAGAGAAAAATGTTGATGAGAATATACTGGTAGGCTGTAAGCGATGAAGCCTAGAAGAAGGTAGAGCAATCAGTAGTAATCGTCCAAAAAATGCAGCAATCCAGAGGGCAGCAATCCAGAGGGCTGTGATTCTGAAAAATGCATAGGTGAAGGGGCTGTAAATAGGGCAAAAACTGGGGCAGTAGAGAAAACTCTGAATCTAGAGCGATGATACCATGAAAGAGTGCACAAAGCAGTATACTTACTGAACAAGACATCTACAGCAACAGCTATTCATGAGAGTACACCAGAGATGCGGATGACAGTTGAAAGTTTTTGGTTGTGTGGCTTATGTACATGTGGTTGATGAGAAGAGAAGGAAATTAGATCCAAAGGCAAAAAATTGTACATTCATTGGGTATGCACAAGACAAGAAAGTTACAATCTAGTGAAAAAACACATCCTCATTAATCATGATATGATATTTGACGAGATGGCTAGTTGGTATAAGGAAAGTGAGAGTGTCATGGTGATTGATGACATTGATGCCAATGTGGATGTTGACTTGCCATTGGACAAGTCTCCTAGTATGTCTGGGCCACATGAGATATCCAATAGTGATAATGTGAGTCTATGGTCAGGGAGATTGAGACATGATGTAAACACTGAGAGTAGTGCATTACATAAAGGAAAGAAGAAGGTTAAATGCATTGGCATTGGAAATGCACATATCTATTCTCAACAATTTTGTTGTAAGTTTAAGCGCTATGTTTTAGTAATGAAGTTACATACATTTTCGTCTATTGAGATATAGCTAGAAATGTCACTTGTTAAGTCGAGCAATCACCAACAACACTTCTCCTTCGTGATGTGTGGAAACATCCAATAGGGTATCCTTGACAAATGGATGTCTTGAACTATCATGTATGAATGCTACATTGAAACTGTTTCAATACGCAAAGCTATGCTCTATGCACGGTGTCAGGCGTTTTTCTGTAAAGGTGTTTTGAGTCCGTGTACATATGGGATGCATGGTGTGCAATAAAACTTTGCCCTGAATGCCCTTGCAAGTGTACAGACTGAATGGCTTTGGAGTGAGTTAGTGTATGCATTTTTCTTTGGAGCAGCTGGAGACTTGAAGTTTTATATTGTATGAGCTTTTTATTCGTCAAAAAGGTGTTTTGGATGTGTGTAAATAAGAGGTGGATGAGCATGAGGATGTCAATGATTGGGGCTTTGATGAACCTCTGGTGGAAATGGATGTAGATATGCTGGTTATGTGGAGAGAGCCCAATTCAGACTGTAAATATTGAAATTTACAAGGGACGCCAGCAAAATATGAATTGCTCTTATGCTTGAGTTTGGAGGGTCTTTCAGGTTTGGAATGGCCGTATGTCTCCACATTGCTGAGGGTTTGGGCATAATAGCCATGGTGATGAGGCGTGGTATTTGTGTGGATTCTGGTGTTTAAAAAGATCTTGATGAAGGCCTTGATAGGCATTGAAGTATGGCTAAGAAATGGCCGTGTTTTGGGGATGATGTCAGCTGTTTGGCAGCTCTGAATGTGTGGGCGTCCCAAGAAAAGAGTGAGCTTTCGCAGGTTGTATTCAAGTGTGTGGAGAGCGTGGGGAGCAATGATCATTGAAAGGGCCAATGTTACCTTGTATATAGTGAAATGGGGGAGAGAGAGCGGCTACATGTGGATAGTAATGGCTCAAAATTATTGGTGTGAAAAGGTATTTGGGGTGGCCATCTTAGGCAAAATAAAAATATATAATATTAAGTGGGCAAAAAAGCAAAGAGGAAGTGGAGGTTCTGGAGGCGGCCAGCACATATTCTCGAAAGTTGGCGAAGAAGATTGGAGCGTGTTGGGAGGCCGCCGGGTAGAGTGGGAAGAAGATCGTCTGGCTGGGGGGGATTAAGCAAGAGACAGACGAGAGGAGTGAGGGGTGTGTTGCTCTGTATGAAAGAAGTGGTGAATCGCAGTGAGAGGCCTATAGCGAAGACTGGAGCGTGCTGGGAGGCCGCCTGTGAAGTGTTGGCATAACACAGGAAGAGCGATGTGCAGTTGCAAGTGCAGCTGAGTGCGCAAGTCGAAGCGAGACGAGTTGGCGAAGAGGGCACCGCCTGTGGGAAAGAGCAGCGGAGCCTGGAGTGGAGCAGCCGCCTTCTACGAGTGTAGAGTGGCCGCCTTGGTGCGAAGAGCTATAGAAGTGGTGAAGGTAGAGCTGGCCGGAGAAGTTGGTCGCCTGGGGAGTGGGTCTGGTAGCAGCCGCCTCGTTGAAAGCAAGCTTGGAGAGGTTCTCTGCTGGCGTTAGCTAGAGGAGCCCGGGTGTGAGCGAAGGGAAAGGCGAGTAGAGGAACCGCCCTGTGAGCAGCGGCCTGGAGCGAAGGCAGTGCAGAGAGAAGAAGGCCACCTTGAAGTGGTAACGTAGCAGCTGGCGTGGAGACATAGATAGCTGCCTTGTGAGCCTTGGTGCGAAGAGCTGCAGAGGTGGTGAAGCTAAAAGTGGCCGCCTGGACAGTGGGAGAAAGACGGGCTGGTGAATCAGATGAGACTGGCAGCTGTAGAGAAGCTGAACGACACCGAGACTAGGAGCAGAGAAAGAGATGTGGTAGCTGCCTTGGTTCGAGGCCCCTGGTGTGAGACCAAGATGAAGTTTTGGGCAGTGTGTGTGAGTTGTTTGCTGTGAGTGTGTGATAAAGGAGAGTGCGACGAAGAGTGGTTGAACCTTGTCAATTTATAAAATTTATGTGTGATGGATGACCCCTTGTAAATGGACAACAGGGATTGTGTTGATGATATATGAGTGGCTTAGCCTTGGTGACAGATAAAAGGCTTTGATAATGAGATATGTGAGCTGTTGAAACTGCCTTTCTTTGGGTATGTCTGTGTGGTATTTATAGAAATTTCTGTTTCCAGCATTGTGGTGGTGGTGCCCCTTGTGTTTGTATTGTCTTCCAAGGCTGCTGGGTAGATAGCTGTAGAGGCATTCCTTCTTTTTCCAGCCTCCCGACACACGATACCAGAAACTTATAACAACACTATACCTCTTTTGATTTCTTCCATCCAAGCACGTGATTGGTGATTGCCATCCCAAATGTAAAACATTTTTCGATATAAGAACTCCCACTCCATCCCTTTGATTTGGTCTTCAAACTCTTGGTTCAAGAAGGGCACACATGGGCGTCCCCGATATAAAATAAGAAATATAATTTCTAAATTAAGAGTATTTCTCATAACACCACTGCCACATGTCAAGATAAAAAAGAAACATTTCTAAGGTTTTCACTTTTCCCATCACTCACCTATACTAAAGTTCAAAAAAGCTTCTAAACTAATCAATGCACAAAAAATATTTGGAACCCATATTTGTAGTGTTTAACAATACCCCTAATATAACTCAAATAAATAGAAATCTAGTAAACAATATTTCAAGTTAACCTAATAAAAAAACCATCTCCAATGCAATCAAGTATATCATCCATTTTCTTTAATAAGGGCACACCATAATGTCCTCGCATCTACTTATATCCATCTTAATCCTTAGATTTCAATGTTCTAAGAACAAACAACACCACCGTGTCCTTGTATCTACTCCTAATCATCTTAATCCATCTAATGTAAACCATGTTTCAATATTTCATACTTCAAAGAACAAACAATATAAATTATTTTTCTTCTAAGAACAAACAACATAAAGTAGTTTTCTTTAAGGTTATAGCTTACACAAAACATGGATAAGGCACTAGCTACAACCTAATAGAATGTAGCACTAATTGGATTTGAAGACGATCAATCTTGAACATGAAATAAGATATGTATCAACAAATAATGATGTTTAATTTTAAAGCATCCAAGATGTTATTGACATCCTTTCAAGATAAAGTTAACAATTTTTCCTTGCACCATGCAGCTTCAAAAGATCAAGACATAAACACTTATTTCTTCAACAAATATTGAACTTCAATAAAAAAGATAGATAAAAATTGTTTCAAGAAGGAAATGGTACGTGTAATTTGATATTATGGTTGCCTGTTTCTCATGACAGCTTTGGGATTAAATAATGTGTACAATTAATTGTTTAATTGATGCATTCAATTGATTGCTTAACTAATGTGGATTATGTTTATGAGTATAGGTACCGAGATCTGCGAGGGTATTGATTGAGGTGTTGCACTATACGAGGGTACCGATTGAGGTGTCATATGGAATGAGATGTGTAAGGGTACCAATTGAGGTGTCATATAGATGGTGGATTAAGCGGTGGTGTGTGAAGATGAAGATCATGTGCCAATCATGTATTAGAATTTCATTAATCATTTGTAGCCTTTCATGTGGCTATATTATTTTATGTGCGAATGTGCACAAGGTTATTTTATGTGTGAGTATGTACAATATTATTTTATGTGTAAAGGCCTATTGGGCAAAGGTTTTGATATGCATAAACCTTAGAAACCTTAACAAGATTATTTATATGTAAAGTAAAAGCCCAAAAGTGGAAAAGCAAGCCCAAAATTATACACACAACTATTAATAGCTCTTTGGGCTATATATTGAATACAATTCTCAAAAATACTCATGTCGTGGAAGTGGGAGCTACACGCTTGAGGGGTGAGATTGCACCCAATACTTGTCTTTTGTGTGGTGAAGAATATATTGTCTACTCTATCTCATGTTTTTATTTTATTTTATGCTCGATCTTTCAATTTGGTTCAATTCAATGGTTTAATTCTTGATGTATATATGAGTTTTGATTAATTCTTCAAAAAGTATTTGAGGTTTTGTGTCATTGGTATCATAGCTATGGGTACTTGCACTTGAAGAATAGGGAGAAGCTCAGAAAACTATTGAGGATAAAGAAGATAAAAGCGTATATAATTTTAGAAAGTCTCTAAAGCACATGGATTCTCTAGAGCAACCTGCCACCAAATAAGTACCAACTCTAATACGACAAAGAGGAGGCTTATGTAGATCTTTTGGGTAAAACAAAGGGGAGGTCTAAAAACCTTTGGACATAAGGGTTTATAGGCTTTATACTTTAGGAAAAGGGATTAAAAGCCTTGGATTCTTAAAGCTTTAAGCCTTGGCCTACTGCATAATGGTGAAGGTTGCAAAACAGCAAAGAGCTTCCTGCAAAACGGCACTACATTCACGAATAATAGAAAATATTATGGTGCACTAAAGCTAGATTTGATCGTACCAATGCTATCGACGTGGAACAAAGCTTGAGGTTTCAAATTTGGTTTTGTTAGCTATAAAGGGAATGTAAATCCATAATGAACAAATGTGGAATTCTCTTCTCTTCT